>NC_087523.1:19671435-20310344 GCF_963921805.1 Phalacrocorax carbo | reverse complement strand
GGAAGAGTACTACGACAATTTACCAGCTCAGGATGTACCACTGAGAAATGATTCTGTAGGAAGAACACTTGCAAACCTCTTCCCAAAACAAACAAACAAAAAAATCCCAAAACTCATTTTGCAGACTAGTGTTACATCACCCTTCTCAAAGAAGGCATTGGCATATTAAAATCAAGGAAGCTGATAATTTACAACAGTTTAGGAGAAGGACTAGCTGTACCTATCGTGTTAGGATTAGGCTATAGTCATATCTCTGCCACATCCCTAAGCAAGGTTTCAAGAAACTTACACACATGCTTTTAATTTCTACAAACTGATGAGTCATAACCTTCAGTGTTTAGAACTGAATAGGCTTAGCAAAGCTCGGAGAAACCAACTTAAAACTACCAGCTTCAAGATGCAACTCGCAAACCTAAAATTCGAATTTTAAAAAAGAAAAAAAAATAATATTCATGTAATCATTGAGGTTTGACAGGGCTTTTGAGATCACTTCACCCCACCATTGTTACCCGCCTACTCTGATGTAGGCGGCTTCGCATAATAGTTTTTCCTTACATTTTGTTTTCCAAATGTCCCTTTTGCAGACTAATTTTATCTCTGGGTCCTGGTTTGTATTTGTCTACATGTAACCTTACTTGCCTGTTAACGCCCGCTTGGTACCTTACAGGACATCAAGACACACCCATGTTTACACATTTTCATTAAATTACATTGATTACAAATAACAGCTTGAAAAATACATGTCAGAAATTACAAACTGGGGCTACAGGAACAAATAATGAAGAACACAGTTTTTGATGGCAATTCTAATGCTGTAAGTATTTTGATGCTCATACGCAGGGACACAACACTTGCATACGCTTCTCAACAGCCCCGCTCTGAATGCTGATAAAAGTCTCCTTTACAAAGCTTTTAAAGAAATCAGTAGTGCTGTAATTGGCTACTGGGTGAATCCTCCCTCTTACACTGCTGAATCAGAAACTTAAAAGGTTTCCTTCACATCTTCAATTTCAATACCATAATTAAGGGTCATAAAATACTGAAAAGGATTAACATCTTGAAAATATAACACTTGGCCCCCTAAACATATGCTGACTTTTTTCTGCTATGGAAAGGAGAATAGGTTTGCAACACCCTAGTGGACTTAATGTTTTCCTCTTAGGATACCCTTCTATGTCAGGGTTACAGCAGTATCATTGGGCCAATCATTTCCTCAGTCCTAAAAACAGAGTGCTATTTTTTCTTTTTTAATAGAGGTATTCAAATAATTTTCAGTAAGACCACTCTTCATGTAAAGGAAGAGCTTAGTATGATACTCCTTCATAGACGTCTCTCCTGCTGCACCACATACTAACTAAATACTGTACTGCACAAGGACACCTCCATCCTCATCAGATAGCTGTCACAGAAACCAGAGACATTTCCATTCACCTTTGGTTTAAAATACATATATACATACAAATTTTCAAAAAAATTGAAGTATTTACCTCTCAGCAATGGTGCACTTATATCACTTGTGAAGGCACAATATTGCCCTTCTTCCTCCAAAAGCTATGCAAGAAGCCAAACCCAAGATTAGGGCGGGAAATGAGCAGTACTGTTTCTAGATAATGCAACTAGGTGGCAGGACAGCAACAAATTCTCTGAATCTGATTAACCACGAGAATCAGCAGTTCATTTGATCAACAATTCACCCTTGCAATAACAGACCTAAACTAGTTCTTCCCACTTATGAAAAACCTTTTCATAAGAAAAACAAGAAAATTCAAAGATTTGAACATGGGTTGGCAGAAATCAGACACCTGATCAGAACAGACTCACTTGTAGAACTCAGTATCCATTGTATTATATTACACAGTTCTGTCTGCCCAAATGCACCACAAATGTAATTCCCATTTTATTTTGTGATTTCATTTCAGTCTTGGGTCTTTTAAAAGCATGACTTTTGCTTTTATGCAGAGGAAATCTGAAGGATAATTTCCAGTTTCAACTATTTTTGGCTCAGAGCCCAGAGCTTTTGTTGCTCTGAGGTGAAACAGTTAGCTGAACGAAAACAGAAATTGAGTGAAAGAAGAGACCTTTACCAACAGCTACTGTTGGCTTCCCTTTGAAGTCATCTTGATTGCTGTAGCATGTTTCATCTCTTCACCTACTTTGTTCATCCTAATGTTTAGGCACAGCAGCAGGATTATGTACAAACTACTGTAAGAACAGAAGTGAAGGATAAATTATCTTTTCATACATTTCATCTTGCCAACCTGTTCCCCTCAGCAAATTCAGGCCAGAAGAACAACGCTTGCAAGGTGCCAGCTACTATGTATTACTCTTCTGGTGTTGGAGGTCATCAACTATCTTTGCATCTAATCTGTTTTCTCTGCTGAAAGCTATTGGTTTTGCAGCTATTTTCATTCTCCACATTAAGCCCAGGCCTATTTCTGTTCTATATCTGTTTGAGGATGAAGAGGTATGATTTCTGAATTTTGCTGAAATATCCACCTTCCAATTTCACAAATGCTGGAACACCATTTCTAATGAGTAATTAGCAGAGAATTATTTAAAAAAACCTTCACAATTGGTGAAGAAGAGATTAAGAACCACCCATGCCCGACTACAGAGGCTAAGTGTCTTCCTGGGGGAAGCATTAATGAACAAGGTAAATGGGGAAGCTTGTATTGTTTATGTATAAGCACTAGATTTTGCTGAATACTTATTACGATATCATGTTCTGTGATTCTAATTCCATATCAAGACAACTAAACTTCCAAATTATAATGGTAACGTATCCTCACCTCCTTCCCAGAGAATTAATAGGAAGTTTTTCCAGTAAATATTGAGTACTGTCAAGAAATGGAATGTGGCTATATTATTTCATTTGAATTATTTCTACAGTTCTTGCATACCTTCTACTTTCCCCTTCATTACCAATACTGACTAACTGATTGCACAGCAATTGTTACCACTTCAAGGTGGTAAGTGTCCTATGGTGTAAAACACTAAGCTAACATTGCATCACTGCTCAGGACTTTACATAACCTACTAATTAAGTTCTGGAAATGTAAGTTAATTGCTACAAAGGTATTGAATATTGCTGTAAGAGCTTGTTTTTCTCCTCTTGAAACAATATCCGTCTCCCTCAGACCTCTGGTACAACCAGAAAAGATGTTTCCATTCCTGTTAGGAAATGCTCTCCAGGAGTGAAAGTAATGACTGGCTTGATCTGATACAGCCCAGATCATTTCGCGTTCTGCAAAGGGAGACTAAGTTCATTTTTTACCTGTTTTGGTGAAACCAAAAAATTGGTCCGATTTTCACCTGTTACTGATCATAGATGTTATCACAGCAGCTTTTATGAAAGCCTTTTTGACATTCTTCTATTAATTCTTGAGCTTAAATTTTGTACATTGTCCAGTGTGAGGGTACAATATTAGCATAATTAAAATAATTTTTGACATCTCCCCCACTCCTTACCAAGCTCAGTGAGACGGACACTCAAGTGCATGCACAGGACTATTGACAAACACAGCTTCTAAGCTTTAGATACCGCCTTTCAGTAACTGTTTATGAATGCTTCCATTATTTTGGAAGCTATGCAAATTGCACATTATCATGCACCAACAACCAAGCCACAAGTCATTAAAGTGCATAGTATATCCACAGGTATTAAGCCAGATAGGTTTGTGCACCCCATGTATGAGACATGGTAACTCCTGTTTCCTTCCTATTCAGCTTTGAAAATTAGAAAGGTAAACCAACATTGCCTGCACAAAATGAAGAGTAATTTGTTGCTTCAACATCTTCACAAAATACATTCACACCCCTAAAAGTGACTTGCTTGAAAAAGCTGCCTGTAAATTACATAGCTGCTTTAGCAATAATCGTGTTTTTATTAAGTTTGGTGCAAATTTTACCACCGCTGTTAGTGGAAACAGCATTTTCTATCCCTGAAACAAAGATTAGGTGATAGCAAGTGCTGAGACAGCTTTAATTTTTTGTATCTTCAACCAGAGATTTGGACATTAGTCCAAATTTCACCTTTTCACTTGACTTGTTTTCTCCATAGATTTCAACTCAGCTGATTAAAAACTAAATCGGATTTAAAGCATTCATACTAGTTTTTGGCATTTGTGCTTTTGCTACGCACTTTCAGTCCACAAACCGACTACGGGGAAAAAAAATACTGCTTTGCAAGTATAAAACTAAAGCAAATTTCCCGGTAACCATACACAAGCCTTACCTGCATCATAGTGACCACATGGCAGGGATTCAGGAGGTAAATGACAGTCCTGGTGGCAAACTTGAACCCCACCTCCAGCCCAAAGATGAGGCAGAGCACCACCAGCAGCACATTCTTGCCCAAGCTCTCCTGCTTAGTCTGGGGCTGCTGCAGCAGGTGACCCTCCAGCTCCCTCAAGTGCAGCTGCCTGAGCTTCCACAGGGACAGGAGGATCTCCACGACGCCCACGCTGAGGAAGACCAAACTCTCCAGAAAGCGCTGCTGCCCGGAGAGAAAGGCCGCGCATTCTGGCCCTCCGTTGCCAGCAAAGCTGGGGTCCACACCCCCGTACATCCAGTCGAGCAGATTATGGAGGCTGTAACGAGACATGGTGGGACGGTGCCTCTTCTCCTCCCCGTCACTGTCCAGGAACAGGTAGGAGCAAGACGGAATCAAAGCCAAAATGCTGTCGGGCTGACGAAACATGAAACGCAAGGACGGCCCCTCTGTAGTCCCCTTCCTCCCCAAGCTTCAGGAGGAGCGAGCAGCTCGGCTCGGGGCAGGGCTGACCCGGGGCTTTTCCTTTCGATGCCCGGACGAGACCCGCAGGCAGCAGCCTGCAGGAAGGGAGGAGCCACCGATGAATGGAGCCTGCGAGCAGCGGCCGAAGCCCCTCGCCTCAGCAGCCCTCCTCCTCCCCGCCCGGCACTCTCCCTCCGCCGCCGGCAACGCTCGTCGCTCTCCCCGGCCGTGGCGGGGCCGCCCCCCTCGGCAGGGAGGCACGACGGCCGGCCGCGACGCCCTCCTCCGCCGGGCCACCGCCGCCCTGCCCGCCGCCGCCGCTCCCGCGCCCACCCCTGCCCGCCGCCGGGCCCGGTACCTCCGCCGGCGGGAGCTCCGTCAGGGAGGCAGGCCCAGCGCCCCCCCGCCACGGGGCCGGCCTCGGCGAGGGAAGGAGGAAGCAGCGCGTCCCTCAGCGGCGGCGGCACGGTTTAAGAGTAGGAGCCCGGGCGGGCGGGCCGCTCCCCGCCGCTCTCCCGGCCCCTTCCCGGCGCCGTAGCATCACCCCACCGACGTGCCTGACTCACACCGTAAAATGGACGAGTTCCCGGGATTGGCTGCGCCCGGCCGCCCGCTCCTCCCTCCGCCCCGGCTGCTCCCGCCTCCCGCCACTGCCTCCGTCCCTCGCCGCCTCCTCCCCGGCGGGCCGCGCTCCCCTCTCCCTCGCCCCGACCTCGGCTTCCTCCTGCCTGTTGCCTCTGCTTTCGCCCGGCGGCTCCCCTTCCTCCTCCTCCTCCTCCTCCTCCTGCTCCTCGCAGCGCCCGCGGTTCGCCCGGCCGCCCCCGCCCTCCCCTCAGTGCCACCGGCGGCGAGGAGGCGAAGGGCCCGAGGGACTTCGCCGCTCTCCGCGCTGCTCGGGCCCGGCGTGCCCGCCTGTCACCGCCGTGCTGCTCCCAGGCCCGGTTCCACGGGCGGCCTTAACTTGATAAACTAGTTTCTCAAGCGCTGTGGCAGCAGGTGGTAGTCGGCCAAGAAATTGCAGTGGCCTGCCTCTTACCCGCGCACCATAAAAGGCCGAAGTTGTGAGGGTTTTCAGCTCAGCTGCAGTCGAAGCATGGGGTAAGTGTGTGCAGATGTGTGCTTGTGCGATACCATAGAGCGCAAGACCCTGCTTCTGTGCGCGCTTGAGTTACTGAAGTGTGCCCAAAACTGAGCCTTGCGCAGCAGAGGCCAGGTTTGGTCCCAAGACCCTGCTTGTGTGCATGCACGAGTTACCTAAGTATGTGCAAAACCGAGCCTTGTGCAGTGGAAGCGAGGTTTAGTTCCTGGAGGCAGCTGGGTTGTGGCTTTGTGAAGCAGTTGTAGTATTGGTGGCGTAGTAATTGGGGGCTTTGTTGTATCAGATGTCCAAAAAGATCACCTGCGAGCAGATGCTTAGGACTGGTGATGCTGAAAACAAAGTTGTCTCACTCCAGAGTAGGTAAAGAACAGATTAGGAGCACTCAGGTAAATGAAATGTTTTCAAATTGTTAAAGTCTAGGGAACGTGATCGAAAGACAGTTGAAGAATTGACTGACTTAAAAAGGTGAATGAGATGCTGAAAAAACAGAAGAGGCAACTGTAAATTGCTGTTATCAAGGTGGGATGGAGCCAGAGAAATACAGCTCTATCAGAGTAAATAACTGAAACCCAGAAAAATCCAAGGACAAATAACCTCCCAAACTATTATTAGCACCTAGATGATAACCAGGGAGCTATAGCAGTCAACATGGATTTGTCAAAAATAAATCACGCCAGATAACTTGATTTTCTCCTCCAGTAAGGAACAGGCCTTGTGGGTAGGACAGAGCCTGTTGTCAGTTTGATTAGGTTTTGACACTTACATGACATTCACATTAAAAAGTTAGAGGAGTACGGTCTGGATAAATGTATTATAAAGTCTATACAAAACTGAATGGAGAGTAAGCAGTAGAAGATTGTGAAAAAGAAAATATATTGCTGGGTTCCTAGAGCCTTCTTCAGTTTGGGTCTTTTTGTTAGTAACGATGTAAATAATGAAACATATTTATTAACTTTGCAGGTGATGCGAAGCTGAAGGGGACAGAATGAAATATTAAAATAGTCTTGATCATTCAGAAGCATGTTTTTAAAAAAAAAAAAATAAAGAAGATATTCAGTGAGATCAAGTTGCATCCAGCACGTTACACTGGTATGAGGCACCTGGTGTAAATCATTGCTGCCTTTCCTTTTCCCCTTGCTACTTATTTTCTCTCTCACTGTCTGTTGTGGTTTAACCCCAGCCAGCAGCTCTGCCCCACGCAGCTGCTCACTCGCCTCCCCCCGGTGGGGTGGGGGAGAGAATCGGAAGGGTAAAAGTGAGAAAGCTCGTCGGGTGAGATAAAGACAGTTTAACAGGTAAAGCAAAACCCGTGCACACAAGCAAACAAAATGAGGAATTCATGCCGCCCTTCCCACAGGCAGGCAGGTACTCAGCCACCCCCAGAAGATCAGGGCTCCATCACGCGTAACGGTGGCTTGGGAAGACAAACACCATCGCTCCAAATGCCCCCCCTTCCCCCAGCTCTATATGCTGAGCATGACGCCATGTGGTGTGGGACATCCCTGGAGTCAGCTGGGGTCACTGTCCCAGCCATGTCCCCTCCCAGCTCCTTGTGCACCCCCAGCTCCTCACTGGTGGGGTGGGGTGAGGGGCAGAAAAGGCCTTGGCTCTGTGCAAGCCCTGCTCAGCAGGAATGAAAACATCCCCTTGTTATCAACACTGTCTCCAGCACAACTCCACAGCCCCAACCGCTATGAAGAAAATTAACTCTACCCAAGTCAAACCCAGCACGTTCTCCATCCCTTTTCCTGCTCCCCACCCCCTGAGATGTTTATCTGCCTGCCAGATTAAACCACAATGCTGTCTTATGCCAGCATAAGCTTTTCTGGGGCTATGTGGTTGACTGTATGAGAAAGCTGAGTAACATTACAATTATAATTCCAGAGGTTGTCATAACCTGGGGCACTTAGCTGATCTATTTGATGCTAGTCTGGGTCATAGTGATGGATGAGCTGACCTGCTGATTTCTTGTTTTTCTGTGATTTTCCACTCATTAGAAAGAAGGAACATAGTTGATATAAAAGTGGACATCCTAGTACGATTGATATTTCTTTGCAACAGCACAATATCATTAGTTCGCGTTCAGATTGTCATCCACTATAAATCTGGAAGGTCTGGTTTTCTGATCTTGATCTGCTGGGTGGCTCAGGCACACTTCCTTCATTCTCTCTGTTTCAGTTTCTTCAGCGTTTTTGAAAAGTACTCTGAAATCTGTGAATAAGAATTTAGTATTATTGACTGAACAGTATACTGTTGCTCTTTTCTGTTTGTCAATCATTTTTTCTCATCCTTTCACTAATTGAGGCTCTTCCTAAGATCCATTGTAAACATATATATCTCCTATGTCAATAGAAATGGTTCTCTAAAAGCAATAAATTCCTGTAACTAAAATGTTTGCACGAGAGCCCGAGGCTTGTTCCTATATCTAACATTAGATTTATTTTTCTGTCTGTAGCTTCTTGAAATACAAAAACGGTGTCCTGGTTTCAGCTGGGATAGAGTTAGTTTTCTATGGGAATTAAGGTGATGCCCAAACCCAGGTCATAAATTTCTGAGATTTTATTCAGAAGACCAGACAGAATTCTAGGAATCTTTGTTCCAACACACACGCACCTTCTGGCAGCGGATGAAGCAGTCACCCAATATGTCTTATATCTACAAAACGGTTTTAAAAGAAACAGGATGAAGCTGTAATTACACAAACTTTAGGAGACTATTTGCCTCCATATCAACCAGGAGATTATGTCACAATAAAGATCTTTACGACTAAAGATGCATTACAACCAGGGGGGAGGGTCCTGTGCAAGTGTTACTATGTACTTATTCTGCTCTCAAAATTGCAGGTAAAGACACGTGGATCCACCACTCTCAGGTGAAAGCCGTGCCAAACTCCTGGTCGCGATCCTCCTTTTGCTGCTGTTGAACACAATCGGAGGACTTCCGCTACAACACGTAACTCTGAGTTCAAACCAGTGGCTATTATTAGCAAAGACTGCCTTAAATAATTCAGATGAATTTTGTGTACGGTATGGGTCAGGTATCATGGAAGTTGCAGCTACACATTTATCATACACTGTTCCCAGATTATTATCCGCAGCATGACAGATTCTGTTTATTAACACACTTCACTGATAAGATGCCAGGCAGTTAACATATACAACAATTTATTAAGTTTTCCACTGTCCTCAAGGGAGTCACTTTAAACCATATAGTAAGCTCAATACAGAGTAAGACAAAAATTGGCAGAGCAAGATACATGAAGTCAGGGGAAGGGGGATACAACCTGTTCGGTGTTCCAGCAGTCCGCAGCAAGGTCAAAGGTGGTGGGGGTCTCAGGCCAGCTGAGAGGGAGCTCCTCTGAGTTGCTCCTATTCTCTGATTTTATAGCTGGTGTGAAGCCCCTAGTCCCTACATACCTTTGTATCCAGAGTCTTAATCACCACAGCACACCCTGCTATGACTTTTGGAGCTGAACAGGGTCTGTTTGGGTAGATAAATGAGGACAAAGAGGAAGGAAGGCCTCATGGTTCAGCAAAAATGTTCACAATTTTATAATTTAAAAAAGCAACACAACTAAACCCTCAGCCACGAGTTGCGCTTGTGATTAGTGTTTAGCTGCGAGTGGGTGACAGCTTCCTGATTCGGTTCAAATACTTTCCTCAGGGTGTTTTGTTAGAAACTGTCCAGGCTCTTGACCTAAGTTTAGGCCTAATTTTCTGGCAGCTGATAAGCAGTGTGGGGAGTGGCGGGGGCATATTATAGGAGTCTGCAGAGTTGGGGCTGCGGGCTAAGCAAGGGGTGACTACCAAGTCTAAACCTAGTTCCGCCCCTCTCCTTGGCCTCGTCATGGCATTTTCCACTTCAGCAGGCCCGTGACGTTGGTCTGGTCCCAGGGCTGGGACCCCACAACATTTTGTAAGTGTGAGCACACCCCTGTCACTAATACATAATGACTTAAACTTGCCCAGGTTTAAGGTGAACCTAACCTACAGTCAACATCGCGATATAGGGAAAGTCTCAACACTGGCTGCATGGTCAAATCAGCATGCTCTGCGATTCCGACTTCCTCAGTGTGACTCCATCTGGATCTTGCGTGAACATGGTTAACACTGCTGCACCATCAGTAATTCTGAACAACAGTGACTTAATCTGTAATACAACAACAAAGGTTTCCTATTACTCTGCTGATAATCTGTCTTCCAAAGGGATGGTTTCTATTTTGTGGACTTCAGACCTATAATTACATACCCAAAAATGCAGCCGCAGGTCTGTGCACACTTGGAAGACTCACAATCTCCATACTAAAAAGAAATACCTCAACCTAATGTGACACAAAAAGAAGCAGGAGCCCATCTCAGGCCCCACCAGCGAATTGTGACTCAAATGCAAATCTGTTGAGCGAAGCAGTAGCATTAAGTGCATCATTAGTGGAGGTCCCTGCGCTAGCACTAGGTGCCAACCTCCCACTGACAGAGGTGGCTTGTACGCTAGCAAAAACTCTGAATGCCACCTCCACTTTGATTCTATTACTGCAAGGGGAACAATGCTTTATCTGGGAAGCAACCCTAGAAAACAGAGCAGCTATAGATTACCTGTTGCTTAGGGCCAACCATGGGTGTGAAGATTTTGAATCTCTCAGATAACGATAAAGCAACAGAAGGCCAACTGAAAAACTTTAAAACTTTAGTACAAAATGTAAGAAAGGATCTGAAGAGAGTAGAATGGTGTAACTGGTTGTCACGTCCATTTCTTTCTATTACCCCAATACTGAAACAATTTATCAGTTTCATATTAACAGTCTTAGGAGTTTTACTTCTTTTAGGGATCACATTCTGCTGTTTTGCTTAACCTGGCGCGCCTAAATTCGTGGGTACAAATACTATTCTGCTCCAATCTAAAGCGTGCAAGTATGCACAAAACAGAAGGAGGGAATGTCACATAAGAAAAAGCTACCATGTAAAGATGGCTTTGAAGACATGCGCAAGTGAACTGGACCGACAGTGACCTCGCACATCACAAGAGGGTCCGCCGTTAGAAGAAACCAGACCAAACTGGCTGAAAGCGGCAAAGTTGCAACAAAACGGTCAAACTCAGTTAATAAATATGCATTAAGCGTGCTTGCACAGGAAGTTTGCGTGAACAAGTACTCAAAAGTGAATGGTAACAAGGGAAGTCGTGGCCAAAGCCAATAGCTTATGGATATTGTAAAAATGAATATGTGAGTAGTCTTAAAATTGGATATAAAGAATCAAAACATGGGGTCCTCCTCAGGCTTCCAGCCAAGAGGCACCTTATTGCTGGCAATAAAAGGGGTTTTAGCGAGTGCGTACTTCTGCTGCCTTCTTTCCAGTACCCACGCACAAACTAGAAGGACAGAAGAAAATGCGAGCAAGTCCTTTCTGCTAACGACAGGCTACGGTAAGCACTGATGACTTGTTTTGTTTTACTTGAGCATGAACATGGGAAATACACTGATCAGTTTTGATTTCCATTTTTAAACCATTTTATTGTACTTCAGTGACAGGGTGAGAGAATATTAAATGTAGTCTTCAAAACTGTTTAGTTTAGGAAAAACACCCAACTACGAATATTTCCTTTCACTGTTAGTTTTGATAAATGCAGGATGCTCAAATTGAGCACGAGTGAGGAGAGATACCAGCTCAGAAATAGATCTCTTTTCTCTTCCAGTTTTTGTATATAACGTGTAAAAGGTTATGTTCAGAATAATTGTTAGTGGTTCATTCTCAAATTTTGGCAAAAAAATCAGCACACTCCTTGCTGGGGCACAAGGAGATGCCTCCCAGCAGATCAGTAAGGTGGTATTTTTTTTCTTGCATGCTGATACCAGCAAGTGAAATAATCACAACCTAGTGGTTATATTGTTGTTAATCCCTAGAGTAAATATTCCCCTTCCCCTCCAAAAAATTGAGATGCTTACAGATATACATGTCATGTTGAATTATCTACAGTTCACATTTTGAAAACTACATTTGCCAGAAGTGCCTATAGGGCAGCCACCCAGAAAAATTCCCTCTGGTAAGCCACTTGGTACAGGGTGGGGCTTCTTGTTGTTATTTTGCTGTTTGGTGGGTTGTTTTTTACTTGCTACAAATCTAGGTTCATAGAGATTCTTCCATCAGTTATTCTGACTTCCTTCTGTTTAGTCAGTCACTCACATGGGTCTTTAATGAATTTAAAGAAAGGCTTGTGGTAGTGTAATTGCTGATTTCCTCTCAAGGAGTTTTCTTGAGAGAAAGATGAAAGGCTGTTGCATTTATCATATCTCTCCCTGTCAGCTAATTTAGCTAGAACATATGCTAGACAATACTGAAAAAAAAGTAAATGTCAACTTGAAACATTCAAAATAGGAGCTTAAAAAGCGTATCACATCTTCATGTTTTTTCAGTTCTGATGGACTGAAAATAATTATATAAAGCACCAACGAAAAACTTGTTAGATGACAACTGTGTGAACCAGCTTTTTGTTGAATCACATTCCTGTCATGTTTGCAGTGTTTGACTTATTTTTCCCTTACATAAAAAGCCGCAGTGCTAATAGACGCAAAAACAGTTGGATGTAAAAGCAGGGAGAAATAAAGAAATGTCTTGAATGTGTGAGGTTTCCTTTGAGATAAAGAAGATCCTAGGTAACATCATCTGCATATTTATTACTCTA
Organism: Phalacrocorax carbo; assembly: GCF_963921805.1. Lineage (NCBI taxonomy): Eukaryota > Metazoa > Chordata > Aves > Suliformes > Phalacrocoracidae > Phalacrocorax > Phalacrocorax carbo. Next base: position 20,297,835 of record NC_087523.1, on the reverse strand, counting down.
CCTGTTAAAAGGTCAAATGGCATTCTCAGTAACTGTGGTACCGGTTGAGGATGCGTCTGAGAAATGGTGATCCATTTCTGTGCAGGTTCATATGTTAAATGAGCAAAAGCATTCTCTGAAGTTGTTTGGAGCCTGGGGAAATATTTTTGTTGAGTGAAAAAATGGATCTGCTATAAAACATATAAAATGTGTTTCCATATAAAATATATGGAAACATAACACATATAAAATGTTTCCATATAGAATGGAAGATGAAAGTTTCCATCCAGATGTTATGTGGTGTTCTTAAACTTGAAGTATCTGGAGAACTAACAGAAAGAAGACTGTTCTTTTCACACATCAGTAACTGAACATTTTATGCCTTAAAGCGCTCAACAACATTCGCTCCCTTTTGTGTTTGTGCCCTGTATTGTTTAGCCATTTTTCAGTTTTCAAGGCATTTGCTTTGTTCCATGTCCAGTGCTAGCACCAAAATACTGCTAAGAATAATAAAAGGCACTTCACAAAGAACCACCCAAACTCTTTTTCTTGGAAGCTCGGCCTTGACGGCACTTTTCTCACTGTTGCCTTCCAAGTCAAAATATTACATTAATATAATGCACACTTATAGGTGCTTATATCCAATACATTTCCTAACGACGCTTAGCTGGTCTTTGAGTGACCCAGACCCAAGCGGAAGGTGATCCCTGACATATCTATAGGTAGACCACATGATACTTTTCATGCTGATGTCTAAGAAAAATAAGGGAAGTCAGTGAATGAAATCACTGTTTAATTTGATTGCCATATTAGTTTTACAAGAATTGTTTCCCTGGTTCATGTTCGTTAGAGCTGATTTTAGCTGTGGCTGGTATACGTAGGAGGTATGTGATTCTGTAAATCTACATAGATATGCAGGAAGAAGAACCTGTGCTTTCTATTTTTGTTCTCTTTTGCTATAGTTTATTGGGCACATTGACATCCACAAAGACTTACTGAAAACCCTTTTAGTTAAAACTGAGTTCAATCTTAAAAACTGAAATCTGACCTCTCATGATGAGACACTCTCTCACTACTTATGAATCTCAGCCTGAGCGATTCTGAACACTTGCATCTTCCCTAAACTTCTGTGTGGAATTTGCCTTTATTGTTTATACCACAGTGACATTTGGTGTCCAAATTCAGGGAACAGTTATGTTTAACATAACGTAAGACAAGTGTAATTCCAGTCTCAGAAACAAAACAACAGGTAGGAAGGAGAACTATTACATGATGTAATCTCGGGTTAATTACATTGTACGAAATTCGTACTATTCCATTCTATCGTGGAATAGTATGTGATCAGGTCTATTATGTCATATTATTGTGTTATCACTGTGTATTTTTATGTCTTGTGATATTTAGGGAAGTGTTCAGTACCTCAGCTTTTACAGTGATACATCAGGCGTTGTACCTTTTTTTGCAAAGATTTCTGAGCCAGACATGGATTCTGTTAGATCCTCCTGTCGTGTGTTAGCATACATAGATAGCAGTCACACATTTTAACATTTCTGTTGAATATAAGCCATGAAAATAGATGCTGTAACATACCAAAAGGCTGCTCTTACACCCTTGGATTGGGTTTGCGTGGCAAGGTTCTGGTAGCAGGGGTGCTGCAGGGGTGGCTTCTGTGGAAAGAGGCCAGAAGCTCTCCCACGACCAGCTGCGCCGGTTGGCGTCAGTGGTAGCGCCTCTGGGATAACGTATTTGAGAAGGGGAAAAAAACTGCTGCGCAACAGCAGCGGGAGAGAGGAGTGAGAATGTGTGAGAGGAACAGCCCTGCAGACACCAAGGCCAGGGAAGGAGGAGGGGAGGATGCTCCAGGCGCCCGAGCAGAGACTCCCCTGCAGCCCGTGGGGAAGCCCATGGTGAAAGATGTCTTTAGAGTTTGTTTTAGTAAGTTATTGAGGAAAAATGTGTATACTCGCATGTTTGCTGTGCAAAACTATGCATTTCATAAAGTGTGGGAGCCTCACACAAGGCAGAGGTCACGTTTAAGTTCTTTGTTAAAAGGTTTATTTAACCGTTTTGGTAAAAAGACTATATGGAATAAGGAGCCCTCTAGTGGTTGTTCACCCTCTTAAATCCTCGTTATAACGCTCTAGTAACTAATACCATTTAAAAACCCCACCCTTTCTTTTTCAGTAGCAGCACAATTTTTGTTGTTTTATCTCTTGAGGATGTTGTTATCACTATTTTTCTACCCATAGGAAATGAAATAGTAAGAATTGGACTAGTTCTGCTCTAATGATGCACGACACACCTGCATGGTACACGATACCTTTCTATAAGGCAGTTTTACTTTAAATACCAAGAATACCTGCCTGCTTCTGCGAAAGGCGGCTGACAGGGCATTTGCTCACCGAGGGCTCGGCAGGGGCCTAGGCACATGAAGCATTTTTATATGCTTCATATATTGATACACAAATGTTGGGAAAAGCTGTTAATGTTTGCAGAAAGGAAGGCAGGATTTGTGTTCTCTCCCGTTACAGCTCAAAGAGGGAATAGGTTTTGCAGTTCTCTAACGAGGTGGGGTAAGAAGGAACCAGCTTGAAACTGCAGCAGTCACTGGACTGAAATTTAGTGATAGATAATTTGAATTAAGTTTTCTTGTAATGTGTAAGGATTGCATTTTTTTGGAAAGGAATTGGTGTGTAAATATAAGAGGGTTTTTTGGCTTAGGCCAATATAATGCGCAGGAAACAAGGAAATATGTATCTTACACCGATTTAATATCTCTGCTTATGTCCTTGTCTCAGTATTCAGATGAATCCTATAGTCGATGGCTCCTTTATTCACACTGCCTCAGTGGATGCTGGTTAACAGTTTTCAGTAATAGAAAGGGGAAGGCAAAAGAGTGTTTGTTTTTCAGGTCTGTGACTGCCAGACAGCACCGCCCCTTTCAGACTCTTTCACAAATCTTAGGAACAGTTACCACAGAGCTCTCTAAATTTAATCAGGACTCATGGCTTATGTACGTGTGAGCATTTTAACAGCTTGCTCATGGTACGCATCGCGCTTCAGAGCTGGCTGCTTTTTGTTTTCTCCTCTGGCTGATTGCTGGGAAGACTTTTTGCATGATCTCGACCTTGACACAATACTTTGCTGCCCGGACAGGGGCTCACGGCTGTGGTACAGGTGTTTTATCTGGCAGGTCTTATTGGACTGTGTAACAGATTTTTCTGTTTAGAAACTCTGACTAATGGTGAAAAGAGATCCCCAAATTATGTCCTTAAAGCTTTCTTTACTGGAACCAGAGAAAAAGAGATAAGCAGAAACTGCAGTGCGGGTGCATAGGTCTCAGGAGTGGCCAGACCTCCGCAAGCATGTAATTGAAAACTTTACCCAATAAAGGGGGAAAGTAGTAACAAAAATCTTTATATCCCAGCTTGAAACATTTCAAGTTATTCATCTTTTTCAGATAAATTTGCTGCTGTTTATAAAGTCCAAAGAGCACAAATATCAGCTAGATAAGCAAACTCTAGCTGTTCAGCCACACACGCAGGGTAAGAGACAGCTTTCTCATTAAAAGGTTCTTCAAAACCTTCACCATAATACTAGTACATGCCCTCTCCTATTTCTGCAATGCTGCGAGACATCTGCAAATCATGTAAATGGAACAAGGTATGTTTCAAATATACTTGGTGTCTATATAATTGGTATCTTTACTTGTGAAGGTGTTTTCACTGGTATCTTGTGAATAGGGAATACTACCTGCTATTACTTGACAGGGAGGTGATATTAATATGGAAGAAAGTGCAGCATACTCAGTATATGGTATTATCAAAATATTTCCTTGTATTTTGAGAACTATGTTGTAATGTGTCGGAATCTGACTTTGTTCCCCCCAAAAAAACTGACAGAGGCGAACAAATCATTTGGTGCAAGATCAAGTTCAAAACATTCTACTGATACAGAGTAAATTCTAACAAGAGTGCAACATCCTACCACAGCACTGATTTCTGTGCTGAGATCTTAACATCTTCCCAAAATTCTTTAGTATCTTTTGGTTGCACAGTTTTGCTAGCTGGCAGGTCTGCTCCAGCTCCCACTAAAATATGAAGCAAAAATTGCATCGTGACTTCAGTCAGTCACCTGAAACATGTAGCCCTGTGTGAGCTTTTGAAACCTTCATTGAAAGAAGACTTCCAAAACAGCCTTCAGTTTAGGTGGTGCTTTATACATATTATCTCAGGAGATAAGTGGGGAAAAGGTTTAGGAAGGGAATATATCCCCTGTATTTCATGGTACTGCATCTGTAAATGCAATGTGTACACTTAGTATATACCTTATTAAGAACGATGCTTGACATTAGGGTTCTAAATTTTCTCATTACGTGCACTCTTGCAGAAATGTTTATTTTCCTGTAAAAGGGGTCTATAAAAGCCTAGAGAAGAAGTCATCTGGAGCTAGGAAACTCTCTTTGTGAGAAGATGTAGGACAAGAGCGACCATTTTGCAAAGCCATCTAGGTAGAGCTACAATCCTGGCCCTGAGATATAAAATAAATATCAAAGTTTGGACTAACTAGTTTGTTCATGCAGAAACTATGGGGTTTGGAACTCTGGAAGAAAAGAATTGAAGAGGAATTGAAATACGATATTCAGCAGTAGCGTTGAGAACGAAAAAGCTTCTTTGAGCCATGCTTTTTCTGCTTTGAAATGCAAGCAAGTAGGTTCACTGCAAGGATCTAATTAAACCTGTCTTGGGTAGAGGGGTGAGTTCGGGAGAGGGCTTCAAGTCTTTCAGTGACATTCAGCGGAGAAACACCCATCACTGAGGCATTGTCAGCAACAAAATACCTTCTGCAAGTATGTACTGTTATAAACACGGTGATTTTTTTATGTTCAAAAGATCTTGCAAATGTTTTCCAAGTACCTACTTTGTATTTTTAGTTAGCACTCATCAGTATTTTAGTCAACTCACCATCTTTCCCCCAAAAGTTTTAATAATAGTTGTAGAGAGCACAGGCGCACTAGTGATCAGAGAGAATTGAGCTATCTATGTAACGAACACAACGTCAACCTCAACAGATTAAGTTTTACAAGTCTTCTTATTTTCAGGAATTTCTGTCTGCCCTCACCCCAAGACAGTATTTAATATATTGCACCTATCTGGAATAATTCTCATAAGGAATTAAAAGAGCTTTCCAAAGTGACTCAAGTCTAGTATTCCTCTTATTCATTAGGTATCTTTGTACTTCAGTAAGAGATGGGTGGAAAAGTTCTGAGAGAGACAAACATGCTTTTTCATAGCGGGCTGCTTACCTGGTAACTGAAAGAAAGTCTGCTGGGAAGCCTTATTTGGCTGATGTGAAAATTTCTTAGCTGAGGCAACTATCCTGTGACTAAGGAAACCCCACAAATCTTCTACTTTTCTTAAAAAAAAAACCACAAACGCAACAGGAAGAAACCCTGGGTCAAGCAGGTGAGTGCAATTTGGCATGATTAACGCTTAGCCTAAACTTTGTATTATCCGTAGGGCTAAAGATAGCTCTTACACGTTCATCTGCATACTTTCTAAAACAGTTTAAATGTCACCAGTAGCTGGAATTTTGAGACTATTTATTTGGTAGCGATTGAAGTATATTGGGTTGTAAACATGCAGCCAGTAAACTAATGTCACAGAGAAGATCTGTGCAGCCTTGTCAGCTGAGCCACCCACCTGTTTGATTTTACACGAAAACACTGGGTGCACACCAGTAAACACACCTATGCTTCAAGAGACATTTTTCTTCATTCCCATGTGTGTCTAACTCCTCCCCTCTAGAGGATTTTTTTATGAGAGAAATTAGGCAAGTGATCTGCATTCTGCAATATAATCTTCTGTTGCAAAATTGCTGGCGTTTTCAATTGAGCTATAAAATAAAATTCCACAGCAGGTGGCAGCACAGGTCCTGCTTGATTTTAGCCTGGTTTGCACCTCAGGAAAAAAGTCAGGCTTCTGGTCTTGTAGTAGTTACTGCTATTAAAGAGGTGTCCTTTCCTTTCATCGAAGCTGATGATTTTTAGCAAAGAAATGGAAATTACCCGTGCCACTGGTCACTGCCGTGCTGCAAACACAGGGTGGTTTGGGGGAAGATCGTTAAAAAAAATATATCAGTAAAGACTGCAAACAGCATGACTCTCTGGCAATTTGGGATAGAGCTTGCTGCATAGACACCAGTTGTGTCAACAGAATGTCCAAATAAGCAGTAAATCTAACTCTTGATAGTCCTGCTCGAGCACGGCTGCACAGGCACCTGCAAACATCTGCCTATTAGCAGGAGCAAGTGGCGTCCACGGTGTATTTTTGGATGCTGGATGGCCTGAATAACCGGAGGTATTTTGGCTGAACTGTGAGGATTAGAGCGTAGTACTCTAAACCTTGTAGAACTGAGGATTTTAAAATTCTCAGTCAGATTCTGAAATTTAATTCCCAGGTTGTTCTTCCCTCTCCCCTCTTCTCTGATCCTTTAAAGGGATGTGTGTTACGGAAAGGGGGAGGGTTCATATCTTCTTTGGAAATGGGGTATTTTGGTTTGAAATCTCTTGAACCAGAATTCTCAGGAAGGCCACTCATCAGCTCCAGCATTTGCGCCCATTCTGTCTCCAGACAGGTGTAAAAACTTGATATTAATCTTAAATATTACACATCCCTGTTCAATTTCTTCACCTAGCCTGTGGGGAAAAAAGCAGGAATCCTGGGAATACGTTGATCATTAGACAAAAACTTGACAGCATTTATTTATTATTACTTTTGGTTAATGGCAGGCATTTTATTCATGCTCTTCTAAAATTATTTATTTGTTTATTTGCCTGAATCACGTATTTCAGTATTTGGCTAAAGAATCACCTAACACCCATGGGAATGTCTTAGAGCTACAGACTTATGAGATTATTAGGCTTAATTGGTATTATTACTGTAGACCTTCCATGGTATTGGATATGGCTTGCTTATTTTAAACTTTTTAATCCAGTATTAAGAGGAATTGCCATTAAGTTACACCATAGAAAAATAATTAGCCTAAATTTAAATCTTGGGTGGTTGGTTTAAAACTGTTTAAGCTTCCTGTTCATCACAAATCCTCTCCCTTTTCCCTGAACTCCCTTCTGTTTGTGCCAACACTTTCTATGGTATGTGGGCCAGACTTGTGCCCCGTGTAGCACCAGGGAAGTCAGTGGGGCCATCCTGGAGATTAACTGGATAATATTTGATAATATTTCAGTTGTCTAAGTTGCTGGCCTCTTAGTCAGAACAGAGCCCTGTGCTGCTAAAGTCAATGAAAGCTCATTAACTGCCTGATCCAGTTCTCATGGAGTCTTGTTTTTGTGGAAATATCTGTCCTTGTTCCTTTGCTTTGTGTGGTAGCTTCCCCAGGTTTCATTATGTCTGTTTGCAAGATGAATTCTGAAAGGTCTTGAAGTTTGTGCATGGGATATCAAGTAATGGAAATGTCATTGAGGTAGAATTTGTTGTTTTTACTACATAAAAAAAGAAAAAATGGATAGAAATCTCTTAAATTAATGAAGTGATAGGTTTACCATTAAATGAGTAACAGAAGTAAAAGCAGATCTTTAGAAATCAGAGTGTCATTTTTGTTTGTATTGCTTCCCCTATACCACAGGGACCATATGCATTTCAAGTGCTGTTGTAGTACATGGGAGAGGCATATAAATGTATTTAACGTTTGAAATTATTAATAGGGGGAAAATGGAGAAACAGTAGCATTGATTATAAATCCAATTTTGTGGATAAATTTGAACAATGAGACTGATGCTTTAGTTTCTTCTTATCTGAAATTCCTACTGGAGTCATTGGAAAAAGCTTCTTTTACAAGATAACGAGGACTGACCCAAGACTTCACTATAAAACCATATAAGCTTTTTAGTGGTTCTAACCCTGTGTGTGGGCTGAAGTTCATCAGATAACTTCCGTACAACAGTGTAAACAGCTACATATGACTCAGCTAGTTAAAGGCCTGAGCATGTTTTTAAGCTTGCAATCAATTTGCTTTTTTGAAAAGAATTTGATATTGGGTCAAAATTTCAGTATACAGGATTTGCATATGCAGAGTCACATGGCAACCTGATTTATCATGGGAATGTTGAATAATGTTGAATGATCTTTTGCATTAACAGCTCAAGTTGTGCAATGAGAGGTCAGTCCTTATTAAGCAAGGAAGCAAGGAAGAAAAAGAGCGAGGAATTCAAATCTATTTTAAAAAGTAGGTAGGCTTCATTAGATCTGCTGTTCATAGGAGTAATTGTTTATCCTGCACAGCAATATTTCAGTCTATAGACTTTCTCTCCTGTGGCCAGCCATTTCTGAGAAAGGAAGTGAACATCAGTGTAACATTGAATAAGGATGTAGCTTTTAATTCTCTGCAATTCAGCAGTATTGTCTCAAATGCTCAGCGTGAAGTTTCAGACTTCCTAATTGTAGTACAAAAGTCAGATGTGTTTCCATATTTCTACACGCTCTGTACTTCATGGGCTAATACTAAGAAGCATTTCAATACAAGATGGTATCTGGAATTACAAGGTATTGCAGGCACTGTTGCATAAAACATACAGTTAAATGGCTGCCATCAGTACTACTTTGGATAGAATGAAGACATTAAGAGAAGAGCAAAACTCAGTAGCCCAGTTTATGCTAGTATCATTCGGACTGGTACTGGAACGGCACATAACTACAGTCAAATCAAATGACATAAAAACGAATTGAAAACAGAACAGATAGCTACTGCAGTTCTGTAGTGTTCAGCCATGCCAGCAATGTCACTCCACTTTCAGTCATCAAAAATATTTCAGTCTTACTCTCCAAAATTTTAGAAGTAAAATACAGTGGGAGGATTTTGGAAATCCAATTTACCCCATTGGTTTTGTTGGTTTCTTTCTACACCATACTCGGCTTGATGATATTTGAGTACTCGTCTTCCTGAGTGTCTAAGGAGAAAGGCTACCCGATCAGTTGTGTAACAAGTTGCAAGAGTGGGTCTTCTCCCAGTCCACGTTGTAATAACCACTTTATGCATCTTTAAATTGTACTAACATTGCCTACTTAATTTTCACAGCATCTTTGAGCTACCAGTACCCCTAAATTGAAAGGATAAGCAGTTTATTTTAGTGGCAGAACTTGAAGGTTACTAATGCCAATCACTACACTCACAGCTTCTTATTGTGGCTGCCCGGATTCCTTTTCTCCCTCTTAATGGGTAATTTAAGAGGGCTCAAAATCCGAAAGCGATTTAGTTTTGCAGTCTGTGATGAGAGGAAATTGAATCTGGAAGTTCTCTGCTCTTTCATTTCTATGGCATTGCTTCCCAGGGAAATATAAATTGCACTATTTAATTTTAGGGAACAACCGCCCACTTGGGTAGATGAACAGGTAATGTGGAAAGTAAGCCAGCCTACCCAGCACAAAGGTTCTGTGTCCCACAGAATGAATCATTGACTGAAAGCTTCTTGGAGTCAAACATGATGCCAAAATTCCAGATGAATAAAGATTGGTTTACACTAGGGAAAGATAAATTAAATGCAAGTTGCAAAGTCTATCCAACATACATACGTACTGCCTAAAAACTATGCCTGTATCTTACAGATCCTCCAGGTACCGCTTTCTGAAAAATTTCCCATTAACGTATCTGAAAACAGACTCTAGTGATTTGACATTCATATTTACTCACTCTTAGTAGTCCAGGTGCAAGTCCCTTGAGAGTATGGATGTGCTGTGGATGGCCATGGGCTCAGACCTGTTTCATGGTGCTTTCATGGGACAGGAGCATAAACCTGTGCTGTTCCTTTATTTATATTTGAAGGTTTCTAATCTAAAAGACCTTGGTGAACTTCCTTTTCTTTTCCCCTTTACCCTTGATTTCTAGCTAATGCTTGCTTTTTCTGGAGTTCATTGAAAACCAAACAAACAAAACCCAGGGATGCTGGAATTGCATTAGCATAAACAAGTAGTTTCTTCTGTCATGGGTCAATGTGACATCTTTCGTCCTGCACAGGAAGAGCCCTGGTCTGGAGCTGACTGCTGAATCATGGTCTTTCCTGATGAATTGCCAGTGCAAGCTTTCTGCTTAAGGTGATTTAACACTTCTGTAGCATTTAAAATCAACTGTTTGCACTCCAGCTGCACAAAAAGCATTGCAAAGCTTGTGGGATGTCTGGGGGAATAGTCTGCCCCTTCTCCCAGCCAGCCAGGTCTGCTTTGGTGAACGTGGACGCAAAACACGATCCCTGCAACAGCTCTGGAAGTTTGCAGTTAAGTTCAATGGAAGCAGATTGCAGGCTGGATTCATAAAGAAAAGAAACAGTCAGAGTAAATGACTTTATAAGGGTGTGTGTTCAGATATAAACCAAACTCTGATAGACCACAGAGATAAAAAGGGGAAATGGTGAAATTATTTTGTGAGTCTCCAAATTATAGAATTTACTTTTTCATATGAGAAATTTGCTCATAAGAAGGAATGAACTTACTACACCAGCCCAAAACAGATGTAGCTTGTATTTTGCAAATTCAGAGCCTGCCATAACATACATAAATCCAGTGTGAAATCATGTCTTAGAAATATATCTACTTTGTTTTATGCTAGCCTTTAAATTCTGAGAACTAGCACCTAATCTGCTGCATACTCTGCACTTAAGATTTTCAGAGCTCGCTGAACCACCTCTGCAGGCAGAACTGATACTTAAGCTGTGACGAGGGAAGGTGCTACCACCGCTGTGCTCCATTGTCCTAAACTAAGACTTACGCCACTCCTGACTTTCCTCCTGAAGGGTGTTACTGTAAACACTGATCAACAACGCTTAAAGCTAAAATAGCCATAGTGCTGTCTGTAGCCTTGTTGATCAGGACATCAGCAGGGCAAAGTTTCTGAAGAGTAACATCTCCTTTTAGGTCCAGTGATAAAGTTGGAAGAAGTCATGAAAATAATATTCAAAAACTTGGTAAGAGATGGAATTGCTCAGGATGTTTGTCTAGTGAATATAATGGACCTTTTGTTACCCTGCCTATTTTTGCACTACGTCCTAATTTTCTCAAACTCCTACAAGTCTTTTATTTGAAGATGCTTCTGTTGTATATTAACGAAGTTAAATGATCTCGGCAACATGGGCTAAATCTGAAACTCCCCCAGCATCATCTTTCTTAACGATCATTGTCCAGTAAGAAAATAGGTCTGTAAGTGATACTACTCATCTGAACAGAAAGAAACTGTTACCGTGGTATTTGTCAGCTGTGTGTAATACTGATATCTGTGCTGGCCTTTGGAGCCAGATATCGTTACTGATAATGTGATGGTGTCTGCTTTCGGGCAGTTTTGGATTCTGAGAACAAACCAGCAGGAGCAGAGAACACCTCAGAATGCACCATTCCCCAGCCCTGCTCCAGCGGCTGCAGATATTCAGAACTAGGTTTCATTTACTTCTTCTAGAACTACTGTGCAACAACGAGTATTTCTGCAAACAATTTGCACGTGTAGTGCAAATAATAATTTCGTGAATAAATAAAATAATTGACTCCAGGAATCAACTCGTAGTAGAACTACTGACAGAAATGAAAGCATAGTCATTAGAAGTATTGTGCATATGAAGCATATTCTATTAATATTTCTTGCATGTATGACTTTAACTTGTTGTCATGGCTTTGGCTGGGAAGCCCGAGGAACAAATACAAGTAGGTAGCAACTACTGATATGACAGACTGATTGTGTAAGTAGAATTCTCTTCTGTTTTAATGGCAAAAAGGAAGTCAACGTCACGAGTGGAAACATTGGAAACAGTCACAGTGGTGTTAACTTCACCACAGTGTTAAAGGCTGAAGTTCACCTGGACTCTTCATTAAAAGTGCTTTTACTTTACAGATCTGAGCGCCGAGTCAAATCCGTGATCGCACCAGGAGTACTTTTTAAGGTAAGAATTCAAATATCTTTTTGAAAGACACTGTGTTAAGATGTAGTTCTCATCTTTGCATGTCATTTCTGGGTTTTTTACAATTAGGTATTTTGTGTACCACAAATGTTTATGAATGGAAACAGATCAATTTAGACCCAAAGATTTTGACAATGAGGCTACTATGCAAGGGAAATGTTGACTTATTGACTGAAAAACACTACTAAGAATGTAGGAACTTGTTACTCTGGCATCTTTGTCCATGGAAGCAAGAGCCTGTGTAGATGTATCTGGATGGGAGAGATAAAAGTGCATAAGGGGAGTGTTTTCTAGGTGACTTCTAAAGGGTCTGAAAAAGGTGACCAAGAAAAAAAAATCACACACATTACATTGTTCAGCATAATATGCGAAATTGCAGAGGCGCATCTGTACCACTACTGCAAAATGTCCATAAATGACATTTTAAAAGTCTCTTCTCCTGGAATTCGTGTTCTTTTTTCAATGGTGCTATGGAGGCAATTCTGCTGGACTGATGGGAAACAATGCAGTGATCAGTCAGCATCTGAAGAACGAGGCTGTGCTAGAAAAAACAAGATGTGACTGGAAGTTTTGCTGCAAAGACAGAATGAAAATAATATAATTTGAATCCCAGCAAAGTCCTGACGTTTTGACAAGCTGGATAAATGAGATTCTTACAGGTACTCCATCTTGTAAATCATGACAGAAAGGATGGAAGCTGCAAGACTGTCTTGTAAGGACTCTCTTACAAGTTCAGGAACAAGCTGAAGCAGAACTGCTGGAGCATGTCAGGGCAGACTGGCAGCTTGCTGTAATTTAGACAGGATGTGTAGAATATTTTCAGACTGCAAGTTGCTTTAAAGCATATATAATACTTCTGTCCTTGGGCGGAAGTTTTATGTTGTGACTCCGCAATTTTACCTTCTGGGCACACCAATCTCTGAAACAAAAAGTCTATCTGATGAAAGCAGGATCAGTTCGTACCGATTCTTATAGGGATATATAATCACAGAAATAGATGTTCCAAGAGTCATTTATAGTTTGTTTAAAAAATAAAATCACACAAGGGAGTTCACAATAACAAGATTGTATAAGACTTGCCTGAGTAGATTGCCAATTTATCACCAAATTATTTTCAGAAATTACTCTTAGGTGTGATTTTACATGAAGAAGTATATAGAGGAGCTCATAGTCTGTCAGTGTTAAGGACTATGAGTTGATTTATGGTTTTTGCTTTAAGAAATGAAACATCAATAAAAAAAGAAACACATAATTTAACCTTTGTCTAATAGTTACATTGTTACGTAGGAAGCCAGTTATTCTAAAATAAGTAAGTATTCCTTCAAGCACCAAAACATGTTTTGGACATAAGATTATGTCTGTCCTTCATGCAAATCTACTGACGTATATTTGCTTCCAAAACTTACAGGAATGACTGCAAACAGATAAGCAGTAAGTTGAGTCATTGTAATCTTGCCAACATTACTTCTCACATTACAAATTCAGAGGAATACGTGCACATGCAACAGCTCCCTGCGAGAACAATTTGTATGGGGGTACGACAGAGGATATTACTTGTACTTGCCTGTTACATATTCTTTGAAAAAGTGCCTGGAGTGGCGGGCGGCCCACAGACAAACACCGTTAGGACTTGTCTTTTTTTTTAAATCGAGCATCGTATTTTTATAAAAGTTGAGCTCAGATGACAAATTGGAACGAAGTTAAGGTGAACAAGTCTTTTTTTGCTCTCTAGGTTCTAAATAAAAAATGTAATTGTGGAAAAAACTATTGATGAGGAGGTTGGCCTTACTGTTTCTGTCAAGACAAACTTCTGCCTTGGCATATGGAAACTGAAAAACCATTGAGGTCAAAGTCCTCGCTGAATTTTAGTCTTTGCTCAAATGAATTGCCCAGACAGTTTCATACTGAATTAGGGCACTGTAGTGTTTAAAATGTTATGATTCCCTTAAAGGAAATTGTAAGACTCAAGAGATCCAGGTGAGAAGAGTGTGGAATAGACCCGAAAAGGACAATTATTTACCAATATTTTTAGCCATAATCTATCCTAATCTAACAGGCTCTTTATAGTAAGCCTGGCCTGTTGTGGCCATTGCTAACTGTGGTTATGCACTTTAGACTGGATCTTGTGAAAAAATAAGAAAACATTTCATTTTTATAGCATTTTTTTTTAATGTCTCTGTGCCGCTGTAGAGCATATTTCATTATGTAAGAACTTGAAGTCCTCCTTGTAATGACTGTTCAAAGTTCCCTCTAAAGTCCAGAAAATAATTTTTAGGTACATTTTTATACAGCAAAATAATTATTGCACAGCTGCATATGTTCTACTAATAAGATGTGTAACAGTTTGCACCAACGAAGTTAAATTTAGAGTGCCAAATCTTTCCCTAGATTTATTGTCATATAGATCAGAAATATCTCTGTCAATACTGCTTTCCTTTCCTAAAATGTATATTCTCCAGCCAGGAATTCCATGTCCCTATAGCATCCTATTTAGGATCGACTACTCTAAAGCTCTGCTCCTGATGGGGTTTTCAGTTTTGTCACAAACTGTACGATAAGACAACACTGAAACTGCATTCTCCTTTGACTTCATGTAGTGTGCAAACCCACCGATGTCAATGGTGCTGTCTGTGAAGGGCCAATTTGACCCAAGATCATCAAATACCTAGGTGCCACTCGCATGAAAGAATCAAAACCCAAGCACAAAACCATGACTTTGTGTGCTCTCACAGCTATGGTATCTTGAAGCCTACTGGGCTGTACATATTGATACCTAGTGCAGCCCCCTGTATCTGATTAATTGAGTATATCACAGTCTCTGAAATGCTGCAGATATTTAGGTGTTGTGGGGCATAATAGGTACCTGGGTGATACTACAATAAGTTGTCTCGCTTGCTGCCTAAGCAGGCAGAAAGTTAAGCATTGCCTCTGGAAAAGACAGTAGCTCTAAACTCTGCACAGATCTGAGGAGGTAATGCGTGTGATGTTTTTACAGAATACAGATGTTATGCCTGCAAGCAGGTACATGCTTCTGTTTCATGCATGGAATATGGCTTAAAACAAAGATTTAATTACGTAATGCAAGTATATGTTCAACGCTTGCAAGTTTCTGTATGTTCTTCCACATGACTCACAATGAGAAGTCGTATCTGTGTAGATCAGAACTGATGAAAGGGGTTTAGTTCAGAAGACCTATCAAACTTTGTCTCTGCCTTCCCCCGCTCCTTCGCCAAAAGGCCCAGCATTTGGCTGTAGATACTAGATGTGATATAGATTCTATTATTCTTTATGTAAAATATAGAAATTGGTTATTTTATGGCAACTGTTATAAACAGATTTGCAGATAATTTTCCAATCTGGTTTCATGTATAAGTGTAAGAGGGGAGTAGAACTAGTCTGAACAAAAAGCATCAAAGAGCACAACAATTCATACGTCTGGCAGTAGGCCCCTTGTCTTAAAACACTGCCCTTTCATCAATAGGCCATCCCTCAATTTCCCCCTACTTGAAATTCCTCCTTGAAATGCACTTCTTTGGAGAGAGCAATAATCCTTTGTGTCACCAAATGTGTATGGGTGACTGCTATGTTGGTTTTGTTGTGTTTTCTTTTAAAACACAAGAGAGTTGTTAGTTTAAAAAGATCTAGAGTGAACACAAGTAAGTTACTCCTGACAAGCGGAGTTAATGTGGAGGTCGAAGATGCTGCAGGTGGTTTTTTTTCATGAGGTGCTCTAAGTTCACGGTGAAGTAGCAGAAATACAATTAAAAAAAAACAAAGGCAAAAGGACCACATTGAGACTTTACCAGCCTGAAACGAAATTATGCTGGAGAGTGCCTGCTACAAAATGGCAAAGTTTCTGTACCAAATTTGTTTTCTGTTGTTTTGATTCTAACTGTACATTCTGTGAGGAAACAGGATTGCATCAACGAAACAGTTTATTTCACCAGTCACTGCTCCTAGTATAAATAACAACCCAGAAGTCTCCAAATATTGATTTACTACTTAGATTAGAAGCGCTAACATTATGCAATCCCTTTGCTGATATCAGGAATGAGGTGAGAAGCTGTTGACTATTTCCGAGCTTGCCCGGAATCGTGGGTGAAAAACAGAGACCTCCTAGACTGGCTTTAGTCTCTCCTCAACATACCTTTCTCTTGCTTCTTTTTGACCTCAGTGATAAGGATGAAAATTAGCATTAGTACAGAACTGTCTGGGGAGTTCTGTTACACCCATCGCGTTCCACAGAGATCATTGCTGCTTTTTTCTTACTAGAAAGATACAAAGCAGTTCCAACACGAGAGAAAACAAGAAGCCTTTCAGTCAGATTTGGTTTTAAAGATAGTGTGACACACTGTTGTATAAAGGCAGTTTTAATTATTCTTGTGGACTCCCAAAATGTTTGCAAAGGTGTTTCTGAGTTCTTGTAATGAATGTAAGCTTCTGACAACACGCTTGCTTTTCTTAGCTGCCTGTTTTGAAACCTTTGGAAGTATTCCACTTATTCCCAGGGCATAGCGAGTTGACCATAGCTTGGTCTACAGAGAGCAAATAGATCTCTTCCTGCTTTGCTTTCCAAAAAGAATGTTTGAAAGCTTTCAAAGAACTAGTTTAAACATAACTATTTCTTATGACAAATTAGAGAGCAACTGCTACAGCAGTAAATTGTTAGGCATTTACATACCTGTAGCTACAGGAAAGGCTTCCTGCAGTGCTGTTTCTAAAGCCTCCACAGAACAAGGTACATTTGACTCTTCACTTGGATGCCCTCTCTGTAATAAGTTTAAGTTTAGGACTCGTTATTGTAAGCACAACCTGGCAGGTTATATTTTTTCCTAGATTGTAATTAACCAAAATTTGTTTCCAACTCTGCTGAAATAATTAATTTGACATAGATGGTGTTCATAATTCTGAAACAACCAGCATTTTGTTGAGCACCCCAACACCACCGCTGAACCTGGATGTCATTCAGTAGTGCTCAGCTTGGGGACGTGAGTGGACAACCCCCGCACGCACCAGGATTCCCCATTGAGCTTCTTGCTATGGCACGCAAGGCCGGCTTGTCCAGGGCCAAGAAGAGGTTGATGAGGAGGTTTCCAATAGGGAGGGCACGAAGGAAGAGGGTGAGGGAAGAGTTGCACTCAGTAGGAGTACACAACCTGGAGCGCTTGAAATCCAGGTGGGAGCAAGAACGTGAAGTCTGATGTAGAGAGATGGAAGCTCCAACTTAAATTTGTTTGAGGTACTGCGAAACTGCTCCTGGAAAACATTAGAGTCAGAAGAGAGATGAATGAGGTAGTAGCGCAAGGAATCTGTGGTACAAATCTATAAAACGAGGAGTGGCACAGAGGCAGTTAAGGCAGAATGATAATTCACGGTTAATTAACACAGAAGCCAAGGGACATCAGATGGAAATACCAGACAGAAGGCTCAAAACCTACAGAAGTGATTTTTACACAGCATGAAGTTAAACTGTGGAACTACATCAAGCTGTAGAGGCCAGAAGCCTGTATGGATTAGGAAAGCAATTGGATATTTCTTCCATTGATTTGTCTATCAAGAGCAGAAACAGACTACTTTTAGCTAAAAGTCTCTGAGCTGCAGAATTCGTTACCTTCCCAGGAGACAACCAGCCAATGTTGGAAACAGCATATTGTGCTAACTCGGCCACTGCTCGCACCCACTGGCCACTCCAGGGCTCTAGCAGGCTTACACACAGGACATGCTTCCTTACCCACTAGCAGGGTACATCATGGTAAATCCAAACTCAGTTAATTCAAAACACAAGACTATAGGAAGTATAAAATAGCTGGAAGAAATTACAGATATATTCTCTTATCCATTTACTGTTTATGAGAAAGATTTAGAATGTAGGCTAATGTGTCAGTGTTCTAGGTGGGAAAAAAATTGTAGCAAGTTTGTTTGCCTAACCTTTCCTAAATACAGGGAGGTTAGATCAAAAAATATTTAGTCTGCATAGAACAGATGTTCCTTTGGGCATCTTGCACGGTCCAGACCCTCTCATTAGTGATGATTTGACATTAAGCAAAACAATGGGGGTTGAAACAAATTAGAACAAAGTGAGAGTAATAATGGACTGCCCTAAAATTCACATAGCCCAAGCAGAGCAAAAACCACACAGTGATTCAATTCAGCCTCCGTCTAAGGAAGTGATGTGCTTTTTGCTTCTCTGAGAACTATTAAATATAATATCCGCATTGCATATTCAGTTGTTGCCAAAAATTTTAGCCTCCTGCAAGGTATTGTCTTTTATAGGAACAAACTGTTGTTACCAAATACAGCTTTGGCTTGTTTTGTAATTTTGCTTTTTTCACACCCCGTCCCACTCCATATGGGGTGGGGGAGGATTGTGTTGGACTTCTGCTCAGCAGAGATGGAGCACAGAATGTTTCCTCTTCCTTTACACGCCGTTAAGAACTGGCTGTGTGACTTACAAAAGTCAGTAATTTTGTGCTAGTTCTCTTCTAAAGAAGCCTCGGACTCCAAAACATGTGAAACCATCTGGCACGCTCTTGCGTGAATCACAGGGATATTTGTGGCCTCCGGCTTTTTGAGCTGCACTGTGAGTAATCCCAGTTGCTCCCGTCAGCACTGCTGCTGAGACTCATTTCTGGTGTTTGGGTGAAGAACACAAAGGCCTCCAACTCAGCTCGGTGGTCTCCAGACCGTCAGGAGGAAAAACCAGGCAACAAACCTGTGTGCTAGTGTCAAGTCCAGTGTGAGAGATTTGGACTGGTGGGGTTACTGCTTCCAGTTTAAGCCTCCTAACAAGAGCAGGGTGACTGCCTGCACTTTGGGAGGCTGGGGCTGCTGCTTGAAGTGGTTCTTGCTCTGTGCCCGTAGGTCCGACTGTCCCACAGCTTTTGGAAGCCTCACAAGACAACCGGGACAGCAGTACAGTACAGTAGGGTGACAGAGCTCTGCCTAAATGATGTTTGCAGCCTGGTTTCCCATGACATCCCCCTCCTCCCTGGAGCTGCTGGATGACAGTGTCTGAACACGAGCCAGCAGTGTGCCCAGGTGGCCATGAAGGCCACCAGCACCCGGGCTTGTGTCAGCACTGGTGTGGCCAGCAGGAGCAGGGCAGGGATGGGGCCCCTGTGCTCGGCACTGGGGAGGCCCCACCTTGAATGCCGGGCTCAGGTTTGGGCCCCTCAGGACAAGGAGGACCTTGAGGTGCTGGAGCGTGTCCAGAGAAGGGCAGCGGGGCTGGGGCAGGGTCTGGAGCACAAGTGTGCTGGGGGGCGGCTGAGGGGGCTGGGGGGGTTTAGCCTGGAGAAGAGGGGGCTGAGGGGAGACCTCCTCGCTCTCTGCAGCTGCCTGAGAGGGGCTGGAGTGAGGGGGGGGTTGGTCTCTGCTCCCAAGTCACCAGTGACAGGACGAGAGGAAACAGCCTCAAGTTGTGCCTCAAGGTTTAGATTGGATATTAGGAAAAATGTCTTTACTGAAAGAGCAGTCAGACATTGGAACACGCTGCCCAGAGAGGCGGGGGAGTCACCATCCCCGCGGGGGTTCAAAAAACCATGTGGACGTGGCACCATGGGGACATGGTTCAGGAGGCCGGGGGGCGTTGGGTTGGTGGTTGGACTTGATGATCCCAGGGGTCTTTTCCAACTTTAATGATTCTATGATTCCCTCAAGCTGCGACCCCCTGAGGAGCCGGGACCCCGGCTGAGCACGGCGGCGATGGACACTGCCAGGGTCCCGGTCTCCCCCGCCGCCCATCACTCCCGCCCGGAGACCCCGGCTCCAGCGGCGGCCACGCCCCGGGCCCGCCCCCGCCCCTTCCTCCTCCGCGGCGGCGCGTCAGCGCGGCGGCGGCGGGAGGATTGGCCGGCGGGGCTGTCAGCGCGGGGGCTCGCCCCGCCCCCGCTCCCCCGCCCCGGCCCGCCCTCCCTCCCTCCCCCGGCGCCCTCAGCCATTTTAGCAGCCGGTGGAGCCGCTGTCCCTGTTTTCTCCGCCGGTAGCGCCGGGACCGGGCGAGGTGAGTGAGCGGCATAACGGCCCCGGGAGGGTCGCGGGGAGCGGAGCGGGAGACAGGTCAGGTCAGGTTCCCCTCGCTGCCCCTCGGCAGCGTGCGGGATGAGGTGCGGGGCGGCAGGGTCGCCCCGTGCCCGGCGGAGGGAGCGGGGCTGACGCTCCCCCCCCCCCCCCCCCCCGGGCCGTCCTCCGCCCCCGCCGGGGGTGGGACCACGGCCGGTGCCCGCCTGGGCGGAGGCGGGTGGGTCGGCTGAGGGAAGGAGCGGGGGTTACGTGGGGTCAGGTCGCTGCCGGGAGCGGCGGGGATGGCTCCCGGGGGGCCGGGCCCCGGAGCAGGTGGCGGGCACTGGAGAGGCTGCCTGGAGGTGCGGAGTCAGGGAGGAGCCGGGCTGGTGACCGAAAATAAACGTGCCCCGGGGCGTCTCCCCCGCTGGCGCCCGCCGGAGCACCCTCCCGCGACCCGCTCCCCGCGCCAGCCTCCCCGCAGCCCCCGGGGCTCGGCGCCGGGGCTCTCGGCCGGCGGGGGGACCGCGGAGCGATGGGCAGAGGCGGCTGCTCGGCCCCTCGGTGGGCGCTAGCAGCATCTCCCGCCGCCCGGCGCGGGTTTCGTGGGCCTGCCCGGCGCCTCTCCAGCGGCCCCTCCTCCCTCGGAGCCCCCCGCCCCCCCTCCGAGATGCAGAGGAGGAGGTTGGGCTCAGGATATGGTCTGATGCTGATGTAGCACGCGCAGAAACCCAGGAAAGCGTGATTCATCGCTCAGCCCTACGCGCGGGGCATGTTTTTCTATTTCGCGTCATAAAAGCAGCTGTTAAAGCAAGAAGCGGGTTGAGGATCTTTGTTGTCCTGTTCCTCTGAGATAAGTTTCACTTGGGGGGGGGGGGGGGGGCAGTTCTAAAATAGCTTTGTGCATTTTGTGGATTTTTGAAGCTTATTTGCAAAGCACGTGTACGTGCGCTGCTCACCTCCCCTGCCCCGGCGGAGCCTGGACGCAGGTGGGCCAAGGGCACTGGGCCACTTCTCTGGTGCTGCTCTTGTACCTAATGATTTAAGGAAATAATTACAGCACCTTTGGAACTGTTCTGTGATATAACCCCCCCTCTTTTTTTTAACATAATTGTTTCATATTTATTTTTCCCCCCAATGAGGATGTTCAATAAATGAAGATGGAGGTTACGGAGAAATTTGGTGTAAATTAAAGATTGTTTCAGATAAGATAAATGGACAGCTGTTGTCCTTGATGGTTGTAAAAGATGACTGCCAGGTTAAAGATAATATCTGTCCTTACTTTGTTGCTCTTTTCATCTCGGACTGTCGTAGCATAAAAATATGAATATGACACACTTCATCACTTACTATTATAGACAAACTTGCATTTATAGCCTTGCCATTTCAGAGTGCAAAAATTAGCAATTAAAGCTACAAATAGGAATGAGAAACATATGTCTTTTCTCTTTTAATTAAGTTCTACTGTTTGAATCTTTGGGAATTGTCATCTCAGACTACCTGCAACAATTAAAGCAGGGATTTTTTTTTCTAAGATGTGAAAATCTTATATTTTAAACAAATCCCTAAACCAATCTCTTCTTTCCCCAAAAGAGACAGAATTAGCAGCGTTCCACAGTTACAGAAAGACTGTTTTGTTGCATTTAGAAAGACAGCTTCCTCCCCCAAGAACCCCACTGTTTTAAGGTTTTCATGATGTGTTAATTATTTGGCTATTTGCATCTCCTGCAAACCTTACTCACGTATTACCTTTCACACTGTCTGTAACGCATACTGTGCAAACAAGTGACAGTATCACCCCCTGTCTGCTGATTGAATCATCTAACATTTATCAGCAGCTATAAATTTCCAGCATAATAAATTGCCGGTGTTCAGTGGATGACACCACCTTCTAATGTGAGGATTACGCTTCAACCCTTTTTTAAAACTATAGAATCTCCTCTTGTATTTGTATTAGATACAAATATATTCCAAGTGACATTAAGATATGTTTCTGGTAAAACAGATGCAGCCTATTATGCTGTTTTAAATGAAGTTAATACCCAAATGAAATATTAAACAGTAGCTGAAGCCAAGTAAATTTGCAAAATCTATTGAAGTTAATGATGAATAAATAGTTAGGTAGTTAACGTGACAAATGAGTGCTGGTTTATAGGAATACTGTTCTTAAAAAGGAATTACTGAAACTAAAAAAGAATTGGAATTGATAATTAAGGGAGATTGTCATTGTATACGCAACCGAGCATGTGGTCACTGTGTTTCAGGACACTTACTTTCTAAGGAGAGAAGGAAGTTTCACAGAAGGAGGAAAGCAATTTCCTGAGAAACAAGACTTACAGTTTTGTTCCATTTGTTCCTACAGTAGATCGTTATTTTGATGGTGCAATGTCTTCCACCCTTTCTGTGGAAGGCACATCTCAGAAGTTGGCCAGGCTGTTTAGTTTTTCTGCTTTCTGCAGCAGCTAGGCAGTGACTGCTTTGGTGTTCCTCTTTTTTCAGAGTTACCTGGGATCGCTCTCTGTCACATTTCCACTTGGAAGGTGCTTAGTGGAGTAGGCTAGCTGTATGGAAGGGCCCAAGGGAAAGCTTAAAAGAGTATTTCTCCCGTGCTAGTAGAGCTGTGCTTTACAGTGGATAGGAATTATTAATACTTTATGGTTGCTTTTCTTTTGCTTCCTTGTTTTTTTGTGTTGGAGGTGGGGAGGGAAGTTAGGAATGTCCATAATCTGCTGACATTCTTAGTAACTGCATATTTCCTCAAAACCTTGAACTCAGTAGATGGGCACATAAAAATGAAAGCTGAACAGAGCACTAGTCTCCTGTGGCTCGTAGGGTAACTTGTATCGCACCGAAAGCCAGACATGCGCTGGAAGTGGAGTGACGGGTTTCTGTAATGATCTGTGGTGGACGTGAAGCCTGCCAGCGCCCAGGCCCTTTCTCACAGATCGCTGTTGGTGGGCTGAGTGGTGGACGGGGAGGACCTTGCCTTCATGCCGGATTAACGCTGGAACTACAAGAAGTCTTTGCTTGGTTTATATGAATGTGACCTAAAAGATGCTGTATAGAAGAAGACTTGAGCTTGCAAAGAGGGAGACTTCTGGCCACTCGCCAGAGTTGCCTGGGAGATGTGTTTTCAGTTTTCTCTTCTGCAGTAGGTACCAAGTGTGATCCACATTGAGCCACTTGGCCAAGATCAACAAAAATAATTGGACAGAACTTTAATTACAGTAGATCTGCTTTCCCTGCCCCACTTCTTAGGGCTATCAGTTGCTTCCTAACACTTCATGCAAAGTGTACTTGTAACGAAGATATTGCTTTAATATTGTGCCAGATGTGCATAACATTATTTACCTGGCCGAGTGCATGATACAGAGGTTAGGAATGAGTGGTGGGGGTGGAAGTTCCTTGTGCTGTTGGTGTCCTAGATAGGAAGCCTTTCTCCTTTTCAGGCCATAGCTCATAGTAGCTTTTTAGTCAGGACTAAACTTGGCGCTGGCTTGAACTTGATCTTCTGCAGAGGTTGGAGATGAGTGTGGGTGAGCAAGGCATGGTGGTACAATTGGCTGGAGAGTTATTTTACATTTTAAGATTATCCCAAATATAGTAGAAAACTCAGAGGGCACTTTGAGTCGTTTTTCAGTAAGGAAATAAATAGCACAGGCAGCCTTGGGAAATGGAGGAGCAGAACAAGTAAGGAAGGGTGACTGGGCATGGGCTGGGAAACGTTTTCCTTTAGCCAACATGTTGCCAGAATTTCAGTTTGTGTAGTGGTTGATTTTTAAAGTTCATGTATGTGAGTTGCTTATGATGGAAGTGAGGTCAGAGCTAATGCTGCCGCGTCAAAAAGTCAGCATTTATTTTATTTGCTTTGCTTTTGGATTAATAGCAGTGTAGGACATGAGGAATTGTTTCCCATTTTCTTTGCTTCAGATAGAGCTAAGCACTTGGGCTTTCCATAGAAATCAAAGAGTGCTTTTCACCTCAGTGTTTTGTAAGGAATCCTAGATAGGGAGAAAACAATTCCCCCCCCCCCCCCCCCCCCCCGTATTTACATTTTGCATGTTTTTTTTGAAGTACAGTTAATGCCAAATCGATGGATATTGTGCAGCTGGGAGTTCACTGGGCTTCAAGGTGAGATATCTTTATCTCCAAGGTAGAGATAAAGTGATCCACCAATTATCACAGATTTAAGCGTCTCGGATTTAAAGTGATCCAAAGTGGATCCTTGGTTATCACTTTAAATCCGAGACTTGTAAATCTGCTATACTTGACTACCACTGTTGTTCAGTGAGGACAAAACTAATGAACTAGTATTTCCTTCAGTGTATTTTGATGTGACTATTGACTCCCTAGAGTATGGTACTGCTTCATCAGTTGAGTTTCTTTTTCTAAAAGCATACTTGTAACTTGCATATTAGGCAATATATTTATATTTTTTTAAATTCTTACTATAAATTCATTGGGGTCTCAGCTGTTCAGTGTCAAAAACCAGAGCAGAATACCTGCACGCACATCTGTTTTACTTCAAACTGTGACGACGCTGCGCTCATCTTATCGTTTTTGCTCATCACTTCCGTTAGTGTGCAGGGAAGATACCTGTATTTCCATACGCTGGTAACTGGGAATGTTTTATAGCATAGGTGTATAATGGCAGTTAGAATATTAATGTATATATCAATTAAAAATATCTAGGTATGCTTGAAAGCCTGTGAAATTAGAAACAAGTTGACATGACAAGGACAGACTTAAAATAGCACATTACATTCCGGTACTTGTACTTTTAAAAACTGTACTAATTAAAGAGACTTTTAAATTATTATTTTAATAACTCTGAGGTGGTATTCTCTTTAAGCTCTCCTTACTAGAGAAAATAAGATTGTGAGTAACACCAAGGCAGTTACAGAAACGCTTGCCTTCAGAGGATTTCTTTAAAAAATTGTTTAAATATATAATAAATGTATAATTTATTTTTAAAAATATCTGTTAATGACCTGTTTAGCCTACATCATTGTGCTTTGTTCTAGTGTAAGTGTGGCCAACATGTAAAATTTTTTTAACATCTAGCTAATGGTTATGTTTTGCAAAATTACATGTTAGATCTGTACAGCAGACCTGGTTTTGTGGATCTTTTAGCTATTTCATGATACTGTGCAACCCATTTTAAAGTGAAAATAGTACAGTGTACTCTGATCCTTGTTCTACTTAGCCAAGTGCTTTACCTGTGTAGCATTTTAAATGTAAATAATGCTTAATAAATGTGACTTACATTCTAGGAGACACAACAGTACATTCAAGCAACGTGAAAGGACAGATGTAACATCCTAAGACACAAGATGTGCATTCTGAACCGCATCTTAACTGAGGCTGCCCTCTCTGCGCAATTACTCGGTTTCAACTGTAGTTACTGCAGTTGGGTGTCTAGTTTATGAAAGTGCTTGTTTGTGTGTTTGCTGCGTAACTTCACAACAGTAACTTGGGTAGTAATAGTCCCTCTAGCCGAGGTCCTTACTGAACGTTGTGGCACAGCAGCCCACAGGCGGTACATGTGTGCAGGGCCGGGCTCTGTGAGCAGCGGTGCCCACCTGCGCGCGCCAGCGTGCTCTTTGACATCGCTGGGCTGCTGCCGTCGGGGTGATCGGGGACCGAGCCCTCCAAAACACCTTCATTTCCGTGCTGAAGTTCTGGACCCTTAAACAACGCAGCTCAAAACAAAAGCATGCGAGAGCTGCTGCTTGTTTCTTAACGTGTCTCCTCCAGTTCCTGAATAGTTGTATTTTTAGCTGTGCACTTTTATTGTATTTTAGCTTTGCACTTCTGTAACTGTTACACCCCTTATACACCTTGTGCTCAGCTCCAGTGTCAGAAATGGAGAGTAGCCCATAAAATAATTAACTGTCCTCCTTGGTAAGTGACCTGTAAGCCGGTTTAAGGGTTTTGTTTGTACAAATCCTGCTCATAGGAGTAGACAAAAATATTAGCACAGAGAGGAACTGAATAAATTACAATATTAAGTATGTGATACCACAAAGAGAAATTCTCTTCAATGTCGGTAGTTATGTGTTTTGTATTTCCCAATTTAGTTTATTGTAAAAGAAATAAATGGTGTCTGCAGAGCACACATGTTCCCTAAGGCACTTCTTCCATGGCTGCCAGAAAATCTTTGTTACGTACCACAGTAAGAGCAGACTTAACACTTGGGTTTGGTTTTTTCAACAGTCTGCTAGTGCAAGCAAATTCTTACTGTCCCTCCATTGCACAAATGCTTTTACAGACAGAAACACTGCCGTGTTGCTATATCTGATAGCTTTTCCTATGATTATGCTCCAACATGCCGGTTTCTTGCTGCGGAACCCTGAGGCCCCCAGTATGGCTGGAGGGGCTGATGCTGTGCCTCACAGAGAGGGAGAGAGCCCACTGTTCTTCGTTCGACCCTATGCCTACCCTCCACAGCATCAAGTGGACACACCTGTTGGCTCCTGTCCTCAAATTTTTTGTATCGACCACTCTGCTAAAACATATGAACTGTGCTCCTTGGTTCAGGATCACGTACTGATGAGCCTGAAACTGAAGTCAGCATCTCGCTGGTCTTTTTAAAGGGAAAGCTAAAGGTGTCCTGTGCTTTGGGAAACAGAGCAACTGAGTTGCTCATTCCAAGTCCAGCTTACTTGGGTCAATAGCAAGCTTCATATACAAAAATATGTGCTAAAATAAGACCTTTCCCAAAATAAAAGATCATTTATTTTTGTATTCATATAATGATTGCTCATCTGGCTACAAGTCTGATTTGATATTTTTAAATAAGTTACTGTTTTGTGAATTTTATTATGTGTGTTTCTGTACACTAGGACCACCCCTACAACTTGAACCAAAAACTCTACTAAGGAAGCTGTGTTCAGAGAAACATTAGACTGCAAATAATGAGTGTTCATCTAGTGCTCTGCACTGTTGGTTTCTCACTCAGTGAGATACAAAGAGCACTCGCTGTCTGACGAGATACTACAAAGCATTTGCTCTAACTTCACACCATGTTCAGTTCACAATTCTGCACCTCTTTATGGCAGGTGGCACACAGAGCTGAACACATTTACATGAGCGCTGCTGTTGGTGTCCTGTTGGGTTGGCAGGGTTGAGTGAAGCTGGTGGTGAGATTACAAGGAGCCTGGATTGCGATGCTTGCTGATAAGAGTCTGCTGCAAGTGTCTTGCTGAAGGAAAAAAAAAAAAGGCAAATTGATATAACTGGTCAGATTTACTGAAACACTTCATGCAGCCTAAGCAATTGGCCAGTGCTTTGTTGTTTCCTTTCTAGTAGTTACACATGCAATCATTTTTTAAAAGATCGTGCTATGTTCAGTTCACTTCAAGTACATGATAAGTAGAATACACAGTGAGTCACTCTCAGCAAATGTTTTGTCTTAGAAGCTAGAGGAGTTGAGCAGCCCATGAAATGCTACTCCCTCAAATATGCTAGTTAAGTCTGAGGAGCTAGAAACCGAATATTACTGCATGCTGAATATTGGCTCGAAGCAAAATACATGGCTGAGGGCATTTGTTTCGTAGCTTAAACTGTCCCCTTGGTGGTCAGCTGCTGTTTCCTGTACCATACAGCCACTTCACATTAAGATTACTTACTCCTGACCTTCAATAAATAAATTATGCATATTAAAATACTTCGGGATATATAAAAGTATTAAATTTTTAACAAGATACTTCAGTGTTTGGGAATGAGGTTTGGGGTTTTTTTGCCTTTCAATAAAGATAAAAGTAGGTTGGTTATCATGTTCCAGCTTCTGGTTACCACAACCCCCCCCCCCCTTTTTTTTCCCCCCTCTTCTCTCTAATGCTGCGCTTCCATGAACACACTAAGCTTGCAAAAGCTGCAGCCTGCACTTGCTCATTCTGGTTCCTGGCAAGAGGGACAGGACAGACTGGGACAGCAAAAAATAGGTGGAGGCTACTTGTTTAGTGCTTGTAGCTCTATTTTATGCTGTTAAAAGTGCTTACAAAGCTGCGTTGTAAAGGTGCAAGTAATTCCGTGTCAGTGGGACTAAACCGAGGTTACCGCTTCCTTCCTTGCATGACTGAATAGGGAGCTACGTCAGACAACTGGCTCAACTTAAAAGTTATGCATAATTGGCTGCCTGCAAAATTTGCAGCCCAAGGGAGCAGTCGGTGTGAAATCACCATGGTCCGGATCTGGATTGACTTGGCTGCCATGAACCTAAACTTGAAGGCTCTGGTAGGGAACCAGCAGGCTTGGTGCACTGTTTTCACTTCCCTGTTGGAGTCTCCATTACACTGAGGTCACGTTATGTCAATAAAGTAATTTGCTTGAGCTGTGTTATATCTTAAAATTTGTTTTAAGTACTAACCTCTTTTCTGTTCTTAGCGTGGCAGGTTTTGGTTTGGTTGTTTTTATAGGAAAGGTGTTTTACAACATTTTTCCATAGCTTTGAATGTTACATAGAGTTGAGGCAGTAAATCTGCAGCTAGTGGTAATGTCAAATAATGACAAAGTAATATAACAATAGAAAGGAAAAATGAAAAAGAAGCAAGAGAGAGGTGCTGGTTTGTGGTGCCTATGGCCTTTTTTGCACCAGATGCAGAAGCAGGACATGAGGATGGTGTAGTTTCTGTCTGTCCATAGTAGCCCACTAGTTTGTCATTTTGCACATTACTTTCCATGAAGACAGCTCTATGTACAGCTGATTCATACTGTCTGTTTACATAGTATAATTTAATACTGAATTTAAGATAGATAGCCTTGGTTTTGTGCCTGTTAGACGTGTTTAATTTTCGTTATGAAAATGGTTTCTCTGTTTATTTCATAAGCATGCAAATAGTTTTGCATTTTTATGAGCTCCTCTGTTCAAACAACTTGGTCAAAAGTGCTTTCATTATGAAATCCATCACCACAGGGAAGAGGAACAACTGGAAGGTAAAACTAAGCTTGCTGTTCTTCAATGCAAAGCAGGGTGAGAAAGTGAGAGTTGGAATGGGGCTCAGAGCAAGATGATGCCTTAGAAAACCATGAGAGCGTGCTGCTTGTATGAGCACGCTACTTTTTGCCATTCTGGGGTTGTCAGTCCTCGGTCTGGCTTGTTCGTGGATTATACGTTATCCTTGCTGTTCAAGTTCATACGAGGGGAGCTGTATAGGTATTTCAGCATTTCACCCAAGCTTGGTCTTTCGGGCATATTTTTCTTGCGTGCCTTTAAATAATAATACCTATGCAGTGTATGTTACAGTTCCGTAAAACTCGGCTGAAAAAGAGAGCGTGCTAAGCAGTCTGGCAATTTTAGTCTAACATAACTGAAGATAAAAAATTGTTCTAGCCTTGAGCTGAGTTCAGGTTATTTGAATGCTCAAAGATGGTCCGATGAATGAGCATAGCATACACAGAATGGTCAGAAATAAGTGTAAGACTCCTTTCAAATCACATTACCTAATGCAGACTATGAGGTGGTGACCAGCCTTGTGGTCCTTCTCCCCCCATTCCCCAA
This sequence comes from Phalacrocorax carbo, assembly GCF_963921805.1. Classification (NCBI taxonomy): domain Eukaryota; kingdom Metazoa; phylum Chordata; class Aves; order Suliformes; family Phalacrocoracidae; genus Phalacrocorax; species Phalacrocorax carbo. The sequence goes on along the minus strand of NC_087523.1, from coordinate 20,268,400 downwards.
TGTAAAAATACCGCAGTTATTCAGGTACAACCTACACCCACTTAAAAAGTTACTGTTGTTTGGAAAATAATCCTCGTTTAACCTGGACCAAATGAGTCTGAACTGCAGTGCAGAGAAAGAGATGAGCGAGCAGAGGCAGGAGGGTTGATGGAAGGAGGAGCAGGGCTTTGGGGAGACCCTCACTGTGCTTCCTGAATATACAGGTCATTTTCGCTGCAGTTGGGTCAGAAATTCTGGAGTATATGCATGAAAATACGATACATACAGCTTGTGTGTATGCAAATACTACTTTATACCTAAAGTATGGATTTTAGGACTGCACCAACTGTTTTAACACTTGTTTTTCCTACCTCTGAGTCATGGTCTGTGCCCAGACATTGGATGCAAATGTAAGGGGGAGTGTGCGATCTTATTCTCTGGAAGGCCATGGTGGATAAGGTTGCTGTTGGCTGTTCCTCTAAGGTAACTCATCGGTGTTCTTCAAACAGACAAAACAGTTTAATAAATTTGTTACATATTACGATGAAAAATATTTCTGTAACTTGCATAGCCGTAAGTAGATTAATCTTTAAGAATGGTAAGCTTTGAATGCTGGGTTGCTGGAGCTTTAAAGTTGAGGCTATTAAAAGCAGTCTAATGTCATAAAGCTGGTTTTAACCAAGAGTAAATTTTAAAACTTTTTGTCAGGCACAGTGTTTGGCCGCATGTTACATCATTCAAACATCTGAACGCACTCAGAACATAGAATATAGGTGAAAATATAGCACTTGAGAATGATAACGTAATGAATTTCTAGTGGTATCCCCTGACCTAAAGTAAAGTATGTCATTAGCTGGTTGCGTGTTTTGAAGTAGCAGGTAGTATTTTGCAATTGTACAAATGGTACTGGCAACAAACAGCTGACAAAGCTCGTATTACCAATCCAGGAAAACGTTGGATTGAACGGTCTATTTAGATATGTTTATAACCTAAGAGACGCCTGGAGTTTTCACTGTTTAATTTTTTTCTTTAGATTTTTTTCGTGAATTTATTGACCTGTCTCCCTAGGCCTCCCTAGCAACATTTGAACTGCAGTTGCATTAAAGGTAAAGGGTGACTTGGTTTTTTGTGTGCTGGTGAGCAGTAAGTTTGACAATAACTAGGGAGTGGGCACTTAAATAACCCTTACAAAAACCTTCCAACAGGGAGCTTTGTCCTACCATCACTATAATGATCAGTCCTAATACTGATAGGCTTGGAATGGGGACTCTGTATTTTTAGGTTGAAAATTAAACATTTCCTGACAATGTTAGCTTTTTGAGCATCTCTGCATTTGGTAACAAATTAAATATATAGATTTTTTAATTACTAACCATAAATTGCTGTTGTGCCATACTAAGGATTTTTTTCTGTCCCTTTTTCAGAGCAAAATAGTTCCTAAAAATAATTTGAAAGAATGGTCAACAGAGTCAGTTTCCTCTTCATGCTTCCTTCAAAATTTGTTAAGTCTGAGACCACTTTGTCTGTTTAGTCTAGTGCTGTACAGTTTCTTACTTCTGCAGTTGCTACTGTGACTCCTGCTTTATTCATAGTAAAGGTGATCTAGTTACCTAAATATCAAGTCATGCCATCAAGCCACTTGAGTTTTAGCTGTGTGGTTTGCTGCAGATAGTCACGCACACTTTTTTTATGTCTTTTGAGCTGGCGGGGCTTGAACAAATTCCTTTCTGGAAGCTCTGTGGCTGTGCTAGTGCACAGCTGTCCTGTGCTAGTACATGTTGCTGATGGGTAGGACGAATTAACGCAGGTACAATTGTGATAATACGGTTATGCCACCTCCTTGGCCAGAGTTGGCTTCTTCTGTGCTTCCAGCCCAGGCTTTGAGCACGTGATATTGTGACCCGACCCTGTAAGTATGTCCTCTGCTGTTTTCCAAAAGCTACTTGGATATTTTGGACTAGGAGCATCAAAAGCTGCCTGCCTCTGAAACTCTACACCCCAAACAGCATGTTGGTGTCTGTAAATAAGAAGTGTGATAAATGTGCCTGCACGTGTATTAGGGGGTAGTAAAGTTCAAAACCTGTTTAAAACTGTCTCAGAGGTCTTTTTTTACTCAATTTTAAAAAGCTTTTCTCTAAGAATTGTGATAGTTTCTACCTTGTTCTCCTGTCTTAGTATGACTATTTATGTTCGGACTACTTTTGCATTGTTTTCCCGTTTTGGTGATGTTACACTGCTCAGAAGGTTGAACAGGATAGTGTGTAGAGCCCTTAAATCTAAAAACTTGAATGTGCACTTTGCCTTGTAGGAGAAAATGTACTGAAATTTGCTTGGTCATATCGCTTCCTCTTTGAAGTGCAGATAAATATCAAAGAACTGTTATGACACAGTAAGTCAGTAAGATTGCCTTCCCTGGTAGAAAATGCCATCACCAGTATTATGTCCTTTGCTGATGGGTAAAATCCCCAACGGCGACTAAATTGGTATACGCTGCATTGTTTTATTATCCATGTACAACTCATCCCAGGCCTATACTTCCAGATCTTTCATATAGAAATTAATACTTGAGTTGCCAAATAATGTTATTAAGAGAAATGTACCCTGAAGATATCTTAGTCTATCATAAAGCACGTGAAAGTTGCAGAAAACAAGTTCACTCACAAAAAGTTTAAAGTGAGCAAAAAGTAGCACTAAGAAGTCCTGTCTTAGATCTTTATCTGGGAATTCCAAGTGTGGATCTAGAGATGGTATCTATCTAAAAATGAATCTGGGTATGTTTGGCTAGAAAGCGATAGGACAGGTTCACCATGAACCAGGCAATGGACTGTGCTAAAATTTTGCATTAAGACCACCATAAAATTCAGTTCCTTAAACATACAAAAGACGTCATCGCTTTTGCACTGGAAAATACTGTGACCGTGCAAAAGACTCAAATATGCTTGCTCCTAATTTTTATTGGTGCTCGTAACGTTTTCCTCTGCAGCTTAACTAGTTACACAATGAAAATGAAAAAGAGAGATGATTCATGCCTGAAATCTCAAGGGCTGCCCTCTCAGATGACCATGGGTGGGAACAGTTCTCTTAAACTTGTATTCGTTAAGTGCACTCAGTCATCAGTATATTAGAACATTGCAAGGAGAGTATTTCTTCAAATTGGGAATAAGAAAGCCTAATTCTTTTTGCTTAGTCACAAAAAAGGGAGGAATTTGCATTTGGATATAAACCACTAAGAGAAAAGGGAAATTGTATTTCCCAGCTGTGGTGCTTCTCTTGTTGACTGTTCCCACAGAATTTTGAAAAACCTCTAAGAACTTTAGAAAAATCCCTCCCCAGCCCCCAGTACACTTTTTGGTAGGCAAAAGACAGTTAATGCAGGATACGAGGAGGACCATTTACTTCCCCCACCTCCTTTTTTTAAGTGTATAATTAATTTTACTACCTAAATTATGACCAGTGTCTGAGAAGGAAGCAAGCTAATGCCACTGATGAGAGATGATGGAGTTTTTGAAAAGCAATAAAGGTAAATATAAAATTGGTGGAAGAATTTCTTGTCAGAATGAAAGCTGGAGACAGGTTTTCTGAAGTAATACAGCATTATAGTTAGAACTTTAGTCTGTTAAATTATACAACAGCTGCTGTTGGCAAGACATTTAAAAAGAAGTGCATAATCTGTCAGAGTAACTACAGTAAAAGGGAGAAGCTGTTGTAGTCCATTGTCGTGTCTGGATTTCGGCAGAACGCCGGAGGTGAGTATTACCGGACTTTCTCAATAGGGCATTAAGAGGGATTATGATGATCTCGGTCATTACGCTGCCTGTTTGCCTGCCAAGGCTGGACTTGTGTCCATGCACTTTAACATTTTACTGTTTGAGTTGCTCCTTCCATGAAAAGGTTATTAGAGAGCAATGCTGCTAGATTTCAGGAAACTTATAAATAAAAGAAGTAGCTTTTAATGACTGGCTCCCCTGTGTTCATGTTACTAGGCTTTGGTCAGACAAATCTATTAGCTGAATCCTACTTAAAAAAGAATAATTCAGTGTTTACTTTCTCCTAACTTTTGTTCTTATGTAGTAATAGATTCATGTTGCTATTTTATTTTATGTTGGGAAACACCATTTTACTTTTAAGGATTTCTAATGCGTCAGCACAAGAGTACGTACAATTCCTCCTAGGTCATGCTGTACAGATGTTTGGTAATGTACCAGATTTGAGGCCAGGAAATAAGTGTTAATATTTAATCTGCGCATCTAGGGTAATGTCATTAATGAATTTTTTTTCCTTGTTTGGTAAAACATCATTAACATTTGACCAACCCTAATGCCATGACTCGATCAGAGGCTGAACTTGAAAGCGTATATTCCAGGAACCAGTGAAGCAGCTGTATCCAACAGGCATAGGCATAAATACATTGTCTCTGGGTAAATTTTAAAAAGCTTCTACCTGGGGAGATTATTTCCTGTACTCCTTCATCTACACTTGCAAAATAAAAAGCACCTGATGCCTTAATTTCCTTACGTTGTGAATGGATGTTGTTGAAATGATTCTCATAAGCATAGGGCAATAACAGGAGAGGGGAGGTGAGCACCCTAACTGTTGAACAACCTGCTGTCCATGCGTATGTTCCTAATACTGACAATAAGTTGAATATAGATAAAAATGAATGTTCAGTAGACCCAGGAAAGCACCTAGCAGTTAGAGGCAAAATGTTAGTTACACAAGTTATATTTGTACTTTTACCTGTAGTACCCCCATCGCAAGTTTCTTAATATTACAGAAACAAGAATACTACACCGGGCTTTGAAGACTGTAGAAGACTGTACCTTCGTTATTTACTTTTATTGCCCCCTGAAAATGCAGGGAAAACAGAGTTCTTAACTTTTCTGTTACAAAAACAGCTATGTCTTCGTTCACTGCTGAGTGAGATGAAATGGTGCCATGGTTTAAGAAGTTAAACGAAAGTAGTAACTAGCGTGAGTGTTACTAGTCCCTTTCAACGTGAATTAAAACTGCTCGGCTTAGAACACCACAGAACAGTGTGCCACTCTTCAGATGCCTGTATTTCACACAGAAAAAATGGAGTCTAAAGTCTCACTTGTGCTTTTGTGTTGTTTTACTTCTCCCTTTTCTAGCGGAACTGTCTTTTTTTGGCCTGTAATTGGTATCTTCAATCTCATTTTCAAGTTAGAATCACCCTTAAAAATGAAAATTTTAAACATTATCTGGTTATAAAAAATAGGCTTAAATGCTGCTTTGTAGTTACGTATTATGCTAGAGACTGAACAAACAGTCCATGATACAGATCTATACAGAATAGTCGGGATGTTCAGTAATTTTTTATTATTCATTTAACCTGCTTCATTTGTAATGCTTAAAAATAAAGCAAAGATAAAGAGGGCAATTGATCCTCCAGCCTGTAGTTTCAAACTGGTACAGTACAGGTGAATGCAAAGAGCTTCTGTTGTAATAAGCCCTAAAACAACAGGTGCAATAACAGGCTTTGGAATTTATCTGAAGTTGTCTAAAACAAGATAATGTTTTCAACACTCTTGAACTTACCAAGTCTGGACTCAAAGGAGGCATGATTTTCCTGTGGGGAAGCAAGCAACAAACCTTTTTTGTAATGTATGAAACTGGTTTTAGTATAAATTGTATGTATTGGGATTATTTGACTTCAGGTATCAGATTTCTCAAGGACAGCTTTTGCAGGCAAGAAAAATGTTATGGAAGATGTGGCAAATAGGGCTTTTTATTTGTGCGTCTGAAACTGATTTGGACTTCTAGACTGTATAATTCAGCAATCTTAGGAGAGGCCGCCACTTTTGTATTTTTGCATAGTAGTTTACTACTGGGAAAGAAGCAGAAAACTGAAAGATGATGATAACTTAAATCTCAGTAACTGGATCAGAGCTATGGAAGTCACAGCCTTTCCCTTGCAAAAAGATTGTGTAGCTAAACACAGAACTAGCCAGTCAATCCATTTTGTGTTAGGCAAGGGAAGGAGGAGATTATCAATTTTTACTTGACTGTTTACATAGCTTTTGCTGGAGGACTTCCACTGCCACAGAGCCTCTAAAATTTGTCCTTGATCATGCCGCTTGTCTTTTCATGCGCTCGCTTTAAGAAGTTGGGTGGAAACAGTACAATCGCGTATCTCCGCTGTTGAAATGTTGGAGTAGGAGCAGCTTTTGCCATAATGCCTGAAGAAACTGAGGTATATGTTAAGGGGATTAGGCTGAAATACTTTCCTTTTTATTAGTATAGAATATGCATTTCCCTTTTTAATTATTGTGCCCTTTAGTCCAGGTATGTTTTGTAGATGTTGGACGAGTTTTGAGGTAATATCAGTATTTTTCAGTTGCGGATTTCCTCCTTTTCCATCCTCTCCTGAAATACTGTCTGCCCAAGCCGCCGATCCTTGCCATGTTCGTTACCTAAAATGCCAATGACACAGAAGGATGCCTCTCGCTTACCTCCTTTACCACAGCAAAGCGTTGACACAGCTGAGTTGCCGTTAGTTTCAGTGACTGCTAGCGTTCACGGTACTGTAGCACAACTTGGCTTGACTTGAAGCCTTGCGTGCCCTAGGCTTTGATCAGATCACAGCATAACCAGTACAGACTGTGTACGGGCTTGTGAGCGAGGGAGCGTTGGAGTGGATGAGCTCGGGTATTTACAGAGCGGATTCTGGATAGAATGTAATGAGGCAAAAGTAACAGAGGTGGGTCTTGAGGAAATACTTTCCCCATTCAGTGTATTCTTAGTCAACAGTTTTCAGTTGTGGAATCTTGCCTTGACCTTTTATGCTTTCTGCCTTTGGGGCACACAAACAGCTCTTACCCTTTCACCAAATATTTGCTTGCCCTTATGTTACAAGATTAGGAGAGAGAGTTTCACACCAGCCTGCTAGGTAATTGAGAAACACGGGGTAAGCGTGGCTGGTCTGGTTTCCATTACAGTAGGTGTTGCAGCAATAGATGTATGACACTTGACACTTACAAATTGGGTTGGGTTTTTTTTCTGATTGACATTAAGTGCATATATGTTCTGAGGCAGTAGAACAGAAGTAGTGAATATAAAGGACAATAATAATATTTTTTTAAAAATAAAAATCTGATCTTTGTTCAGTAGCTAAGTAAAACGTATTAACTACTTTTCCTTTTTAAGCAGCAGTAAGAGAAACAAGATTTCCTAATGCTACTTGTGTTTTTGCTATTTCAAATAAAATTTAGATATTGAAACAGGGACCCTCGGCTTACATCAGGATCCACTATATCTGACTTCCCCTCCCCCTGTCCTTTGGGCCATAGGCACTAGTATTCACACTGCACAGACATAGTAAGGGCTCTTGAAAGTTCGCTGGCTTGGAGCTACTATTGCACTGATAGAGCACAGAAGTACTTCTGAAACCTGCTGGCATTTGATTAGATTACCTCTGGACTTTTCGTTGCCCTTTGACGTACAAAATTGTGTAAGAGGAAAATATGTAGAAATCTGCCTGTGAGAAAGGAACAAAAATCGGATCTTATGTACTTTTTTTCTACCGTGAGTAACTTGTATTAATATTGGCAGAGTTTGTTTTCATAAAAAACACTGGCATGATGTAAAAACTGAATCATTTCCCTTAGTTTTTCTTCTTTCAATCTTTCTAACCAAAAAAAGTGTCATAATTAGCCACAAGATTCTTCTAGCTCTTACTGCTATTTAATCACAGTCTTCTCATCTGTAGAAATGTTCTCTCATTCTGTGTGTGACAGGTATAAAACTGGAAGATTAAAATTGGTAGAGAGACCGGTAGCGTGTACTCAGTCGTTTATTGTGTTTAAGCGTGCTGCGTGTTCCTGGCAATGTTGTATTTCTCAGTTTTCCTATAATTTATTTTTTAAATCCTAGCCTCTTTCACTTCTGCTGCTGGAACAAATTCAGGAGTACTAGATACTGCTTAAATTCCCTTTCAAAAACCAACTGTAACTTATAACCAACACACTCATTCTGGTCAACTCATGAGTTTTTTTTCACTGTGTAGGACCAACTTTCCACTCAAAAAAGGTGAATCTTTACTGTGGTTGCCAAAATGTTTAGATCTGCCTGAATGCTGGAGATATTCTGGAAATAGTTCTTACTTATTTATACTGCATCATTTTGGAAGATTTCAGAACTTCCTGAAGGGAGTCAACCCTGAGTACGTGTGCTAAAGCCAGAATTGTGTCTCCATTTGAAGCTGGCAAGAGCTCAGGCGCAGGGGATCCAGGACTTCCGCTGGTGGTGTTTTTCAACTAAACAACTTGCTTTGCAGATTTCCAGATTTTCTTCACAAACTAGAATATTACCCTTTTCCTGTGTAATGTCATCTTTCATACTAGAAGGCTTTCCTTAACACAATGAAAACAACATTTTAAAAGTTGCAGTTAATGTTTGAAGTAGGTTGAAAAAGTAGTATGTTTTCTTCTAATCATGCTACGACATAGTAAATTGGATCCCTGGCTAGCTTTTTCACTCAAGAGGAAGGAAAATAAACACTGTTATTCATATACTTTCAATATTAAACCTTTACAGTGTTTTGGACTTGGGCTAATTAAAGCCTTTCCTAGCAAAGATTATTTGCTGCCTTATTAAAATTAAACTGCATAGGATAAAATTTCTAGGCACAGGTACTTCTTTAGGTTTTGTTATACTTAGAAATTCTAGTTGTGTGTGCAAATGCTGGATAAATTGATTCTGTTCTGTTTGAATAGTTAAATGCGGAGAAGATTAGGGCATTTCCTTCTCCGTGAATAGCCTCTTCCAGAGGCATAAACCCTCTCCTTGTTCCCCACACACGCTTTTGCTCTTACTTCATCTCATAAGCTTTTGTGACTATTTAAAAGCTATTTTTCTATATTAAAAAAACTAGTTGCCACTTCTTTCTTAGATTTTCAGTTGAATTAGTGAAAAAAATAACAAAGAGAACCTGTGCTCTGATTTCAGACTTTGTTCCATGGCCCTGGCTGCAGGACACAAATAGAGTGTTGCCTGTTATCTGTCTCTGGAGCTTTTAATTGAGGATATAAAAGTCAGATTAAAGTCAAAGAATATCTCTCCCATCTGTGGCAGTCAGTAAAATACAGTGTCAGTGCTTGAATGAGCATTTGCATTGGGTATTTGTTTTCTGTAATAAGCCTGCACTATAGAATTTTTGTAATCACCCCGCATATAATAGTAATAAGGAAAATACTACCTCATGAGTGAGGTTTCTAATACAAACACTGTAACGTATCATTGCAAATGATAAACGAACTCTAGTCTAGAGAGGTACCAGTTCAAAATTGCCAGAAGCTTATTCACCTGAGGAAAATCCGTCAGAGATGCTGAAAACAGCCATCCAGGAGAGAGTCTACATCTAGTTTGGTGTGGTTTTTCGCTTAGACTGTAGTGGTGCCTGATGCACACTGACTGCTCTTGCTGGGAACGTGCATTTCCTACATCGGGAACTGGAATTTTTGCTGTTTCCAAAAGAGATAGATAAGCGTCTAAATGGGGTAGTTACATTGCACAACTGAGAAAAATGATGAACTTAGTACGTCAATATAAAATACAGATTCTAAACATTCTAGTATTACGTAACAGTTTTATTTTGATACTGTGAAATTTTTCATGTAAGTCCTACTACATTGCAGGAGAATTTCATAAGGGATGTTTAACACAGTTTCAGTCCGTAAAAACGGGTACCTTGATTGAAATCTTATGGGGAAGGCTAATAAAATATAACTAGGTTGAACATCAGTTAAAAGCTTTCTGTGTATAAAACCAAGTAGTCCAAGGGAACGATTTTGCAGTAGATTTTTTGCAGCCATATCTGTATAGTTACATATAGGCATCTTTTATTTTTCCCACTGGCCGTGGGACCAGTGAAGCTGCACTGCCTACATAACCGTGCTTCTGTTCTGTAAACCCTCCTTCTACCTCAGTGCCCAAACTCTACTTCATGGTCCTTACGGCTCTTTTGGGCAGTGTATGCTACGGGTAGTCCTGAGTTAATGTTTCTACTGATACTGATCCATCAATAAGGATAAAGGTCTTGTTGCTTCTGCCCTGAGACAGAATAATGGACCATATGGAATCTGGAAGTCTCTCTTCCTTTTCTTCTTCTTCTTTTTTTTTTTTTTTTTAATTAAATGAAGCCTCTACATAGCTTTATTCAGAACATGTTTAAATGGGGGTGCGGGGACATAAAAATTAAACTCCTCCTGGGTAGCTTCATCTTCATCTGTCCATTTTAATTTGCAAGCTTAGCCTTTTCTGATATCATCGCTCCTCTCGTATGGGTAGCATGTGCCACCTTTGTCTAAATTCATAGGCTATTCTTTTTCAGGAGCATTAGGGTAGAAATTCCAAAGATTCCTTCCTCTGCAAGGCAAAAAAATCCTAACACTCCCAATCTCTAATACCTTCTCTTTTTCTGTTTTAATATAGATCTAATTGACACTGAAAAAACCTCAGTCATCGCTGTCAGATACTTTGTAAGTATACCTCTCTGTGTGCGTGTCTGTATCTGTGTGTGACAGTTTTTAGATGAGTATGTTCAAAGGAAAAAGCCAAGTTTGTCTTTTTGGGACTTACTAAGTGTTTCCAACTGATTTCTGTTAAGAATTACAGCTGATTTTTGTCAAGATAGAAACACTTTACCACAAATGTGTACAAATTAGCCAAATTATCTGTTTTATAAACACTTTTAAAAGCATTTCAAACAAATCTGAAATTTCAAAATTAAAGAAATGCAACCCTTAACTTTCGCTAATGTGAGCAGTAACATAACTGGATGCAAGCACACGAAGTGTATTTGTACGTGCACTTAATTAAAAAGTTAGAAGTGATTCCAGCAGGGTGCCAGTTTTAGGACAAAACAAACATTCTTTCCCATTAGGACTTTTTTATCATTATTATTTCAGGCAGTATTTTGAACATTCTGATGAGGTTTTTTAATAATTTGTGGTGTTATTCGCATCTCAGCAGTGCTTAGATGACAAGAGGAGCAGGTCCCCATCCTTTTAGATATGGTAAAAAAAGGGACAGCTCTTACCGCAGAGACTTCAGTTCAATTCGCTATTGCACAGATGCAATAAGAAAGAGTGGAAAATAGCAGTGGAAGGATGAGATAATTGCAGTAAGGATATATTAATAGATACCATTAGTCAATATAGATTTAATTAGAAAGCAGCGAGCAAATCAATGTGTGAACATATGATTTTCAGTTCTTTGTATCTGTTGTAATAACACAGAGACAGAAAATACTCTGAAAATTTTGTGGTTGTTCAGTGTAATACGAGCCACAGAAGTGCTTAAATATAATTTATAAAATTAATGTACAGAAGGTTAAATTGAATTGAAAAGTTAAAATAAATATCTTTTTATAGTATTGGTCAGTCCAGAACATTGGCTGAAGAATTTAAGTAAATATGAGCCCATTCCTCTCCTCCTCTTCTAAATTAGTCAGTTCTTGATCATTAGCGACCAGTGGTTTTACCAGTCGGACTACTTCTGAAAAAGCTACTGCTCAGCCTGAGTAAAAGCTATACTGCTGTCTCATTATATTAAATTGTTTGCGTTAATCCCATAAGTCACTTTTTATCCAAGTCATTGTATCCGGTCGTATGTTTTTTGTTGGAAGGTGGAGAGCATGAGAGTCTCCATGGGGTTTGTTTTAACACGTAGCGTTGTGTCTAACGGTGGGCATGCACTGAAGTTTCCTTACTGTAGTCTTAGCACTATGGCTGGCTTTTGCTTTAAATGCAAGCTCAACTGCTGCTTCTGGAGCACTGAATTAACTGTGGTGAAAACATCATACAAGATTTGTAATATAAACCAGTAAATCTTCATTTTAGAGAACTGGAGCTTAGGGGAGGTAAGATGACATCTCTTCTGGTGAGGTTTGATTGCTGAGCAGTTGGTGATGAGGTTAACTCGAGCAGAATAAGCATATATGTTTTGAAAACAATGTAGGATTCTCTTTTTGTAAAAAGAAGTATGCAGAATATTTTTTTTAACATGCCCGAGCTTAGTTTAGTACATTATACTATCATTCAATGGTAATTTTAGTCTATAGATTTAATTAAAAAAAAATAATGTGGTGATCGTGTCGTTTTAAGTACCTGCAGATCTCTTAATCTTATATTACATTAAATGCTCTTGATATTGGCTACTGCAGATGTTGGAATTCTCATTTAAAAAATCCAACAAGCTATTAATAGATTTCTGTTACGTTTTTAGTAGCCGTTGTCTTGTTTAACGTGAGATGTTAATTGTAGCCCCCCTCATCACCTGAGGGTGGCAGATATCGTAATAAAGGTACATTTTGAGGTGTGCCCATGTTCTTTTCATTCTTGATGGAGCCCTGAAAATTTCCCTATTCACATTTGTTCTGCTTATCAGATTCTGTCCAAGAAGGACTGGGCTTTGCAATAAGCCAGTCAGCCTTACGCGCTGCCTGCGTGTCGGAGGCGCTGCTCTTCTGCTAGTGCACCTTTGCCTTTTGTTTTGCCTGCTGTGTGCATCATTCATGAGGTGTTTGCATGCCACGTTTGCGTGCCGTCCAGATGAAGATAAGAACCTGAGTCTTTTACATGCCAGTGCTGGCTAGTTACAGACCAGCGGGCTAGCCACAGCTGTGGTTTGCTACGATGCTTTTGTTTTTCTCCCACTCGCCTTCAGTCTTTATTCAGGCCTAGTTCTCCTTAATGGGGAAAGATTTTTAACATGCAGACCAAATCTTGCCAAATTGTGCTTTATTTTAAATGGGTCAAATTGGATTCCATTTTCCATACCTGGAGTTCTGAAATGCATATGTTGAAGTAGTTTTTGGAGGGGGGAAAAGCAGATCTGTGTAAGCCCTTTCCAAGAGTCTGACGTTCATAATTGGAAAGTAATAGATTAAAAATGCAGTTGCTGGGGTGAAGTTAATAAAGCAGTTTTGGAATAGGTTTTAGATTACAACGTGTAGAGTTTTGAGGACTTTGTGTCAAGATACGTTTTAATCTGAATGTAAATTGATATAATATTCTGCAAAGCAGTAAAGAAACCTACTGTATCTTTTCTGTGTAGTACAAATATTTAGGGGGAAAACAACTGTTGACCTTTCCCATAATTATGCAATTGTAGCATTACTCAAGTAGCTTAAACACAATATTATCATGCGAAGGACAGTCTCCATCTCAACAGCCCTGACCTATTCAAACAGAGATAGTGGGGAAAAGTCTTTGAAAAGTAAATATTTGTGGATGCAACAAACAAGCATGGGAAAGATTCATCCTTTCGTCTTCAGAGCAGTACGCTGCTCTGTCGTGCAGTGTACACGCCTCAGATCGGTTACTTCAGTCTCCTTTCTCCTGATGCATTTGAAGTGAACTCTTACAAGGACTAAAACTAATGGACTGACTGTAATATTACTAATTTAATTCTTTTTTCTTTTTTTTTCTCCTGCTCTCTGCTTGGCTCTGGTCTTCACCCACAGGTGTCCACTGTTGGCTCTCAAAGGTTACTAAAATTTTAGCAGCTGCTCTGAAACAGAACTACATAAGCTTCACTTACTGTTGCTTCTTCCTACGCCACACTGCGCTGCTGCTTTGCTCTTGCCTGCTTCAGAACACCATAAGAGATTTTGTTTTTTAAATACCTGCAATGAAACTTAGGCTAGAAGTACATGCCATTCTCTTGCTGCCTGTGTACTTGTTAATATCTGTCTACAGTATGCTTGTATTTATTCCATGGTATTTTCTTACCAATGCTAAGAAGAAAAAGGCTATGGCAAAACGTTTAAAAGCTAAACCCATCTCGGACAAACCTGGAAGCCCGTACCGTTCTGTCACTCATCTTGACTCACTAGCAAACATAAACATTCCTGGAGCAGACACGTTGGACAAGCTGTTTGACCATGCTTTAGCAAAGTTTGGGAAGAAGGACTGTCTTGGGACCAGAGAAATACTGAGTGAAGAAAATGAAATGCAACCGAATGGAAAAGTGTTCAAAAAGGTAAAACTTATGATTTCGTACTTCATTCTGATTTGGTTTTGAGCTGCTTTTCATCTTCCCTCAGCAACAGAGGTCTCCTTAGAGGTCTTCCTTAATCGTCATCTTACGATATAAAATATCCGTTTTATAGCGGCTAAAGAACAACATGCACTACAGGATGCACTATTTATTCTACTTCAAGAAAAGTGAAAGCAATTTTGTTGTTGTTTAATGAATGGCAGCCTGTGTACTTATGGTGTTATGCACTGACTCACATAAGCTTGTAGAGCTGTACCAGCAGCTTCTTGTCATCACAATTTAATTTTTTTTTTAAACCACCAGTTAATTTTAGGAACTTATAGATGGTTATCCTATGAAGAAGTAAATGAGAAGGTGAATCGCTTGGGGAGCGGACTGACTGCCCTGGGACTAACCCCAAAGAGTACTGTGGTCATATTCTGTGAGACCCGAGCAGAATGGATCATTGCAGCTCTCACCTGCTTCAAGTACAACTTTCCTCGTGAGTGCTGAACTTGTTTGCTTCTAATGTATTTTAGAACCATTTCTCAGCACTGGTTTGGCTGTTAAGTACTTTGAATCTGCCAATCCTATCACTGATGGTATAAGAATTTCATAATCTTAGTCTGCCTGTAGTCTGATTCTTAGAAGTTTCCAGCCTCTTCTATGCATTGCGGAGATCCCTAAAATTAACTTGCTCGGAATTGTGAGACTGCGTTCTCTGATTTTATTGTAGTAATGTTCTAGCTGTTAGAATGACCAAACAGTACAGTTGCTGTTCAGTTTTGTTTTTTTTTCAAATACTCTGAAGATGTCAGTAGTTGCGTTTCTCCCCCAAAAATGTGAAATGTGTTTATAGTATTTTCTGTCTGTATCCTGACTTATGCATCTGAAGCATGAAATGGTTATTAGAAAAGAATAGTAATCAAAATCATATGCTGGTCTGAGGGTTTTTTGGTGACATTAAGCTGCTCAAGTTCATTACAATTAGCCGTCAAAAATCCATAATCCGACTTAATGCACACAAACTTCTCAATGAAGTGGCAAAGGTTACTGTGCACTCATGTGCCCGGTCTCCACACACACACCCAGAGCTTATTTTTATTGCCCCCTTGTGTTTTTGCTTGCACTAGGCTGCCTCTTTTTCTTCCAGTATTAGTAGTAGTAGCTGACTGTGCAAGGAGCAGGTCGTGCAGTAGAGTATGCACAGGGGCTGTTTAAGGGCGATACTGGAAGAGCTGACACTGCTGTTGAAGTAGGAGAGGATGGTTCATTCGGTCTCGGAGCCTTGTGCTTTGAGAGACAGGGAGAATCAGCTATATAACATTACTCTCTTTTTGTCCCTTCCACATGAATCCTATTTCACAGGAACATTACATTCCTCTAGTGGTCTTTGGAGGTTAGAGTTTGAGATAGCAGACAGGACTAAAGGGAGGGATTTTTTTTCAGCAGAGAGATGATGGGAAGAGGTGAAGTCCTTGGTGCCTGTGAGGCACTTAATGGCGTCACTGTAGCCAGTCAGGGTTAAAAATAATCTAGCAACAGCCTGATTCTTTGCCTTGCCCCCATCAATAATTTCACAGGAGCAAGCAAAGTAGCTGACAATGCTGAAAAAGCTGCTTGTAGAGGCGCATAAGCCTCTAATAAGCCGTGACTGGTGCCCTGCGATGTGTAGAGTGATGCCTCTCCCCCTGAGTTCTGGTTGCAAAGGGCTCAGGGGCAGAACACATGGTCTCGGTGGCTTACTGCGGGATTGCTTAGGGCGTTATTGGTGGATCTCTTTGTTTTAATGCTTTCTCCTCTTCTGTAGAACCGAACAGGCTCTTTCAGTTGGAGGGGACCTACAACAACCATCTAGTCCAACTGCCTGACCCAATTCAGGGCTGCCCAAAAGTTAAAGTGTGGTATTAAGGGCATTGTCCAAATGTCTCTTAAACACTGACAGGCTTGGGGCACCGACCACCTCTATAGGACTCCTGTTCTAGTGTTGACCACCCTCTTGGTAAAGAAACACTTCCAATACAACTGTCCTCACCATTACAGAGGTCTCTTGAGGCATAGATTTCTGAGGTGGAAAAACTAAAAGCTCTTCTGTTTCCAAATTAGAAAATTCCCCATTGAGCTAATTTGATGCCCCTGCCCACTCGTCCTGCAGTGCTTTCCTGTGAGCTAAAGCAAGAGCTTTTGCATTTAGTATTACTTTAACATTTCTTTCATGTTCTCTCTCCCCTTACCGTAACAGTGGTTACGTTGTATGCCACCCTGGGTGAAGATGCAGTGACCTATGGTCTCAATGAGTGTGGAGCATCATATCTGATCACTAGCACAGAACTTCTTGAGAGCAAACTTAAGGTAATTTGGTACCAGCTTCACCTGCTTACAAGCAACCCTATAATAATTTCACAGTGCAGACGGTACTAAAAATTTTGTGTCTTTTCCATAGGCTGCATTGCCACAAGTCTCCTGTCTTAAACATATCATTTATGTGGACAAGAAGACTATCAATAAATCAGAATACCCTGAAAATGTGGAGATTCATAGTATGCAGGCAGTAGAAGAGCTGGGAGCCAAACCAGAAAACTGTAAGTGAATCACTTCACAGGGAACTAATCAAGCAACTTTCGCAGTGAAATCAGACCTAGGTTAAGAGGGATGCATAGCAGAATAAGCCCCACCCATGCAGGGCTCTAAAACACAGGCAGTGGCAGATTTCCGGTTCATCTTCTGGCTTTAAACTTTAAAATTTTTAATAAACTTTAAAAATCTCTACTTATTGGCCTGCACTTTTCATTTTCCTAAAAAGCCTGTTTCCCTTGCTGATACTTCTGCTCTCTCTCTAGCTGTGCAAGCCATGAAAGCTAATAATTTTCGTCATAAGAATAAATGGCAAGGGATTAAAAGAAAAATCAAAAGCCAAGCGTTGCAAGCTTACTGCTTTTCCACTAACTAGCAGCTTACCTGAGGAAGATGCATTTAAAAAAAAAAAAAAAAAAAAAAAAAGGAAAACAAGAGAAGTCTTAGCTCTACAACCTTGGCTTTGGAAGCGTGATTGACAGAAAAGCTGACTTGTAGCTTTTTGGGGTGGGTTTTTGGTTTTGGGGTTTTTTTTCTTCAACCTGTTGTTTCTCTCCAGGACTCTCTTTCTCCCTGTGACAGGTTTACTTGGTCTTCAGAAGGGTTTTTTTAATGAAACTTTAGGTCAGCTATAAGACATAACGGCAAAAGTATCACCCAGATGGGCAAGTATCTGGGCATCTACACACCCCTTTCACAACCTGCCCTCCCTCACTTCCTTTTAAAAACAGACCTCTACTCTCTTCATCACTGACTTCGCATCCACCACTGACCACAGTGTGCTCGCCTTTGCTGAAGCACCAGTTTCACACTGGTTCATTACAGACGTTTTCGCATTGATTCATTACAGAAATAACAATTTAGGAGGTAGAGAAGAATTAATAACGATTTTTCTCCTGCATTTTGTAGCAAGCGTTCTGCCGAGCAGACCTGTTCCTACAGACTTGGCTTTAGTAATGTACACCAGTGGCTCTACTGGGAGACCTAAAGGAGTGATGATGATGCATAAGAACTTAATAGCTGGAATGACGGGACAGTGCGAGAGAATACCTGGGCTGGGGTAAGAACTACTTACCTCATGTCACGTGTGCAGAGAGATAAAACAGAGCCTCCAAAAGTACGCGAGTTTATAGAAAGTTTGTTGCTGGCATCAGGTGTTATCAAATTTCTTCATTTTGTGAGCCCACTAATTTATAAGAAGTATATGTGGTGTTTGTGAACTTACCCTGTTGGCTCTAAAGGATTCCCTTCCAGCTCTTGTCTCATGTGCTGTTTCTCCTTTTTTTCATTATTACCCTCAGCTTCAGGTCGGTGATGGATTTTTGCACTCTTGTGCATCAGATGCTGCCAGATAAGGAGCTTCCTCCTCTAGACAGACTTGGGAGGTTTTGTTTTTTTCAGATGTTTTCAGGCAGCTAGAATCACTTGAGGAAGTATGTCAGAGCCTGCCACTTCCATTGGTCTAGAGACATCGCTCTTGGATGGAGAACACACGCTGCAGAATCTGCTCGAGTACACTTGATAAATGAGCAGAAGAGTAACAAGTTCTGTATTGACAATAGTAAAACCAATTGCAAATTCCCTGACACTTAATATTTTGAGGAAATTTTTCATGAATGTGGGTGTGTTTGTCACAGCATTCACAAAGGGTTTAATAGCTGAAATAAGCTGCACTGCTAAACTCCTTTTGTGATAGGATATAAAACCAGTTCTGGCTCGATGCTGAAAGCTTCTCCTAAGTGACAGCTCTGAGTTTCTTGCTGAAAATCTCTAAGAAACTATTTCCTGAAATAAGCCTCAGTACTTCAGTGATCAGCTCTCTTCGTACTAAACTATTTTGGAAGGAGATGTTATGATGCCTGTCAAGGATTTGTAAATCATTGGTGATTATTTTAATATAGTGATTTCATCCTTAATTTCATTCCCGGGATGAAATCTCCCACAAGGAGAGGAAATAGCAGTAGAGCACTAAGGAATCTTTGCATTTCCTAGAAAATAAGGCAAATCCTGTAATCCATACTGATTTCGGTAAGGAAGGATTTGCCCCATTTTGTTTATAAACCGTGGTTTGAGATCATGCCCTTCTTGTGTGTAGAAGAATAAGCTTCACTTGTGATCCAGGTCTTTAAAAAAAGTAATAACTAGGCACGCCATAAAACTGTTAAACAGTATTTTCAGTCCACTTGTGCATCATTGTTCATTAGATAATCCTCTCCTTTCCTAGACCCAAGGATACTTACATTGGTTATTTACCCCTGGCCCATGTACTGGAATTGACAGCAGAAATTTCGTGCATCACTTACGGCTGCAGGATCGGCTATTCCTCTCCACTCACCCTATCGGATCAGGTGAGGAGGCGGGGGAAGCTTAAATGTGCTCTGTGGTCTGCATTCCTCTTGCTCAGCTGTCCTCTTTCATGAAAGAAACGATATATGTGGCACACGTCAGAAATGTAACTTTTTTTTTTTTTTCAAAAAATTATGCAAATGGACATCCCTGGTTAACTATAGCAGCAGGTCATACCGTATAAATCTCATTAAAACCTTTACAGTACTTAGGAAATCTAAAAGAAAACCTGGTAAATGCGTATGGCATTATCCACTGGGTATCAGGATAAGAACAGCTGTTAATAGATTAGCTGAACATAAGGGTGTTTAAAGTGATTTTAAGTTTTTGGTCTCACCTTATCAGTTCTTTATCCAGTTATTGTAGATCTTCTGTTTAGCTCTTTGCTTCTTCTATTTAATGATTAAGATAAATCAGAACAAATTAAGAGCAAATTAAGCTGGAAAAGAATGCTTCTGGACATTTTGCTGGTGTAGAGATCGGATCAGGCAAAAGCAGCTCCTGGAGGAAGGTGGAGGAGAAGGCAAGTGCTAGAGGGAGGAAGTGACAGAAAGATGCACAAAGTGGACTTCACCAGGTTGGGCTTGTAGCACATCTAGTGCTTTGGTTGGAGCAGTTGTTAATTGTTACTTTTTCCATCACAAGGGAAAAAAAAGTTATGTGTGAAATGTTTTGGGGTTTTTTTTGAGGGACAAGGGAAGAGATTTAAACAAATTACATAATATATCTCTCTTATTATTTTTTTTAACATTTTAAAATCTTTATAGAATGAATATTATAAAATTTAAAATAGTATATTAGATATAGATCTGTCTATAGGTAGAATATAGATGTAATAAAATGATATTTTATAAAACATAAAAATAATACATGTTCTTAAATATTAAATACAATTTATCTCTTTTTTTAGTCCTTTTCTAAACAGCTTGGTTTTCAGCTTCATAAATTGACATTTTTTCTTTATTACAGTCAAGTAAAATTAAGAAGGGAAGCAAAGGAGACTGTACTGTGCTTAAGCCTACACTGATGGCAGCTGTGCCTGTAAGTACGCAGAAGCAGATAGGGTTAGCAAAAAAATGATGCTATCTTGTTCATGCTTGAAAAATCTATTTACTAACAGTTTTCCTCTTCATGTGTAAGTCACTGTTACTAACAGGAAAAAAGCGGAACATAGACATTCCAGTTGTCATTGCTTGACCCGAGTGCCGATGCTGCGGATGGGCACGAGAATATACGCATGCTAAAGCCAGGACCCTCTTTGATCCAAAACTGTAGATGTGTTTTAATAGTTGCAGGTGATGTTGTACTGGGCTACTGATGGAACACCAGGCTACAGAAGGTCTTTGGCATTCACCGGCTGAAAGCCCTGTTTGCACAGGGAGAAAGCAGGGTGGCCTCGGCTAAGGTGGATGCTTTAAGACAGGGGCTTTTGGCTGAGTTACAGAAGCAAGTTAAGCCGCGCTGCCGTAGTTGTGGTGCTCGATTTCAGCTGCTTGTCTCCAAGGTCACACTTAGGCTAAGCCTCTCTTGCTCTTCTTAGGGTAAGCAGGCCCTGCTTAGTCTCCTCTTATAAGAAAAAACGATGAGGAGACAGTAACTCCTGCTGCTTCTGTAGCTTACATTGGTCTTTGGGCGACCAGGCTTCTGCATTCCACAAGGTCTTAGCGCTATCTGAAACGTACACAAATGTGCGCGTCTTTCTAATGCAAAAGCCTTCCTCATATGTCCTGCGATCACACGTGCTGCTTTTATGATCGTATCACATCTGTGGCTCGTAAAACGGGTGGCACCAGCTTTTGCCACGTGGTGGTGGGTGAGTAGGAGGGTTTCATCTCATTAAAGAATAGTGAGTTGGATGTGGTTGTTCTGCAGCATCTTTTGGGAATAGCCACGAGCTTTTAAATCAGTTATTCACTTGCAACTTTTGTTTTGTAAAATTATAATCATATATATGTATATAGGTGTGGTCTTATTCTTAATAATTAACCAAGTAAAAACTAATATGTCTGAGAACCCCAGCTTTTTGGAAAATAACCACTTAAATTTATTTCTGGAGGGAAATTCAAATGCTAGACTGCTGGCAAAAACAGTGTAAATTTTAAATACAGTCGTAATCCCTCTTGGAAGGACTATATTTTGTGCATGTGCAAGAAAACTCTGGTAAATCCATGCAGACAGCTTCATACGAACAAACTGCGGAGCAGTGATAATGCGGAACCCCACCTAAATGCCTTGATTCTACAGACTTACTACCAGAAAAAACTGAGCAGAGAAAAAATAAAATTGCAACTGGTGGTCTGTTTTCAGCTGATAGCATACAGGCTCAACCTGGACCAGGTTCAGCCATCTACAGCAAACAAGAACCACCTTCAGGAAGCCCTCGTGGGAACAACACTCACACAGCATCCAATAAGTATTTCTCTCCCTAGAACTATGTCTTGTTATGATGTTTTGACAATAAAAACATGAGCAGTGATTAGAACGTATAAGGAATGAAATGGAAAATAACAGAATCCAGAGACACAAATACTTCTAAATATTTGATTCAATCAGAACATTGTAATAAGGGTTATTAATTCCTTATCATGCCCCTGTAGTCTTCCAGAAAGTTACGATTAATTCTGCTTTAAGATAATTGTCTGCCTTTTGGAAATACTAGATGAGATTCTGCAGGTAAACTGGGCTGGAAAGAGTCTACAGTGTTTATCTGAAATTCTAGTTTGTCTAAATCCCAGTCATGAAGAGTTGAAGGAACTAATCAAAAACACTAATGAGAGCGGTTTCTAACAAGACTTGAGTATTTTGATCTCCAATATTTCAAAGTAAATAATTTTCATAGCTTTCTTTTCAATTTTAACTTTAGTTAGAAAGCACACATACTTCAAAGCCTTGTGCTCTGTAACAAACCTGAAGGAGCCAATCCTTCAACTTCTGTTAAATACTTCACCAGTCTGAAGACTATTTATTTTAAGTTCTGTGTATTGTAGCGATCATAAGCTTGTTATTTTAATGGAAACTGATTTGTCTGTGACAGAATTGGGTGGGGGGTGTTGGGTAACTGGAATTACTGCAGCCACATTGCCTTGAAAGTTGAACAGCTTCTGTTGGAAAAGGAGGTGGAGAAAGGAAATCTCAGTTCATTCCTTGTGCGTGCCAGATGCCGTGCATGAAGTACGGCACCAGGACTCCTAAGCATGATAAACCTTGCAGGGCATATACCAGCCTGTAGCAAAGAGATTCTGCTTAACTTGAATTCAAAGTTTTCTAAATCAGTTTGTCCCCTTTTAAGTACAGGTTAAGGCGTTATCGATAACGTAAGCAACAGAATGTAACAAGTTTTATTACGCTATGGCGTGTTACCCAAGGTCTGTATCTGTGGTTGATGGGGAAGACCCCTTCAGAATGGGGGGAGGGAGTTATTTTAAAACCAAATCTGAGGTTTAGAAAGCCGTTTGTAGAGAAGCAAGTGGTTCTATGAGCTACTGCAGTATGCCTGAAGATGGTTACTCAACCACTTGCCCTTGACTTACCTGCCTGCCTGATTCAAGGCAAGTTTTCTAATATAAGGTGTAGTCTCCAGCGTGAGGGTTCTCTCGTAGCAATACTGGTGTGAGGAGAAAAAAGTGAATGGAGAAAAGTCAGGCTAAGCCAGTTTTCTCCTGCATTTTCAATACTTCATTGCACACATTTCAAATAGCTCCGAGCTGCAACAGTCTATAAATTGACTAACTGATCACATATTAACAGCATTACAGCTAAGCATTGCCTAACCAATGATGCAGGCATTTCCCCTCTTACTGTATTACCTGCTTTAAAGGAATAATAATAGGGTTTTGGGGTTTTTTTTTAGCATGGAACTTTATGTATGCATGCTAGTCTATGTGGTAATTTTCCTTGGTCTTTTTAACACTTTCTAGGAAATAATGGACAGAATTTACAAAAACGTCATGAGTAAAGTTCAAGAGATGAACTATATTCAGAGAACTCTGTTCAAGATAGGCTATGACTACAAACTGGAACAAATCAAGAGGGGATACGACGCACCTCTGTGTAATGTGTAAGTATAATTCCCAGTCCAAGGTTACCTTTCTTGTGATTTGTTAAGACAGTCTAAGAGAATAATCATCTAAGCTGTCTGACGTCAGGCAGCAAATGTCATTGAATGACTAACTGAAATAATTCAAGTTTTTACTGGAAATTGATAAGATATTTAATGGCAGGAATGACTCATCTTCAGAACAGATGACTGGTTAGTTTTCATTGAAATGCCTTTTTTTAAAGTAATAACATTGGAATGTTTTTTTAGTTAAATTAAAGGAATTCTGCCATCCTCAAGGGTTACACAAGAGGCAATGGTTTTTATTACCACTGCTGTCCACTAAAACCTGGGAATGATGAAGTTATTTTTAAGGTAGTCCAGACTTGTGTCTTTTTACAAAAATGTGAGCCAAGTGAATTATTGCAAATGCTTTTTTTCCTTCTTTCAAGACTTCTGTTTAAAAAAGTAAAGGCACTACTGGGCGGCAATGTCCGTATGATGCTTTCTGGAGGAGCACCACTCTCGCCTCAAACACAAAGGTTCATGAACATCTGTTTTTGCTGTCCTGTTGGTCAAGGCTATGGACTGACAGAAACATGTGGCGCTGGAACAATTACAGAAGGTAGTTAAAATGCTTCTGGAAATAGATAATTAAAGACACAGATACCTATGAGGGCTTGGTAGGGTTTTCTGTAAAGTCAAAATAGCTGTAGTTCTTAACTGCAATAAAGTAACGAGATAAGCTGCTGCCTTATTTATGCTTTGAGTTTATACTTCAAATGACAAAAATCTTTGTCTCCTTCCTTGTTCTCTCCCCAAGTTGCCGATTACAGCACTGGCAGAGTTGGAGCTCCTCTTATCTGTTGTGAAATAAAATTGAGAGACTGGCAAGAAGGTGAGAGTATTGAACGTTTTGATTTCAGAGTAACTAATTTCACCACGGCTTAGCTGGTTTCTTTGCCTATCTGCTTAGCTAGGCGTAGCACATGAAGTTACTGTTCTTTATCTTTTAAAATAGTCATCAGTTTGTGATGCAGTGAGCATTAACTTCAAGCTGAAGTTTCCAAATATTTTCTTGGCAGCAGAATATGAAAGTTAAAAATAATTGTGTGGGGATTTTCTTGTTTTTCAGGGGGCTATACTAATAAAGACAAGCCTAATCCTAGAGGAGAAATCATAATCGGTGGACCTAATGTCTCAATGGGATACTTCAAAAACCAAGATAAGACAACAGAAGAGTTCTCCGTTGATGAGAATGGCCAGAGATGGTTCTGTACAGGAGATATAGGGGAGTTTCATCCAGATGGGTGTCTGCAGATCATAGGTTGGCCTCAATTTTTCATATCTTAATACATTACAAGATCTTGGCTAAACATAATTGTAAGCGTGCTATTAATCCTGTTGGCTTTGCCAGGGCTAATCTACTTAAGGTTACCTGCTTGCAGAATCACAGCATAAAACACATCCCAAAGGTCCTCACAGCTGTAGGAAAAGTTTGGAAGGGGTGCCGTTTCCCGTGACATTATTACTATCTAAATTTACCACATGGACTTTAAAGAATAAATACAAGATTAATTTTTGGTATTAATTACAAAGCTTTAAAATCAGAGTCCCCATCACTTCCATGCAAGTTGTGTGACAAGAAGTCTAGTGCTATATAAGCTTTCTTACAGAAGCCTTTATGAAGTCAGCAGAATATGTACTGCTATTGCTGCTTTAAAACTGTAATAAGATGCTTTAGTTCATGTTTATTAAGAACCTTGCATAGCATGGCACAGAATACATATATAGTGGCTTTGCAAGTGATTCAGATGGAACAAGGTTTTTTTTCTTTCCCCCTTCCCCCTCGACTCGTAGATCGTAAGAAAGACTTGGTAAAGCTACAAGCAGGAGAATATGTATCTCTGGGCAAAGTAGAGGCAGCACTGAAGAACTGTCCATTGATTGACAATATCTGTGCTTATGCCAAAAGGTAAGAGTCGTATTAGTTTAGAAACTCCATTTAGGGTAAACACGAAATACAGGCTCTGGCCCACTTCTCTGATGTTTTGCTACTGTTTTCCATTGAGCATGTGCCCCACCAGAGTGCCAGTTACAAACAGCATCTCTGAAGTAGCACAGGTGCCCCCATTCCCTAAAAGCTGGAAAAATAACTTATGCTTTTTCTGTCGGCACTTGCCCTGTCCTAATTCACACCAGTTCCGTCCCTTCCCTTCCCCAAACTGGTATAGCTATATTTACCATGTGCTCTGGCTTTCTGTCAGAATACCAGAGAAGAGTTAATCTGGACACTTTGCACCTGATCCAAAGCTCTCCACTGAGTTTTGGAAATAGTCCCGGTCTCGGTCTCCCTCCCCTCACCTCAAACACACTACATGAAGGGAAACTGAAGAGAAGTAGCTGAACACCGGATGTAGTGGGGAAGCTCAACTGCGATGTGCGCTTGTGAAACTACACCAAAGCATGATACCGATCAAACCTAACGTTGTAAAACAACTTAGAATACCTTTAAGTCATCAGTTGTGAAGAGTCAATGTACAAGAAGGATTCTGTATGGGGGAATAACAAGAGTTCAGCAAGCGTTATGGATCTGCATGTAACAGCAAGTAAGCATTTTACTCCCTGAAATGGAAGCCTCAACTCTTTGGGTCTTTTTTCCTTCCTTCTCTTGCCGTCCTGTGGTAGTGACCAGTCTTACGTCATCAGTTTTGTGGTTCCTAATCAGAAGAAGCTGACGGCATTAGCTGAGCAGAAAGGCATCAGTGGAACCTGGGCAGATATTTGTAACAATCCCACAATGGAAGCTGAAATACTGCGAGAGATTAAAGAAGTGGCAAACAAGAGTAAGTAAAGCATATTGTGCTGTCTCACGGTGCTTATCCAGCAAAAGCTTTCAGTTATCCTCACTAACTGCTCTTCCTTCTTCCTGTTGCCTCTGTATCTGCCAAAACTTAATAGTTTAATCAGAGGCAAAGACCACTCAAATTGTTGCCTGGTACCGCAGGAACTGACATGCTTTTGGGTTGTATTAACTACTTATTTTCTAAATAAATCTGAAATTTTCTTCAACTAAATTCTAGAGACAGCTGGCTTGGCTAACACAGTTAAAACAAGGGCCAAAAGAGCCATCAGTATGGAAGGAAAGTTACAAGACATCTGCTGGGGAGAAAACTAGCTAAGCAAGGGATTTCGAAGCTTTTTTTCCCCCATGCAACTTTGTCCCCTACAGCTTTGAACAACCACAATCCTTGTGTTTGTAATGGCTTAAAAGCCTGCTCTTCCTTGTGGTACTGAACGAGCAGAAGCCTCGTCAATCCTTTATGGGGCCAAAAAACTAACAAACTAACTGGGGAAAAGTGTCTCTAAAGCACTTGGAACCTCATACAAGGAAGTAGTAAAACTGGACTGAAGCGCACGCTAAGAACTAACTGCCTGTTGAACTTTAGAGAGGAGGATCTGCCTTTTGAATCCAAGAGAACCGTGAAAGGCACTATAAAGTCTTGCCTTTTAAAAAAAAAAATCTATCTGTAGGTCTCAGGCTTGGGTTTAAACATTTTAGTCTGTGTTTTTCTGTCACGAACTAGGCAAGTCATTATCCATGTAGCTTTACTTATTCAAAATCTTTGCTTATACATTCTTTCTACCTTCTAGATCGTACGCTACCACTGAGACACACCTAGTTGCAAGTTTTTTCCAAAACTATTTTAAAGAGATCGTTCATTTTTAGCAGAACGTAACGCGCCTTCATCACGAGCAGGCATGCGTCTAAGCTGAAACAGCCCCTTGCAATACCGGTCTGAGGTTAGAGAGACAGACGGGCCCCGGGGACAGGCCTACAGCCGGAGCGCCCAGCCGTCCTGCGCTTGCTGCCACCTGGAGGTGGTGCTGCACGGCTTGCCCTGGAGATGCGGCTGCGGGCCCAGGTGCAGGAGCTGAGGGCAAAGGCCTCCGAGCATCCCGCACACGCGGTGGGCTGCCTGCCCGGCTCCTGCCGGCCCTGCCCGGCCCCGGCCCCGGCCCCTGCCCCGGCCCCTGCCGCCCCTGCCCGGCCCCTGCCCCGCTCCTGCCACCCCTGCCCAGCCCCTGCCCTGCTCCTGCCGGCCCCTGCCCCGGCCCTGCCCGGCTCTTCGGCCCGTTTGTTGCCAGGGCAAGAGATGGGAGCAGCTTTGGATGCAGTGAGGCTGCTTCTAGCTGAAGGGAAAACAGGTGACTAATGAAATAAAAATACAGAGAAGTCCCTTTATTTTTAACTCTAAACAAACTCTTAGGAAGGAGAAATTTGGGAAAGAATCAGTCAGCCATGGAGAGTATAGACGTACTTCACTCTGATTTAAATATGAAGCACATCCGACTAGCCTGAGTAGTAAAGATACAGCTCTGGATTTCAGTGTATCCTCTTGTGACAGTCTCAGATTTCAGGCTACACAGTCACTTGTTGCAAGCTTTAGATTTTACACTGTCACATCCAATAGGAGCTGTAAGTACAGTGTGTTATTAGACTCTCTGCAGCCTAACCAGCACTCAGCATTGGTACAGGATTACGTTTGCTTGGGGCCCTTCTGCACGGTTACAGCATTAAGTAGGACGCCTTATTATCCAAGCTTCAGGTGCTCACCTTAGAATTTTTTTTAGGTAGTGTGAATTAGTATTTCATTTGGCTATGTAATCCTAGTCACGCTTTTGTTTCTTCTTGTCCCTGCAGTGAAATTAGAACGGTTTGAAATACCCATCAAAGTACGGTTAAGCCCTGAACCATGGACCCCAGAGACGGGGTTAGTAACAGACGCTTTCAAGCTGAAAAGGAAAGAACTGAAAAACCATTACCTCAACGACATCGAAAGAATGTACGGAGGCAAATGAACACGTTGCGTTGACCAGGCAGTTGTGCAGGTGGTTCCCTCTCATGCCTCGATTGTGGATGTCTTTGTAGACTGTAGATATCACACATTTGGAAAAATACACCAAATGGATGAATGTTTCTGTAACCTCTATCGAGTACAACAGAGGCTATCTTAGACTCCAAATTCTTAATTATTAGCAGATTAGACACTGATGGTCTTCATAGAGTTTCATGTGATCATCTCCAGTTTTGAGGCAGACATCGTTATGTGAAGCAGTATGACCAGGTAATTTTATTATTATTGTTTCTCTAGCACATTCAGACTGCTTGCAGCTTCTCTTTAATTCATTCTCAAGTCTGGCCTGTGTTTCAAAGAGAAAAATTAATGTAATTGTGATGATTCTTCTGTCATAGCGAGATACTTAGCGAGGGAGGAAGAGTATTTAAGTCTACTCTTCTGCATTTAAAAACAAACCGACAGCATTAGTCAAGAACTTGCTAGAGATCACTAATAATGCACTGCTTGAGAATGGATGGATTCTCCTGCACATCAGTCAGCATCGTGAATATTTACAGTGCCTAAAAAGAATATAAAGTACACTTACTGAAATAAAGGTGAACTGAAAAGCTTTCTAAAAGCAAGTTATTTGAAATTTCAATCGAGGATGTTTGAATTCATTAATTCAACTTCCAACTCACCAAAAACGTTTTTACTTGCCACTGCATTTTAATTCAAGCAGAGCTTTCCACTAGGGCACACAGCATAAAGGAAAACAGAGACGTGCGCTGCTACAGGAGGTACTGATGAGAGCTCACCGCCTGAGTGCAGAACGCAAACCTCGTGTCTCGCCTGGCAGACAGCAGCGCAGTTGAGGGGCAGTTGCCTCTAAGCAGATCTGAAACTCAGAGGAGTTTTGGAGGGGATCTTTTGAGGGGTGGTTGGTGGGTTTGTTCTTAAGGCACTGACCCTCTAGACCTTCACATACATGTGAGTAATGGTACAGGTTACCTGTATGTAATTTAGAGGGTCAGGGTCTAAACGTGTGTATTTACCTTATGGAAAGGTATTTCCGTTCACCTTTTAAATACGGTAAGCGTGACAAGGCAGCCGCAAACCAACAGTAGTTTCCCCACATACGTTTTACTGACGGAAAAGTTGCCTGTGGCCAGGGAATCTTTGTTTTATGGAACTTGTGAAAAGGGACAAATCACTCTGTACAGAAACGAATTATAAAAATACTCTCATTAACTGGAAGTCACAGGTGTGATGAAGTGGGAAGAAATAATTTAATGACAGTTCATCATTTTGTGTGCAGAATCCTGTACTGTGTCTTCTTTTGAATGGAAACCGAGCTCCTGCATCCCTGATAGCTCTTCACACTTGAACCATAAATGCTGTAAAAAGTGGAGGCTTTCGATACTGTTCTACTTTGCACTTTCTTAATAATTTTATATATGTTGCTTACATTTTGTACAGCTGTGGCCCTCAACTGCTATATATTATAAATTCATTTGTAAGTATTTATAGATTTCTATTCATGATGTGTTGTGTATATGATGGTTAAAATGAAATAATACTGTTGTCACTGTACAGAAAGTAAAGATTTTGTACGATGCTTCTCTTGAACAGGTAGCTTGAAATTTCAGGGCAAGTTTTTCCTTTATCGCATGTACATGTATTTTTCTTCTTTCCAGTTGAAACAGATTTTGGCAAAAAATAAATGATGGCTCTGTGCTCATTAACTAAACCGTCCCTTCTCCTTGGGACCAACTTCAGATTTCCCTGTTCATAACTTTCTCTGGCCAGTCCAGAACACTGCCAGCTCATCTTCCAATCGCCCCGGGAGGAAAGGGAAAAGGAAAATCTAGTATAGAAAGCTGCCTGTACCTAGTGGTGACTTGTAGTGCCACGCACCAAAAGGAACAAGAAAATAGCTTTTCTAAAAAAAAACAAAGTAAGTTTGGGGTTTTTTGTTGGTTTGGGGTTTTTTTGAGGCATACAGTTGGTTTATGACAACAGGAAATACTTCCTGTATCAGCAGCAGCTTTTTTAATTACTCCGTCCTGAAGCCATGGTACCAATTTTTCCATGTTTAAAATTGGTCACTGTTGACTAGCCTTTAGTCAGGCTGTTACATCATGGAAGTTAAATACATGTGAGGAAGTTACTTGCACTTGAGTCTGTCTGCAGGTTGTATGACTTTTTTTAAAAAAAAACACCCATGAATGTATTTATATGAAATGTATTTTATCTAGACTGCAGGTACCTTCTGTGTCCTGGTCGACTGAGGATTGCTATTTTCAATATCTATCTAAATGTACACGCACACGCAATGTTAACATTTCAAAAGTGGAATACAATTTAAATGGTTCAAGACATTTGTGTTCTGAAAGATCTTTATGTATTGCACAAGTTGTCTCTAGTTACTGTTCAGCACCTCACAGTCGCTCCTAAGGCACGCTGCGTTTCGGAGAACTTCTCAAAAGCAGCAGCAGCAAGTACCTGCTACAGATGTTGAAAACGAAGCCTAGAGTGGGCCTAGTTTTTCTTGTAAGAAATGAACTAAATGTGGATGTGCTGCGAAAGAGGATTTACTGCACATCCACTTTTCAAACATGGAAAAGGGGAAGGATTCCATCAGCCTGCCTTAAAGTACGGGGATTATTTGCAGATATAATACTTAGAGTTTGGCAAGAATTTTATCCGTATTTTTAAGCATTTCTAAATCCTTTTGTGCCAGAGCTTGTGGAAGAGCAAGAAACAGAGGATGAGAAGAATGTCATCCTCACCTTTAAAACTAAGGAACTGGGATGCAGAGGAAGCGATAGTATATGGCTTCCAAACCTACATGATAGTTACAGATTATATCCGGCACTTGGCCGGAAGGACGTACGGTACGGGACTGACGTGTGAGGGAGCAGTTCATCTACTGAATGTGAAGGATCCAGAAAGCTCAAAGTAGCTGCAGATTCTTCAGAAAGCAGGTTCAGCGTTTCAAATTATCCTCGTAAGTCTGAGACGTTCAAAGAGAAACAAAATCCAGTTTATATCGAGGCCCTCTAGAGGTCCCATGGGGCTTGGGGTAGAGAAAGCCAACATATACCTACAGTAACGTTGGGACTAGAAAGCTTGAGCTCTGAAGGAAGAGCACAGTTGAGTTTAGCTGGCCTGAAGAGGAATGGCACAGGGCAAGAGATGATAAACCTTCAACTACATACAATGGTACCTGAGTAAAGGCACAAAAGAGCCGTCGCCAGTGGAAGAGGAGGAACAGAGTAAGTTTACCTGTGACACTTGTGATTAGACATTTTAAAAGGAACACAGAACTTTAAAACAATTCCTTACTAAATACTGAGCTAGTTGCTCAAGAGCTCTGCCACCAAAAGGCTTTGGAGCCTCAAGAGTCAATGAAGGTTAGAGAAACACCTTTCAGGAAAAGCTTTGGTGCAGAACCTTGGGTGGGGGCTGGGAGAGGGGCCCTGGCTCCTGCCCGTAACAGCAATGCTGCAGGGGACAGTGAGGTGTTGTCAGGGGGTGTGCAAGGGGAGAAAGAGTATGAACAGAGAAAGTAAGAAGTTACTCCCTTAAGTGTAGGTGAGGTGGGGTTCAACCAACCCAATGCAGCTTTAGCGCCCGTTACAACATCGGGGAGCTTGGAGCACGCCATGGTGTCGAGAGCGGCCTACCGGGCAAGCCAACACCTTCAACTGCAGTTCCCAGCAAACGTTTCTGGCTACAAGGAACAGGACAGGAGTCGAGAATGGGGGTCGCTCATTTTCAGTAAAAAACAAAAAACAAAACCACTCAAAAACCCGAACTCCAAACATACCGCTTCGCAGAGTGACAGGCTGAAATAACTACGGTGTACTCTAATGATAAATTAGCGACCTTCTGCAATTACATGCAACACAAGAAGTAAATTCTCATTATATATTTGGTTTTGGTGTGGGTTTATTTTTTTCCCTAAGCCTGCCTAATGGCTAAGCTCTCTTTATATGTGAGTAGATTTCCCTTTTGGATGCTAAAATTTAAACATAGGAAGCTTAAATGTAACAAACCTTGTGCTCCTTTTGTATAAGGTGCCCCAAAAGCGAGTCACAAAACCCTGTCAGTAAAACTTGCGGTCACAGCTTGCGTGGAATCCTGAGTGATGCACGGAGTAAAGCTCGGGTATTCTGCAGTAGCGTGAACTTACCTGGAGTAATAAAACACAACACATTTGCAGCAGCACCAAGTTAACTGGAAAGTAGATTATGACTTTAAAAAAAAAAACAACAAACCAAAACGTGCCAGGATTACCTCAGCCACGGCAGAACAGGGCTGACCGCACTATACACACCTTTGTTGGTGGGCCGTCATTGTCACATACTTTAATTTGAATGAGTTCTGGCAGCAACAAGGTGGTGGTTGCACTACTGCTTTGCTACTGGGAGCTGCCATAGCTAGAATCTTGCTGCACCTTTACTGGGGGGAGACATGCTTTGAAGACAATCGGATCCATTCTATATTGACAAAGTGGCCTAACGAAGCTGCTTATCCCAGGTAATCTGGCCAAAACTGTCGTCAGCTGGACGCGCGTAGGCCTGACATCAGACCAATGCTATTTAAATTAGACAAAACAGCTGTGTTGGATCCTCAGAGCCCTCACTTTTTGCTTTTAAAGATAAAAAAGAAAAACAAAAACCCCCAACCCCACCCTGTGGCATTTTTCACTCATTCTCCCATTTTGAAACACAATAACCTGCTTAAAGATTACTATTAACACAGATGCCAGGAGTCTCTATGTGTTGGTTCCGCATGCTTATTTGTGCACTTATCCTCACCTGCCTTCTGTCACAGACGCGTGAGCACCACATCTACACCCACCCCATTATTTCTGAAAACCCAGGCCCTGAGCATGGACACCCTGTCACTCAGGCAGGATCTCATACTGCTCAAATGCCAAAGGAAAAAAAAAAAGTAAGCTTTACTGTTTTAAAACACAGATAAGGAAGTGGTGGGGGAAGTAATGTAGCACTTCTTGATCTGAAACAGCGCTGGACTACCAACAGGCTTATGTTGAGGCTATTTAAGACTAAAGCTAGCCCAGCTATGGCTTCAGGTAGTGAGTCCACATATTGTTCCAGTGCTTAACAAAAGCCCCAGCCCTGGGAGGCATCACTGGGGGGTTTTATTTGTTTTAAACAATGCGGTATCTAACCTAAACCTTTCCTGTTGGATGTAGATCAGCTTATTATGGTGCTCCCCCAGGGAGTGAGCATGAAGAATGGATCACTGTTCTCTAGAGCCACCTGCCCTACTTTACTTTGTCTGTCAAGTCTAAGCAAACCCAACCTCTCCCAGTTAATCAGGGTCATTTAACCAGGGCCACTCTGTCCCTATGGTCAAACCACGCTACCTGTCGCACACAGCTCAGGGTAGTTGCCTCCCAAAGCCGCTGACTTCACTGCACTCCACAACATATTTGCCTCTGTAATAGTGTAACTCTCACCTTGTGGGTCGTGTCCCCCCCCCCGGTGTTATTTTTAAAACCAGGATCTCTGCTCTGAACGCTGGCAGTAGCACAATAATGCTGTTGCTGTAAGGGGTGGAAACGCACAGGTGGTGACAGTGACTTCTTGAGCTTTGCAAACAAATGCTACACCACAACCCAAGCTGAATTTCTAACAAGTCAGCCTGACTCCGTTTTCATCTACATACAGCCTACTCCAAGCACTTACTGGCAAGCAGAGTCCTTACTTTCAGAGGAAAGATGCCAAGAAAATCATTCACACCAACAGAAAACCCATACTACACAGAAAAGCAGATTAAAACCTGGCACTGGGTGAAAAAAATCTATCAGACTCTGGTTTTTGGCTCTCTTGAGATGCTAAATGGACATTCAGCCCTTCTAACTGTAGTAAGAACTACCATCTGCTGTATTTTCTGTTTCATTTCTGTTGTCTAGCCACCAATACACTTCCAGCAGGTCACCTCTAGATAATAAAGCAAGATGCCTGCAACATATCTGAGCCAAAAACTTTGCTTAAAAGACATGATTTTCTAAAAAGACTCATAAAAAACCCACCCCTATGGCCAACAGAAGTGTGTCTTACTGGCTGGGCAGCAAACTCTCGCTCACAGCCTATGCTGGGGTTTAGCCCCAGCCAGCAGCCAGGCCCCAGCCGGCCACTCGCTCACCCACCGTCCCTGGTGGGGCGGGGGAGAGAATCTGAAATGCAAAAGTATGAAAACTTGTGGGTTGGGATAAGAACAGTTTAATAATTGAACTACAATAATAAAAATAATTGTAATGAAAAGGAAAACAACGGGAGAGAGAAAAAAAAGAGAAACAAAACCCAGGAAAAACAAGTGATGCCACCGCTCACCACCCACTGACCGACACCCAGCCAGCTCCTGAGCGATCGCTGCCCCCTGGCCCGCTCCCCCCCGGTTTATACACTGGGCATGACGCCATACAGTGCGGAACATCCCTTTGGCCAGTTTGGATCAGCTGTTCCAGCTGGCCCCCCCCCCCCCCTTGTGCACCCAGCAGAGCACGGGAAGCTGAAAAGTCCTCGCCTAGAGTAAGCACTGCTCAGCAACAACTAAAACACCAGTGTGTTATCAACATTATTCTCATCCTAAATCCAAACCTCAGCACTGTACCACTACTAGGAAGAAAGTTAACTCTACCCCAGCTGGAACCAGGACACCCTATAGGTTGTAAATTCCACTGATGGGGGGGGCGGGGTGGGTTCAGTTATATTTTGCTGATGGAAAAACAAAAAATAATTAATTGTGACTCTTGGTGGAAGAATCCCATTTTATTAGTGTTTCTTCTGAAGCAACTTAAAGACTACAAGGGCAGCATTACAGGAGAACCAGCTGCTATTCTTTCAAACCGTAACCCAGCAGGGCTGCGCTCTCGCCTGATGCTGCTTACACACAAAAGCTGAAGTCAGTTCCACACCAACCTGCCATTCCAGCTGCCCTTACAGATGGGCACTCAGTCTGCTGTTAAAATACATCCTTTTCCCTGAAAGCAACGAGAGGAGAATGGGACAGAACACAACAATCAGCCCGAGCCACCTCCTGGAAACAGGCAGAGAAACCGCACAATGTAAAAATTTCTCTAAACACTGGAGAGAGTGTGAATCTGTAACCTGTGCAACCACCACATTCACCTATTAGTGTGGTGACAAATGAATTTAAGAAGTTAGCAGATAAACAACCTGGGAGCAGGGAAAACCTGAGGCCCTCAGAGCATCTGTAGGATTAAAAAAACCCCCATAACTATAGGCATGGGGTGGGGTGGGGTGGGGGGGAAGGATAAGTTAGGATAACTTGCCTGTCTGCTGCAGCTTCAGTCCCTCTCCATCACAAACATACTGGGAACAGCCCAGAAACCAGCCTGCTAACATTCAGTCCTCTCCAGCCCTTTCTGCTCAAGGCACAGACCCTCTTTACCCATTGCTTTAATTACTCCAATTAATTCTGCCCCTGGGTGTCTGACCACCACAGCTGCTGCTGCTCAAGCTCCCGAATCCCACCGCCTTTCCTTGCAACACGTCTTGCTTTTCCCCATTACATGCCACTCAATGGCAAACCTGCTCTGTGAGCCTGCCCAGGCCCTTCTGCATGGATCTGCCGGGGTTTCGGCGGCACGGTGCTGGGCGACAGCCCTTGTGCAGGGCAGCTGCACTCACGGAGTGCCAGGTCCCGCACGGCTCTGCCAGGCTGGGCTCAGGTGCCCGTGGGCTTCGCCACAAAGAGCCCTGCAAGGGGACTGGTGAGCTGCCAAAGCACGAAGGGCTAGAACCCGCTCCTGCCCGGCTTTATTTTGGTGGGCCTGCGGTTTGCCAAGCATTTAATGTCATGAAAGATCTTGCTTCTGTAATTTAGAGAGCCTGTAAAGGGATCTCGGTTTGCACCGGTCTCTAAGATGGAGATTTTTCCCAGTTCTCTCCCTGTTCCCTCCCGGAGGGATTCGGGAGCCCAGCTGGAACTGAGCAGGGCTCAGCAGCCTCACCTGCTCCCAGGGGCACAGGCGTCAGGACGCTCAGCTGCTTCCTACACGACCGCTTTTTTCCAGTTACACCCTTCAAACAGATTATTTTATCGCACCTAGTGTGGGAGTGGACATTTGAATGAAATCTGGCACCGTGAGGAAATGGAATCAGCCTTTTCAAACACGGGGCTCCTTCCTCTGGATCTGGGGGGTGGCAGCAATGCAGGCTGGATTTCACAGAGACCGCAGGGTGCTGATAAGAAGAAGGCATGGCTCCAAGTCAGATAAGAGGAAGGCATGGCTCCAAGTTACCAGGCTGTTGGTGATGCCTCTCGGGTAGAGGACTCAGTCCTTGGATTTCTTGCATAAGCCAGTTTATCTGCGCTCTGGGCATGATAATGATTACACAGTTTCGAGGCTCTCCGGCACCGGTGCGGGCGCAGCTCCCAGATGTGCGCTCCAGCTGCAATCCGGGGGGGAGCGGGAGGTACGTTTCTCCAGCAGCTCCGCCAAAGGGCTCAGCCGGGCGCACCCTCCAGCCGCGCCATGAACTGCAGCGAGCCCTGGCAGCTGCAGGACCTGCTCGGGGCTTTGCTGCGGGAGCTCCGCCGCAGCAGCAGCAACGCCAGCGACACCGGGATCAGGACAAGGACCAACACCGGGGGCGATGCCTCCCTCTACATCCTCCTCATCATGATCTTCTACGGCTGCCTGGCCGGGGGGCTCATCCTGGCCTACACCCGCTCGCGGAAGCTGGAGTCCAAGCACGACCCCTACCACCTCTACATCGAGCGCGACTGGGGCCGCAGCGGCAGCAGCCCAGGGGAGGGGGGCGGCCCCGCCGAGGGCCAGCGCCTGGTGTGAGGACGGGTGGATGGACGGTCGGACAGACGGAGGAAGGGCCCGGGGGGCCCCCGGGGCACCCCCACCCGCTGCCCGCCCCCACCGGAGGAGCGGAGGGGTGCCCATGGACCCCGGCATCAGCCCGAGCATCAGCTTGCAGCGGCGGCCGCTCTCTGACCCTCCGGGTGGATTTGTATCGCTTTTCTACAATCAGGAGCTGCGTTATCCACGCCCAGAGACCTCGCTCGTCAGTCCTCCTTGGATCTTAGCTGAGCATCTTCTCCTTTCAGATCGGTTCGTATTCCACCTTGCTGTCTGTCCACAACGCTGCAGCTGCCGGCAGCACTTCACGTAGTTAAAAGCAGCTCTGTTACTGCATTATTATGCACCCTTCCCTTGCTCCAGAGCACTGACAGGCCAGGTATGATGGACCAGAAGGGTCGGGTCTCATTCTGTTAAAGCAAGATTGTTTTGGCTTATGCGGAAGCATTTCTCAAAACAAAAAGAGCTTAGAAACTGGAGTCGCTCCCATGAAGAAAGCCTCAGTACCTCAGCTTGGTACCGTGGCTTTGCCAACACACAGTAACTTTTAAAGGCATCGATAACATCCTTCCACACACAGAGAATTGTAATTCCAAGAATATCTTTGTACCAGTTAAACCTTAAGATTAAAACAGCATGCAGCATATGCTTTCTGCAATAAAACCTAGGCAGGCAAAGGTTGTTGCAGATGTTCTAGCCATGTTAAGAGTCTGTCATTTCTTGGTTTGGCTTTGGGGTGGGTTTTTTTCAGGTAAAGATTAATGAACAATTCCAGGGAAAAAGTACCCCCACGGGGAATGCTGCACCACACAAGATGAGTTACTGCTTGGATCTTATCCAAAATACAGTGCAAGGAAAAGATTTTCATGTTAGAGACTTATATTTCCTATATAACACTCATGCATAGTCTTTCCAGCCGCAACACAGTCTTAGCGTCTTATATTTGGCAACTATTGCATCTTGCTATCTCTGCTATAACTTTGTGGGGAATTGTGGTAAACTGGGGACCTGATGTGATGGGTTTAAAATAAAAAAAAAATCCCTGAGAGGCCTGGCAGGTGTTCAGTCAGCTTTGTCACTGTAGAAAACTACTGCAATATCCACAGACCAAATGACAAAGTATCATTAGATATCAAAGAATATCTCGGGAACACCTAGGCATTGTGATAACTGAAATGTACAGGATGGGAAAAAAATCAAGCGCCAGAAGCAATTTCCATGGGAGTACACACAAGAGTACTATATGCCAGCATCGTGTCAGTAGATGTGCGTGGAATCTTTAGCTCAGCAAAGAAAAGGTGGAAAAAAGGATGTGGAAAGGTGTGGGAAAAAGGATGTCAAAAAACCCAACAAACTGCCAATATTCTTAAAATCCCCTATTGAGTATTTAGACACCAGTAAAAGTTCTAGTTGGCTGCCTCCCCCTGCGAGGATTCAGGGAGCACCTCTGGAAAATGCAAGTGCTAACCTCAACCTGGGCCTTTTGAAGGGCCATAAGCAATATATATGCACACACATATACAGACACATATATACACACACACATTTTAAGCTGCAGAAGCTGTCTAGCAAACATGCACACTTGGACAACTAAAACACCCCCTCAGCCCCACTAGGAGCTTTTCTGTGAGGATTTCCTTCAGTACAACCAGAATTAAGCTGACCACAACCAGTGTTTCCCTCTATAAGAAGGAGGGAATCATTGTGCGTAGCCAAACCCTTTTATTTAACCTGTCTTGGTGATTAACTTCTCTCTTTCCGCCTGACCGCGGCCCACCAGCAGGACTCTGGCCCCAGAGAGGCCTTACAGAGGAGCAGCTTGGCGAGCACGCGGGAGCTGCAGTGCTGGCCGACTGCTGCGGCTGCACGCAGCCAGCCCTGAGAGAGTAGGGGAAGGGCTGTTACAGTTTTCTGATACGAGAGGTGTGCACACACCAAAGCTTCAATGCACTGGATGCTAAAATCTGTGCTTACCATGTTTTATTTACTATCAGTTGGTTACTGGCTGCTTTCCACGGCTTCATCCTATAGACAAATCTGAAAGATGGCTGCGGTAGTCCCGCTGAGTCAGCGTCCAGCAAATACCACCAATTTCACAGCTTCATAATCCGTCTGTTTCTCTCCCCCCTGAAATGCAAAGTATGTGCAACATACTGTATTTGGTTATATTTTGGTTACCTAAAAAAAAAAAAAGGCTGCCCTTGTGAAAAAGTTTATCCTTCGTTAGAGAGTTCACAACTAAGGAAACCCAAGCCCTCCCCCAAGTAACTAACAAAACATCTTATTATCTGCTGGTCTATCTGTACCTTTCAACACCTGAAAGAATGACAAGGTCTCGGTGAACTGTAGTAGGCTGCGATTTACATCAGTCTGTCTATTCTTGCAGTTACGCGTCAACCAGATGTTTAAATAAGATAACACCGTCATGCATTAAGTGTAGCTTACACTGGAACAAGATATACACCATACATACAGATAGGCTTAAACACAATATGCATCTACAAATACTTCAGAATACGAATGCCGTTGGCTACATACATGTGTTTGTTCACTTCACACATTTCTAATTTTCAGAATTCTGTATAGGCACGCTGCCCGGTTGGGTAGGGATGGCGTCAGGAGGGCCAAGGTGCGGATGGAGCTGGACTTGGCAAGGGATGCAAAGAATATTAAGAAGGGCTTCTACAGGTATGTCAGCCAGAAGAGGAAGGTCAAAGCAAGCATGCCCCCTCCCTCCGATGAACACAACTGGCAGACTGGTAACAACGGATGAGAAGGCGGCTGAGGTACTCAACAACCTTTTTGCCTTAGTCTTCACCGGCAGCCTCTTCCCACACGTCCCGAGTGGATGGACCGCAAGGCAGGGACTGGGGGAGCAACGTCCCTCCCGCTGTCAGAGAAGACCAGGTTCGTCACCACCTGAGGAACCCGAACATACAGAATTCTCTGGGCCCTGACGAGATGCATCCAGAGGCCTGAGGGAATTGGCACATATAGTTGCCGAGCCACATTCCGTGAGATTTGAAGTCATGGCAGTCGGGTGAACCCCCGGTGACTGGAAAAAGGGAAACGTTGCACCCATTTTCAAAAAGGGTTGAAAGGAGGATCCTGGGAACTGCTGACCTGTCGGCCTCACCCTGTGCCTGGGAGGATCATGGAACAGATCCTTCTAGAAGCCATGCTAAGACACATGGAGGACAGGGAGGTGATTTGAGACAGCCGGCATGGATTCACCAAGGGCAGGTCCTGCCTGACCAGCCTAATGGCCTTCTGTGATGGAGTGACCGCATCAGTGGAGACGGGAAGGGCTACGGATGTCATCTCTCTGGACTTCTGCAAGGCCTTTGACACAGTTGCCCACCTCATCCTTCTCTCTCAATCAAAGAGATATAAATTTGACGGGGGGACTGTTGGATGGATGAGGAATTGGTTGGATGGTCACATCCAGAGGGCAGTGGCCAACAGCTCAATGCCCAGATGGAGATCAGTGGTGAGTGGTGTCCCTCAGGGGTCCGTACTGGGACCAGTGCTGTTTAGCATCTTCATCAGTGACACAGACAGTGGGATCAAGCGCACCCTCAGCAGTCTGCAGATGACGCCGAGCTGAGTGGTGCAGCTGACATGTCTGAGGGATGCGATGCCATCCAGAGGGACCTGGACAAGCCTGAGAAGTGGGCCCATGTGAGCCTCATGAGGTTCAACAAGGCCAAGTGCAAGGTGCTGCACCTGGGCCAGGGCACCCCCCGGTATCAATACAGGTGGGGGATGAAGGGGCTGAGAGCAGCCCTGCAGAGGACTTGGGGGTGTTGATGAGAAGCTGGATGTGACCCAGCAATGTGTGCTCACAGCCCAGACACCCAACCGTGCCCTGGGCTGCATCCCCAGCAGCGTGGGCAGCAGGGCGAGGGAGGGGGTTCTGCCCCTCTGCTCCGCTCTGGTGAGACCCCCCTGCAGCGCTGCCTCCAGCTCTGGGCTCCTCAGCATGGGACAGACATGGAGCTGTTGGAGTGGGTCTAGAGAAGGCCACAAAAGTGATCAGAGGGCTGCAACGCATCTCCTGCGAGGACAGGCTGAGAGAGTTGGGGTCATTCAGCCTAGAGAAGGTTGAGGAGAGATGTTATTGTGGCCATGGCCTTTCAGTTCTTAAAGGGGAACAATAGGAAAGATGGGGGCAACCTCTTTAGCAAGGCCTACTGTCACAGGACAAGGGGTAATGGTTTTAAACTAAAGAAGGGAGATTCAGGCTAGATCTAAGGAAGAAATTCTTTATGCTGAGGGTGGTGAAACCCTGGCCCAGGTTGCCCAGAGAGGTGGTCAATGTCCCGTCCCTGGAAACATTCCAGGTCAGGTTGGACGGGGCTCTGAGCACCCTGATCTAGCTGAAGATGTCCCTGCTCACTGCAGGGGGGTTGGACTAGATGAGCTTTAAAAGGTCCCTTCCAACCCAAACTATTCTACAATTCCATGAATGTAGGCTTCAAACTATGCATACATACCTCCTGGCTTAGAGAAAGCACGGAATACAGAAGTAAGTGATAATATTTCCAGATTTATGATAGAAAGACTTACCTAAGCTGCCTTCCTAGTTATTTGAGGTCACAAACCTCAGAATGATCTGTTATCTTCTAAAGATAGCGCCAATTTATTACTGCCTGTATTTACACCTCTTTGTAATTTTTGGGTGCAGGAAGTCTGCAAAAAAATAAAAATTGTTTTTATTCCCTATACCTGTCTCGTATCTGACCAATCATCAGGGAATAATAACCTGTGGAAGACCACTACACAAACTGTAATGCCATTTAGAGTCTTAGGATCATAAACCCCTTGTTTGTGATATTACTGTCAAGATGATACAGAACCTGTAACTGTAAAGATACAAAATATTTTTCAGTGCACTGGTCTTCTACATTCTTTTTCCCTATAAACACACAGTACCATTTTTTGTTATAGTCCACATACTGTTTTAAATTCCATTAAATCACAAATTAAAGAAGAGAGTGTACCATGGGGCAGTTACAGAGGGGAGTTAGACTCCTGTGGGACTCTCACTGACAACAGAACTATCCACTTGAATAAAGCCTTCCATTTCTTGAAGTCTCTCTGACGAAAGCAGCACCCCTCGAGTTCAGCTGGGAACCCTGTCAGGTGCCCTACCAAGCAGCACCGCCCCACGAGTGGTTCATTTCTGCTTTGCAGACAAACAGGAGAGGCACAACAGTGGAAATATATACAGTCCAGGGATCTGGGACAAGTTTTGTTTGACTTCATCCAGGTATTTGCTGGACAGCAGTCTAAACTGCAGTGAATTTTAGAGGGAAATGTCAATTTGAGATTGCTACCTTAGCAGCTCAACACCGCGTACCACTTGACAGCACTCGTAGTGAGGCATTTGCTACAGGGTTACTATTTCAGATGCATTTTTACCGCAGCACTGACAAAGAGCTCACAGCCAGCCTGTTCTGCAGTGCCCCGGCACCATGCTGCAACAGTCAGAACACGTAACTCACACCTAGAACACAAGTAGTAAAGATAAGGAAGCCAGAAATTATTTCTTGCACTTTTAGTATCATAAGAACAAACTATGAAAACTTCCAATAATAATAATAAAAGCAGAACATCAGGTAGGTTTTTGTGTGTGGTTTTTTTTTTTTAATTAATCTTACAAAAGGTCTTAAACAATTTCAAAAACTTACAAAATATATTCAGGTGTGGAAAGTTACTTTACGGATAAAACAGCATTTCTTTAATGTGCTTTACTCCCATCAGGATAAGGAAGCATACATATATCAAAACCATCAGAACAAACCATTCATACCACCAGAACAAATCACTTTTCCCCATTCCAAGGAACAGCACAAGTATTTTAAGCCAATTTAACTGTAGTATGCCAAAAGAACAAAGCAACATAAAACCAGTGACCGATACAGACGACACAGGGAATATACACAAACGAGAAGACCTATCAAGCCTCCAGTAGCCACAATTCAGTACGTGGAAGCACTTTGCTCTCCAGCCAGCGTGGTTTCACAGACCAGTTGTACATGAGTAACTTGGTATCAAACAGCAAAAAAAAAAAAGGTAGTATTGACTCCTGTTTACAGTTCAAAGCATAAACACGCTCACTTTATAGATGCCTATTGTAAATTTTGGATATTAGAGCAGAGTCAGCAGCAGGGAGCACTAAGCCAGCCAGATGGTTTTGTTCCGAAGGGGATAAAAAGCCTTTGTATGTTCTCCTCTGCCAATCTCAGCACAGAAGTTTTAACACGCTGCAGCACCCCTAACATCTCCAGCTAGTACAGAAGAGATTTTTGGTCTGCACCATTAATCAATGATTTTACAACTGAGTAATTAATCTAATAGCTACATTATCACTTAGTATGCTCCATAAAAATATTTTGTAAAATAGCATTTTCAGTTATAAAAAGCAACAGCTGATCACGGTAGTACTGAATCACCCTGTGATCCTCATCAAAGGTGACGGAAGCAGGCAGCACACAACTGGCACTTCTCCCTAGGCCAAAGCAATTATATTTTGATAAATTTCTCTCCAAAACCCCCTGTATGCATACCAAGTCCAATTCCAATTCCATGTCTTACTAAGTAAGAGTTTAAACTGGGTTTGTCCAGCTAGACCAGATTGCAGAAGTCAGATTTAAAAGCAGTCTGCATTCGAACAGCATGGAAATAATTAACATTTGACTGAAACATTGCCTCATATATTCTAAATCTCCCAATCTGCCTAGGAAAAGCTTAAAAACTACTATAAAAATTAAAACTTAAATTAAAATAGCCGGTAAGTATTTATTCCCAGGACAAGCTTACCAGGTACAGATATAAGTGTGCGTTCTGGTGACTCCCTTCGAAGTCCAACAAGCAAATGCTACAGTTGGACCCATCACTACATTTCAGAAGTCAAAACCTGTTCTGCGTATGCAAAGCCAATCTGTAGCACTGCTGAAATAATCAACAGCAAATTAAAAACAAGCACAACATACCAGTGTCACAGTCCAATAATGCTGTATCAGTAACAGGCAAACTTAGGGTTAAGTTTTCTTTTCAAACTTGTAGAAATGAGATCGTACAAATATATGCACCTTGCATGTTCTGCTAAGGACAAACAGTAATTAAATACAGGGATCCTTTCTTCACTACATCCAGAATTTTTGAAAACTGTAAATACATTGTTATTTCTGTATCTCTTGCATTGTGTTGCAGGAATTCATATTCTTCAGGCTGAAAAACAGTTACACAATAGTTCAGAACATAAACAGCTTCTGAATAGAGAGGTTACCAATTCTAACTTACTGATGTAAAGACTTGCAGTGCTTGAAACAAATAAACCCACCCATTTCACCCAGACATCCCATTAATGTGGGATTATTTCACAAACTACAGATGTTTTACGCAAGTTAGATACTGCTCATTTTCACAGTCTCCCGATTTAAGTCATAAAAACAAGCGAGCTGCAGCTGTAAGCGCTTTTGTGCTCAGGTTGCTGCTGGCATTGCAACCTCTATTAAGATCAGAGTTACAAGCAAGCATACTCACATGTGTATAGCTAATTTTTCTTACTCAGTTTAAAACAGGAATGTACCAGTCTGAAACAAATCTGCGATATACAGATTCACTCTTAAGTTCCCAAGTCAAGATGGACAGTCTTAACCTGTAGTCTTGAAAACTGCTTTAAAGCAATTGAAAGCTTTAAACTGCAAATTTAAGGCAAGACACACACAAAAAAATCCAGAATCAATAATTCAAGGTAATATTTTAAAAGAACATGAAAACTACAGTAAAAATCTGCATGAGGAAGATGGTATTTGTGTTCAGAGCTGGTTTTCTAAGTTGCAAATCA
Organism: Phalacrocorax carbo; assembly: GCF_963921805.1. Classification (NCBI taxonomy): domain Eukaryota; kingdom Metazoa; phylum Chordata; class Aves; order Suliformes; family Phalacrocoracidae; genus Phalacrocorax; species Phalacrocorax carbo. The sequence continues at coordinate 20,223,893 of NC_087523.1, read as the reverse complement.
AAGCACCTGTTCTAAATAACAGTACTGAAGAGAAATTGAAGGCTTCACAGTAATACACGCTTTCAGTCCCACTTTTTTTTACTACAATGCTTCCTGAAAAGACACTAGGGGTTCAAAACTTGCAGACTGAATATCGGAAAAAGAGTCCAAACTTCATAGCAACAGAATTAACAGTTAAAGCAAGCAGAAATTATGTAACTGACCTAGTTCTTACACTGTAGGACTTCAAAATAAGAATAATCAGTTTGAAGTCCTTCACATCTATGTGACGAGCTGTCGGCATAGGAGCTCTGAATCATTCGGCATGCCCTACATATGAGTCAGTGTAAATTAACTACAACCAAAGTCTGAGAAGCTTAAGCCAAAAGGAAACCTGATGAGAATATTTAGTTCTTTCATACCAGAGAAAAGGTAACACTACCTTTCCAATGGATTATCTGAGAGATTACACACTCGAGAGCTGTATTTGCTACTTTCACAAACAGTAGAAATCACTGTCGCTCCTTCCTAGCCTCTTACAACCAGGAGTAGGTAGCTTTGAGAATTCTATCGACGTGCCAAAAGCATCTCCTTCAAAAGAGCGAAGATGCTACTGTAAAAACAGATCTTTTCAAGTGGAAAAAATTACACGTTTGGTCAGAATTGCACAATAAGAGGATTTTGTGTTCAACAGTAAAGTTTCAGCATTCAGCATCACATACAAGAAGCCTGGAAGTGGCAGCGTAGCTGCATGTAAGGCATTTTTAGGAATGATTCCAACACAGCTCACTGCCTTCAGCATTTTATTAGGTTCAACTCACACGAGCAACCTCTCACATTTTAAGATTGCTTACTACTAAACCCACAGTCACTGAGATCAACCCTAAAACATCCATAGACCTTCCGTAACGACAGATGCGACGCGAAGAGTGAGCATTTCCCACGCGTGGAGTGCGGCTGCCGGGACAGCCAATTTCAGCTTGTCGAATGAGAGAGGTCACGTCCCGTAGCCAAACCTCACGAACTGGCCCAGTCCTGAAAGCGGAAACAGTCACTGGCGATCTTCCACACCGTGTTGGTAGGGGTGGCTTGTGCCGTCAGCAAGAAGTTCTGGTTGAAGTAGCGCTGCTTGTCACCATCAAATTTTACTGTCCCGCTTGTCACCACGAGGACTGTCGTCTGGCCTTGAGTGGCTTGCTCTTCACAAGGAGGAAAAGTATCAGGAAAACAACTCAAAGACTACCAGGTAAAGAAATGTACACAGAAGTTTCACTCGATACTGGTTATACCAGTTATAGGCTAGCAGTTGGTTCCACATTCATGAAAAGTACAGTTTTGTTCTATACGGACAATGGTGCATTCGCTCGTCAACACTGGCTTTAATGGCTTTTCTATTTTCATCTCGTGTTGTTCATTTTAGATCACTACAACAAACACCTGAGTTTATCAGAATAAGCTCTCATTATTTGAAATATGCATATATATATAGAGAGAGATTTACACGTAGCAAGCTGCATACAATTTTTTCCCCACTATTGGAGATATCTTTTTCACAGAAAAGCAAGCATGCTTGACCACAGGCTTTTTCCTTACTTATATTCTCAAAATATCCATTAGAAGTAATTTATTAACTTCTCAGTTATGTAAGCCTTTCTTCAGTAGTTGTTAATGAGAAATCTAAAGAACTTAACATCTGTTCTAGATGTAAAGAAATCAAAGTACACACAGGTTAATGATTTGTTCCACATCATACTGCTGGTCAGCATCAGAGCCTACACTAGAGGTCTCTTAACTCTTAGACATTGTTAAGGCCAACATAACCGATGAGCCACATGTTTTTCAATACATGGAAACACACCACATCTGAATAGGAGCCTCACAAAATAAGTCTTTAGAATATTTTCATAGGAATGAGAAAAAGCGTGGAGTTACTGCAACTCTTGATTTGTGCTTCATTTATGCACAACTTGACATTTCAACCCACAGTGTCTTCTCTAAGCTTGCTCCAAAAGAAATACTAAGCACTATTACAATTGCAGTTCACTTTCAGCAGTTAGAAGATGACTGAAAAATAAGTAAGTAAATCGTCACACAGCCTTACCGTGAACAGGCTGGCAATCCAACACATTAACCTGGAATTCACTAGATGGCAACATTTCAAAAAACTTATTCAGTTCTTCTTGTCCGGACACTGCATTACCGTTCCAAACTAATGTTGCTTTGTCCAAATAAAGTCTTGTTAAAGCCTGAGTGATCATGAAAATACATATTTAGGAAAAATATGTAAACACATACAACAGACAACATACAGAACAATATTCTTTGAATCCTTCTATTGTGAATTATTGATTTCTTCTGTTACTTGGGCAGATAAAATGCCCTCCTGAAATATTAGCTCCTTTTAACAACTGGCACTCCTGACCAATAATTAAAACTAACTGAAACATTCTGCTTTATAAGTTGCATAGTGACTCATCCGCCTCCAAATTTAAATACTCATGAGATTCCTTTAACAAAGCTACTGACAGAACTGAACCAGTTGCCAACAAAAGGATAGTGCTTCCTTTCCAGAATAAGCTCATCAATGATTTTTTTTGAGGGGGTGCATGCGTGCACACAACACAGATTACGTCAGGGAACTATAATTTCAGGTAAAAAAAAAAGTGAACAAGACCAGGAACAGCAGAAACTTGAAAAGGACGGTTACTTGCAGCAGCAGACCAGAATTTCCCAAATGTTTCATAAGCTGCCAGAGTTGAGTAACTGCCTAAAGCTCCTTCAGGCCGTTGATTCCTCTCTGCCTAACCTACTCATGTGCAAAGTGACTATGAAGTTACTTGCAACTGCTGATACTTTCACATAATCTAATGGTTATTATTTGCAATTATAATACATTTAAAATTCGGAAGAACAGTCTCCACAGCTCTCTTTTGGTGCAAATATCTATTACATGATACCACATCAATGTGGTCCATGAAGACTTTCAGAGCCAGATAGAGCCGTTTCTGCTTTATCCTCAGGCACTCCCGAAGACTCCCTGAAGCAGAAGTGATAACTGCTAATAAAAGCAGCTTAGAAATAAAATAAGTTCAATCCTGACCTCAGAGACAAATAAAACAAGTTTTATCTGCCTGTATTGACCAAATCCTGTACCTATAAAAAATAGTTGGAGATGAACTGAACTATTATCAGGAAGTGCCTTAGAATTCTTCCTAAAAGGGCCCCTTTTACAACAATGCTGCACAGTAACACAAAGAACACGCTACAGGCCAGTCTGAGAGGTCTCAACCTGGCCAATGCAATACACAGTAACCAACTTCCAGGTGCTTTCAAGTGTAATGCTAGTTAGAAAAGCAGGCAAAAACTGCACAAGCCAGTGCTAACTAGTGTCAAAATATCTACATACCCTTCTTCTTTTATCCATTGTCTCATAATAAATGTTGACAAATTCATCTGCAGCTCTACAGGCTTGATCCACGTAGGTTTTGAAATCCTGGAGAGAAGAAATCATACCAAATTACTTAAGGTAGGCCATTTTATGCAACCTAGTCATCTAGGCAATTTCTCCAGCAAGTCACTTTTGTTGGTCTTTTCCATCCTCACTGAAAGATCATGTCAAGTAATGTTGAAATGGATGCCCAACTCCCTTCCTACTTGCAGGAGATACCAGCTTTTAGCAAGGTGACAATTTCAGGATTCATTTTGAATGCTGATATATTTATTGTATTTAAATTGTAAATATTTGGATTGAAAAATGGGCTACAGCTGGCTGCAAGTGGTGTGAACATGCAAGTACTCAGTGAAAATATTTGTTGCTGTGATGGCTGTCCTGAAATAAAGTTAAGGAACAAGATTTATTCAGCTTATTTCTGAAAATTACTGAGAACATCATCACAATGCCACCATAGTCTCATTTTTTAAAACACCTTTATATACACATATATAAAATGTAATAACATATAGAATTGGATATAAGGATACAAAAATGAGAGAGAGAGAGAGAGAGAACATGCACACAGGCTGGTTGTATTCCAGTATCAATCACTCCAGTGCTATATCCACAGGTAAAAACCAAACACTCCTCACATCTCATTACTTTCCTCACATCTCTCGGCTTTCATTCATCCAAAGGTAACAGCCTTTGTTGTCATAGCACTGCACTGTGAGCTCACTCCATTATTTGTGCAGTTTATTTAGCTGTTTGGTCCTTGATCTCAGAGACCCTGAACTATCACATCCTGGAAAGAAGCGATTCTGAGCTTCCTGTCCATGCACCTATAAAACTGCATGTGCTTCTGCTATGATATTTTGTTTAAAATATTATAATTTTTCATTTTTCTATTTTGGCATTGTACTATCAATATTTGCAACTCAATCAGTACTTCACAATTCAACTACTTACGTCTTCTTGGCACTCTGTAATGAATATACACCAGAACTACCATGAATTCCTCCAGTATTGCCACAAGAAACAGTTCTATTCAGAGAAACCTCCACACTGCAAAATACTTCCCGCACCATCAGATAAACCCTGCTTACTCTACAAAACCAAATACTCTTGTAGACTGGATGGAAGGAAGAAATTTTTTACACTGAGGGTGGTGAAGCACTAGCCCAGGTTGCCCTTGGAGGCCCCTGGTCAGTCTGGACAGGGCTCTGAGCACACTGCTCTAGCTGAAGATGTCCCTGCTCACTGCAGGGGGGTTGGACTGGATGAGCTTTAAAGGTCCCTTCCGACCCAAACCTTTCTATGATTCATGTTACTACAAACCATTCTTTCGACCTCCCTCTGCAAGGACCCCAGCCTGCTCTGCACCTTCCTACCTTCTCCAGCAATTTCTGAACCCACAGGCCAATCCCAAACAAATAAGACAAAGTAGTCTTACAGATGCTGTATTCCAGCAAGTACCAAGAGATGCTCTTTGGCGCTGGGAGACAAAGAGTATTAGACCTCCCGCTAAGGGAGCGCTGGTTGTAGCTCAGCCTGTTACATTAGTTAGAGCAGATGGTCCTTACCTCCCCATCAGCACACACCTGCGCACACACACTTTCTAACCCGCAGCTGAACACACTGCCATGCAGCCGCCAAACAGACCGAATGGGTGTGAGGGAGAGTGTTAGAGAAACACCAGAAGGCTGGAACGAGCTGTTAGGATACCTGCGATATAAGTCAAATGGAAATTAAGCTTTCCTAGCTTTGATACTCCAGACAAGTTCTTTATAACCATTGCCCAAAATATGTTTTTAAATCTGAGAACAGTTTAGGTTGGAAAAAAATTTTGGAGGTCCAAATCCGCGCTCAAAGCAGTGCCAAATTCAAAGCTTGATCTAACTTTAACGCTAGATCCGACTGCTCAGGGTCCTATCCCCAGTCACGCTTTGAACATCTCCGAGGGTGGAGACTTCACAGCTTCTTCAGACTCATGCTCCAATGTCTAACCACCTCACTCGGGAATCCTTCTGCCTAGTATTTACAGGAAAGTTGAAATGAAAAACACCAACGAAACAAACAACGCCCCCTCCCCGCCCTTGAAGACTCTGATGACATCTCTAAGAAGTTGGCCAATCTACACGGCCTCTGCCGGCCAGGGCTCACCGCACAACCCGCCGTGCTGCCTGCCCTTATGCCTCCCTGCAAAGATGCTGCAGGAGATGAGGGCGGAGCGGCCTCGGGGAGAAACCCGCCGCAGGTAGCGGCCCGGGGCCGGGGGGAGCGGCACACACTCCCCTGCACCCGGGCCCGCCCTTCCTACCCTTCCCTCCTTCTCTCACCTCCCCGGCAGCCCTCCCCGCCGCCCCAGGCTCTCCCTCTGAGCCCGAGGCGGCCCCGCGCCACCCGCCCGACCCGCCGTAGCGCGGCGCAGACTCACCACGGAGGCGGCCATGGCGCGGCGACCGCGGGAGGGCGGCCGGATGTGCGCCGCACCCGGGGTCCGCCGCTTCCGGCCGCATGCGTGGCACTGTGAAAAGCCTTCCGCCGCGCCGCGCGGCCCGCGGCGGGGAGGTCCGGGGGTAACACGGGCCCCCGCAGAGGTTTTATATCAATTCAAGGTGGGAAGCGAAAGCTTTTTAGGTGCTGGAGTTGGCTGAGAGCCAGCAGCGCTTGGGCGAGGAAAAAGAAACGGAAGGTGTCGGCTTGTCCTGTTTGTGAAGTGCAGGTGGGCTGCTGGAGCGAGAGGAGAAAGGACTTCCTCCCTCCTGCTTCTAAACCAGCAGCTCTTGGGTCGCTGGGAAGGTCTGAAGGTTCTCAAGCAGAGAACAGCCTGGAGCACAACAGGACCTATGTGGCTCTATCGTGCATTCAGTTATAATTAATGCAGTGATCATTTTCCTCCTTGTAACAGTGATGTTAGTGTTGCAGAGTGGCATTGGCCTTGTACGGGGAGAAGTACGAGGACATCGGATGGCCACTCTGCAGTGCCTTCCAGCTATGTGAAATAATCAATACTTTTATAAATAAAAAACCTGTGAGTATTTCAACATCTTCTAGGGTTGTGAAAATGTTCAAGAAGTCTTACATGCTTTGCTACAAGTGGTTAATGGTATTCAAGTACTCTACGTGGTAATTTGTGAATGCAAACAATCATAAAGATGCCTTACGTACCCTGGCCGATAACTGGGGTGGAAAAATCACACATAACTGGGTGGAATAATCACACACGTTAGTCTACATCTTGATATCACAGAGAACACAGTCATTGGTGCTGTATACTGTGTCTGGAAGACTGTGAATGTAAAAACAGGTGCATAAGCACTGTGCCCCTGATTTTGCATATGTTTTACATCTCTCTGTGCTTTTCCTACATGCACCTTTTCTCCCCATGGTTGTCATCAGTGACGACAAAGACTTACCAAGGTCCCTGGCTGCTGTGCCGGCAGGGCGGGACGCACCCAGGTCCATGCTCCCACTGCGGGGAGGGAGCCAGGAAAGCACATGAAGGAAACTTGTGCTGTTTTCCTGGAACGCTGAGTCGTAAGGTTGGCTAGTTAAATCTTCATCATGCAGTGCATAATAGGAGAAGACCTGATGAGACCGAAGAGGTCTGCAACAGAGTGTCCAGAGGAGGGCCACTTTTAGAGGGGAAATCATACAAGGAGCGGCTTCCCTTGGTTTGTTCAGCCTGGAGCAGAGGAGGCTGAGGGCAGCCCTCATGGCGCTCTGCAGCTTCTTCACAAGGGGAGGATGAGGGGCAGGCGCTGATCGCTTCTCTCTGGTCACCAACGACAGGACCCGAGGGAATAACAGGGAGATGTGCCAGAGGAGGTTTAGGTTGGATATTAGGAAAAGGCTCTTTCCCCAGAGGGTGGTGGAGCCCTGGCACAGGCTCCTCAGGGAGGCATCACGGCACCAGCCTGGCAATATTCAGGAAGCACTTGGATAACGCCCTCAGGGACATGGTGTGAATTTGGGGTTTTCCTGTGCAGTGACAGGGCTTGGACTCTATGATCCTTGTGGGTTCCTTCCAGCTTAGGACATTCCATGATTCTGTGATTCTATAATTAATTACTAAAGATGATGTGGAGCTGACTGGGAGAAATCATGTACTGAAGGTGGTAAACACTCTGGGAATGGAAAGGTACATCTGTGACAGGGCTGCTGGGAGAGGACTGAGTTTGGGTCAGGCATCTGAGGCTGTGCCCTTTCGTATACTGGATGACATCCAGCGGTGTCAGCTGTATACTAATTTGTCATTGCTGTGTAGGACTTGTATCACTATGAAACAGTATATCCAGCTGAATTAATGACTCTCCAGTGAAGATTGCTTAATACAAACATCGTCCTCATTGAAAACTCAAGTGTCACTGCACCACCATATTATGTATTTGCCTCAAATTCATAAAAGTGCTTCATAAAACCTCTCATATAAAGAAAAGCGATCATCCATTTCCAAATAAAAAAGAAGGCACTGAAATGATATGATTTGTTCAAAGTCACAAAGGGAGACAATTGCAGAACTGAAAACCACAATTCTAATCTTTGACCTTCATCATATAAACATCTTTACTCCATTCTGAGATATATCAGTATAAAATTTAAAAAGAATCACTCCCATCGGATATGTCCATTACCTATTTCATGTTTATTTTCAACATATTGTTGGCAATGTGTCTAAAAAGGTAGCGTCACATTCCTTTTCTATAAATTGGATTTGTAGGAAATGACTGGTGTAAATCCTAGCAGACCGAAAGAATTACATTTGTGTTATCACAGAGATTGTGAACAACCTGGACAAAACAATAGAAATGAGGCAATTATCTGTAAAAGCATTACCTCTTCATTTACTCATGTGCATCTGTGAAACCTGGAAGAGTAAGAGGCTTAGTACAAGCCTGGTTGCTGGCAGATTGTGCAAAGTTCTTTATATTTTTCAAACATATTAAAAGAGGGATCTGAGGAAAAAACATTTTTGAACGCTCACTTATCAATGGCTGCTCCAGCACAGGAGTAATGTATAGGGAATAAATTCAGAAACAGTGGAAACTGAAGTAGCTAATTAGTGCACAAGCCTTCTTTCTGTCAGGTCAGGATTGTTTTCTACAGCTCATACTTTTTTCCTTCAGAAATACTTGACGCAGTGGGATCATTATAGTTTCTTTGGCAACAGTTAATCAGAAGAATGCTTCTCCAGCAGGACTCAGTGCAGACCCTCCACTGGAAATTAGGAAGGTAGATAATTTGAAGATTCTCTGTGCCTACTGCCTGTCTGCCTTAACACCAGTCATGGTTCAGTGGTCTGTCAAATGGAAGGTGAATTGAAAACATGGGTGTGAAATTCATTCTCAGCTACTTCTGAAGATGACACAAAAATTTTTATACCATTTTAGAGCCATAACTTCTTGTTGGGATGAGCTAATTGGGAAAAACAACAAGAAGAAAAAAATCTTCCTTAACAGCAAGCGGGTTGTGAGACCTAGTTCAAAATATTATTGCGAAAGAGGCACTCATTGGCTCACAACAGTGGCCAAAATGTATTCAGGTCTAAACTTCTTGGAAAAAAAGAGATTGCAAAAAAAGGCCACCACCCCCATATTGAATTAAAAAAATAAGAGCAGCAAGAAAAATAAAATATTTGCAGGTGGTGTGGAAACTGCTTAAAGACATTAGAACTATGGGATACTTGGAACAAATGCATACCACTTAGCAGACATGCTTTACAAAAACCCAAAGAAGTCCAGAATGCTTAATAACAGGCCAATTAGAGAATGAGAAGAGTTAGAGAATTAGAAAATTAGTAAAGAAGTAGAAGTACAGAGACATCCTCCAAAAACTGAAGTTGTTTCCAAATGGAGGAAAAAAAAACTATAAAGTTTGGCTAGTAAGATTTTAAAAGGAAGTAAGGCAAATCAAAAATAGTTCTGAGAAACATTTTACTAAGGCAGAAACACTATGAATGAAATCCTTTTTCAAACACATCAAAAGCAAGAAATCTTGCCAGAAAATCCGTAAGGCCTCAAGTGATGAGTGTGCACCAAAAGAAGACGAGGCTGTAGTAGAAAGCTAAACAAACTCTTCACGTCTTTGATCACCATGAAGGAGTTTATGAAGTATCTTATGTTAGAGCCTTTCTTAAAAGGGAATGAAATGGAGGATCTGTCACGAAGCAGGATGTTAGTATGAAAGGTGCTAGAACAAATCCATAAAACAAAGAGTGACAAGTTATACGCCAGGTTATGTGTTCCTAAAGGATGTACTGACTACGGGATGTAATCTGTAATTTACAAAAGCATTGGTAATTCCTTCCAAGGAATGGAAGGTGCCAAATTTGAGTCCAACTTTCTAAAAGAGCTCCAAGATGGACCTGTACATCTGATGTCTCTCCTACACAGATTGGAAGAAATGATACTGAAGAACAGAATTGGTAGGTTCTTGGATAAACCTGACACGTTAGGGTAGCCTCAACACAGTTCTTTAAAGATAAGCTATTCTTCCCAAATCTGTTAGTTCTTCAAAAAAGACAAGAATCATGGAGGTAATGAGCCTTGCTAGTGAACAATTCTTCTTCCACTAAGTGAGTTCCGTATAATTTCAGATTTTGCTAATCCATGATTCTGGAATTATCATATTGGAAGCAGTTAAGCAGTTTTTATATGAAACAGTTTATTTAAATGTACAACCCCAAGTACTATTCCAAAGTATGTTAGTGGAATAATGAGACTCTCTGCTTACCTCTTCTCACTTCTTTACCCAACCCAGCTACTAGGAATCTTTGTAGCATTTTGCTGGCATTTTTGCTGGCTGAGCAAAATTAGACTTCCAGAACAGTAAGCTGAGCCTGACTCCCTGAAAATACATTTTCTTTACTTAGAAAGTATCATTTGCACAGGGAACAAAGGAGTCCGTCTGAAACATATCAAAGATTTTTTGCAAGACTCCTCCTTCAGTTGCTTTCCCTGGAGCAAGTCTTTAATTTGCATAAGTCTTGAGTAGTATGAGCAGACAGAATTTCCACTTTGTATTGAACAAATTATAGCCATACTCTACATTGTCCAAATATTCCCTAAATATACATTTGGATTTAGTTCAAGCAACATCCAAGTGCAACTCATAATTTCTCTTCAAAAGCCCGGATATTCCTAACAATTTCTCACCCTTCATCTGCAATACCTCAAGTGAACTCACTCATGCTCCCCAGCCCTTTATATTCCAGAAGGAACATATAAAACAGAAATGCCAGATTGACTCAGCGGCAATGACACTGAACTCCCATGCAGAGTTCAAGCAGTTTACATCAAGATGACTCATTAAAATACCTTTATTTTCTGAGGATGGTTCCTAGAATATGCAGCTCCACTCCACCCACTTACCATATGGAAGGGGAAATTTTAGTTAGTTTAGATCTTACAGAACAAATTGGAGGCAAAAAGTGTAGCTTTGTTGAAATAGCTGGGATCAGCTATTACACCTGTGAGATAAACTTAGATACATGGGGTATTTTCGGTTCTACAATCAATATTGCTAACCTTTAAAATTATTGGTTGCTGGAAATCTTCCCAAATAGTTGATACTAAGAACAATGAATTAAAATTGTAATCACCATTAAATGGCAAATAGGATTATGTATCTCCATATCTGTATGGAGACAGGAAGTAATTCTTAGAAGTGACTGCTTTATAACTTCTGTCAAATTTACTCAGAATATAAGAACTAATGATAAGTAAAAATGTATTAAGCTTTCAGAAATACATTCAGCCATCTGGGTTAGGCCAGATTTTCTTTTGTTTTCAGCAGCCAATCAATTAAAATCAGTTAAAACTGATAGTGAAGCACTGGATGATTTCAGAATCACTGACAAAATGCACAGATTTTTATAGTGAATGATTTCAATACTGGGCAAATAATCACCACAGAATGAAAGTAGAATTCAATCTCCAACAAGATGAAAAGAGTTCACATTTTTCTCATGGAATTTTCACATGACAATCATGTACACTTGCATTAATATCCTTGCAAAAATGAAGCCAGACAGCATATTGCTAGGCCACCTTTCAAACTAACCTCATCCTGTGCCACAGAAAACTGATATTTCTGTAATGACTTCAGTAACAGACTAAAATGAGGTCTACAGGTCCTGATTACCCTTGATAAAATGAATAGTCCTTAGTTTTGCAAATGATCTTGCTGGGCTTAGATTAATGCATTTGTAATTTTCAAGGGTTTATGATTTATTCCCCTTTAAGGTTACATAACCAACACTGACAGATTTCAAATAGAATATCCTCTATTAAAAAACCCAACAAACTACTACGCTTTTTTAATTCATTGATTCAGAACATATGTAACATTACTGAAATCATAACACGTTTATGCTCTGCAGGTTCAAAATCTCACTGCAGTGCTGTCCACAACACTGAAGGGCAAGTCCAGGAGGCAGCAGAAGGCAATGTTCTTGCAAATTTCAGTAGCCACTCTACTGAATAGAGACCAAAGAAATGATCCATGGCCTATGGCAGTGATTAAAATTAAACTGGTAGGTTCACTCTCTTGTTAGGTTTATCAGCCTTCACCTATTGCATGCTGCACACAGCATCCTTGTTAACAATGTCCAATTAACGGCTCAAAGATTTTGCAGGTATGGTGACATTTACCGGAAGAATTCCCTCAAGGTCAGTGATTCACACTCCACTTCAGCTTTTAAGCTGGTACAGCAGTACCTTTAAAGGCCTTCATGCAGTCATACAGGTCATATACATGGTTCTACAAGACCATGAATCTTTTTGAATAGTGAATGGTTCTTGTGAAACACAGTATTCTCAGCTTTTGTTAAAGTTACCAAAATGTGTAGTAATGTTACCCAGATGTACAGAAGTTTAAGGAACTGTCACTTAAAACAAGGGAAGCAACTGATACTAGCCAAATCCAGACAGGTTCTCATTAATGCGATGCCAATGAAGTTGGATCATGACTCAACATTTGAGGGTTTTGCCTCAGCAAGGATTGAATGAGAACTCAAAGATCACAGAATCCCAGGTTGCACGGGACCTCAGGGATCATCTAGTCCAACCTTTCTAGGAAGAGCACAGTCTAGACAAGATGGCCCAGCACCCTGTCCAGACGACTCTTGAAGGTGTCCAACATGGCCGAGTCAACCACTTCCCTGGGGAGATTATTCCAATGGTTGACTATGCTCAATGTGAAAAATTTCCCTCTCATGTCCAATCAGAATCTCCCCAAGAGCAACTTGTGTCCATTCCCCCTTGTCCTCTCCATGTGACTCCTTGTAAAAAGGGAGTCTCCATCTTCTTTGTAGCTGCCCCTTAAGTACTGGCACATGGTGATGAGATCCCCTCCAACCCTCCTTTTCTCAAGGCTGAACAAACCCAGTTCTCCCAGCCTATCCTTGTATGGCAGCTTCCCGGTCCTTTGATCATCTTGGTGGCCCTTCTCTGGACCCCTTCCAGCTTGTCCACATCCTTTTTGTACAGTGGGGACCAGAACTGTACACAGCACTCCAGGTGTGGCCTGACAAGCACTGGATAGAGTGGGATAATGACTTCTTTATCTCTGCTGGTGATGCCCTTTTTGATGCAATCCAGCACCCTGTTGGCCTTCTTGGCCGCAGCAGCACACTGTTCGCTCATGTTGAGCTTCCTGCCCACCAGGACCCCCAGGTCCCTTTCCACAGAGCTGCTCTTCAGCCAGGTGGATCCCAGTCTGTGCTGCACTCCCGGATTATGTGTTCCCACATGGAGGACCATACACTTGTCATTGTTGAACTTCATAAGGTTCTTGTTAGCCCACTCTTCCAGCCTATCCAGATCTTCCTGCAGAGCAGCTCTCCCTTCTGGAGTGTCTACTTCCCTACCCAATTTGGTGTCATCGCAAACTTCATCAGGCTGCACTTGATCCTGTTATCCAGATCACTTATAAAGATGCTGAATAACATTGGGCCCAATATTGGTCCCTGGGGGACCCCACTTGTGACAGGTTGCCACTTGGAAAAAGAGCTATTTACCACCACCCTTTGGGTGTGGCCTGTCGGCCAATTCCCCACCCACTGCACAGACCACTTGTCTAGGCCATAACGCATTAATTTCTCCAGGATGAGGCTGTGGGGAACTGTATCAAAAGCCTTGGAGAAGTCCAGGTAGACAATGTGTCCACCCACCCCATGTCAACCAGGCAAGTCACTTTGTGAAGCACGATCTGCCCTTAGTGAAGCCATGTTGGCTTTTCCCAATCATGTGCTTCATTTGACTTGTGATGGCCCCCAGGAGGATTCGTTCCATAACTTCTCAGGGATTGAAGTAAGGCTGATGGGCCTATAATTACCCGGATCCTTTCTCGAGCCCTTCTTGTAGATAGGGGTAACATTTGCCTTCCTCCAGTCCTCTGGGACATCCCCCGTTCTCCACGACTTCTCAAAGATTATAGAAAGTGGCCTTGCAATGACATCAGCCAGCTCTCTCAACACCCTCAGGTGGATGGCGTCAGGGCCCATTGATTTGTAGGGGTCAAGCTCCTGCAGTAATTCATGTACTAACTTCCTTCACTGATGGTGGGTTGGTGTTTGGATCAACTGGGAATTTCAATCCCAAAGCCTGGGACCCAAAAGTGTTGGTAGAGACAGAGGTGAAGGAAGTGTTGAGGACCTCTGCCATTTCAGTATCATTGGTGACAGACTCTTCTAATCTGTTTAACAGTGGGCCTATGTTTTCCTCCTATTTCTGCTTGTGGTTGACATACCTGAAGAACTCTTTCTTGTTATTTTTGACATCTATGGCCACTTTCAAATTGAGCTGGGCTTTTGCTTTTCTGACTGCATCTCTGCACACTCTGGCAATGCCCTTGTAGCTCTCAACTGATAATCCTCCACTTCTCCATGTCTCCTATGCTTCTCTTTTGGATTTGAGTAGACCCAGGAGGTCACGGTTGAGCCAAGGGGGCCTCTTGCTCTGCTTACTTCCCTTTCCTTTATAGGAGATAAACTGGTTTTGTGCTTCCAAGAGAGAGTTCTCGAAGAACTCCATTGATTTTAATGGGAACTGGGAGTCGGTCTCAGGTGCTCAGCACATTCACGCTTTGACCTACATGCTGAATACAAAAATACTCCTAAAGCTGGAGTTTGGATTTATTAAAGTACAGTGGACTCAAGAAGGCCTGGTTTGCCCAGTTCATTCTCAATATAAAAGGCTTTTTACTCTGGATAGACCCAGGCAGAACCTGTGTTTATTACAATCCCATGGGGATTCTGCACTTTGCACCACTCCACCTCAAATTCCTGTCATACCAAAACTGGAGGAATGTAATTACTCTTATCCTGATAAATACCTCTCTTGTTTTTTAAAGAAAAACAGGACTTGCTATATATTCATAGAATCATAGAATTGTTAAGGTTGGAAAAGACCCTTAAGATCATTGAGTCCAACCACTAACCTATCACTGCCAAGTCCACCCCTAAACCATTTACTCAAGCACCACATCTACCCTTCTTTTAAATACCTCCAGGGATGGAGACTCAACCACCTCCCCGGGCAGCCTGTTCCAATGTTTGACAACCCTTTTGGTGAAGAAGTTTTTCCTAATATCCAACCTAAACTTCCCCTGGCGCAGCTTGAGGCCATTTCCTCTCGTCCTATCGCTTGTTACTAGGGAGAAGAGATCGACCTCCACCTCGCTACAACCTCCTTTCAGGCAGTTGCAGAGAGCCATAAGGTCTCCCCTCAGCCTCCTCTTCTCCAGGCTAAACAACCCCAGCTCCTCAGCTGCTCCTCATAAGACTTGTTCTCTAGAGCCTTCACCAACTTCGTTGCCCGTCTCTGGACACGCTCCAGCACCTCGATGTCCTTCTTGTAGTGAGGGGCCCAAAACTGAACACAGTACTTGAGGTGCAGCCTCACCAGTGCCAAGTACAGGGGCACGATCACCTCCCTGCTCCTGCTGGCCACGCTATTGCTGATACAAGCCCGGATGCCATTGGCCTCCTTGGCCACCTGGGAACTGCTGGCTCGTGTTCAGCCGGCTGTCAACCAACACCCCCAGGGCCTTCTCCTCCAGGCAGCTCTCCAGCCACTCCTCCCCAGGCCTGTAGCATTGCATGGGGTTGTTGTGACCCAAGTGCAGGACCCAGCACTTGGCCTTGTTGAATCTCATACCGTTGGCTCCGGCCCAACGATCCAGCCTGTCCAGGTTACTGAAGTGATAACCGTTCCACTGACCCGCTGGGGTATGGTGAGATCAAGTACAAATAGCCATTCTGTTTGAATCCATGTCAAAGCAATTCTGACTGGGGATAAATTTTCAGAACAGGTCTGTTCAAAGTGTCACCAGAGTTGCTAGTTAAAGGAATTTTAAAATCCTATCCATTTCATTAGGGAATGAAGCAGTATTTGAGCTCTTATGAAAATCTGGCCATATGTAAGTAAAACCTAGGTAAACATATGTATTACAGTGGACTCCGCAATAGTTAAATGTAGCAAGCTGATAGCCAAAGTGTGTATATGTGCACACAGACATATTTATATACTAGAGGGAGGGAACCTATAGTCTTACCTTTAAGGCTTGGAAGGTAGTCCTCTTTGCACTTATCCTTTTATCTCAAAAATTTAGACTGAAATTTTGATCGTGGCTTCAGCAGTATATTGTATCACTTAGCAGTGTAGTATCAGCTTCCAGTTGTGTCCTGTAAAAACAAAATAAAGGTGTTGCAAGTAGCTTTTACCAAGATATCTGAAGTATGAAATACCTGTACAATGTCTTGCATCACACACACCAGCTGAGAAGGATTTTACAAGCATCACTTACAGTACATGACCATGGTTTTCTTTAACTTTTGTGTACCTGGACCAGCACACTCTGTAATAATTTCTCATTGGGGCTGCAAGCTTTGTAGCTGCAATAGTTTGGCTGCCCCTTTTT
This sequence comes from Phalacrocorax carbo, assembly GCF_963921805.1. NCBI lineage: Eukaryota > Metazoa > Chordata > Aves > Suliformes > Phalacrocoracidae > Phalacrocorax > Phalacrocorax carbo. Next base: position 20,207,557 of record NC_087523.1, on the reverse strand, counting down.
CCTGTCTCCATCTAGTACTGCTCAGTTTTCACTAAAGCCTAGAAGGAAGAATGTCTTTCTTGCACCCAGTTTTCCCTTTACATAACTTGTCTTTTCATAGCCAGATTGCATTTTGAGGAAAAATGTGGTATATAAAATACTGGGAAGCATCTCCAGTTTTGGAAAACGAGCCCAAATCTAGACCTCACCATAGGAGACATTTATGAGGCTCAGAGACAGAACAAGACAACTTTAATTTCAAATGGCAGTAGCACTTTGCTTGCCAACTTATGGAAAACTAGAAGGAAAAATCTGAGCTACAACACAACTATTAAACCTGCTCTAAATTGCACTAGGGTCCATCAGAATCTGACAAAAAGGGTACTGTGAGACTTATGGCCACTGCTGTCCCCTCCTGCTGTCCAGGTCAGAGTATCAAATATTTATAGGTAACAGAAGCTGGAAAATTAGTTCCTTTTCCAGTGATAGTTTAAATAAAACAGCATTTTAAAAAGTCAGAAACACAAACAAGAAGCAAGGAAGGGTTTTTTGTGAACAAATTTTCATGTGTTTTTAGTCAAAAGCAATTTTTCTTCCCAGCTTTTAGGTGTCTATTATTTTTCCCCAAATATCTTTTCCCCTTCAGAAAAGAAAAATAGATCATTTGAGAATAGTCTAATTTAGCTTGAAATAAATTTTCATTAAAAAATAATTTTTAAGCATAATTTTTGCATCAGCTGTAGATGGAGCAGTAACCACTCCACACGATAGATTTAGTAGGACTACTGAGCAAAGGTCACTCAGATGACGAAGGCCTGCAGGGCTAGAATTATGGTTTATTTGCTGTCTGAAATTGTTAGTTCTGGTCAGCTTGTAGCATATTCTGAGCTCAGTTTGCATTTGGCTCAGACTTGAACGCTGGCCGTCAGTAGGGAGGCCACAACAATTAACTGGTTAGCGGGATGACTTAACAACAATCAAATGCTAACTAATATTTCTCCAGGCCAAACGTACCTGTGACCACTTAAGGAATCATTTTCTGGTGAAGAACCATTTACTTCCAGCTGGAAGTAGAGAGTTTTATCACTTGCTTTTTTTAATAAGAGAAAATCCTATATGTTTATTAATGCAGTACCTGCCTTCAGATCTGTATGAAAATGTTTTCCTTTCATTCCCTGAATACTGTAACATACTTAGCATTGTCTGAGCATGTGAACTGTGGTTCTATGACCCGCTGAGCCAGCACAATAGCACTGCAGCAGTGCAAGCAGCCATACCTTTCTTTCGGACTTTCCCTACTCTCTGTGTTATCTACTCCCTCTGTTCTGATTATTAAGTTCACCTTTCGCAGAGCTAATTTAATTAACTAAAACTGTGGAAGATGCCACCTTTTCTTACCATCTATACACTTGGCAAGCTAAAAGGGAACAAAGAGCGGTCTTGCAAGCGATAGTTGGCAAATAAAGATAAGTAGCTGGAGTATATGGCCAGAATGAGAAGGGGAGGGAGGGAAGATAGGTGAGAAGAGCATCAACGCGCTGTTATGCCAACTCAAGCCATGTTGTGAAGTGATACCGTGTGGCTGCCACTTGAGTTTGACATACATGCAACCCACTGCCAAAAAACTGTGATCCATTTTTTTCTCCTGTGCCAGTCTCAATTGTGCATTCCCATCACTTCCCTTCTGTCTGCATTTGTGTAGATATTTGCTGAGACTGATCACAGAACTGATCTGGCTGAAAATCATGCCGTTGTTGGGTTGATTTTCAGTTCATTTCCCTCACCTGTACTGGCACAAGGAAGGTGATGGAAGCATACACTTAGGGCAGGGCTGCCCCTTCTGGCAGCAGCTGGCACTTAGGTCATCTTACAGCACCTGTGGAAGCACACCTGGCAACTCAAGAAGTGAGTGAAGAAATAAAACTGACTGCAGAGGTTTACAGTCAAGCTGGGAAAATGGTGAACATCAAGCAGGCAGTTAAAATGGTTGCAGTGTTGTAGCGGTTTTTTAAACACTCTTCCAGTTTGCATAATGGGAGCTCTTCCACTTAGACAGGTGAAGGTGTTTTCAATACTTATGTATGTATGAAATCTATTTTGACAGTGTATCTGACTGCCTGGAAGCCTAATTTAATCTAAATTTGTTCCTGAGAAACAATATACTTTTAATGGGATAACATCTATATAGTGAAAGTACACTCATTAACTCACTGTACACTGTGATGCTTGTTGGCACAGCTTCTGCTAAAGAAACCCCTTCCATCGTTAGACAATAACCCACACTCAGAGCATATATAAACCCACTGAAGCCTGGGATGGTCTCTCCTAAATGTTGAACACACTGACCTGATAATTTTAATCTCACATCAGACTAATTAGGAATTATTTAGTACCGGCAATGAAATTGGAATGTGGTAAATTTTCTTACTGTGAGGAAAGAATCAAGCTCACTGTTTTCACTTTGGGAATGTGGATAGCAGAGTGCTGATGAAACGTAACTCTAAAGCAAATTAATTAGGTTTTCACCACAAGTATAAACAACTAAATTGTTTCAGGGATATAAAATGGAATCTGTTTTATCCTTCTTCATTACATAGATTACAACACATTGATTGTAAAACAGTCAAATTTCCCTGGCAAAGCCAGTGCATCTATTTTTATCTGTTGAGTTACTTCTTAAATTATACGGGAAAAAATGTTGTACTGGGCTTTGCAACCTGCTTCTCTTATCCTAATAGCTTGCTAACTTACATTCCATAAGCTTCATCTGTATATCTTTCATTTAGAGCTTTATGAAATCAACAAACTAAATCAGTGAAGCATATTAATTCTATACAAAGGTCTTTAGTCTCTACACTGAAACAGATTCATCCTCATCTAGTAGTCTGTTTCTGTGGTCCTTTGCATGGGCAGAGTAAAGCGAAGCCGAAGGCAAAACCCAAAGACAAATGGGCTGTATGAATGCCTGGAACCACCTAACTAACTGCAGTGGAATAATGGCAATTGAAAGAAAAAATCCACTATGGGACATGGAACACAAGATAAGCATTACCACCCCAAAACATCGACGCATATACCTTTTGCTTCACAAGTATTGGAAGAAAAATAGTTGGAAGGTGACCTGATGTCATTGGAACACTTAGACAAGAGATACAAAAACACAGACCACAGAAAGGAGAAACAGAAATCACTTATCACCTCTTTTTCTGATTATATTTTCAATGCTTTGATAATATTGGTTGTTCCTGACAGATATAGAGATCAGCAGATGGTGGGAGACTGTTACTATTTTGCAGCAATGATACATTATTTTACAGTTTGCCATCAACATTTTACAGTGTACTTTTTAGAAAAGGGGTTGTTTAAAATAAAAAAAGCTTCATCACATTATTGTCTCGTCCAGAACGTTTTACAAATAAATGTAAAACTACCCAGAATATTCAGTAGGATTCAACTGACAAAATATTCCTACTTTTCCCCTTTGATATTTGAGAAGGTGAAGTGTTAAGAATTACGTTGTCTCATTTTAATGGGGCAGCACTTGTTATTTGGTAAATAAGCATACTGTCTGCTAAGTGTTGACTGAAACCCAGGCTAGGTTTTGAATTTGTACTAAAACCTGGAACCAAAAGGAAGTTTTGATCCGAGTACCACATACACGTGCAATACAAAACATCACTGTAAATACAGGTGGGTTTGCATGACAGTTCAGTACTCTATGCTACCTTAAACTGCAAGAGCAATGGTACTGAGTGTTCCCTAAAATATCAGCAGTCCAACAGTCAACCTTTAAAAAAATGGCAAAACTCCCACTGACTCTAATGGAAGCCAGATCTGGCCTTTGGTTCGTCTGTTTTGTCTAAACAGGGAATAAACGAAGTTTCTTCAAAATGTAGCTTTAATCACTACCGCAGTTACACAGCCTCACTGCTCAAGCTCCAGTTTTTGCAGATATCTTGGCTAAATGTCAAACAATTCCATCAGCTCTTTGAAGACAAATATTAGACAGAGGCTGCATCTGAAGTAATTTCCCCAGGCACCGTTCAATTAACCTACTTGGCTTAAAGGTGATGCAAAAATCAATATTTTGTAACAGATGCTTGTGTTTCAGATGAAACTAATCAACAGGCATCAGAGCAATTTAAAATTAAAGACAAATACAGAAAAAGTTAAAATATCAAGCAGTTTGGGTACCAAATGTATTGCAACTTAAAACAGCTCTGTTATTTTGGGCAAGATATTCCCCCAGTTGCAATTTCACCATATCATTGGTTTATTAAATTATTTGTCACTTTTCTAAAATAAAAATAACTACTGTCATTTTGGAGGAACTCACAAAACAGGTGCAAATTCCCCCTGTTGGTCCTACAAGAGCTGTTAATGAGAACTGTGCGTTAGGTTTCCTCTGAGTATATCAATCTGAATAGACCTTAATATTTGGAATTTTTCTGTTCGTCTTCCACAAGCAGTTTGTCTCCCCCTATTCCCTTTAACTTTGTACATCCATAATGAGACAAAAGCAACAGGAGACCCAGCTCAGAGCCCAAAGGATAAATTTTAGCATCAGAAGGTGTGCTACTTCATACCTATAAATGACTCAAGGAGACATTAAACATGTCGGTGAAACAAATATCAAAAAACATGGCTGCTTGAACAAGAAGTTTCCTATTCACAAGGTTTTTAACTGGAAGGAATGCCAGTCATCAGGAGGAACTGTACAAAACAAGCAGATTCTCATTTGTATTTTCCTTTATACTCTAAATATACCCTCCAATCAAATTTGCTTAAGTAAACCATAGGACCTGCAGAAGCACTTCCCTTGAATTGTCTTGCTTCCATAAAATCATTGTCACATTTCTGGCCAGTGCCTAGTTCTCTTTGGTTGCACTAACAATTTGCTCTCTGGCAGCAAAGTGCATTAGCAACTTACTTTCTACACTTAGTGGGAAGAAAATAAACATTTTTCCAAATAGATAACCCCAGTATGCTACATATGGGCTCCGCTGCGTGCAAATTCTTTACTTTGGTAGGGCACTGTGAAGGCAACCCCTCCTCTGTGCTTCCTTTGCAGTTGTCAGTGTGGAGGTGGGATAGCCACGGGGATTCTGGAACTGCCAGATGTCAGTTGCACACAAAGGCTGCCGCTCATCTGCGCTCCCCGGTGACAAAACAGTAAGTCTGCCATCTTTGCTAGTAAAGGCTTGCATGGAGGATATCATCTACTCTTCCTTTTCCCAAATATTCTCAGCCCTCAACCAGAGCAAAAGTAAAATGTAAGAACTGATTGCGAGTGCCTCCCTCCCTCTAATCATTTTAAGGAATATCCATTAAAACAGTGATGTTTGGTCCCAAAGATGAGAAGAAGGGCTTAAAAGAAAGCCCAGACACAAAATTCCTTTTACCTCTACTCTCTTACTGGTTCTATTTACTTACGGAGACCCAAAGCTAGGTTAGTGTTTAGCCTCTTATGTACCTGCCTAATCTATTTTTCTGTTGACAAGCTATAACCTGTGGCATGCATCTCTTGTAACAGAAAGCATGCGAATCTTCCCACAACGTTTTTACTGCATTTACCAAATACTCAGTAGGATGAATTCTCATTCCCACTACAGTCATTAACAACAAACTCTGCATTGCTGCAGTGTAAATACTGGTTCACCAAAGAACACGGAATCTGATTGTTAACTCCCATGATTGTACTAGTCTGCCAATGAGGAATATATTTAAAAAACACAGTAGTGAGTATGAGGGGAACACAAGCTGTGAGCAATTTATAAGAAACTTTATGTTTTTATCACCAAACAGACAAGAAAAGTAAATATTCAGAAAAATCAAGCCTTAAGATATTTTGTAAATTGTTTTTCTGCATTCCTTCAGAGTTTATATCAAAGCGAGGAAGGGGACTATAATCTTTAAAAATATTTTTTCTCTCTTAGAAGAGGTTTAAGGATATGAAGATTCTCTTCAGAAAGAAGACAACTAAACCAACTGAGTCAGAAACATGAGGGATTTCCTGGATGGCCTTTGGATTTATATTTCAAGATTATTTTGCAGGGATACTGAGAGATATTCCTTCCTTTTAGGCACTAAAACAGATCAGATAATAGGATGATTTAGGGTACTGGTAATAGGCTATAGAACCTTACATATCTAAACCTCCAGTCAAATCCATCTAACTTATTCAGGGATCTGGGTGGCATTTATTATTGATCCTAGTTGAGTTCTTAGAAAGTAGACAATTTCCTCAATAAAGGTTCAGCCATTGTTGCACCCAATCAGGAAAATGAAGATACAGATAAGCTATCTATAGGTGAAATGCTCTCTCTGCTCCTGAACAACTTAAGAACGTCTAAAAGACAAAGTACAGGAAAAGCAAACATCTGTAATTGTGCTTTTAAAAATGGAAGTGAATATGCTCACACAATTATAACAGGCTCTGTCCCTAAATATGTATCTGTTAATAAACACTGTAAAACCTCTCCCTATTATTTAAATTTCAACACATTAATACACCATTGTGCAAAAAATGGTTTGTTAAGGATAGAGCAGAGCGTCCAAGAAACCGGTAGAAACACTATCAAAACAGCCCAGAATAAACCAACATGTCAATGCTCTGTTGATTTATTCCAGAGCAGTGCACCTGGAGCCACCAGCTGTCACACATATTCCAGCTGGAGTAACAGCTGTTCGCTCAATAGTTGTCATATTGTCTGACACAAACAATTGCTTCTTAAATTTGTCATCGGTGATTCTCTCTGGGGTTGGAAATAGTGGAAAATGTTACGTTTTGTTCCTGTCCTTAGGCTTTGAGCATTACTTCTGATATAATGTGCAGGGTTCTCAAATGGGATGTTGTGCAGCTGTGCAACTTTAGTCAAAATTACAGGTCCTGTAGCATCTCCAAAAAGGTCAAGTTCAAGGTGGCTCGCTGTCAGCTAAGGACACCTAAGTAAGGAGAGGTGGAAAGTAATATTTAGCTAATATTTAGATCAAATTATGTGGCAGAGAAAATGGAAGGATCTGGTCAGATCGCCAGGCTAAGAATATGACACTAACAAATACATTTTATACAAACTATGGGGGGGGGGGTGGGGAAGGGAGAGGGAAATTCCAGACCATGGAAAGTAAGGAAGATGTTACAACAGTCAGGGCTGGGGAGTGACCTTAGAGAGTCATAGTGGGGTGGAAAGAACAAATACGTTTATTCAAAATGTTATTAGGGAATGTTTTGCAGGAGCAGTGGAATTTGAATACTAGATGAATGAAGCAGCATGTTATTACAAGGCTGAACAACAAGGAGGACTGTGGCGTTATTTCCTGGGAAGAAGATATCCAACAGGAAATGAAGCAACATTATGTGATAGGAGAAAGCTTAGAAATGGAAAGTAGACCTGAAAATCTTCCAAGGACGGACAAGCTTTGAAGAGGAGAGTTGATGAAATCACCATATAAATGTGCGTAACAAGAAAATGTGGAAAATTAAGACAGTCATGTAATATCTCTGATGAATTGAGAGAACAGAAGTGTACCCATCAAAATAGATGTTTTATGAACTGTAAGAGATAAGCACCAGGAGCGAAGGTAATGAAAAAAATAGATCAAGATACATAATGAGAAAATCACTTTTAAAGTATATTCCAATGGGTAATAATAGAATCAGTAAAGCACATAATGGATGGGAAATCTAGTTAGCAGAGACAGTACTCGCCAGACAATTATCCACCTAATTACTTCTTTGTAAGTACTGTTTGTGGCACAGGAGAATATGGCATGAATGAAAATATTCAGCATGTTAACTTAAACCGCTCACAACACACAACAAAACAACAGGCGTGAAAACTCTCTTCAAAAAACCCTTCCACTAAGAGCATGCACTATCAGAAGCACGGGTGGGTTATGAAGCTCTAGGGCAGAGAGTGCTACACAAGCAGAATAACCCTGTCCTTGAAAAGAACCTGCTTTCCTCTCAGCTCTATGCATCCATGGCTTGCTGATGCCTCATCACAGATTTGCTTCTTTGTTTTTGGTCTAAGCTAAAGAATACTATATAGACAATTTTTTTTTAAATTATCCTTTTGGATTAACAATGCGGACTTATCATAATAAGTCACGCAAAATGTTATTTCTCCAAAAATGGGATCTGATTAAACATCGCTAAACTCAAGGATTTTTGAAGGGGAATCTGTGGTGTAAAGGAACATGGTCAAAACAAACAGCAGATACCTGTGTCTCCATGATTCAGTTGAAGAAGGATAAGTCTTTTACTGACCTTAGGTTGACTGATGCCGATCTGTAAGTTCACTGAATATAGAAACGACAGAGAGAGTTGGAAAGTCAAAGAAAATCCAGTTGTATTTTCATTGACATGATTGTTCCTCACCGACAGGTGGCACCTAAGCAACGCCCTGGAGCAGCCTTCTCCACAGCACCCACTAGAGACGCCAGCACTGCGTATTTCCACACTCCGGTAATCGTCTGAGGTCAGACGCGGGCTAAACATTCTTAGACTACCAAGCAGTATATGGTTTGTGACTGAGGTCAAACATCAGGGTAACATTTAGTCATCACGTGTCAGAGTAAAGTCTAAAGGACATAATTTGGTGCAATGTATTTACTTTCTACCAGTGGAAGACCTTTGGTTTCGAAGAGTAAGGAATGAAAAATGGGAAGGTATATTTGTAAATATTGGCTGCCATAGTCATACACCCAGATTTAGTTGTGGATAGAAGTGTGGCTTTCAGTTGTCTGGGCATTCATTTTTAATGTACTGATCACAGCAAAACACTGATGCAACAAGATCCTGGATAGTAGGTGGCAGAATTTCTTGTCCCAGAACTACCAAAACTTAGAGCACTTTTATTCACCTTAGATGGGGACCTGAAAGCTTTCTTATTTTGCAAAGCTTGTAAAGCCTTTCAGACTGGGCTGGAACACCAACAAGAGTTAAAAAAGCTTAGAGTACCGAGAAAAAACTTTATCTAAAGTTGTTCTTACAAACTACATTTTCCACTGGCAACTACCAGCTCAGCCAAGTACTCAGGCTTCCCAACAGCAGCTGCATAACATCTGCAAACTAGTAAGTAACAGTAATACAAATCCTTTCATTCCGAGCACAGCACACTCTAACTGGGAGAGCAAAAGAACCAGCAACCTCACAGAGTCCAGCAGGGGCGTTGCGATCTGGTAGGTATTTGATGAAATGATGGTGAGAACCTGCAAAAAACGAAAGAAAGAGACTCCTCTAGAAGGAGAAAGAGATGATACTTGTGTCTTTAGTGAAGATTCCTTCTCATTATTAAAACATCCATTCCTGAGATAGAAGGAGCAAAAGGAGAGGGAAGAACAATATTTATGTAAAGGTCTGACAACACTGGAGAATAGCTTTTCTTTTTGGAATTCAGCAGATTGTACAAAATGTTACATATTTTCAAGAACATTATGGGGGAATGTTCTTGAACATCAAAATGTTTTGTTAAGGTACCTAAAAGAGGCGACACACATCCCACACAGAGCTACGGCTTTTTAGTACATTAGGTTTCTGTCTAACATCCTAGCCATGAAAATAAAATAAAATAGTATTACTGAAATTTGGAAATCATATCATAATGAAGGATCTTCAAACACAGACCATACCTTTGAGTGTCCCACAAATACAATTAATGCAAAAGTGTAGGAAAATACTCAACAAGCGAATTATTTTTATATTTGCAGATATTTGGAATAAGACTGTGTGGCACTTAAGTACAGAATCAGAATAAATGCTTCCAAGTTCTTTTTCAGTTTCAAGCGGAAAGACAAGAAGGTATAATGACAGCGACGGTATGCATCTTAGCACACTCAACTGCCGAAAAAGAGTAAAATACACTTATATTCACAATGATGATAATTTAAAGTGGGCTTTGGAGCATGCAATAACCTGATAGATGAATATGGAAAGGGAATTTTGGCAGTATTTACACTAGATGCCCCAGGCATCACAGACTGTTGAGAACCAAGGAAATTTTGTCATTGATCTGTGAAGGCTTCTACACACATCGAGTACATACTTCTATAACTCCTATCACAGAGAGTTCTGCAAAAAGAATATCTCTTCCTAGCAGCTTAAGTGAGGCTACAATGCTAGTCTTTTGCCAGAATGAATCACACAGCCACTGTGCACTGAGAGCAGTGCTCACTGGTGCCCTGGTGTATTCAGCAATGTTCTATATTCAACCAAGACCAAGTATTAGTGTCAGATGCTTTCTGGTCGGTCTCATTTGAGAAAGGAGATAGAAATGTGCACAAGGGACATGTTCTAATTTTTATTTTTAGACAGATCTTTACAACCTTGAACAACTATCAAGGAAAAGAAGAAGCCAGTGCCGTAAACAAACTGTGAACTAGAAAGTCTAAGGCTATTCTAATTCAGACAAAGGATTGGTGAAGTAAATGCATGGGCTTCCTCAATTCCATTTCTGTGTTGCCAGAGTATGTCTCCTGTAACCACCTACCTGCCTGTAGGTACCGTCTGCCTACTGCTGTGAAAAATCTCAGTGTCAGTTGCTTTACAAGTCTGTCTGACTTTTGAGACCGTATGTATGCAGGTCAGAAATATGACAGCATCCTAAAGCAGTCAATGAGAAATTTTAACTTCACTTATAAGTCAAGTCTGTACACTGCTTTTTTAATGTGTCTTAGACTAAAGTCATGGACACACAAGAGGCTATTTTGGGAAAATTCTAGCTGCCAAAAGAGTTGTGGAATAACATAACCCCTTGAATAATAATAAATTTGCCATGTTTTGAACTTAAGCTTGTATCTGCATCCTCAAGCTGGCATGACCTCTCTGCAACATGTGACATCTGTTATTGCAGGGGCCCTGAAACGGCACAGGTTTACTTGCCCCAACACCAGCAGCTGTTCCAAATAAACTGACGCTTATCTCTTGTTTGCACTGGTGGACATCCAGTCCCTGAAAACTCAGGCAATGTGGCCGCTTCCTAACCAATGAGAGGGTGTGAGTGCCTTGAAAGCAGGCATGTATAACAGAAGAAAATTTTAATTTGCATCCCTTAATAAAATATGCCTTTGTACTTATAAGTCCAAACATGGAAGCTTGCATACACAAAGCACTTTGGATACAGAAAGAGAGAAAACATTCTGAGCAGTTACATTGTTGTAAATCCTGAAATCAAAGTAGTTACTCACTGAGTTGGGAATCTAGCTAGTGGAGTACTGTCTGTTTTTATTTATTCCCTAAAGATGATTAAAGTTAGTAGCCTCCGTACAATGATTAAGTTTCATGATGAACTTGGAAGGAAGATGGTAACACTAATGATGAGGACCGACCTGCTTTCTCTGTCTACACCACTGATTTGCAAAGGAACCTGCCCAGGTATTTGTCTCTCATCTCACAATTGTTTCTACTTACCTCATGGTATTTCAGTTCTTGAGGCACTTTTGGAATGGAAACATAGGGTTTTTTCCAGATGAAAGTAATAAAAAAAAGGAGATAGTCCCCTTTCACACTGCTCTGAGAGGGAATCCTCCCGGAAGTTACCAGGCACACCACATATGCATACAAGCTCCTCCACTTTGCAAAGACCTCTCAGCAGCATAGTACAAAAAAATGAGACATAATCTGCTTCTGCCTGTTGTTCTTTCCTTGTCTTGATAGTTTGTCTGTCAGAACTGGGTTTTACATCTCTTTGTTGATTCTCTTCACTTTCTTCTTCAGCTTTGGTGCTCTTTTTGTGTCTTGTCCTTCTCAGCCTGCCTTCTCATGGAAATTTCATTACTTAACCCCCTCTCTTTTCAGCACCTCACCCCCCCTTCATTCGCATATATTTCTCCATTTCATTTACATTTCTTCCTTATTTTCAACATGTCTTTGCCAATATCCCAGCCACAGTTCCCCAAAGGTACATCCTAGGAGCCAAACCATTTAGTTGCATTGTGTTAAGAGACAGACGAGAGCTTTTCAGCTATCAAGATTCTCAGCAGGCGATGCCTGACTGCTGGCTGCTGTCGAGTTTGGTCAGAACACGCAGCACTGCCATGTCAAAAATGGAAATGGTAGTTCCAAAGATCCACCAAGTCAGATGTGTCCATGTGACAATAAAAAAGATAAGATCTTCAGAAGAATAAAACTATGAAATGCTTGTTGTCTCCAGCTGGCAGAGGAGAGGTTGTGCTTGAACTCTTCACCTCTGGAATTGAGGACAGCAATTTGGTAAGGTGATGTTGTAGTGCAGCCATGCCTGACCTCGCTCCTGGATTCACTGATGACTGCAGTATGAGAGTTAGAGAAGGTAAACAAGTTGACCCGTGCCTGGGCGCATGGATGGCTGGGGATGTGTTAAGAGCTACACGGTCCACTGTTGGAATACATGGAAAGCAAAAAATAAAAGTAGGAACGGGGAGGAGCAGCAACAAGCAACATGATCTTGGTTTTGTCAACACCAGCAAGAGGAAGCTCCCACACTCCAGTCTTTGGCAGTGTCTGTTAGTATGGGGTCTGCCTGCTGAGATCACCTCTGTGGGACCAAATTTTGCTATAGATGCCCAGACTGTGAAGAGAGCAATGGTTTTTTGGATGCTTTTGAAATTAAGTAGACAGCAAACTATGGTGTACAGATTCAGTTGCTCTAAGTCAGACAGCACCTAACACCAAATAACCTTTCACACTAATCCTCAGCAGAAATGTGAGGAAATTGGCAACAACCGTTTCAGCAGAGTATTTCAATTACTATGAAAACCACAGTCATAGATTTTACTGAGGGAAAATCACTGGGAGGAGTACATGACATTGTCATACTGCAGGGCAGAATGCTAGGAGGGAGGATATCTTATTGCAAAGTGAAATGGTGAGGTAATGGTAACATTATTTTATAAACTGCATACACATCAATGACAACTTTAAGCTTAATGTACTGGAATGTCTTGAAATAACAGAAAAAGAATTCATCTGACCAGATAACAGGCACAGAACACTGTTAATGACAATGCCAGCAATAAAACCATGAGGAATTTTGTAGGCTTACATTGACCTGAGCTGCAGACCAACATTCCTTGTGTGTGTGTCAAACAGTTATTTATTTCTTCCTCCCCAAAAATGTTAGTATAGGAAAATATAACAACATATCAGATGAATCTACCATATGCTATTGTCTACTAGCAATGAAGGCTCATGAAAATCAGGCCCAGATTGTGCTGTACATTCTGTAAGAAAATACATTGGAAGTTACTGAATGTACTTAAAAAAGTAGTGCAATACAAATCAAAAGAGTAACTGTGACGTGAGCACTCTTACTCTGTGAGTAAAGCATTCAGTCTTTGTACTTCCAGAAAACTGGTGAGACTAGAGAAAACAGAGATGCAGCCAGAACCACGTCTAGTATGAAATCACAGAATGGCAGGGATTGGAAGGGACCTCTGGAGATCATCTCGTCCAACCCCACTGCTTGAGCAGGCACACCCAGAGCAGGGGCACAGGAATGCATCCAGGTGGGGTTTGAATGTCTCCGGGGAAGGGACTCCACAGCCTCTCTGGGCAGCCTGTTCCACTGCTCCGTCACACACACAGGAAAGGAGTTTTTTCTCATGTTTAGGTGGAACTTCCCATGTTCCAACTTGTGCCCGTTGCCCCTTGTCATGTTGTTGGGCACCATTGAGAAGAGTCTGGCCCCATCCTCCTGACACCTGCCCTTCAGATATTTATAAGCATTGATAAGATCTCCCCTCAGCCTTCTCTTCTCCAGGCTGAACAAACCCAAGTCTCTCAGCCTTTCCTCATAAGGGAGATGCTCCAGTCCCCTGATCATCTTGGTAGCTCTCCGCTGGACTCTCTCCAGTAGTTCCCTGTCTTTCTTGAACTGGGGATCCCAGAACTGGATGCAGCACTCCAGATGGGGACTCACTGGGGCAGAGTAGGGGGGAAGGATAACCTCCCTCGACCTGCTGGCCACACTCCTTTCAATGCACCCAGGATACCATTGGCCTTCTTGGCCACAAGGGCACAGTGCTGGCTCAGGGTCACCTTGGTGTCCACCAGAACTCCCAGGTCCTTCTCAGCAGAGCCGCTTTCCAGCGGGTGTGCCCCCAACCTGTACTGGCGCATGGGGTTGTTCCTCCCCAGGGGCAGAACCCTGCACTTGCTTTTGTTGAATTTCATCAGGTTCCCCTCGGCCCAGCTCTCCAGCCTGTCCAGCTCTCGCTGAATGGCAGCACAGCCTTCTCATGTATCAGCCGCTCCTCCCAGCTTGGTATCATCAGCGAACTTGCTGAGCTTACACTCTGTCCCTTCGTCTGGGCCACTGATGAATATGTTGAACAGGACTGGACCCAGCACAGAGCCCTGGGGAACTCCTCTAGTGACAGGCCTCCATCCAGACTCTGCCCTGTTGATCACAACCCTCTGAGCTATGCTGTTCAGCCAGTTCTCTGTCCACCTCACTGTCTACTCATGTAAGCCACGCTTCCTAAGATTACCTGTGGGGATGTTATGGGAGACAGTGACAAATGCCTTACTGAAGTCAAGACAGACAGCATCCACTGCTCTCCCTTCATTGACCCAGCCAATCATGCCGTCATAGAAGGCTATCAGGTTGGTCAAGCATGATCTTGCCTTGGTGAATCCATGTTGACTATTTCTGATAACCTTCTTGTCCTCTACATGCCTGGAGATGGCCTCCAGGATGAACTGCTACATCACCTTTCCAGGAATGGAGGTGAGGCCGACTGGCCTACAGTTTCCTGGGACCTCCTTCTTGCCCTTTTTGGAGACTGGAGTGACACTGGCTACCCTCCAGTCCTCAGGCACCTCTTTGTGAGGATCCAGTCTGCCTAAATGATCATTAACGCAATCCTCCTCAACCAAGGTGAAAGCTTCCTTTCTCCAGACTTTCTCTCTCAGCTCTGGGGGCTGGGATACCTGAGGGCCAGCCTTAGCAGTAAGGACCAAAGAAAAGTCATTCAGTAACTCCACCTTCTCTGCAGCCTGCATCACCAGGGTACTCACCTCGTTCAGCAGCGGGCCCATAGTTTCCCCAGTCTTTCTTTTACTGCTGATGTATTTGAAGAAGCCCTTCTTGTCATCCTTGACAACCGTTGCCAGATTTAGTTCCAAATGGGCCTTGGCCTTCCTCATTGCATCTCTGCATACCCTGACAGTGTTCCTCCCAAGAGGCCAGTCCATTTTTCCACATATTCTAGACCTCCTTCTTCCATTTGAGTTGTTCTAGAAGCTCTTTGCTCATCCATTCAGGTCTCCTGGCTCCTTTGCTTGACTTCTTCCTCATAGGGATGCACTGATCTTGAGCTTGGAGGAAGTAATACTTGAATATTGACCAGCTCTTTTGGACCCTGCATCTTCTAGACCCCTAACCCATGGAATTCCTCCAAGCAAGTCTTTGAAGAGGCCAAAGTTAGCTCTCCTGAAGTCCAAGGTTGTAATCCTACTTGTCACCCTGCCTCTACCATGCAGGATCCTGAACTCCACCATCTCATGGTCACTGCAGCCAAGGATATCCCTAACCCTCACAGCCTCATCCAGACCTTCTCTGTTTGTTAGTATAAGGTCCAGCAGCACATCTTGCCTTGTTGGGGTGCATGAGGACCCACTATAGCCATGCACACCCTTGAGGTGGTTGGTCTTCTGATTGTCATCTCCTGAGACAGGTAAGGCACCTCTTTCGCTGCTCTGGTTGGCCTGGTTTATTCCCGCATTGGATGTGATGGCATTAGCATTGCCACTTCGGCCTCCACCCCAGTCCTTCAGTTTAAAGCCTGCCTCACCAAGTTGGACAGCCTGCTGCCAAAGATTCCCTTGCCCCTTCTAGATGGGTGGATTCCATCCCTCCCTAGCAGGCTACGGTTCCTGGGGAATGTCCCATTGTCATAAAACCTGGTATGATGGCACCAGCCATGTAGCCAAGAGCTGATTTGCGTTATTTGTCTGTTATTGGGTGCCTGGTTTTCTCCAACTGATAAAATAGAGAAGATAACTTGGACAACAGAAGATGATTTGGGCACCAGATGATGATGTTGATGATGACACGGTTTGTTAGTTTGCCCTTCAATAAACCTTCCTGCATGGTAAGTGAATGCCCATTCATCAGTATAATATAAAGAAGTTCTGCTAAAACTGGTAACTACCATTTAGCAGTTCCTGTCAGCTAGTACTGTTTAGGGTTGTAAAAGATCATGGCAAGGGTCAGTCCTGACAAACCCCAGAACCGTCACCAAATGACAAGCACCTCAAGCAGGGTTGTTAATGAGTTAATTATGTTATGTCATGCTATTAATAATGTTGCCACTGATTTCTGCAGGAGCCTGGTGGTTCTAAAGCCATCCTATGATCTCTGCTGCCTGTTATCTGACTCCAGCACTGGCCCAGCCACATACCAGTCTTTGCTCAGCTTTTCACATTGCAGATATTTTCTCTTACAGGCCTTTTATAGTCTCTCTACAGTCAACCTTGACAAAGCCCTCCCAACATCTTCCAGCTGCCTTCAGCTGTGCTTGGGAGGCATCACATCACTTTTTATCACACTACTGTGGCTCACTATCTTTTTACTGGCAAGACTGCTTCTTTTTTTTATTTTTTTCCCTGCATACATTATTTCTCTTGGACTTTTCAAGGGTTTGATTTTGTAAAATACTGAGAACTTTCAATTCTTATTGGCTTCTCTGGAATATAAAGATGTCAGCACTGTGTGGGACAGACCCATTGAGCTTACCTAGGTTCTGCTCCTGCAAACCCTCAATGAGTTTGTTATGCTGTCAGGATGTGCTCTTCTTTAGAAATTCCAGGTGTACACTTTGACAGCAAATATTTTAATGGAACTATTTTAAATGTTCTCCTCTTCTATTTTGATTTCTTTTCTACTTTATTTTTCTTTGTGTTTAACTTAGACTTCTGAGTTTCTGTGCTTTCCCAAAATACTTCTACTATATTTTATCTTTTTAAATGCTTCCTGTAATGCCATCTTCACTCCACCTTTCCCAAATAATGTTTTTTCAAATGTCTTCTCATTCAGAAACACAAGTGCTTTATGTACTGTATGATAATGCTGTTCAAGCAGCACTTTCATTCAAGTGGAGGAAGAGCTACAACTTGACTCTCCTGTTACAAAGCATTTAGAACCTTAAGAAGCAACAGACACATCAGGCTGATGTTTCCAATGTCCTCAGCCTCAGCCTAAGGGTAATGCAAAATGTGACGACATTTGGCAAAGTTTCATATTGCTGCTTTTTAGATTTTGGGGCCTGAAAACTAAATCGTGTTTTCATCATTACGGAATATTTTTGATGTTTTCCTTTACCACAATTGACTCAAAAATAGCTTCACTGTTGGATTTCCTTTTCCTTTTAATCTATTTATCAATTAAGGAAGTTGTAATTCTTAATAAATAAGCACATAGGCCAAAGAGGAACCAGTGCTACTCATTGTTTAGGGAAATAATTTGGCATTTAATGAGTTCTTTATGGGAGCTGAAGAGGAAAGTAATAAACAATTCATGCTGGGAGGGCCCTTGGCATTCCTTCTAGCAAGCACAGTAGTTGTGTTTTTTTATAATACAATCTTGCATATTTGCTAAATCATATGTCTTCATGTTACCCTGACTGTTGTTAGATGATCAAATTAAATCCATATGTAAAACCAAATGATTAGAAAACAACTAAAATATTATATATATATGAAATGCTCCTTTGCCGAATGCTCTCATGAGCAATAGTTTAAGGATAAAGGGAAATCTGAAAGAGGAATTATATCAAAAAGTGAAATTAGTTAGGGATTCTTCCATTCATCACCACAAATCCAATCCAGAATTACTGACACTGGAGAAATAATTATATGCTTAGTGGAGACTCCTCTGTGTTTCGTATTGTTGTAGTTTTATTATTGTTCCTATTCTCCCTGCTTTGGGAAAATAGTCATGGAAACAAAGTCTAGACTTGGAAATTTAGCCTTCCATTGATTTATAATCTATAAATAAGAGAGGAGGTAAAAGCAGAAAACCAACAAATAAAGGCTGAAATGTCATAAGTGTTGAATCCAACATATACTAATAGATTCTCTTAAGCTTCTTAATTCGGTTCAACTGATTCTAAAATAATTTTGAATTGCTCTGTAAACCTGTTTGTAGCAGAAAAATTATTCCAAAGAATGGCACTCAATATTTTTCAGAAAGGTTGTTATATCAAGGCTCAGAAGATGCTCTGAGAACAATACTGTACAACCTCTGTGCATTGTGCTTCCCCAGCTCGTATTTAAGTACTGACATTTTCAGATTAAATGAATGCTCAAAAATTTTCCTTCTCATGTTTTTATAGATCTAATGTATCTGAATAAATCCAACTACACGTTCCACTAACTAAACTTCATGGTATCATCTACATAAAAAAAGTGTAAATCAAATCAGTGGCATGCCAGGAGAAGACCAAACAAAAAAAAAAAAAGGCTGTACATTCGGGATTTTTATCTCTTTTTCTTATGCCGACTATCAACTAAAAGACAAGAAGACATTTAGTGACTGGACACAGCAGAAACAGCACGGTAGCAGAAAGGGTGCAGCACTCCCTGCCTGATAGGTGTGAGCTCAGTACCCGTGTATGGAAGCAGACAGCGCAGGCTCACACACAGGCTCTTCCTTTCCTGCCAAAGGGGACTGGAAGTGATCTGAAGTGCAAAAAGAGACAGAAACCACTGACTTCAGTGGAATGTGAGGCATGCTTTCTCCTTTGTTTTCCAGCATGTTTGACTATTAAAAGAAAACATTGTCTCTAGCTTTGAATCTTTCCACTGATGACATCGGCCAAAGCTAAAAGGTGCTGAGCACTTTCTGAGAAGGTGCAGAGCTCCATTAATTGCCACTAAGGCAGTATGGCAATAAAGGGACAGCCTTCTGACACCAAAACGTGTTGCAGCTTCCAAACTGTAATGTTTCTGCGTAATAAAACTGCCCTGCTGGTACTAAATCTAATCAGTACCACGTGCCCCATCTCTCATGTAAGCATGTTTTGGAGAATACTTTCTACAATAGCTCATCTGTGGATTCAACCACAAATGAAATGTCTTGCTTATGTTGCACTCCCTTTCCTGCCTGCCTGTGCACAATAAAGTGAACTGTTTCTTCAGCTATCAGGCAGCCTGTCTCTCTCTCTCTTCTCAGTCTTTTCAGCATCCCTCCAGGGTTATCGTATTTCTAAAATCCCTACATGCACATATATGCATACACATTAAAATATAAATATATCATGATAGTTTGCCTGTTGCCATGCAAATTGGAAACAAATATGGAATACTTCTGACTTAAAAAGCCTTTATGGAGCATTCTGTCACTGAAAAGCTATTGGTTCTAATATATACATATCTGAAGTCAACATAGCCATACGAATTGCTAAGTAATTTCAGTAACAAAAATAATACCTTTCCAGCCAGATCTTAAATCTTGTAGAAGTATAAAAATTACAATTTTTAAAATTAAAAACTATCTAGCTGTTTTCTTACTTACACACTCAACTAAGCCACCTAGCCATTCACCCACATCTCTGAGGAAGCTTTCTATCCACAGTTAGAGCTTCTTACCATTCCCTTGAAAAAATGTTTTGGAAAAAAAGGATTTTTATCCTCCATCTGTGTTAAAGGCTTGCAGGTTCTCCTTTTATTCATTTTCTGTCTTTTTATTTAATGGATTCCTGGGGGAAAACAGGCTTTTCTGACCCTTTCATATTGGTCTCTCCATATAATTTCCTGTGCTGAAATGCTCTGTGCTCCTTACACTGTATATAGCAAGGTTCCCTAATTCCTGGTTGCTTGGGAGAACAAAAGACTGAATAGTTCCTTGTGAATTTGTGGTGCTCTCAATGTGCCCAGCTCTCAATACCTCACATTACTAAAATGAGTCAGATTTTGATGCAAACTGCTCTTTCATTTTCTTAATTGAAATTTGAACAAATTTCTGGTATGCTTCTCCAGTATACATTGAAAAAAGTCACATAGTAGTTTGGTCTTCATTCTTAGAAAGCTCACTAGTCTTTTGAGGTTCTTCTACTGTTGTTTACACAGTGTCACTCCTGAATGGTAGAGGAGGACCCTCAGACCTGACACAGGATATCATTAAAATTCCTGGTATTCTTGAAGGAAACTTAGGCAAGGTTCCTTCTTCTTTCCACTTCCCTTGCGCACAGCTGTAAAAAGCCAGGTACAAGACTTAACGAACTTCTGCCATGGGATGGACTGTTCTATGAAACAGTCTATCAGTTATCAGTTGTCTATCAGTTCATCACAGAAACTGTTCCATGTTCTAAATACATAGATTTTCTAACTTATAAATTTAGATAATTATATTAGATAAATGCAAACCTAAATTCTATCAGTTTATCATAGGAACTGTTCTATGTTCTTAAAAAAGCAAAAGTGCATTTTTCAAGTCAATCATATAGCATACGTGAATTAATGAAACAAATGGAATGCAATTGTCATTTCCTCAACAATATTTTGCGGTCCTTAAAAGTTTGCTGAGGAACCAAAAATATTTCATTAGCATTAATCAGTTAATCCTCATAACCCACTTGTGAGTTACTGTCCCCATTTAAAGTTGAGGGCATAAAGGCAAAGAGATCAAATGGCTTCTTTAGAGTCACAACGGCAACAGTGATGCAGTAATGCTTGTATGTCAGCAACGTGCAGAGGCTGCACCTGAGATTTATGCCTTAGGGGCTGCACAAACGAACACAGCTTCCTACCCCACAGAGCTTAAATTCTAAATGAAGACAAATAAGAGGTTATGGTGGAAATGGAGGCACAGAGCGGCAAAGTGAC
The DNA here is from genome assembly GCF_963921805.1 of Phalacrocorax carbo. Classification (NCBI taxonomy): domain Eukaryota; kingdom Metazoa; phylum Chordata; class Aves; order Suliformes; family Phalacrocoracidae; genus Phalacrocorax; species Phalacrocorax carbo. The sequence goes on along the minus strand of NC_087523.1, from coordinate 20,186,772 downwards.
TTGCCTATATTCACACAGGCAGAAATCCAGTTCTCCAATGCCGCACTGAGATAAACACAGTATAAATGTCAAACCCGCTTGCTAGATAAAGTCCAGACATGTAATTCCATGCCAGAGGAACCAAACTACCCTTTTCTTCCCCCCAGCAACCTTTTCTCATTCTTCTTCCTTTTTTATATGGTCTTAATCTCATATGTTATTACAAATGTTTTCTGGTACCAAGATACGGTCTTGGATGGGAAACAAAGCTTTAGCTTTCCCAAAGAAAGCCACATTCTCCTGTGCAACAGATATAAAGTGAGGCAGAAGAACATGACCCTCCCTTTAGCTCTTGAAGCTGCCAATACTTTATAACATGAGTCCCATCAATGTTTTGGCAGAGCTATTCCAGTCATGATTGTAGGGAAGCAATAAATTGGGAAACACCTATTATAAAACTTCATATGTGCAAGCCCACAAGAAGATATATTACATGCTTGCATTTTTCCTATTCCTTTGGTTTTTTTCCCCCAGTTATCAACATATAAAGACTGCACAGGTTCCTCAAATAAAACCAACAAGTCAAGCAGGCTTTATAAACAACTGAGACAGTTAATGGTAAGATGAAGTCCAACAGGAAATTATCAGGATTACCAAGATGTTCTTTTTTTTTTACAGTTTAATTCACTTCAGGATTTATATGGAAGATTAACTTCCCTATATAACAAGTTTTGGGGTGTGTTATTGGGCATACTTGATTACCAAGAGTCAAAGTCCTAACGAAAATCACATTGTACAAAGCACGAACTATTGTGGAGTAGCTCTCTGTTACACTGAGACCTACAGTGGCTCAGCCACATTCATGGGAGAGCAAGAACTGCCTTCCATATTCCTTCTTCTCATTCCCCAGTCAGGCAGAAAGTGCAGAGAAGCAGCCAGTGGGTCACTCCTTGGCTCTACTCATGACTAGAACGTTACTGAGACTGTGTGAGCTCAAGTAAAATGTGAAATAAATGCAATTTTTTCAAAATAGCTGTCTCTGAAAGAGAGCAAAATACTGCTGTCTCTTCCTTAGGTCACCTGGGCTGCTCCTAAGAATGGCTCAGAAAGAAGTCTTATGTTAGCTGTGAAAGGTTATACCCTGTCACATTTGACCTAGGGTTTATATTGGCTATTTAATACCTGAATATTTTAATGTCTCCTTATAAAGATTAAATATAAAAGTTTTCTTACTGTGTATTAAAAATAAAGCAATGTTTCCCTCCTCCTTCACCTAGATTTTAAAAAAAAAAGCTATTTTTTTGCTGTAAGCGAAGTGTTTTTATTCAAGGGCTAAGTCTTGTTAAATTGTGTCTAAAGCAATTAACCTATTTCTTACTGTCAGATTTAATTGTAATTTGACCTAATTGAAGACTAAGACCTGTGCTACACCTGTCCGAATTACCTTTTTGTATTGAGTCTAAAAAAACCTCACAGCTAGAATAGGCTGTGCACAGAGGAATTCAACAAACTTTCAACAAACTCAGTTGAGGGGCTGCTACGCTTCTGGATAAGCGTTTTGGAGGCTGAGCACTTCCAGGACATAGAGAGATGTTGATTTCAGTATGCATGGAATGGGTCTCTTCTAACCTCCCCCTGGGTAACTGTCAATGACATTACTCCAGGTATACATCAGTATTAGTTGCAAGTGAAACAAGTCATCTAATTTTAAGGAATGATCCAGAATCAAAAGAAAACACAGAGAGAAGCTGTAGTTTAATAGCTTCCAATCCACTGATTTCTAAGCATTTCAGACAACTGCACTAACACAGAAGTCTTGCTCTCTCTACCATTTGTTTATCACTATCTATTATGAAAACACGGAAACATATTTGGAATGCAACTAGATGTTCCTATGAAACGAACTAGTGTGGCCAGGAATTATAGCTCATCCCTTTTTTTCAGTCTAGGGTAAATCATATAATCAGAAATTCAGTGTGTAATTTGTGATGTGTTTTGGTTTCAAAAAAACAAGTATTTTGAAAAAATCCTTCTTTTTAAAGACATAGCTTATTCAGCATTTAAGCTGAATAAGCAGGACACACACACACACATATATATGTATGTGTATGACAAAATGTTATCCTAGAAACAATTCAGAGATCTTTCCTGTACTACATCTGTTATGTATTCGAGCTTGTTTGGAGACTGCCCAGACGTGTCCCCTTTCTATTTTAGAGTCTTGCCCTAAATTACAGACAACCAAAAGTGAGAGGCAGTCTGAGTATTTGCAAAAAAAAACCAAACACAAAAAAGTTATAGACACTTTGTAACAGCTTGTTAGCACAGAAGAAATCACTTGACTGGACCAGGATCTGTGGCGTTTCTCATTCTGGTAGAGCTTGTTTTGACTACAGTGGAGGCTGCATGGGATGACTGAATATTTTGGTTTCTACCTCTTTTGCCTGAAAAATGACCAGCAACCAGAAATATCACATTTTGACAGATGGAAAACAACTGTTCAGCTGATTCTGTAAGAACTTATGGTTTTCATTTTATTTTGGTGGACACTCAACGACATGCTTCTGCCTCTGCTGTATATAAAGCGTCCTTTGCATTGTAACTGGAAGGAGCAGGATAGGAGAGAGACACTTTGAGATTTGACTTAGCTCACATACTACTGACCTACAGCCCGACTGTACAAAGAGAGCCTATGACCCCATAAATCCTGCAACTTGCAAAAGGCCATGCCTTTGTCAACTGATTCATTTCTCTGTTACTGGAAAACCGACTTTGCTACAGTAACATGTTGTACTTTAAAGGTCACGGTAAACGGGCCTCTGATAAATCAGGCCTGACAACCACATCGTGGGTCCATGATAACAAAGCAAGAAGCTTTAAAATAAGTAAACAATAAAGTAGGTAGAACAGCCAGAATTCTATTTCAGCCTGATTAGAACAGAAAAACTGTAAGTAGGAAAGCAGCATATTTTCTGCTGTCTGGGGCATTTTTCAGGTGCCAATCACAGTATTAATGCCAGGAGGGAAGGAATCTCATACAGTTCTCTAATACTTACTACTAGGCACATGAGACAATCTGCTAATTTCTTCAGAGAAAAACATTTAAATTCCTAAAAAGAAATTTTGCTTCAAACTGCCTGCCCATAACAGTAACTGTGGTTGTCACCTATTACAAGACTGGAAATAGAATGATGAGATCAAATGCACTCAAATAAAATTTAAAATACCAGATCTTCTGGAATAACAAAGCAATGACTGACAGATGACCATGCTTGCAGGTGAGAATTTGGCAAGAATATGCTTCTGGCTTTCACAGAGAGCCAATAAACAAGTGTTTTACTCTCAAGATACATCAAATTGAGCATAGTGTTGTTGATTATTGCTTTCTGTGTATTTTAAGCATGCACAGACTCACACTTAATTTATATAATCCAGCTTTATCTGTATACCCAATTTGCTGTTTGTCTCAGCGGTCAGAGAGGAACAGGCTGCATCCACAAGGGCTTGCTCAAACTTTCAAGTTTCTTATCTGAGTTCAAACATAAGAATTTCATTTAAAAATGCAACTCATATATTGAAAGTCCTGCCTTTGTGGAGCATTCTGTTCTATTTTAGGCTAATTTTATTCTTATACTGCTATTGTAAAGTAAGCCTAAATACTGGACACCTTTAATTATAATTAATTTAGCAGGAAGGTACAGGCATTCAGCATTAACCAGGACCTTTGCCTCTGAAGAATAACATCTGTTTATCAAATAACCCATGCTATAACCCTACCTACCCACATGATCGAAATACTATGATGTTTTGTTTTCGACTGAATGTATATTTTGTTCTTTATCTCAACTTACTGTACCTCAAATTATTGCGGACTATAGACTTAAAGAAACAACATCAGAGTCAGAGTCCCTTTTTCCCCAAACTTCTTTGAGATCTAGTAACAATCCCAATAGTGCTAAACCCAACTAATTAAATTGTGATTATGTTTGTTTTCTATCATCATGGCAATCACAGTGTGATAGATTACTTTGCTAGAAAAAACAGGAGGCACTAGATATGTCTATTTTGTAAAATAAGGTACACTGCAGGGATTCATGAGCAAGTGCTACCTTGAACTAGTGGTTTTATATGGCATCACACTCTGCCAGTAGAGATACCAGCTTAGGCAAAAAAAACCCAAGTAACCATGTTTATGATTTGCTTTGAATACAAATAATTAGATTTTTAAAATTAAAAATAAGACCAGGATGCCGAAATACTCCATGTGTAATGGTGACTAAAAATTAGATTCTATGACATGAATAGAGCAAAAAAGCCATGTTTCAGGGTGGCTGCTACAGGTTTTTTCCATAAAGAAGAGCTTAGATAAAAGCTATATGACCAAGTAGACAGGCCAGAAAAATGTCAGCTGCTCCACTGTAGAGAAGCTTGTCAAAAACTGTAAATAGTTCTGCTCTGATATCACAAATAAAGCACTTCATACAGACTGGAATGTTAGGTTAATTGTATCTGACTTTTTCATTGATGTGATATGAAAACTCCCAAGGCAACTTCTAAATTTTATCTAAGACTTCCTTTTCCTCATTTAAAGCTGAATGATTTCCTTCTATGGTTTTATCAATGGGCCAGAAAGGCTGATAAGATTGCTTCCTTCCGCTGTTAGATATGTTTGGACTTCTGCCATCCCGTCTTGAAAAGTAATACGTTTGCTTTCCTGTTCTGCGTAGAAGCAACAAGTGGGAGGCAACTAGCTTCATTCATAAAACGGAGCTGGAAGATTAACATAAGCAATAGAAAAGCAAACTAAGAGAAAGGTTTGCATTCGAGCTACTGAAATTCTCAGCCACTGTGTCTCCAATAACCTACTGCTGTAAGGACAATTGCAAGAGTACTGTGAAGCAAATCTCAGAAGACTGCCTGATTCTGAACTACTGTGAACTCCTTCGTGAGGGAGGTGGGTGAGGGTCCTAAACTCTCCTCCTGCCTCTCCCTTATTATTCCACCTTTCCCTCCTCTTCCCTGGTACACACTTTTGATACAGAGCTCTATTCTTATCAGTTCTTTGCACACCAGAACGAAGTAGGTGTGAGGGAGATGAAAGCATGACCTCATTTAATCCTGCACTGTACCTCTCCTATGAAGGAGAATTTCTAGGGCTGCAGCCAAAAGTGATTCTGCACTTCCATGGCATAATGGGAAAGTCCTTTCCCTTCCTAGTTCATCCCCACAGCAGGAAGAACAATTTTGGACTTAACAGAGTCTTCAGTATTTATCATACGTGCTCTTGCATCCCATATTGGACTTCATCCCAACATGTGAGTGAGTGCAGCAGCTACAGGGAGCTTGATACAGCTCTTGTATATAAATGTTAAGAGGCTTGAATCATTAAAGTTATCTATTTCCTGAACACAAGCACAAAGGCAGCAGCTGTTTTTACAAGATAAACAATATCACATCCTCCAGACCTAAAAGAAAGAATCCATCCTGAACTGCTATATATTGCTTTAAATAAAAAAGACCTCTATCAATTAATGTAAATAAAGTTCCCAGAGCTTTTCTGTGTCAGTTTGAGCCATATTTGATTTGTGATACAGTCTTCTGATACAATTAGCCTCAGTCAGATGTAGCATTTTCATTTCTTTGCCAAAAACACCTTCTGCAGCACTTAATGCAATCTAAATTTCATGTTTCCTCTCCAGAAATGGAGGTACTTCATTGAGGAGTGATCTCTCTTCACATGAGCATGACACAGTCGTTACTGCAACATAGTTCATCAGCCTGGAACACAAGGGTGACACAACGGGGCTTTTTCACTGCCCTTGTCCTTGGGTCTCTCAGCTTCAGTTGCAGCAGCATCAGTGAAGCCGTTAGCTAGTGCTGCCTTCCCACCCTGAGACATGCCCAGCTTGGCAGCTACTTTGTCCTGCTTACTATGGACCTTCCTCAGGATGAAATAACCCCCAGGTCCCTGTCCAGCCCCTCCTATGTTCCTGTTGGTATATTCCCCCCTTTCTCCTCTAAGTTCTCTTAAATTTTTGTACTCCAGTCCCCAGCCTCCTTGTTCTTATCATTTTCCAGGCCTCTGCTCCTCTTTTGCTCTCCCCAGCTACTTCACTTTCCTTCATGTCTACCTCCACCCACCCTCTGGATTCTTTCTCAGCTACATTTGGATCAAAGCACAGGGTATGCAGAGCACTTCAGATGCTTTCCTTACAAGGCTGCACTAGAACTACCATTGTACCCTTTGTGGTTACTCACCACCCCTGCTCCAACAAATACTGTGGTACTGCAGAGCTCTGGGCATATCTTTGGTTGTCCTAGAAAGCCTGTGACATGTTTCCTGCCCAGAAATCTCTTGTGAGAAGGGCGGAATAGGCTGCCTATGCCTATGTCATATTACACAAGAAATACTTTTCATGAAATGACTTTTTCCTAGGGACAGTATCTGCATAATACAAATACAATATAAAAAGTTAACCAAGTTACTTTTGAAGAAAAAATACACACACATATATATAAGTACTTGCATACATACACACATACATATATACGTAAGTACTTATATAGAAATAGATTCAGTATTTGGGTTTTTTTGATTTCTTCAATTCTATAACAACCTAAGCAAACAAATGCTATGTTCCCAAGCTTCAAAAAAATAGTGCCATCCATTCAACTGCTGAGAGCGGCAGTTGCAAGAATATGGAACAAATTAAATTCCTAGATTATGATATGGTTAAGTTGAATATGGCTTGGAAAAACTGCACTTCTAGTGAAAACCAACCTCTTGAGGAAATTTAAGAGGTGAAGTCATAATGTGGGCAACTTACTGCCAGAAGAAAACAATATCACCCCATGCTGAAATGCTGATTGATCTGGCAGTAAACTGAATATTGGGGGTATTAAAAGTATTATTCTTCAAAAGATTTTAGTTTTCAGATTCATTAAAAGTTGAGTTTTAACTCTGAAATCTGAAGCTTCTATCTTTACCCCAGAAAAAGCAATGCAAAAAGGGCAAGAGAAGCAACACATCAAGAAACCTTGCAAAGTAATTGGGCTTAATTTTCCACACATAAAATATGTGGTCTAATGGTCTGGGTAGAGTAGAAAAAGCCAGGAATTTCATATTTCCAATCCTGCCTGGATTGATCAATGGCCTTTAGAAAGCTCGGTTGACCTATCTGCCCTAGTTTTCCAGAGTGGGTAAAGTTCAGTAAGAAGCAATGATAATAATCTAATGAAATTTTTACTGCAAAGGAAGAGATCTATAACTTTCAAATGGGACAGAAAGATTTCCCCAAATTGGCCCATTAAGGAATAATACCAAAAGGGTAAGGAATAAAATATTTGCTCTCTTCGGATAGCAGCAAAAGTTGGACCTTTGCGGAAAAGGCCTAAAAATGTAGCATAGACTAAAAAACCACAGGTTCTACAGAAACAGAAAAATGTTCTACAGGAATGTTACTTGTCTAAAAAACCTATATAATTTCCTAAAGAATCAGAGCCTTTCTTTGGAGATATTAGATGTTTATAGAAGACATATCAATTTCTGTCTATATTGATTATTACGATCTGATATTTATAGATAGCTTGTAATTTTCTATTAGAACTGGAAAGACATCCTTTAAAGGAAGAACTAAACTTTCATGCCTGATGCTGTATATTTCTTGTTGTTTAGACTTTACAGTAAAATTTTATGTAGGAAGTTCTTTGCCCTTGCTTTTATACTTGGCAACTTAAATATAGCATACAGTAAACATACAGATTATAGAAGATGAATGAACATCACCGTATGTTTGAAACTGACTCTTAATCTTACAGCATCAGGAGACATCGTCTTTGGTTTTGCTTTGCTCTTCTGTGTTACCAAGTTGTCGCTTTACAGGATGTTATTTTGACATCAATTCTAAAAGTATGCACAATCCCAACAGCCAGCACTTCTGAGAAAGAGGATGTGGCATTCTCGGCTCCCTCCGACTCCACGTAGTATCTACTCATCTATCAGTCAACACCTGTGCTTTCTGAAAGACACTGCGGTCAGGCATCAGAGACAGTCTTCGTATGAGTCACGGCTGGGTGAACTCAGTGGCAGAAGGATAATGCAGATCACAGCTGGATAAATGCAAATCTATATATTTTCAAAAATACAGATTTAGAAAGTTAACTTTATACCACTCCTTAATGTACATAGTCTGCCATATTCATTGAATCAAACATTAAATCAAAACTGTTAGATTGCCTCTGCTTTTATGAAGTTAGCCATCATTTTAGCATTGTACTGTACAGTATGTGAATGGGATCAGACCCCTGATAAAAGTTATGAAACTGAAGAAACTTAGCTCAAAAGCACGTTCACTAGATTCTCTGAACCTGGGGTTTTCCTTCCTCAAAATATATCCTCATTCCTCCTGTTCATTTTTAACATAACTGATGATATGCCTTATCTCAAATACCATCTAAAATTGTAAATGGAATCCTAGACACCCTTGTACCATTTGCCTCCCTTTAGTAGAAACTTCTTCATAATTTAGTTCTTTCCAACACTCAACTTTGTATGCTGGGACCATTCTCCTCGTTTCTGGAAGCCCTGCCTAGTCTGAGAGCTACAGGAGACCCACACAGCTCCAAATGAACTGGACATGTTGCCTTTCCAGCCACATGCTGGCTAGGAATGTATGGCATTCCCAGTCTCAGATGCATAAACGTAAAAGTTGAAAAATGGAACAACCGTACACGTCAGAAATTGCTTATTTAATGATTTCCATCTGTATGCAGCTTGGAAACCTGTGGAGGCTGTGATTTTTCTCTACTTAAATAACTGAAAATTATGCAAGAAAATTTACACATTTCCAGCACAATAATTCTTAGTCTGTTGTTTGAATTCTTTATGCATTTGCCATTCCAAATGTCTATTTTGAGTGGTGTTTCCAGAAACTCAGGTCAGTGGACAGGTTTTTGTTCCTTTGTTGACAAATCACAGACAGGTAATTATAGTATGTAAGTGTAGAAAATGGATTTCTTAAGTGCTAGGGTGCTTTTAAAAATATTTTTCCAATTCCAATCAGTCCTTTGCATCTGCTCACTCACATCCTCTTCAGGTATTTCTGTCCTTTCAGAATATCCTCTAAAATTTCAAAAAGTCAGTCAAAGTAACACAATGACCCTCCTTCTTTAAATCAATCTCACCTCCTTTCTGTTACCACGCAAACATTTTCAAACAATGATGGAGAGAAGTTAGGCTAAGACGTTTACTTGGTTTTATGCCTTATTGACTTGCTCTTATCCTGTGTGCACCCTGAACATGAACACCAGTTTTCTGAGTTTCTTTGAATATCTTACCCGTTTTCATTTCCAAGTGTTAGTGAGGCAGTATAGTTTTAATGTTATTTGAATTGTGACAGTATCTAGAAACTTCAGCTATACATGCTGTGACATCTGCTGTACAAAGTAATAAATGATAGTCCCTGATAATTTAAGAAAGAAGCAGCTGTTTGCTCTGCTAAGGCATGACAGCCCCGTTCCCTGTATTTCCAGTAGACTTTGTTCTTCAGTCCCTGAATGTTCCAAGTGATTTTGTTTCCAGCACTTATTCTGGGAGACAACTTCACACCCTAATAGGTCTCTCTGCCACAAAGTTCTTCCCGCTATTCAGCCTACAGTTTCTGCTTCCTTTTTAAAGTTCAACGTTTCTGTTTGCATTGCCCAATACATCTTGTAGAACGCAGTCACTGTTAAGGGCCACAGTGGGGTTTCAATGGTTGGGTTCTCCCACATTTGGGATAACTTTACAGGAAGTAATATGCTTCTCATAATTTTCTCACTGTATATTTTGAAGTATAAACTAAATAGACAACTACAAAAAGCTGTCGGGATGCTCAGCAACAGAAGAGAATCAGCTAGTGGTTACATAGAGAGTAAAACTTCTTTATCCTAAGATTAATGTGTAGTATTTTCTTTATATACTATCCTGTTTGCCACTAGGCTACTTTTGCTGTCATCAGTCTTGCATCACTTTTTGTTGACCACCCTACTGTGAAAATTCTGTGATATTTTGACACAGTCAAAAATGTTCAACCTGTGTTACCTTTCCTTTTTTCATTTCAGTTAACATTAAGTGAATTTATTTTCAGTTTATAATTTGGGAGAAGATGGAGACAACCTGGACCTTTGCCTGTGTTCAGACTAGATCAAAGCCTTTAAACACCTAGCTGTTAAGTTAGATTCTTCTTTAATATGGGGGGGAAAAAAAAGATATGTGCTTCTGAACTTGAGTTACTTGGTAATTTGACATGGCAATTGGCAATTGTGAAGTTCTGAGTGTCCGAAGAGAAATTAAGAGCGTTGTATTTAACACCTCAGTTTTTAGATTACCGTTTTTTAAATTAGTTGGCATAGGGAAAACTAAAACATTCCTTTATTTGTGGGCTGGCCATACATATAGTTTTTAACTCTATGTTTTTCCTAATCCTTGAAGAGCCTTTACAGATACAGTCTGACTTTAGATTTAAAGGACTAAATTAATCCTTGGACCAAATATACTGACAAATATCATTCTACATGAAACAAACATTCAACCCCCCCAAACTTTAAAAGAAGATGTGCCAGGTCTGAATAATTTAATCTATTTTGTAAGACTATAATCCTAGGAATCTCACTTTTAAAAATGTACTGTTTTCTAGTTGATAAATCTAAATCACAGCAGATGGAATCATTATTCTATGAGTCTACGTATGTCTATTGGTCACTGCATTCTTCAGACAGAAGAAATCCTGCTTGCCATTAGAGTGAAAGCACAGCGGCTGCCAAACATCTGTGAGAAATTGAACACTGTTCATTTATAATCTGAAACCTGAGTGGACAACTAGTTGTTGGCCTCTTCTGTCTAGACTGATTTGTTCCCCCCCACCCCATGTAAAAGGGTCAGCCAGGAACCTGCAGGACAGAAAGAAAATGGTCCAAATGACTAACACTTTTCATTCAAGTAATCAGAGTTCACTTGCACACTCTTTTCTTCCACCTCCATCAAAACATCAGTAAGAGGAAAGCATGATTTTAAAGTTGACAGCTATGAAAATAAAATGCCTGGCGGAGGTTCTAAGAAAAGGCATGCCCTGGTTTTCATTTGTATTACGTAGAGGGCCTCTAAAAGTGAAAAAGCATGTGGTGTGCTTGAGGCCCCTTGCAGCTAAAAGACTGGAATGAGAGCAAGTTCATTTATGCCCTCACTTTATTTACAGTCTTTTCCACATGAAGGTGCTTTTTTAATCACTCAAAGTTTCATCTTTAACTCTTTCTGTGGGCTTTTACCTCTAATAGAAACCTGACATACAAGGAACACTGTGGGGTGTTAGTTAAGCTTCCCAAATTCTGCTTAGGCTGAATAAAAGATGAGAGTTGTAGTCCTTCACTTGACAGACTGGTAAAATGATTTACAGCAATGTATTTTTAGAAAAATACATTGAGGGAGATGACTAAATTTACATGGCAACACTTCGAATGAAGAGCAACTGTAGGTAGTTAGAGGCTGAATTTTGAAGGGTTGATCATTCAGAAATTCAACTAAGTTTAATTACTAATTTACAACACAAACAGGCCTAGCTCTGAAGTTGTACATCTGTAAGAAGGCTGCTACCTCCACTGTATCTGTGTGGCCGTTATGAATTAAAGATCATTATACTGGCAAGGTGGAAAGATTTGGATTCAGTTAATGAATATCAGCATGAAGCCAGCCTAGTACAGTTAACAGGTCAAGATCTCAACAGAGATGATTCCCAATGACACAGGAGTAACACCATGATAGATTGCAGTAACCATGGCAGGAAGCTGGAGAAACATGATGCTTGTGGGGTCTCATATATTTAATTCATTTTGAAAATGTACATTTTTTGTGAGTAAGAGCTGTGCTTCTACACTTGAATCTGTCTTTTTCATCTGTGAGGTGGGAGGGTATCAGCTTGCAAGATGACCCTTTTTTTATTTAAACAAAGCTTTTAGCATTTAATCATTATAATACAGTTTTGTACCAAGTCGATTAGACATAAGAATTTGTATAGTAACATCTGAGATTAACGAGACAAAAGTGCCTCTTTTTTAGATCCCATGGCATTATCTCTACAGAGAACTGGATTTTTTTTCTTTTAAAAATGTTAACTAAATCTGTGAATTCTATTGTAATTTTATCCATTTTAATAGCATAAATGTTCTGATTCACGGGAAGTGCTTTTTGCTTTTAATGCCATAGTATCTAATAGGTTTATATGCCAAATCCTTAATTGTTTTTCTCCTGTTTAGGTTTTGCTCTTGGGTATAAAAACAGAAATGGTCACAGAACTGCAAGCTTGGAGAAAGATCAAAGAGACAGTCAGTTACAAAAATAAAGCAAGTACACATAACTGCAATGAAGATTGCTGATAAAGACATCATCGAGGGTGCAGTAATCACAGAGTACAGTTATGACCACTCTCGAAGTTTGAGTTGAAACTTGGTATTTGACTGAACAGAGCAGAGACACAAAGTTTGCAAATACATTACAGCCTACCTCTAACATAAATAATCTTTTATTACCACTGAGTATAGAAGACCTAAGTGAGACTGGAATTCAAATCTTCATAGGTGCTATGCAGTTAATATACTCAATAATATTTGGCAAATATACCTGCCCAAGAAAACACACAATCTAAAAAGGATGGAAGAAAATCTGGAAGAAAGGTGGTATTTTTTCCATTTTACAGGTTGGAAACTAAAACACAAAGCGGTTTCAAGCTTAACCCAAAATATAATGATTTCTGTGGGCTTTGGCTAGACTCTTGGATTATATCAACATTGTTTCCAAATGTCACCTCAGTAACTGCCAGACCGTACACAGTGCAATGCAAGGGATTTTGGCAAGATTGTGCGATGATGCAGGCTGCTGTGTGGAATATGTGCTACAGGCAGCAGAGACATCACCGATCATCACCATGGGAGTCTGCAAGGACATATTGGAAGACTCTGTAAATCTGGGTGTTTCTGGAGGCTTCCCTTAGTTTACCAACAGGGTGTCTTTATGACTCCCCAAGGGCAATCAAAATTTAAGATTAAGATCATGAGGGAATTTGGCTTTAAAGACACTATCACAGGCATTTTTTTAATCCACGTGATATAACTCAATGTTATATAAGCTTTTGAGTTTAGATCTAAGCTTCCCATAACTCAGAAATAACCTGTTCCTCTAGTTTGGGTCCTTAAGAAATTAAACAGTTTAGTTCATCCAAACACATGCAAGTTTGGATGCTTCTCTAGGTCTCTGGAGTCTGCAAAAGTAGGGCAAGAAATCTCATAAAAATGTGCGTGATTTCAAGGAAACTTCCATGCCGGGTGTGGCTGCAGAATCAGACCTGACAAAGTGCTCCTTTTGCTCAAACTTTCTTTTCCTGAAAACCCTCAGCTACTCTGATTCTGTGCACGTGATCCAGGGTACGTGTGTTTATGCTATGCGGACATTCCCTCAACACCCTGAAGTGGAGTGTATTACACTCTATGGAAGTCTGAAAGAATTTCTAACTCCAATGGTTTAAGAAGACTACAATTAATGAACTAAATCCATGATGCTGCCAAATGAAATTAAATTAAACTAAAGAATTCAGTGTTGTCTGTACATTTACTAAAACTTTGTCAGAGTCAGCTCATGCTTTTTGCAAACACAGTGGGTTCATAATTGCTAGGTTTAGTTTTGTACTTTATTGCTTGATTTTAATCACTATCTTGAAAGTAAAAATGAATTCTGAAATATAATTTATATTCTTATTTGGTCCACACTGCATTTCATAATGTATTCTTCAAGATTTCAATTTGAAATGGTTCTTTATTAATACTGCATTTCCCATTGTGTTTGCACATACAAAATAACAGTATTGTTGTTACAAGACTTCTGATAAGTGGGGAAAAAAACACTTGCAAAAGATGTGTTCACTACTTTCAGTTTTCAGCAAGGCACATTAGGCCAACATTTAAAAGCTACAAAACAAATATACCCTTGCAATCTCAGATGCATATCATGTCTTTGCTTGAGATTTTAACAAGTAATATCTAGCTACAGGTCCCCTGAAAAATCAAAGTTCAACCTGTTTACAATGACCCCTACAAAATAGCCTTTAGTGCTGCAGGTTCTGCAGACTTTACATGACCTGTTAAAATCTGCACAATAGGTCAAAAATAATGAAGTGGAACATTTCTGCTGTTGCAGTATTCTACATGTCTGTTTCCTTATTGCACCTGATGCCCTTGAACGTAAACAACTTTTGTAATCCTTTGAAGCTTTTGACAGCTTCAGTTGCTCTGCTGCTTAGTTCTCTTAAAAAAACACCTATTATTATCTTCTCTAATAGTTTATGAAGTTTCCAACACTGCAAATCTGCAAAGTAATGTGCAGATATGAGTAAATATTTAGGACTCAGATCAGGATGCGGCAATTATGATAATCTTTAAAATTATTATTTTGATATTCTTTCTATCCTTGGCAATATTCCTCATATTACCATCCTCAGAAATGTACCTCCAGTAGAGAATGTACCATATCCATATAATAATGTAATGACATACAGAGACTGTATGCAACCACAGTATGAAAAATATGCTAACATTGCGTAAAGCTTACTAGCTTCTTTTCACCACTTTTACTGCCTCATTTAAGAAAGCATTTTAAGTAAACAATGCAAAGGTATTTTTTAAACTGAAACCTGTAGCTCATAATCTAGTATTTGCCACTAATGTGAACACACAGTACTACATGATGCTTAGCTTAGTCAGTGAAAAATCTTGTGAATTTCTGTAAGCTTTAAGTCAGATATTCAACCAAAATCTGTAAAAACTGTTTCAATCAATCCTGAGGCCATCAGTCCTTCCTTAAAATGGCATTCCAACCTGCCTCATCCTTTTCAGATTAGGCCTTTCTTCTCTTCTGTCTGGGCCCTGAAGGTTATATTATGCATAAATGTGTATAAGCCACATTTATTTGCATATTACACAAATACTCATTCTATTTCCTCTGAAAGTCTACTCCACATGTTCAGTACTTCTATTTTATATTGACATTTAATACAGATTTGTTCTACTCCAGATTTTTTAGCCATCTGCTTACCTTACACCACGCTTTCTAGTGCATTTACTCATTTATTTTACACATAGACACCATACCAACATATACTCAACTCTTTGCCACTTCCCTCTGCCACAGCTGCCATCTGCCTTTCTATGTCTTCAGCTCACTGGAGCCCTGGTCTTGTAGTGCCAGAAACTGCAGAGGGTGATGAGGGCCCCTCAGTGGGTTTTGTAAATCACAAACTCTTCCCAGCAGGGACAGGGGAAGGCAGGGGAAGCTCTACCCTCCTGCCAGTGAAGCCTGCCAAGCTCTACCTAGCTCAGACTCCCCATGCAATGGTATAGAGAGGGCTTACGCTTTTCCACACTGCCACCATTTTCTGTGGTTCCCACGCAGCAGGGAAGCACTGGGTGCAAGAGTTGCACTGCCCACCCTCTGGTAAAAGTCTATGTTCTTCATAAACGGATCAGCTTTTTCCTACAAAGTATAGTCACAGATTTGAGGACTGAAGATAAAAGTATGCCTGTGAGAAATTTTAGATGTTAGGAGCTTTGAACAAAGATCAGATGACTCTGATCTGCCTGACAATTTGTTTTACGTCATCTTTCTGTAGTAAGCACTTTTTTGTGTGTGGGTTGAAGTACCTCCTTTCGAACCAGTACTCAAGACCTCCTGATGTAAATCCTAGTCTGCTCTCAGTTTGTTCTTGTTAATCAGGAATTCTTGGAAAAATACAAACACATCTGCATTTTTAGCACACAATATGTCTTTTCCATCTGCAAGACACTTGTTTAAGCTACTTCCCTTTCTTACAAGCTAAACTATTTTATTATTCTCGATTGATTAGATGGATTTATTACCATATTCTTATTAGAGTGTGAGATGATATTAGGACTTCTGCTTTCATGAAACAGGCCAAAGAAACAGGATACCAGAAGTAAAATTAAAACTTAAACTAGTACCTTACACTTTTAGCATTTGTTCTCACTGGAACAAAACATACAACTCCTGAGAATTTAGCAGTTTAAGAAACTATTCCTCACAAATGAAGGCCCTCCGTTCCCAGTGTACGCAAGAGATGCTGACTAGAGTATGGAGCTAGAACAGGCCACTGTTTTGAACTCTGTAGTGGCCACCTCCAAGTCGAGTACGAGAGAACATGCAAGCAGGAAGGAAAGAAAACGGGAAGAGCCAGGGAGCAAGGATGCAATGTACCCTGGAGGGTAAGATGGTCATAACAACTCAGCTAATCAACAGTCTAACCTATCTCCTGCTAAGCCGACATCACATTTCAGTTGATAATGCAACTTCTCAGCACCACTGTGTTTCAGAACAAGTTGTACTTGGCAGACTGCCACGGTGCTGAGTGATCCTTCTCCTGCGGGATTCCAGAGCTTCCACAAACACAACAGGTCACTTTCCACTAATGTGACATAAAAGAAAGAGATTGAAAATGTCAGTGTTGACATTGGCTGCCTGCTGAAATCAGTATGAAGAACCAAGCTCTGTTTACAATGCTGAAGTTTAAGGGAAATCACGTACCTCCCTCTTCCCCCACCTGACTTCGCCTCTCCCATATGCAGACACACTGCCACACTGAACAGCTGGCTGGAGTCTGAACAGAATGGCCACAAAGTAATGAATCTGAATTATTTTTATCAAGCACACACCTAGCTTTAGGATGATAATGGTTGAATACCAAACAGTAGATTACCCTGCTGCCAGGGATAACCTAACTCTACTTGTGGTACTGGAAGGAACACACAAATATTTAGCAGTGTGCACTTTGGGTGTTTCCATCGGCCTTCTTATCAGTGAAAACACCTTTTGTAACATTTTGTACATTTGAAGGGTTTATTTTTTCTGTAAAATATTCGATAAATATAAAGTAGCATTTTGGCTGTAAATCAGTACTCCATGGATTGTCTTGTAAGTTCTTGTACAGTAGGAAATGCCTTAATCTTAACCATTTGGCTTAGTAATGCACTTGAAGGTACCTAAGCAAATGTTGGAGAAACGCTTTTTTTCTTTTCAGTTCAGATTAATTTCAATGTTTCTTTCAGATCCCACAAGCAAAACCAAGTCTGAATGTTAAGAATGACTGAGTAGAATGGCCTACAACTAAATTTATGACCTGCAAAAATGTTCTAGTTTTTAATGCTAGAAAATGTGATCACAAAACTATAAAATGGAAGACAAAGATTATTAAAATGCTTTGGAAAGTAATCTGTCTGTGCTCCTATTGGTATGCCACATATTATGCTTCACAAGCGGATATGTCAAAACACACTGGGACCATTCATTTAGCTCTAGCAGGCTTACAGCTAGTTTTCTCTCCCAAAGATGTGCTGTGTTCACACCAAGGAGAGTAAATTCTTTAAAAAAAAAATCTGAAGGACTAGATCAATTCACATAATTTCAGGTATAACCCACAGTATCCAGGGAAGACTAAGCATTTAAATTGGAATGGTTTTGCTTCCTAAAGAGACTTTTGAAATGGCAAAACCCTCAGTAGGCCTTTCAGTAAAGAATACCACTATATGAATGCCAATAATATTTTAATCATGCACCTTCCTATATATCCCATTATTTTTACTTTCCTGAGTAAATTAACTCTGAAAAGATGTTGGAAAACACAGGAGAAAGAACATTAATTGGTTAGGCAGCTGGCTTTTTTGATTTTTTTAAAATTTCATGTAGGTCGTACTTCTGTAGCCTAGTTGTATGGCACCAGCTGCTTGTATCGTGTTTATTTGTATCCACTTGTGTTAGTACAGGAGCTGGCTGCTTCCCTGCTTCCCTGTCTCCATGGATTATCTCCTCTACTCTGATATATCTTCTGAAGTCCTAAGGCAACTGAATATTAAAATGAAACTAGAGGTTTTTTCTTTTTAATCCTTGCAATAGCTTTAGGAATTTGGTTAGTCAAAATTTTTCCTATTGTGGAAGTGGGATTCCAAATCAATCAATATGCAACCACTCTCATTTTTATTTTGGAAACAGTAAAAGAAACCTGTATCAGCTATTTTTAATGGAATGTTGGTCTTAGACAGCTTTCGTTTGATCTCAAATACTGTTTAATAAAGGTTCTTATTAATTTATATTCTTTCGCTATTATACTATATACTATTAATTGAGACTCCTACCATAGTAGCACAAATAAAGACGATACATTCTCCTCCCTTGCTTGCAATTCTTCACCCTGTTTCTGTGAAAAAGTGGTCTACTACACTGATTCAATCCACAACTAAAAACTATATTCATGTTTATGTATGCTCTTAAATCGCAGTTACAGTAAGGCTAAAATTTGACTCAGTCACTTTTCTGTTGCTGAATTTATTAATCTCCTATTACATTGGCCTAATGTGTTTCATAAACATGAAACATCAGAAATGAGGGAAAAAATAGGATTAACTGAAATTCTCTCATTTATTATACTTTAATTACTATTACTGCAACAACTTAAGCCAGTTTTCCTCTGTGGTTCTACAGATGGAAAATTTGAGTAGTACCTCTTTTCCAAATTCTAGTCTAAATCCCCCAGCCCAAGAATCTGAAATCTCAGAAAGGCCTTGTCTTTCACAAATATGTGAAACCTACTCAGAAAAGTGAATAAGTAATCAGGTAGCTAGGCTGCACTGAGCTACATGCTTTTACAGCTACAAAAAACTGTACTGTGAAAAAACTACAAAAACCGTAGTTTTTGTAGAAAAAACTACAAAAAACTGTACACTGTGAAAACTGATAGTTGATTCTTCCTCTGTCCTTTAACCACTTATTCACCTGCATGAGGATCTTCCCTATTAACCTCTGACAGTTTAACTTCTGTGGGAGCCTTTGACACATGTGACTTTTTAAATTGGCTTTTACAAATAAATGTAGACTGTATCAACCTCTTTTTTTTCACATTTGCCTGCTCAGTGTCTTCTTTAAAGATTCCAATAGATTTGTGCCAAAAGTTGAGTTGACTTTTCCTCGATATATAATACTTATTACTGTATGAACTTACTCCACTCTTTAAGTAGTGTCTATTAATTTGCCTGGTACAGTTTTCAACACCATAGGTTTATTACTCTAAGAGAAGGAAATGTTATATGTACTTTCTCTTGCATATCACAAAGACAGATTTCCAAGACACACTTTAATTTAGCTGTAACCATTGCACATCAGTTAGCAGCTGGAATCTCGCATATGTCAGTATGTTGCACTTGAATGTTAGGTGGCTTATTAGAGAACTTCCAAAATGCCACCTTAGTTTACAAAAAGCAATTCTAGCTACTGAAGACAGGGTGCAGGAAGTCATTCAGGGTAAGAGAATTCAAGAAAAGATCTTAGAAGAATCTTAACATGAACATGTGTAAGTTAATTAGAATGTTTTCTGTATGTTTTATTATCCTATTTTCCTCAGTTACAAGGCATGTATTTCAATAAAATTAGAGTGGTGTCAAAAGTCTGGGTATCTCTGACCTGCAGGCTGAAATATGTAATGGAAATACTCAAACCTGTCTTATAGGCTTAGTTCAGGTGCCAAAAGCCGTCTAGCTGGGGTGTCAGGGAATTCAGTCAGGCAATTTATCAAAGAGAACCCTACCCTTGTTTAAGATGACTCAAATAATCCATTATAACAATAACTCAGGAATGCCAGGCAGTTTACAATGGAACTATCATGCTTTTTTTATCTAATAACAACATATTAATACTTGATTAAGATTTTCTGAAACCAAAGATTTGTCCACGGTACAATGTCGGGCACTGCAGAAATACCTGCCACTACCTATGCTATACCTGAACTGGAGGTTACAGGGAGTGTTTACACAGCACAATGTTGGGCAAAGTAGCTGTATAGCTGTTTTGCAAAGGCTGTTGACCCAGTCAGTCTGAGCACAGTGCTCTGTTAACGTAGCTGTACTTTCAGGACCTGAGCTCTCTCTGCACTGCTTAGCACCATGTAAACATCCTTGAGACCCTCTGTTTACCCACAGATCAAGCATGGCAAGCATAACAACCATGTTAGCTTCTGAGGTCACTTTCCTAATATACCCTAAGGTCCTCCAGAGGAAATATTTCTGTAGGTGAGAGGGCAGACCAAGGCTTTAAACCCACCCAGTATTAGGCTTCTCTACCGAGACTACCAACTGCTTTTTCAAGAAAAGCCAAGCTGTGATGTGTACCAGCTGAGGAGCAGCCTAATGTTACACCTAAACTTATTTACTGTTAGCTCGTGCCAAAAAATGTTAGTGTCCCTGACCATCAGCTGTGGCCCCCACATTCCCAAGCTCTTTCGTGTCATGGAATAGCCTAAAAATTTTGACATACTATCTCCAAATTCCTGCTATAGAAATTAAACTGTTTGCTTGTGTCATACACCTCCAGCACGTACAAAGCAGAAGGTCTTGCTCAATCTCTGCTGCTTTACCTACAGAGAATCTTCTGGCCATCAAGTCTGTGGAAGAGAAGGCTAGCCTCGCTTGACAAATACACGTTTATTTTTTTGATCAGATGTCACTGTGGCTTCTTTTGTGAAAAAATGCGTATTCTAATTATGCACTCTCTGTTCCTGATTCCTCTCCTGCAACATTAACATCTTTCCAATGTTAATATCATGCCATGATTATATGTAGAGAATTGCACAGGGAAAAGTTGAGAGTATAAACAGGAGACAAAGTGCATATTCAGCAAAACAGTATTTTCAAATAAGCTTTGCTTCTTCATTTTTAGAGTGATCTTGTTATTTTATTTTTTTGTTAACAGCAGTTTATTATTTATAGAAAGATTTGCTGACTGGGCAGAATCATCAATAGTAGCTCAAAGCAAGAACTGCTCTCAAGATGGGAAAGATAACTGGAAGGAGCATTACACCTGCCAAAAGCCTGCAAGATGAACATTAAAAACAAAAAAAATAACAACTTGCTGAACTGAGATTACAGACCTTGTTGTGTTCAAATGTAGTTACAGAACTGAATACAAAGTAAGTTTTTCCCATAAGCCATATTTCTAGATTAAAAGTGAAAGGAATCACAGACCCACTGCCTCATATAGCCCTTGGAGTGCACTGCATTTTTGTCTTGTAGCAACTAGCGATGAGGCACTGAGCAATCTGATTGTTACTTCAGCTGTGGTAGGACAGTGACAAACAAAAGGTTCTTAGTGCTTCTGTTCCTGAAATCTCAGCCTGCACTTGTAAGATGGCCTTGTTTTTTTTCATTCTCTCAAGCCTAACTCACAGGATCTGTTATCATTGACTCTGTAGCAAGTCTTTACTGAAAAAGCAAATGGCATTTCTGTCAGATAAGAATCTAAGTAAGACCTGCACTTAAAATTTGTCAACTTTCATTTGCGTATACTATTCAACAATGAAAACTCCTACAGAGCTCTGTCTTAAGAGAAACAGAAAAGATCTTCTGTTGGGTCTTGCAGTCTGATTTTGATAAC
This sequence comes from Phalacrocorax carbo, assembly GCF_963921805.1. Classification (NCBI taxonomy): domain Eukaryota; kingdom Metazoa; phylum Chordata; class Aves; order Suliformes; family Phalacrocoracidae; genus Phalacrocorax; species Phalacrocorax carbo. Next base: position 20,165,285 of record NC_087523.1, on the reverse strand, counting down.
AAATAAAATACAGTGCATTCCTCTAGAGAACTATTGATATGAATCATCTATTTAAGAAAAGGTGTATTTGAAGAGAATGAATCATTGTTTGCCCTATGCAGTACTCCAGCACATAGTAGGTACCAGTATTATTCACCCAGATGTGTAGTAACTTCACTAAAACACCATTCTTATGTATTTTAGCCTTAGACACATTATCCTTCTGGAATTTATAACTACCTTACTTTGTGAACAGATATTCCATTCTATACATACCGATACAAACAAAATAGTCCATCTAGTATTATCAGATGCACGTATCTTTTCTCTCCTGGTGGTCTGCGCACACAGACTGAAAGCACTCAATGACATTTGATCTTGGAAACTAAACATTACTAACTGTGGTTAACATTTAGATGGGAGATCATAAAAAACAGAATCACAGCTGATGGAGAACGAAGAATTGTTACTGACCATGCAATGTTAGGCCTCGTATATCAAAAGATTGACTTTTTATTTAGTCCTACTGTTGCTGCTAAATTGGCATGGAAGAAAAAAAGAATGATGAATTCCTATGCTTGGGAATAATTTTTTCATTCCAGTAGCTGAATGCATGATCAATACAGCATTTAAAATACTGGTCTTTTCTATCAACTGACAATAAATTATTTATTCAGTTCACTATTAGGTCAATAGTGCTTTGATACAGCAGATGGACTATTGGAAAAGTAATTGGTTATAAAATGAATTTAAAGATTTTGGAGGGACTGGGATCCTATCAGCGCATCTGAGTGGAGCACAGCACCTTTGTGAATTAAGTTCACTTCATAAGGTGTACATGCCACGTTCTCTATACGTCCTCAGGAGCTGAGATGGGATCTCCCTAACAGGACTCATGCCTACCCTCTCAAAATTAGGTTTGTCTGTATTTGCACACTATCTAAAAGGAAATTAGAAATCAAGATGTTTCACCTGTTCACTTTAATTATTTATATTGATCTTAGTTTAGTTTATATTGATTTTAGTTGATCTTTTAACTATTATATTTATTGTCTACAGAGGATTAGAAAACCATTAAATTGCAGTGTTGCCTGAATAAAAACTGTCCCAGGAAGCTTACAATGGCATTCTTACACATTGCTAATGTATTTTTACAATTCAGAACTTTTCTCCAATCTTTTATAGGATTATTTACAGCTAGGAGTATAGTGCATCACTGACACTAGACTGTATACTATGGACCTTTAACCAGAAAATGACTAGGGAGAATTTGCCCCTAAAAGTATTGAGATTAATAACAACATCAAAATAACCCATTTGCCTTTTGCTCTAATCCACTATCGTCATGAGCATTGTAAGTCTGTGTTTGTAAGACATTATTACCCACATATATATAGCTCTTGATCACACATGACTTGTGAACAGTTTGAGTGTGGCTCCATATCAAACCTACATCAATGGATTGGCAACAAAAACGTAGGGATTTCAAATACTCTGCTAAAGGGACTTCTAGACTGTCTGGGGAGTGAGCTGCATGCTTACCCAGCACCGTCCAACTGCGAAGCAATATAACGTGTAATAGCTGTTGCTATTTCCCTTCTCTGGAGCATCTTTTGTACGGCTTTATCTCTGTGTTATACAGCTAGTGGAGACCAGCCACATGTAGATACATCAAGAGCTGCCGTAGGAAATTGTGCTTCTAGATTCAATTGCTCTTGCAAATACTGATATACTTTACCAAGTCACAGGAAGCACTCAACTTCTGGAGCACTCTTCTGTTGTTCCATAACTACAGCTGGCTGCATTCCAGCCCAATATACTGACTCATGAACCCAGTGCCCCTCTGTTATTCTTATAAAACCTAGTTCTTGTGTGTGAGTCAAAAGCTTAGGATTCTCTTAAACAATAAATTTCTAGACTCTCGTTCTTGGTTGTCAGCTAATCATCTGTGAACTCCCTGCAAATTTTTAAAAAACAAGCCAGAACAGTTGGGTTGACTCAACAGTGCCCTATACCACCTCTCGGTCAGGTAAGGCACGCAAGAGGAGTCTCTCTCATTAAAGACATTGCCAAAGGGCCAAATTCTTGCCCCTTCTGGCAATCCAGAAGAATAACTCTATTAGATGTTTTAAAATTTGGAGAAATGTATTAAATCTTTGGCACTCTTACTTGTTTCTGCTTGTTCAGGCAGGCTCTAGCATCCTTTATGCCTTCAAATGAAATCCTAAACACATGGGAACATAGAAAAATGAACGCCACTTAGCACAACCTCTACTACCTTTCCTTTTCATAACTCTAAATTTCTACGTCCTCTTAAAAATGTCACTTTCACTAATTTAGTCTTAATATTTTTCATGCATTAACTGTTACATATGCACAAACATTTCTATATGTACAGACAGATCATAACCAATTATTTTAGCATTCTACAGATTCAACAGCAAGCCCAACAATTCATCAACAGCTATGGAAATAAAGTGCACCAATTTTTTGCACGAGAATTCAGACAAGCAAATTCAGACTGCATATAAACATCCATGGGTGTAAAAACTTTTAGAACATGCTTATGAAACATATGGTTCTTATCGGAGGTTGAACAGGGTAGGCATTTGGAATCAAAAAGTTACAGTCTTTGTCATCTGTTCTTCCAGTTTTGAGCAAATTCATATCTGAGTTTTAGCAAAGCAACTTTAGACATGACCAGCTTTCAATTCTTTCATATCCTAGCCAGTTGTAGCTTGTCAAACAATATTCAGGAATATTTCCTGTAACATTAATCAAGAAATCATTTCATGAATACGATCCTAGAAAAAGCATACAGTATCAGATTTGAGTGAAAGCACAAAAGTTCAGAGATAAGGCAGGCGACAAACTGACAGAAACACCAAATTTCAAGACACAAAAATTTTAACTTAGTATAAATATAAATTGTAAAACCTTTCCTATATTAAATGGTCTTACCTTCTGTGAAGCTGCTCTAGATGTATTATGCAGCTAAGAACAGAATTAGTCTCAGAGAAAGGGGAATGAAGTACACTCATAGTCTATGACATACTATACGTAATTTTTTTGCAATGAAAGCACAACTTTGCCTCTCTTTTTGCTCTTAAAACTGTAAGATAGAATTATCTTTCCATAGCTTGCAGAATGAAAACTAACATGCACAAACACATGACTCCACCCCAGCCTCCCATTTTCGGCTGCACCCACTCCCAAAAGAGCAGTGCTTGTGCCACTCAGCGTCAGTTCAGTCAGCAGCAGCTCTAGCCAATATATTTTTAGGGTGGACTGCAGGCACAAGGAGGAGAGTATTTTATTAACTGTGTGAATAGTAAAAATGTGAATTCTAATTTACAATTGGATTTAAAAAATCAAGCTTGTTTACCTAAGAAATGTACTATTTGCTTACAAGAAGTTTGAGAACAAATCCAATTAAACACGTATTTTAGCTTTGCCCATGCAAAAGTGAGCAGCCTTCAGCACTCTCCTTTGTTATGTGTTCTTACTTATTACTCCAACACATAATTATTTTAAAAATATTGTGATGACATGATGTTGTTGCAGAGTATTATCTGATATTCATTTAAAAGCTAATCTCTGTCAGCTCTCCCGTGAGATAGAAGAAATAATATTTTCTATGAATAAACCCCACCCAGTCAAAATAACATTTCTGCTACTATATAGTAACTCCCTTCACTCCAAAAATTTGGAAACAAATCAAAACCTCTCTAAAAATACTGTTTTTCTTTCTCCATGTAAGCAAGCAGAGGAAAACACAGTTTAAGCGATTTAAGCGTGAATATAATCCAACAAGCCATGATAAATGTTATATGATACTCTCTTTCCAGAAAGCACCTAGGGAGTCAGGAAATGATATCTCATTGCAGATATATTGGTCATACTATTCCCAAAAGATAGTATGAAACACTGTTCTGTTTTTAAATCTTCAGATTTATGACCAATAACAATGTTAACCAACTTCATTAATGGCATTTATTGCCATATACAAACAAACTAGTTTGCAGACCTTGTAACTATACATCAGGTTTTTTTAGCTCCTCTATTGAGAAGTGTAACACTGGTTCATAAACAGGTGGTTAATTTCCAGAGATAGCAGCTTTGCCGGATCACAAGCATTCTGAGTCTTGGATAATTAAGAGATGTAATTCCTCTCAGATGAGTACTTTTTAGACGAAGAAACACTGGGATGGCAGAATGCTTCTTGGATCCAATAACAAGGTATTTGGTCTGGCAACGACTGAAAAACTGTTTTCATTATCCCGCTAACAACTACAAAGGAGTAAAAAGATAACTCCAGAAATGGTTAATTATACACTCTATTACACACACAGGCTTTTGAGTTACTCACATCAACAGGAAATACAGTAGATAATATAGCAAACACTGTGTAGAGGATGTAAACAGTACTATCTTTAAAGAAATATTAATTACCTTCTTTCAGGAATCTGCCCTGATTTCCTCTGAAGGGAACGATAGTTCAAGATAGAGAAATGTGATGCAACAGCAGAGGATATGTTTCTCAGCCAAGTAGGAACAGGACTTTTCTGGGTGAAGATAAAGGGGTTTGACTTAATCAATAGGAGCAAAAGAAACAGGGACAGAGGATAAGATTTTATATTGAAAATTTCCATGCAATTTTTATTTTTCAAAATTTTAGAAATTTACTTTCCCTTTTATTTTCAGCACGCGCAGTGTTACTTGAAGATATTTATGTCCCAAATTTCTCTCTTTTTTTTGTTTGAAATACTAGGCTGATAGCTACATCAGTGACAGAGCTAATCATCAATAGAAATTAAACCCTCTGGATTTCAAAGAAAACAAGAAAAATCAAATTCAATGTAACAAAACCGAGAATAATTTCTGGACTACAAAATGGTTCTGAAACTGTGTATCAACAAAGGTGAATTTTACATAACATTCTAATTCTCAGACTCGGAGCAAATATTATTTCAGAAAGAATGCAATTTCAAAAGCACAGTGACTATACTCTCCATGAAAAGGTCTGTCTGGCTTGTGCTATTATTAACTAATGTACTACCAAACAATTTTTGGATTGATTCTGTTTGGATGCCATCAAATTTTCCTTAGCCCTGCCATTAATAGACTTTTTCCTTTTAACTTTATCGTCCCATCTCCGTTTTCGATGATTGCTAACTTCCAGTTCATTTGAAGTGATATTTCTGGGCTTTATGTTTGTACTGTATATATGATACAATTAACACTTACTTAATTTTTTTCATTTTCCTTTCATCAATTTCCCCCTTAATTTTTTTTCAAGTAAAAAATATGGGAGCAACAAAGAAATAAGACAGACAAACTGTAATGATGACCATATCCTGCTAATGACTTATGCTGAAGACAAAAGCAATTAATAATAATAACTGAAGTATATTTATGTTAACTTAATACTATAGCCCATTGTCAAACTTTGCACATGTTTTCTATTGTCATCATGAGGACACTGATGTAAATTCAACACAGAAAGCTTTCCTAAATGTAGCACCACAGACTGCGGATCCAAATTTAAGCCTAACCACCGAGTGAATCTGGGCTCCAACTCTAACAGCAGAATGTTTCCTTAACACCATAGCAGGCATGACTTTGGTACTGACTCAGCTGTAATGATGAAACCTATTAAACCACTGACATCCTTTCTCGTAAGATGATGAATTTTTCATATACATCTCCCATTCAAGTACAGACGAGGACCAACTCTGCTTAGTTTCTGAGATATTACATGATCCTACCTCAAGCACTTAAACTAACGTGCTTATTAGCTTTCTTAATGTTAAAGTGATGAACGTGTTACCTCTTGCTAATTTTGTGACTCAAAGAACAAGACGTTCAACATCGCTCGCTTCTGGAGTTTTGTTGGATTTATTTACTTTTTTCACTATTGCAGCAATTGCAACCTATATGAAATGAGACACTAAATGAGATACCTTTTCTATAAAAATCTAAATATATATATTTTAATTACAGAGGTGCAGTAGTATATGTGTAGCAAACCAAATTATTACCTCAAGCCCTATAATATACTCAATGCTACCGCTGATTACCTAATGACTAAATCTTTAATTTAGATACCCATAATTTATGTTTATAAGCTCTATATTAAGTTTCTTTTCTGTTCTGGAATATTTGCTCCCTAGCAAAAATGCCTTGCGTGTGGATATTGGGCATTACTAAACAGATGTGCTGGCAGACCTGAACTCATGCTGCTCGTACGTTACACTGAGGTAAACCGACTTCAGACAAAAAAAGCACACAGGCTAACCAACCTTGTTGAATGGTTGGACTTCTTAGTCTGGGCACACTATCACGCTAACACACCTGCATGGCATCCAAAGATGCCCCATAGAGTTTCTTAGCTCGGCGACAGCGCAGAATTAATGCTTCTGAGCCAGAGCTAGATCGTAGCCGGCTATCTTGGGCTACAGGCATAAAAACTCAGGTCTGTCTGCAGAGACATGCCCAGACCCATTCTAGTAAAGATTTCAAAAGGGTTATAATATATTTTATGATCTTGAAATAAATATACATAGGACCAAACACTACTCTTACACAAGAGCAAATCAGGAGTAGCTCATTATTTCCATATTTAATTTGCAGATCATTAACCTCAGGTCTGCTTCTCCAAATTCGCAGTAGTGCCACTGAAAGATCGGCTCCTGTAACATGGAGGTGGCAGAAACAACCACTTTTCCATTTCAGAATAGATTCCGGCTCAATTTCTACTAACATTTACCTTTAAGATAGCAGCATAAAGATAGAGGACCATCAATTTTTAATACAAAGAGAGATTTGCTGAATAAAGTAGGATTAATGTTACTATTTAGTTTAGTTATTCATTTGATCTTAGAATGTGAAGGAGGGACTAACTGAGGGCAGCTAGAATATGTCAAGAATGGGCAAATTACTAAAGATCTCCCTTACCTCTCCCCTACGCATCCTAATGCCACCAATTCCAGTCCTATTCTTTCCGTTCCAATCTTGCTACCAGACAAATGATTGCTCCCACTCCTTTTGTGTGTGGCGTTATTAATGGGTAAGAAAATATTTCCTTCTTTCATTCTTTCTTTCCTCATTTTCCCTTAAATTCTCAGAGTCCACTTTGAAAGTCTTCTAGAGATTTTAAACTTTGATATTAAATAGAGTTACCAAGGTCATTCTGACAGAAGGACCAGAAGTAATGTTTGTTTTGAAATCGAGTGCTCTGTTTAAATCTGTTTATTTCTGTACTAAGTCTAGGCCCTTTGAGTTGTCACGATGACTCAGAGCAAAGTTGCAAAGCCTCAGTTCTACAAAGAGATTAGTCATTTTGTTTTTTTGCACTGAGCTGCTCTGAGTCAGCTTCAAATTGTTGCACATAGAGTACCTGGGTACATCTTCAAATGGCGCAGGTAACTTCAGTGCAAATTTCTGAGAGAAAAGCAGCCTCTCTTTATCTCAGTAAATAACTGACTAGGCCTACGTTGTCTAATATCCTCAAATAAGACCTGGGTTTTAGAATGAAAGAAATAACAGCGTGAATGTCGATTTATGTTTTTCACCTTAGCCAAGGAGAAACTTTGGAGCTAGCAGCCTGAGATTAATAAATGCTGAGTATACTGACCAATCAGTTGAGATGTGTTCTTCATTCATTAACTATTTCAGGGATTAAAAAATTAGTCACCAGAAGGTTTACTTTATTTGTATTCATAGCATGTGTGTGTATATATATACGTGAATATATGTGTGCGTGAACCCATCTTGTTAATTTTATAATGACTGCAGTTGAAGTGGTGTATTCTTTAGTCTGTACACTGTATATCATCTAAATACAATTCACACCATTTACATTGTATGTCAAAACTCTGTGTATTTGCATCACAGCATCAAAATTAAGTGTATCACTACTGTATAAATATTTTTACATCTATAGATGTAAACTCTATAAACTCAACAGAAAAATACACTAACCCAAATTGTCTCTCTAGCCAACAATATCATCCTGATGCTTCTTGGAGAAAAAACCTACAAGAGACATCTTAGAAGAAGCTGTCAGGGTTCTTTGAATCACCCAGCTGTATTAATGCTTTTATGTGGCTCCACAGAGAAGCACGTAAAAATATCCTGAAGGCTAAAAGCAGTGAACTTTAGAGAAGGAAGGAGAAGGAAGATGACCTGATCCACTTGTCAGTTATGACAAATTAGTGTTGCTCTAAGGCCATTTTGAGTTATTTCCACCTGTACGAAGTCTGTATTTGCTCCCTCTCCTCAGAGTATGTTAGTTACCTTTTCATAATGGCCCTCCTTACTTGTTTTTCTTCTCTTCAGACCATTTGACACATCCTGCTATTTTACTAGGCATTCAGAAGGCTTTTAATCATAACATATTAAATAACAAGCAAATGTTCATGTCTTGATTCAAACTAAAGTATTAATGTCACTGATTATTTTCAAGAGAAATATTGTGGTTATTTATTTTTATTTATTTTCTAGAGAAAGTATTATGGCCAAGACCCCTCAAATCCATAATCACTGCATGAAGGAATCACATAAAATATTACATTTTCTGCCTACTTCCTTGCCACCTATTAATAGTTGTTAAATAAGTCAGAATATAAACTACTTATTATCAAACTAACAATAGGCATTTAAATATGTAAATAAGACTAAACATTGGGTATGATCTGTTGCACTTGATCATTCTTTAAACTTATGTCATTTACAAGTATACCCTTGATTTTGTTCTCAAACTACCCATCTAAATGACAAACAATACCAGTAATGAATTCTATAAACTTATTTGGGGACATAATTTATTTGTATGACTGTATTAAATACAGTTTCATTACATCATACAACGCTTTTCTGTTGAAGGGATTAACATCTAATGCCATGTTCACTTTGCAAGATTGAAAAATAATTGAGATTTGGAACACGAACGCTTCAGAATCTGATTTAAGAAGCAACAGCAGAATGTAAGGCAAGATTTTGAAATCTTCTGAACACTGTTCCCTTACAAACTGCCGGAGTTGAGAAATACATTGCCTTGAAATGGAGTGATACAAATGCGTACCTTATACACTCTATTATCAGGAGTTTTAGGACAGAAATATTGGAGAAGTTTTTATTAAAAAAAAAATGTAGTAGTACTTTATTTCAAAATATATCAAATGCCTTTATGAAAAAAGAAAGGCACGCCTGTTCTAATCTAGTATGAAATATAATTTAGAGACCCACTGCCCCTGTATTATTATTTATTTTTCATATTGCGGTAAAGGTCACTACGCTGCATATTGTACAAATACACAGAAGTAACGCTGAACTGCCAACACTACTAAGTAACAGAATATGCTATTACTGAAAGCACAGTAGTAAGGGAAGCCCTGAAAGGCACTACGTGATTGATTTTGCGCTGATACAACATATTTACACGTACTCTTTCCTCTCTCCTGCTCTCACTCACATCAAACCACGGGTATAATGGAAAATTACCCTCTTCCCCAAGATGCAATAATACCAAGAAGTGTTGAGTTAATATCTATACTGATGTATTAAAAATAAGTACAATATGAAACAAATAATACAAATGATGTCACAATTACCTAAAAAGGCACGATAGATAATGCCTCTTCTCAGAACTCCACAGAACTGTGAATAATACCATGGCAGCAGACTAAGGCTTGCTCACTGGCCATGTGGAATGCCAGTCATAGAGGCAGCCTAGATCAGCTTTATCAGTTTTACCTTCTACCCCATAAGGGTGTATCTTTCAGAATGACTGTTAGGTTCCTAAATAACACAGGCACATAATAATTTTTATAATTATGATAATTTATTACTTAGTCTATTCTTCATTTTTTGTGAAGTGATGGAAAGTAAAGCTTGGCAAGCATAAAATATTAACAAGAATAACAGAACAGCCCTGACAATTGAATATCAGGAGACAGAGCAAACACTCAGTGACAATCTCCTGCTGTTTCCATTTATTGCAACATAGGTTTTTTTCCTGGCTTTATTATAAACGATTTTCTTTTGTAAAAATTTTCAGTTGCTGTGAAAACTACTTGTGAATCTGTGAAAGCTCTTTCTGAAGAACAAACATAGGTGTGAGGAGCATACAGAATGGAATTCCAAGCTACATACTTAAAATTAGATTGCAAAATCTGTATTTGTGTTTGTGAGCAGCTACTTACCCAAGCAGTCCTACAGGCTAAACTGAACAAACTGATACCTCCTCATGCATTTCCTCCCATATTGATAGGTGCATAATTTCTCCCTTAAGTACATGGTTCCACTAACATTTTCTTAAAATTTCACTATAAAAGTACAGATGTCTAACACTGAAACAACCATTTGCAACACACGCTATCCTATCTACTTTAGATTTTTCCTCCTTCTTAAACCAGGAAAGAAAATAAATACTATTCACTGTCAGGCTTCACACAGAATTACTGTTCCTAACAAATTAGGAATTCTAAATGCTTAATTCCTGATAGGTTACCAGAATCATTAACCTTCGTAACCATTATGAACAATGGACTTTTGCATTGCTAGCAGATCTAATACTAACAAATTACTACTTTAATCTCAATTATTTACAGGTAAATCACTGTTCATCTGTAAAATCTGCTGACTGTTAAAAGTCATTACAGAGCTTAATTAGCTGATCAGCTGCTTATTTCCTTATGCTATTCATTCTTAAATTCTTACACTCAACACACAGGGATTATTTATTTTTTTGTTTTGCATGTGAGTACAGCTAATTTTTTGAAAATAATTGCCAAGAACTCAGATTTGTTTAATCACGTTTTACTTGGCAATTATTAGTCTTGCCAAATCTGCCTGGAATCAAACTCAAACAGAACTTTGCAAGCCACGTAGCTGTTGCTGATGTATTGTCTCACTGCAATAGATTTGCTTCCTATAGGATGAGAAGTGAATGTCCAAGGAACAAGCATTAGCTTCAGACCTGACAAGTGAGTATAGTGTCTCGCCTACCTACAAATGAGCAGTAAAACATAACACAGCAGGCAACTGATGGCCACAAAGTTCCATATGGAAGCTGTGAGGAATTCTTGCATTCTACCGTGTCATCACGCTGTCCTTCCTGAAAGCTTTGCTAAGGACACTATATTAATGAGGAAACCTCAAAAAGACATTATTTCCTTCCATGAGCAAGCGGGGAAGTTCGGGGAAATTGGGTCGGAAGCAAATACAATCGTCATCTGGCTCCCTTCTCTGTCAGCAAAGGGAGCTCACTGGATGTGAGAGAGGGAATATGCTGCATCTGGCAACGGGCTGGTAGCACACTCCCCGCTTGTGCAATGCTACAGCTCAGGGGAAATATGATTCAGAGGACTGTCTCTGAGTCATAATTTCTTTCTGAGCTCTTTCTGAACTGGTAAGGCCACGTTTTGTCCCATACTTGGAACTACAAGCAAAGATTCCAAGTTACCCTACATTTTGAAATGCATCAAGGAGTCCCAAAAATTTGCAAGGGGCACCTACGTGCGTTTGTGTCTCCTAAGCTTTGCTTTGCTTTGCAATAATTAAACAAGAGTAAGGTACTTGATATTAACAAAAAAGCAACCAGCCACTGCTAATGACTTTAAATGTAAACCAGCATATTTACTATCTGTGTTCTAAAACGCCTACATTGTCCTGCTACACATTTAAGCTAATTATGTATCTCATATATAGAGAAGGCATATCCATCATACTGTATGGAAAGGTGAGACGTTAATTACCCAAAGCTTACAGAAATCCTATATCACAGAAGGGCGGGCGGTGGAGCAGCACGCCCCGGCGCTCAGGGGGTTCCTCAGGGGGAGCTCCTCGGGGGAGGGAGTTCTGGGGAGGGGCTCCTCAGAGGGGGGCTCCCCGAGGGGGGCTCCTCAGGGGGTGGTTGTCCTCGGCGGGGCGGGAGGGGCAGCGCGGAGACCCGCCGGCAGCTCTCGCGAGAAACGCTGACGAGGCCTGGGCATTGCCGGGGCAACCGCCCACTCCCCGCCCGGGGAGCGCTGCCCGCGGAGCGCGGCGGGCGGTTTGCGCGGGAACGGTCGGGCGGCGTCACCCCGCCAGCTCAGGAGGTGCGTTCAGTCGTGGTGGGCATCCCCATCCCAGAAGGGGTTTAGCTCTGGTGCCCACCCGGCACGAAGGCACGTCCTCTGCACCCGTGGGTGTGGTAACCCCGGGAGAGTTCCCACGGAAACCCGCAGCCGCCCGGGCCTCCGGCTGCCGGGCGCGCCAGAGCCCTTCACTGGTAACGGGTGGCAGCGGCGGGAGCAGCTGTGCGAGTGTGACCCGGTGGACGGTCTGCTCGGCCCGGGGGCAGGGCTACGAGAGGGAGCGGAAAGGTTAAGGAGCATCAGGGAGACTGAGAAAGAGGCTGGTGGAGCCAAGCTCTGCCCTCCCTGAGACAGAAGCAGGAACAGCCCCAGAAAAAAAACAAGATCCAGGGGATCCTGTGTCCTCCCCCGCCAGGCTGAAGGCAGTAGCTTAAAGGAAAGGAGTGAACGGAGGCAAGCCCATGCTTGGGGCGGCAGGCAAAACCCCTCTTTGCCCACCTCACCTTCCCAGGTGCCTCTGTACCACAGGTGTGAGGCTCGGGATGTGGAAGGCCAGGCAACGGGTGATGTGGGTGACAGTCCCTGTACTCCAGAGGTGTCGCTGGGGTAGGAAAGGCCTACCCCCCCCCGATTCACGACCACCTCCATGAGGAAGAAAAGATGGATTATAGGTGTAGGCAGCTCCCTTCTGAGGGGAGCAGAGGGTCCAATATGCCGACAGACTCTCCTCTTAGGGAAGTCTGCTGCCTCCCTGGGGCCTGGGTTAAGGACACCACTAGGAAACAGCCCTCGGACTATTACCCATTACTGCTCCTCCATGTGGGTGGCAATGAAGCTGCAACTTGCAGTCCAAGGGCAATCAGAAGAGACTCCAGGGTCTTGGGATGGTTGGTGAGGGAATCCGGAGCACATGTAATTTTTCCTCTAGCCTTCCATTTGTGAGCAGCAACACTGGAAGGAACAGATGGACCCAGTCTATTAATGCATGGCTCTGTGGCTGGTGTCACCACCACAGTTTTGGGGTTTTTGATAATGGAATGGTCTATATGGCACCAGCCCTGCTGGCGTCAGACGGGATTCATATGTCTCAAAGGGAGGAGAGAGTCTTTGCCCATGAGCTAGCGGGGCTCATTGACAGGGCTTTGAACTAGGCTTGAAGGGGAAGGGGGGTAATATCAGGCTTGCCCGTGACAAGCTGTGGGATAACACTCCGAGGTTAGAGGAACGGGGTGCCAGTGAGGGCCCTCAGCCTGTTGCTCTGAGACTTGCCGGGTACGCTGGGGCGCACCTGAAGTCTTACGGAGATGAGCCAGGGGCTCCTGAGATAATTGGAGCAAATGGGAACACCGATGCAATACCTCAAAGGAATTAAGGTGTGTTCCTCTAAGAAGGTGACACAGCTGACAGCCCAGCTGAGGTGCCTCTACACCAAGGCATGCAGCATGGGCAACAAACAGGAGGAGCTGGAAGCCACTGTGCTGCTAAAAAGCTACGACCTGGTTGCCATTACTGAAACTTGGTGGGACAAATCCCATGGATGGAGCATGTCTATCAATGGCTACAGGCTGTTCAGAAGGGACAGGTGGGGAAGGAGGGGTGGAGGCATTGCTGTCTATGAGAAGGAATGGATAGATTGTGAGGATGACTTATATTCTTCAAATATTTCTTACATAATGTGGTGGGCTGACCCTGGCTGGACACCAGGTGCCCACCAATGCTGCTCTATCACTCCCCTCCTTAGCTGGACAGGGGATGGAAAATATAACAAAAGCCTCACCTCACCTGTCCTCAGAAAAGGACAGGGAGATCACTCAGCAGTTACCATCATGGGCAAAACAGACTTGCCTTGGGGAAACTAATTTTTTGCCAATCAAAGCAGAGTAGGGTAATGAGAAATAAAAAACAAATCTTAAAAACACCTTCCCTCCACTCCTCCCTTCTTCCCAGGCTCAGCCTCACTCCTGATTTTCTCTACCTCCTCCCATGAGTGACACAGGGGGACAGGGAATGGGGGTTGTGGTCAGTTCATCACATGTCTCTGCTGGTCCTTCCTCCTTGCACTCTTGCCCTGCTCCAGCGTGGGCTCCTCTCTCCATGGGGTCAACAGGTCCTGCCAGGAGCCTGCTCCAGTGTGGGCTCTCCATGGGGTCCCAGCCTCCCTTGGGCATCCACCTGCTCCAGCGTGGGCTCCTCCATGGGCTGCAGGTGGATCTCTGCTCCACTATGGACCTCCACGGGCTGCAGGGGCACAGCCTGCCTCACCATGGTCTTCACCAGGGGCTGCAGGGGAATCTTTGCTCCGGTGCCTGGAGCATCCTCCCCTCCTTCACTGACCTCGGTGCCTGCAGGGTTGTTCCTCTCACTCTCCTCTTGGCTGCTGTTGTGCAGCAATTTTTCTGCCCCTTAAATATGTTATCCCAGAGGCACTACCCCTGTTGCTGATGGGCTTGGCCTTGGCCAGTAGTGAGTCCATCTCGGAGCTGGCCAGCGTTGGCTCAGTCGGATATGGGGAAGCTTCTGGCAGCTTCTCACAGAAGGCACCCCTGTAGCCCCCCCGCTACCAAACCTCACCACGCAAACCCAATACAGCCACATGCCTATATTATGAGGAATACTGTATTTTGACTTTTCCTAACGGTTATGGAAGGTCTTTTCTCACTGTGCCATGGATACAACTTGTGCAGAATATGGGCATTTTGAATCACCTACCATGTGCATTGGACGTCCTCTGGATCTTTGGAGACCTCGTCATTGTCTAGATCACTGTAGATGACTTCCAGCACTGCTAATTCTCTCAAGTACTGGGTGCCTTCATCTGTGATTGTCCACTTTCCTGGGTAGTTCAGAAGATCTTCCTTAAACTGGTATCTTGCCCTCACACTTGAGAGGAGCTGTGGATTGTTGCAGGATACTGCAAATCACTGCCTCTTTTCCAATTCCTCTCTCAATTCCCCAGTTTCTAGCAAGGGATCCCAGCTGTTGGGCTTCCTTACTTTCCTGTTTCTGACCGTTGGCCCCGTTATCACAGCACTGGAGCAGCCAGGCAGCAATCTGCTCACCTGGCTGGTGGCTGTCATCTTTCTGCAGGTCTCGAAGTTCTGACGAGGTCAGGGACCAGGGAGCTTCCACTTCCTGTCTGATTTCTCTCACTCCTTCCATTTCTTTGCTGAAGGACCGGCTTCTTGATCAAACTATTCCTCTTCTTCCTCCTCCCTTCACTCACCTTGGTGTCTGCATAGCTTTTTCACGCATGTAATCCTTGAAAGCTAGTAGTATCCTGAAATATTAACAAAAGCTTCTACGTGTTTAGAGGACCTCATAAGAACGACCTTGTCAAAACTGTTCCTCAAGATACGCAGCCCACATGACAGTTTGTGGATCGCGAAAGATAATCTGTTCGACAAACTGGATGTTTACGTTACTCTGGCAAGAGACATTACAGAGCAAAGGTTTCAGCTTGTCCACAGCAAGGCTTTTTGCCAATGGATCACAGAAAAGGCACAACAAAAATTTGATTTGTCTTGTTTACTCCGTATTTCTCCCTTTGAGGCTACCTGCTAGCCTGAAATGTTCTACTGCTAGCTATCTTCCTCACCAAGCAGTGCAGTACAACGCAAAAAGACACAGTGCTGAGGACACAGAGTCCATACTACATGGATTTCCAGGGTTTTACTTTTTACTAACGTTAATTTGGTCCTGTAGATGGACTGTTCATTAGCAGCTGGAGTGCACTATGGCTATGTCTCTATTCGCAAGAAATATGGAACAGTAGAGCAGATCTGGAGGGCAGAGGCGTGTTGAAAACTTGATGTCCACTCTAGATGCGTGTTGCAGTTTACCTGACAGTAATTCTAGGCTGGTTCAATGAATGGATAATCTGTCATCATGTTGCTGTGTCACAGCTTCTGGTCTAATTTCACCTGGAAGGAATTCAGTTTGTGCACTCCAAGACTGCTACACATTGCAAATTGGAGCAGGTGAGTGGAGACAAATGAAAAATTAATTTCAAAAGTTAACTTCCAATCCAAACCAAAACACTGATGTAAATATATCGCGATTGTACTCCTGGAATGCATCCTTTGGTTTAGATTCATCAGGAAGGAATTCAGTTTGCACACTCCAAGACCGTCCTCTTCAAAAGTGAACCCTTAACCCTAAAACACTGAGGCAGAGACCCCCTTTGCAACCCAGGCAGAGAGGAGCTCTGTTCTTTGCTTCACCCTATGCTTTCTTGCAGAGCTCCACACAATTAGTTTACTTCTTTGGAGGCACTGGCTACTGCAGCTACCACAGATGCTTATTGTTTGAGGAAGGCTGAAATATTTCCCTAGGCTGGCACTTACTCTGCAATGGAAATTGGCCACCTTTGTTTAAAAGAAAAAAAAAGTAATAGTGAAGTTATAGTGTTGTTCTTTACTGACAGAAGGTCTGCCACCCTCATGAATGGATTATGCTGCCCCTATATGACAAATGGAGGCATTTCTGAGCTGTCAGTCAAAGATCCCGTACAGCAAAAATCCCAGCCCAACTTTTCTGACAGAAAGTTCAGATTCAGCTGAAAAAGAAAACAAGATGTAGGAGTACCAGCTTCCATGTGAGGAAGGATTCTATATACCAGTATTCCTTCTTTAAAGTATTTTCTATTAAGTTAGATGATCTTTTCTCTCCTGATAAATACTTTTCTTAAGCTCAGGTGATCATCTGTTGCTCCATTATGTAACACCACAATTCTAACAAAACCTGACTCTACACCATGGTCTTGTACCAGAAGGTACAAGAAATCTAAAGAGCTAGTCAACTAACAACTCTGCATTCCATTTTTTTTCCTAATCTGGTTGTTCATAAAAATTTAAAATATATGCCCTTCCCTAACAAAGCATGATAATTCAGACACAGTTAGGAGAATGCACAGGAATTATTTTAAGAAAATTATTTTGTTGGCAATGACTAGATTAAAAATTCAATATATCTTGCTGTACAGATGAGAGAGTTTTTTCTCTCTTATACCAAAAAGAAAGGAAAATTTCTGTCAATTGGACCATAGAAATAATATAGAAGATATATATAGAATAATATAAATATAGAATAATAGGGAAGCTAAATGAAAATGACACCACATAAAACTGCCTAAGTCACAGTCAGTTCACTAAGCGTGGCTGTGGTTAAGATAAGCACATGCACACTTGTTCCCTGAGACAGATACTGCTGGGGAAATTCAGGTTAAAAACGATCGGACCCCCACTGGTGTTCAGGAATTGACACTCTATGACTGAAGCTGTCATCAGAAAAAGCGAATACATTGCCCACACAAATGTGGTTTTCAAGCTTGGATTTGCTTCCTTTGCTGCTAAAGAAGCCTCCACCAGGAAAGGAAGACACAAATTACTTCAACTTCCCAAGTCAAAAAATGAAACTGAAAGGCAAATAAATTATTTTTTAAAAAACTTAAGGCATTTTTACAAGTGAGGTTGTAAATAATAATTGCAAAAGCTGTGTCAACCAGCATAAAGCAGAAATTTCTCATTTACAAACTCTCTAAAGGGTATTTACTTTAATTTCCACTAATAATTTTTTTTAAATCAAAGAATTAAAGACACGCTGGCTAATCGACATTTAACATATTTTGGTAGATATGATGTGCTAACAAAGACAGTAACAGGAAAGGTTCACTTGCGCTCAGTTTGGGGACAAAATGCTTTTCCTTTATGAAGACTGTCCTGTCTGCTAATTACCATTAATACTCGAAAACTGACACTAATTATACAGCTTTTTACTTCCAGTTATATAAATGGGTATTTTTAATTTCTTTTCTACCCTGCTATTCTTCAAAGACAATCTCTGAAATTAGTGAATAAAAGTAGTTTCTGTATCCCACTGACCTGGACATACAGCCAAAACCTGTATATTTTTTTTAATATATATATATATAAAGGGCACATTTATGTTTTTTTCACTAAAGCAGTTGTGTAATATTTCACACAATCCCAAAGCTATCATCACTATATAACCCAAATAGCAACAATCCATAAGTAGAAAACAATAGGCAGAATAATCTTACTATTCATTCCTGATCCAGTAAGAAAACGTTTTGCACATTTGAGGCTATGCCTTTGGAAAACAGAGTTCTGTGGTTCTTTTCACTGCATGGTGACACTATCCCCGATGATACAAAACAGTAAAGAAACCAAGCGTCTGAGTATTTTCTGTAGACGATTATGTGATAGGATTAGATAGATGGCGAAAGGAGTATAATGGAACAAGTAAACAAGCAGATCTCCATTATCAGAAAGGTGCTGAGCATCTGCAGCTCCCTCTAAATTAAATTGGGCAACTCTTTAATATGTCTGCCTCTAATTTTGTGCCTAAAAATCTTAAATTCAAATCTATACATTTTCATAAATGAGCATCACACTAAATGCTGTGAAGGTTCTGGCATCTAACTTCACTTCCACCCAGCAAGGAAAGCCTGGATGAGAGAAATAAGAGTTCACGTAGCTCATGCCTGAAAAGCGCATGCTTAGGGGTCTCCTGACACACGGTGGATTCTACATGTTTGTAGGGATAAAGGAAGCCCTCGGGCTGGCTTTTACGATGTATAACCCTTGATACCGTAGTATCTGAGGTCCTCGGTCATTAACAGATTTTATCTCCAAAAACAATCTTTTGAGAAAGGGAAGAATTATTATTTCCATATAATGACAAAGGAATTGAAGAACAAGATAGATTGCAAGATTTGCCCAAGGGTGTAGGGCAAACCTGCCACAAACTGAAGTGACAGCTTCGAATTCCTGCTTCTTGGAGTTTTCTAAGGAAAAAGTGCCTTAAACAGAAGGCATTTTTGTCCTCTAGGTCTTGGTTAAGAAATGTCGCAGTGATTGCATTTTCTCATCCCACTGACATACAATGAATGGGGAGGTTTCCCCGGGTGCAGAATAACCTAGCTGTAAGTGATCAATTTAAAACCGCTATTGGAGTTGATCCCGTGAGCTAACTTTCCTTCTTGTAAAAATCACACTATGGCCATACCGTGAACAGAACCGCTAAGAATTTAATGGGAGCAGGCTGCTTTGGAGATATAAAGATAAAATGAGACTTCTAGGGGAAGAGTTTGGGCCATTCATATACACTGTGAAGAATTACATGAATTTATTTTGTGAGCTAAGTTAAAATAGGTAATAAAATGTTACAAACATATACAAACCTATAATTGGTGAAACAATGTAACACATAAAATTAAAAACTACTAAGCCTACTTTCTGCTCAACATCCTCGGGTTACTAAGTATTCCTGGGATATTTTTATTCTAAATTTCTACAGAGAGGTAATCTGGAGTTCCTTTCCCTTTTATGAACATGTCATGTGTAAGATTGAGTTGGGATTGTGTTTTACTGCTCAGGAAATCTGATTTCTTTTTTGTCTTTTATCGGGTAATTACTCCTGTAGATGCAACCAAGGATGGGCATAATATAGGCTCGTGAAACTAGAAGAAATGAGCAATAAATCATTAGACGTTGTGTCCAAAACCATTTACTTCCTAGATCTTAACTGAATTAATAATATTGCTCTTTGTGGAATGTCACAGACACCTACAGGACCCTTTACTTGCCCCTCAGTACTTCTGCAGCAGGTGGCATATATGGCCCTCTGTTTGGCCCAACAGTACAACAACCGATTGCTTATTTACTTCATATTATAGACATTGTAGCCACTTGTGGAAACGATAATAAAAGAAATGGGCTCAGATTTCTGGTTTTTCACAGTGCCTGCCTCGTACAGGCACTTGGTAGGGTCGGAAGGGCAACTAAACGAAGCACAAAGCAAACATACCCCCAGCTCTAAGAATGACAGGTTCTTCAAGTCTGGTGAAGATCAAGAGGCACGAAGAGGGGATCCTGTTTTCCCTTTGCAGTTGCTGGAAGACAATGCAGCCACAGTAAAGGATGCATTTCATACTCAGGCTATGTTGGTTGCTATTAGTAAAACTGAAGAATATAAAACTGACCCTATGTAACAGCAGGGCACTGACTTTAGAGAGTGAACAATGGCTATGTGCTAGACCAGTAGCCAGAGAAACAGCAAGATGGAAACCTACAGAAGTTTGTGAAAGTTATAATAATTTGTGACATAAAAGACAGCAAAATTAGATCCTATCCTGTAACTAGACCATTATTTCAGTCACACAAGGATACCATATACTAACAGGTATTCTTACATATTTTACATGAGCTACAAATATAAGAGATCATTACCACAGAAAATCAATTAACTTTGACTCAATAACTGCATCGAAGGCTCTAAACAACATTTATTTGAAAAGGGATAAAACAAATTAGTTATTCTTCCTGCTAATGAAAGCTGAGAAAGCGTGTGCATATTAAAGATTAATTTGCAGTTCGGGGAAGTACTTCCTAAGAGTCACACAGAAAAATAGGAACAATTTAAGTTTTCGGGAAGGCTGAGCACTCTTTTTAAGCCAGAGAAGGCCTATCAGAAAAATCCGTTTCTGTTAGCTCTGTTCCTCACAGCTACCCATGGGTCTGACCATGCACCTCCACCACCCCAAAATTCTACAGGACTGAGGTACGCATACGCTGCTTTCTCAGCCCCCCAGCAAAAGCATTGCAAGTGCAACATAATAGCAAAAGGCTTTAAAAGAGACCAGAAAACACTGACACGTTTCTTCTTACATACAGAGACAGCTTATTCATTGTTACTGTCAAGCAAGCCCAGAGGTTGATGACTAAAAAAGAACATAAACAACACAGAAAACCCAAGCCTCTTCTTTCAAATTGTTTCCTTTCTTCCTCCCACATGCATCCTTCATGCTGGAGTAAGCATGCCATCAACACAGTTTACCTTGCTCTATAGTTTTAAGGCTTTAATATATTTAAAACTTGAAAACCACTTTAAATTTTCACGTAAAAGTGTAGAAAGAAATCCAAACAATATATGGAAATGCGTGAGCAATCTCGGCTCCACCCAACAGCCGGAGCAGGGAGGGAAGAATGAACACAAAAAGGAGTACAGCTTCAAAATCCAGTTTAATTCTACCAGGGGCTATCACCAATAGAATGCAATATAATTGTACAGCTATTGCACGATAGCATTGCACAGCAGAAACAATGTTACTGGGTGTTTAGTGGTGTATTTTCATACTAACATGTTTGAACTTCTTCAAAAACTAAATTTAATCTCAGTTTCCTACTGTTTGTAATACTTGTTTTGGGAATAATTACATTTCTGTAGTTATAACGTATTCACCGTATTGCTGTAACACTCAGGAGTTATAATCACGGGCAAGAACATATTGTGTTAGATACTGTAAAAACACAAAACAAAGAAAAGATTGCAGTTTAAACACGTGATGAGCAGGCAGTGAGCAGATAGAGAATGGAGAAGTATAAAGAGATAATGGGGCATTAACGATTGCTATGGCAAGGGCAAGATTTGGTGTGCCAGCTTCCAAACCAAGTTACTGGAGACTCCGGAAAATACCTTTTCCCACACCTGAGAGGCAGAATGAAAGAAAACACAGAGCTGTTTATCCAAGAATTTAAGAAGTGGGTGGTAGAAGTTGGTGTCAGGGATTGGTGAGAGTTGTCATCTAAATAATGAATCATAGGTGAGGTAGACAAAGAATGACCTCAAAAACAAATCAAGTACATTATGTGTGCGTGACGGAGAAGGGAGAGCTAGTGAAGAGACATATGGTCAAAATTACTGGCTAGGGAAACGTTCCTTGCACTCGAATTACAGAAAAAAAAAAGTTTATTTTTACGCATACATGACTGATACACACAAACTCCTAACTCAAATGAAATATACCTTTGGCAGGGGTACATTTATTAAAAAAGAGAAGGGGCTGCATTGGTGGGCAACACCCCGACCTCCACAGCGGGACAACCGCTACCACGCTGCGGCGCAACACCCAGAGGTGGGAAAGCTGCTCCTGTTCCTGGCCACGACAGCACACGGAGAGGGCCGCGGCTGCGCCAAGGGAATGCCACCGCCGGGACCCTCGGTGGGGATGTGCTGAGCGACGGGGCACGCACCGTGCAGGCGGGTAAAGGGCTGGGCACGGTTCCACACCCTCCAATACTGCCCCTCAAATGGTGGAACTCCGGCACATCTGGCAACGTCGAGCCCTGGATTTTAACAAAGTTAGCTTGGATGGGGAAGAGAGAGGATTTTATGGCACGCAAGCGCCCATTGATGGTTTGACTGCAAAATAGAAGGTTTTTGCTCCTCGCTCACCATGTTTTGATCTGGAATTCAGGGATCATGCCAGCGGCCTGCTTGGACACCACTGACTGAAGACCACACGCTGTATCAAGCGGCCACAGACGTAAGGCAGGTTTGCTGATCCTGCCAAACCCAAGGCTGGCTGGCGTTGGGCGAGCCCAAACCCAGGACAATTGTCCCCAAACCCGCGACAATTGTCAAGTGACATAGCAGCGTAACAAAAATAAGAAAAGCCACCCCGCACCTTACCACCGGCCGTTGCGCTTTACTAAAACCACCCTGCCTTATGCCGGAACAGGCACGCGAGTCGCGGGGGGGCTGCCGGGGCCGGGGGAGCCCTGCGGGGCCGCCGGTGCCGCGCGCGCTCCGCTCCCCTCAGACGGCCGGCCCCGCCCCTGCCTTTGCGCCCGGCTCCAACGGTCGCTCGCGCGCTGACGGCTTGTTTACCTCCTCCGCCGCGCGCGCGCCCCCGTCCTACCCGCCCCGCGCCCCGCCGGCCAATCGGGGCCGCCCCCGGCCGCGCGCGCGGGGGCTGGCCCCTCCGAGAAGAAGCCGGGCGAAGGCAACGTCAGCCGGTGGCTCTGATCGGACGGGACTCTGCCGCTGATTGGCCGCAAGACCCGCCCATCTCCACCGAACCCCCGCCTTCCGTTTTACTCGCGCCGCCGAATACACACGGCTCCCCGCCCCTCCGCCTCTCCATCTGTGTGTGTGAGGCGCGGATTTGCTAAGGCCCCTGCTCCTCATCCCTTCCCGCCAGTCAGCGTCGGCCCCGCCTCTTTCCCCACTCACCCGTCTCCAGCCCGGGAAACACCCCCCGCTAGATCTCGGCCAGCCCGGGGCGGCCGCCGTCTCCCATTGGCCCACTGCGCCGCCCATCAGCCGGAGTCCCGTCCTCCCCACACTCCCGCTCGCCCATTGGGTAGCCGGGGAAGAGCCGCCGTCCTCTATTCGCTCTCCCCCCCTGCCACTCCGCCGAGCCGCCCGCCCCTCGCCCGGGGGAGAGCGGGGGGAGGTGTGTGTGTGCTCCGCCCGCCGCCGGCCGGGGCCCCGCCTCCCCGCCTCCCTCCGCCGGGGTCACGTGATGTTTTCGCCGCCGCCGCCGCCGCGCCGGCGGGGCTTCCCTCCGTGAGTGCGAGCGGCCGGAGCGGCGCGGCCCGGCGGCGGGAGGGCGCCCAGGCAGGCAGGCAGGTACCGCCCGGCAGGCACCGCCCGCGGGCACCGCCCGCTCCCCATGCGCGGCCCGCCGCGGCTGGCGCTCCCCCGCTGAGGGCGGATTCCCCGCTGCCCGTCCCGTACCCCGGGCGCTCCGGACCCTGCCTGCCCCCACCCTCCCCCACCCCCCCAAGATGGCGAGCGGGATGAATGGCCCGAACGGCGGCGGCGGCGGCGGCGAGGAGGAGCCGGGCCCCCGCCACACGGGAGGAGGAGCCGCGCCTCAGCAGGAGCCCGGCGTGGCGGTGGGCGAAGGGGAACCGGCGTCGTCGGGCGATGGCGGGCGCTGCCCGTCCCCTCAGCCCCACCACCTGCTGCTGTTGCTGCGGCGCTCGCCCAGCGCCTCGCTCTGCCCGCCACCGGCGGAGGCCGCCCCCGCGGCGGGCCGGGCCGCCCCCGCCCTGGGCCGCGGCGGGCAGCCCCCCCCCGCTCCGGCCGGCCGCGCCGCCGCCGGGGACGACGTGAGGAAGTGCGGGTACCTGAGGAAGCAGAAGCACGGGCACAAGCGCTACTTCGTCCTGCGGGCCGAAAGCCACCTGGCCCCCGCCCGGCTGGAGTACTACGACAGCGAGAAGAAGTTCAAGAGCAGCCTGCGTGCGGCCGGGGCTGGCGGGGCGGCCTCGCTTTGCTGCCCGCCGCCCAAGCGGGTCATCCCCCTCTACCAGTGCTTCACCGTCAGCCGGCGCGCCGATGCCAAGCACAAGCACATCATCGCCTTGTACACCAAGGATGAGTATTTTGCCATGCTGGCCGAGAACGAGGCCGAGCAGGAGGCCTGGTACCAGGCCATCAGCGAGCTCATGAGCCAGAGCAAGAGGGGTTTCCTCGAGCAGGAGGACCACGCTGATCAGCAGGTGGACGAGGACGATGAGCACTATGGGGCTGCACTGAGGCCTGGCACTGTTTTCAAAGAGGTGTGGCAGGTCAATGTCAAGCCCAAAGGCTTGGGACAAACGAAAAACCTTACCGGGGTGTATAGGTTGTGCCTCTCCAGCAAGGCCATCCACCTCGTCAAGCTGAACTCTGAGGTGCCCTCCGTCCACTTGCAGCTAATGAATATTCGCCGCTGTGGGCACTCGGAGAACTTCTTCTTCATCGAAGTGGGCAGATCTGCCTCCATTGGACCTGGAGAACTCTGGATGCAAGTGGATGATTCGGTGGTTGCCCAGAATATGCATGAGACTTTTCTGGAGACCATGAAAGCTCTAAAGGCCTTTGCAGAGTTCAGGCCCCGAAGCAAGAGCCAGTCCTCTGGTGGTGGTAGTGGTACCAATCCCATCTCCTTCATCACCACCAGGAGGCACTTGGGCAACCTGCCCCCCAGCCAGACGGGCTTGCAGAGGAGGTCTAGAACTGAGAGCGTTGCTGGAGGGACTCCTCCTACCACCAAAAGTAGCAACTCCTATCGCTTCAGAACATCCAGCGAAGGAGAAGGAACCATGACGAGACCTTTTAGGTCAGTGACTGGGAGTCTGATCCACCTGAATACTGCAAGGATGAATTTGGGCCGGCAAGAAGGGAGCGGAAGGTATGTGAGAGCTGCTTTCAGCTCGTCTTACCACACCAGGTCTGCTTCACTGCCCGTTTCTCATTTTCCCTCCACTACGAGTCCCATCAGTGTTTCTTCCAGTAGCGGCCACGGCTCTGCTTCGGACATGTTGACCAGGCCTTCTAGCTCATCTGTTTGTGGTTCCCCAAGCGATGGCGGATTTATCTCCTCCGATGAATATGGCTCCAGCCCTGGAGATTTCAGGTACTTTCGAGTCAGGAGTAATACACCAGATTCCCTGGGAAACACGCCGCCGATCAGGGAGGAGAACTGTCTGAGTGAGTACATGTCCATGAGCAAGCAACAGGCAGATGATAGCTCACGAGATGATTATATGGAGGCTGAAAAGTGTTTCAGGAAAAGAACTTACTCTTTAACAAAACCGACTTCTGTAGCAGTGCAGCAGAAGACGACACAAACTACGACTTTGTTAGATGAAGATTCTGCAGGAAACCATGGACGATTACTTTACTCTGAAACACCAAAATTGAGAGATAACCATGAGTCGGAGTACAATGATGCTAACCTTGATTCTGTATGTAACCAAAGTAGGAGTAGAGCCAGGGATGATGGGTACATGCCAATGATGCCAGGAGTTGCATCTTCTCTGTCCAGCAACAGCGATTATTTGCCAATGACTCCTAAAAGCATGTCTGTTCCAAAACAGATTAACAATTCGTGGTCACCGTCTCAGGTTGACTCCAGAGGATATATGATGATGTTTCCAAAGGCTAGCTCTTCACCTGTACGAAGTCCTTTAACTGGATTTATTTCTAAAGGAAGTAACGAGAAAATCGTAAACAACGAGTATATGGATATGTCACCCGGTAATTCAGCTCCAAAGCACCCCAGTGATTCGAATTATATTCACACCGCTTCTGTTTCCAAAGGTTTCAGTTCCTATTTTTCTTTGCCCCGAAGCTTTAAGGCATTATCAGGACAAAATGGTGACCACAGCGAATACGTTCCAATGTCTTCACCTGGAAAACTCTTGTATGGTGGAGCAGAAAACGTAAAAGGGGTCAACAGTGAGGCTCTGGCTAATGGCATCTCTAAGTCACCAGTGGTGAAAGGTTCAGATGAAGGACTCATGCAGAACAGGGCTACCAGGCCCACAAGACTCCCCCTGGGTACAAGAGGCAGTAATACTATCCCAAGAATGTATGATCGTACAGTTCCACCTGAGCCAGCGAGTCCCGGTGAATACATAAATATTGATTTTAATGAAAAGGCAAGTAATACACCATATTCCTTATCTGCGGAAGGATCGCCATCATCTCTGGGCTCAAGTAGTGACCACAGACAGTCCCCGCTTTCTGATTATATGAGTGTTGACTTGGATGTACAGTCGCCAAAAGTAGCGAAGGAACTGTCCAACTCTCTAACAGATATTTCAATTTATGCAAGTTCCAGTATTCCTAGAAACCAACCAAATCCTGACTACGCTAGGCTTTCGTTTGGGACAGCTTGTGTTAGCACCGCGAGTAACAGGACTGATGACTACACGGAGATGACGTTCAACATGGCAGCAACACCACCTCGGCCGTTTGCTGCCGAATCCGACGACGGTGTAAAGATGGATAGTCCTTCTTCCATAGTGAATAGACTGTGCATTGTTGATCGATATGCTGGTAGCGGTAGCTTCTCTGTTCCTAGCTCTGAACCTCCTATGGGACCGAAAGTGATTCGAGCCGATCCTCAAGGCCGGAGGAGACACAGTTCTGAAACATTCTCTTCTGCTGGGACTGTGACGACCTCTTCCTCCTTCTTTACTGATAGTAGCAAAAGACACAGCTCTGCCTCATTTGACAACGTTTGGTTAAAACCAGATGAAAACATTTCTGATGGTCAGGAAAGCAAAATGTCCAGGGATACCTCAACTGGATTTCAGAATGGCTTAAACTACATCGCTCTGAATTTACGCGATGATCCTATAAGCTGTGAGGCAAGTACTACAGCGCCAACTTGCCATCTCCAAAATGGTACTTCAGGTTTGGACAGCGGAGCTTACGTAAGCATAGATTTCAGCAGGTCCGATGGTCTGAAGTGTAACGCTGCGAGAAAAGGTGTGTAACTTTAAAAGCATTTCCCTTTCATGCTTGCTTAACTGTAGGAATTAGATTCTCTACTTCATACTAAAATGCGGTCTTGGGAGTGGGGTAAATGTTTTTTATTACTGTAGTACAACCAGGCTCATCGTGGCACAGCATCCTGACTGCTGAGCAAAGACGAGAGCGGACGTGGTCCTTGGCCTACAGTGTTTATGTGACTCTTCTAGGCAGTTAGAGGTGTTATCAAACTGTCATCTGCCTCAGTTTTTTATAAAAGAAATTTGCTAGTATAAACATCAATTGCATTTCATATTGTGAATACTTGTCCTGAGGTTGTGGTAGCCCTTCTTCACTTCTGTTTTGCTCTTTTTCCCTTCTTATAACTAGATGAGTCTTCACTTTTTTTGTGTGTGTGTGTGAACTTGATATTTTGTAATTTGTGTCATGTATAGGGAAGGCTGAAAATTGCTAGATTGGGTTTAGACATTAAAATTTGGGGCTCGGATCTGTTTCTTTCAATAAATGTAGGTGAAATGCATGTCTTAGGGGTTTTCATATGCAAATCTGCCTGCATTTATTTAGTTGAATCTTATGTGAACAGAATGTAGTGTTTTCGCTTGAAGGTTTGATGTGCTCCTTTTGAGGTCTGGTCTCCAAAGTATCCTTGCATCGTCCTCCGGAGAAGCCCTGTCCCGGTGGCTGAGCAGGGTGGTGGGGGGCTCCTGCGGCCCATGACATCTACCTTCACCGTTTAGTAGCGTCCAAGGGCTTAGCTGAGCCGTAACCCTTCCCCTGCTGTGCAGGGGGATCTGCCTTTTGTGGAGCAGGTGAGGAATGCCTGTGGTGTAGAGGAAGAGCAGGCTCTCAGCAGTGTCTTCCCGGTCTGAAACTTGGGAGGGAAGGCTGCTAGCTTTCAAGTGATCAGTGGTCTGACCAAACTTAATGTAACGCAGTTTGAGGTGGGCATAAAAAATAAGGGTTTTGGGGGTGGGGAGGGAGAAGATGGGAAAGAGGAGGGACGCTCCTATTCATATGTTAAGCTCTTTGCTCTCATGGTGGGAGCAAAAAACAGTAATTAGCTGTTGGTGGTATTATGCATGTCCACTGATGGAACAGGAGTGCTTGTGCAAGTGCTGCATTGCACTGTAACTTTGGAAGTATAATCCTTATTTTGGTGTTGGTGACCCAGTGAACTCCTTGCACCTTCCCAGACAGAAAACCGTATGTGTTGGGAGTGCTGTTTTCCTCTCCTTACAAATGTATGTGTAGTCAATAATTGATGAGTACTAAGAGGAAATATTTAATCACTGTTGGACGTTGATATTTGTCTACTTCTCTGTCAACAGAGAAAGCAGTAAAAGGGCAGGCTACTGCTGCCTTTTGTATTTTTAATTACAATTTTAAACACTGGAATGATAGGGGTTTTTTTTTTCTAGTTTCGCTTTAAAACTAAGTGTCTAAAGGCAGAAGGTATTGCAGGAGCTTAAAATTATGTAGCCTTTCATAGTGGAAGGTAAAAGCCTGACTCAGCTTGCATGCCATTCGAAGTCTGGCAGCACTGCTTGGGGCTGCTCAGAAATGTGTGGTTTGCCTCAGTGGTTTTTTTCCTCTGCTTTGTTTTGTTGGTTGGAATCAAATTTAGAAGACGTTGAAAGTTGCCAGTCCAAGAAGTGCTTTTTTCCAAAGTTAGTCTTTCAGCACTTCAGAGATTTGTCTGCTAAGTCGAAGGCATGCTGACTGCCGTAGCTGATTGGTGTGTTGGCTTTTTGGGGGGGGGGTTGGAAAAAAGCACCCCCAAAGACAGCAGAATTCCTACTTGATCTTATTCCCTTCATATGACTAAAACCCCTGTTATAAAGGAAAACTTCTTACAAAATGGAGGAAAAAAAAAAGAGAGATGGTTTCCTTTCAGCTGTACTGTAAATATTACATTTAAAAATATTTTTCAAGAGGTAGTGTGTTAAGAAATTGTATTTGTTAAACATTTTGCTTACTACTGCTACAGCAAAACACCTACAGCCCTGTGCTTGGGGTTTTTCCCTTGTCTATTACAAGTTGTGGCGGGGGGAGAGACTTACAGCTGCTGGTTCTTGCTGTGAATAGAAGTTTTTCTGGAAATGAAACATGAAGTGAGAGAAACTCCGTGCATAAAAACACGGGCACTGGCAGGAAATAAAGCAGGAGAATAGTAAGAGCTTAGGTTGGTCGTTTCTTTCTAGTCCTAAAAAGAAAATTATAAAACAGTGCACCAAAACAAGGCCTAACAGTTTTCTGTAAAGGCAGCATAAAATATTCCTGGTACACAGTAGGAGGGCAGGTGGCGTGTGGACATTGTTTGCTTGTAGGTGGCTCATGGAGGGGTGAGCAGATTTTGGAATAGTCCGGGCTAAAAGTAGCTTGCCAAACTTGAATACAGTGTTGTAAATTCGTGGTGTACATCTGTTTCTTAGTAATGGCTTAAAATTCTTGATTATTTATATTATTTATAGAAGTCTCTATTCTTTAAACAGCTTATCAGTTTCTACTGCAATAAAGGTTTTATTTTAGTATTTTAGAAGTTTTCCTGTAATCCAGAAGAACACTTTCACATTCCATTTTGAATAGTGAAATAAAGCCTCACTCTTAAACCTCTCATATCCTGAAGAGGTGTAGTGTGCCTATGTGTAATCGATATTTTTAATACTTTTGGAGACTTTTAGCAGAACCAAGTGCTGTCCTTTCTTTCTACATCCCTGTCTTTCGCTCTCTTTGCCTGAGAAATGCTCTGTGCTTAAATCCATTCTTAAGGCAAATATTTAGCAGATGTGTTTACCCTTTACTTCCTCGGAAGGAGCTATCCCCTATTTATTAAATACTATCAAGTAGAGAACTTTCTCTCTTCTCCCTAAACTGCAGTTTTACTGGAAGGAAAACACTTCCCAACTTCGGGTTGTTTGCTTTTTATTTTTGTTTTTGTTTGCTTAAATGGTATATTGTGTTCTGTGACTCAACTGCATTCTCCTAACTGCTGAGGGTGGTAGAGTGATTTCCAATGCATCGCTGCGCCCTCATTGTAATTCCCAAAGTGCTTCTGGTTCAGGTTCACTGATGTGAATCAAACTTTTTTTCTTCTCCCTTCTCCATTCATGATATGGATGGAGGAGGGGGAGGGCACTAAGTTGAAATGGTAAACAGGCCTGACTTGTTATTAAATTTCCAGGTTTAGGCAAAACTGAGCTCAGGTTTTATGATGATAAAAAGAATATAAGGTTCTGATTTTTAGCGATTGAAGTTTAAGGAGGTCATTAGCAAAACAGTTTCATCACAAAATTGTTACACAATATTGAAGCAAGCGGTTTGCAGTTTTGATTACATGAATCTGAGTCATGAAATTTTGTGCTAGGAGTACAGAACACCAAAGCTACTTCAAACAGGGCTTAGCTAATGTATACCTTGTTATTGGACCTTGTAGAAACTGAGGAGGATAATGAGAATGGGGCGGTAATAAACTGCATAATGGGTCCTGTATAATACGAGTTTCTTCAGACTTAATTAGAAATATTAAACCTGCAAAGATACCCTGGACTCCAAAAACAAAACAGACTGTTCAGAGTAAATGTAATGTTCAGCTTAATATCAACCCACCTATTTAACACCCACTCTTTAATCTTATCTCTACCTGATATTCTAACACTGTGCTAAGATATTATTTCAGAAGTTCTGTAAAGTGCAGGATTATAATTTAAATGTTCCTCACCTTTTTAATCTCCTCCTGTGCTAGACTGGGTGAGAGTGTTGTGTGCACTCTGGGGAGCTGAGAGGAAGGAAAACAAGTCCAGCTGTAAAGCAAAACTTGTGTTCCAAATTGTCCAGATCCTTTATGGTAACTTGCATACTTCAAATGCAAAATCTGGAAGAATATAATGAACAATATGCACTTTGAGAAATCCAGAAGCTGGAAGTTTTAGCTGTTACTAATATAGTAAGTTACAGTTTATGGGATACCAGGCAAATAACTGCCCCTTTTGGGTTTCAGACTAGTGGTTTTTAAAAGTTTGCTTCAAACTGAGGCTCTTTTGTATCGGCAGAATACTTAAGGCATGGACCCATTAAAAATAACTTGAAGAACCCTACTGAAGCACATCCGAATGCTGCTCTGTATCCTACATCTTTGAAGTAATGCCAGGATAATAATTCTTAACACCCCCTCCCCGCCCCCCAAACTAGACACCCTCACCCCCACCCCCCCACCATTTTAATCTTGGTGTAACAGATGCCACTTTAACAGTCTTGAGTGACTTACAGCTATGCATAAAAACACCCAGGGCACCTTTCTCAAGTAGTATACAAGCTGCTGAAGGCAGAGCAGATTTTTGCCGCGAGGCGTGGGAGTGAGCTAATTATGACATATTTGACCAAGAATCAGTTGGGTTTTACTTGTGCTTGGGTGAGAAAATCTGAGACAAGAATGTTCCCCTGCCGTTGAGAGAGAACGGTTACTTGTAGTCAGTGTTGAAATACTTTTGGAAATGAGCTTTCCGGACTCTCGATCCATAGTTGTGGCTGATGGTCACATATATCTTTTTTGGAAGTCTAAAACTTTCTGCTTGTAGCTGTCTTCTAGGTTGAAGCACCGCTGCAGGACGCGGGGAGCTCTGGGACTAAGCTGGTACTGATTCAAACTGCCTTTTGTTTTTTTTTAGTAAGTCTTTTGGTGAAATCTCAAATGCATTAGTACCCTTTTCGGCTGGCCTCTAAAACTTCACGTTTTCCCTCCTCCCCTGATGTCTGAGGGCCCCTTGTTCCCCCTGTCGTGTGGGGTGGCAGGTGGGAGCAGCAGAAGGTCTGCAGTTAGTCCCTCCAGCCCAGGATTGCCGGGGTGGTTTGTCACTAGGTATTTCTTAAGGGGTTTTGTATGTCCAGCGGCATGGCGGCAGTAGGTAGAGTTTGGGGTTGTTTTTTTTTTTTTCTCTGCATATGCTATTTTTTTATGAAAGGATCTTTAATAAGTTTTCTTCATTTTGATTGCTGGGGGGGAGGGTTTATGCCTTGAGGTTTAGCGTGGTACTAAAAAGAGCTTATAGTACCGTGTTGTACCTTGGTGTGTGTTTGTGTGCTCTGTTTGTGGATCTGTGGTGCTCCCGAAAACAAGCTGAATGGTGTCCAGTATGTCGATTGAGCAAACAAGTTTGTTTTTCTGATCTGAAGCAGGAAACAAACTCTACAATGTTATTTTAAGTACTGCTGTGATCAAATGTGGCATTCTTCAACCCAAAGGAAAATGGAGTGATAAAACTGAAAAGCAGGTGAGAGAGAGTCAAACTTTCTGGGGCCTGGAGATGTATTATTACTGCTGTGGCATTATGTTACGACTCATCCTTACATGGTATGTGGTGACTTGGCTGGAGAGCTGTCCTATGGCCCACCCTGCAAATTTGCCGTTTGACTTTTTTTTGTGTTTAACTTTTGCGTATTACCAACAATCGGATGATCGAGTTGCACTGTTGCCTTACAGGTTAAAGCAGTGACTAGGGGAAAAGGAAGAAGTATGTTCTAGTTTTAATCAAGCCCTGCATCTCTGTAAAGGTCACTCGGCTTAGGGACGGTTACGATTTAGCTGAGAACCTTGATCAACAGGGATTTGTGACATACCTGAGGGCAGTGGGAAGACAAAGGTAAATTAGCCTGACTCATCAAAGGCATTTCAGAGGTGTTGCCGAGTATCTTATCTAAATGATCTTGAACATATAAGTGTTTGGATTTGTGGAGATTTTGCTTCAGGTGTAGCATTACCCCAGGAGCAGCAGTGTAGTAGACTGTTAGCAAGCATTTTCTGCCCTGGCCAAGTCATGAGCTGTATCTTAAGGGGCAAAGGTTGCTTATTTCAAAACATTATTTTCCTGTGAATTTAGCTAAATGGTTGGATGCTAACAATTCAGACTGCTTGTGTGTGTGCACAGACGTGTGTGTTGCGTGCCAGTGATTTGTGAGTTAAGCATAAGGTCTAATCTTTTTTCATCTTTTGAGAAGAAAGGGTTTTTGAAAGAGATGGCTTATGCTGAAATCAATATAGTTAAGATTTGGCTGTAATTCCAAGGTGATGATACAATTTCATGCAACTCAAGAAAACTGGAAACTTTTAAATTACTATGAAAAGGTGAATAGTGCTTGTGTTCACTGCATAGCATATGTATGTTATGAACTTGGATAAATATCAAATTGAATTATTATTTAGGGCATAAAATAGGTAAGAACAGTGTTCCCTTTTTGCTAGGACATGAAAGGCTCATAAATATGCTACCTACTTGCAGAAAGGTTTCCCTTTTAGCAGAACAGGATTTTGTGGAATGACTGAGGATATCAAAGTGTGTCTTTCTTTTTCTGAAAATCATGGGAAATAACACCAAAAGGTGCGCAAGAAAGCTGGTAAAATTTGCCTCTAAATTTATTGAGGCACTAATGAATGATATCCTCCTTCCACAGGGAATAGTGTTATTCTGTTCCCGTACTTGGGCCAGGCCAGCTTGCTTTATTGTTTGTGGCTCTTGCTGAAGAGCCGAATTTGCAGTATAATGTTTTTGACGCTAGATAGCCTAAGCATGAACTATTTTTTTGGGAACTAGTGCTTCTTTTCACACAGATCTTGTAGGCTACCAGGAGTTTGGAGAGTTCTTAGTGACAGCAAAGCAGATGTGTCATTAGGTAAATGAGAACCTATTACATACTGGACCAAGAAAAACTATTAACATGAACCATGTGATACCTTATTTGTATGAAAGCCCTGTTTAAGCTACTGACAGGCATCGGTGTTTCTGCGACTTTTGTGGCACCTTATCGACAATTGAGCTAAAACGGCCAAGACGAACACAGCAAATGGCACAAAAAGTCTTCTTGAGTCTGGGCACCTTTAGTTTCCTGGTCTAAGTCGCCGGCGCCTGTTTGCAGGTGGGTTGGCTGAGGGCATTCTTCAGCACAAGTTGGATGCAGGTAAAACTTCCATCAATACAGATGAAGGAACAAGCTTTAAGTTCTGTAAGTCTAAGCCAATCAAGTTTTGTAAGTCTAAGCCAATATAGGTTAGAGGGCCAGAAAGGTACAGTTTGCTGTATGGAATTTGGTTGTATTTTAATTTAGCCTGTTAGAAAAATTTGTAAGCTGTTTTGAGTTTTCAGTATTAACATCATTGTTGAATTAAAACTTTCAGAATATTTGCTTTTTGTTAGGTGAGGCACTTCGGGAGGTATTTCCCATCTGTATTTAAACTTTGGGGTGTTTTGTTTTCTGGGGGGGTGGGTGGGATTTTTGTTGTTTTTAGAACAAGTTGTTTTTAAATTGCAGATTGTGCTGAAAAGGAAATCAGTTTGA
Source organism: Phalacrocorax carbo (assembly GCF_963921805.1). Taxonomy (NCBI): domain Eukaryota; kingdom Metazoa; phylum Chordata; class Aves; order Suliformes; family Phalacrocoracidae; genus Phalacrocorax; species Phalacrocorax carbo. The sequence goes on along the minus strand of NC_087523.1, from coordinate 20,130,825 downwards.
AATTAGTTGAAAAAAAGGAACAGATTTGGTCTTGAAGTCATTCAGACAATATTACGACAGTGAGTCTGTTAATGAAAGCTTGTAGCTCCAGACGTGATCTCTACTTATTGCAGAACCTGAACAGGTAGGCAGGATGGAGGTCCCTGCACCACGCCGCAAATGTAAATGTGTTGGTCCCTGTCCTAAGGAGCTTACAATTTAAAAGGTGAAACTAAAGAGATGGATGAAACTTAATGTGCTGGGGTGGAGAGTAAGATAAAGATCAAGGCTGCTACCATTGGCAGAGTGAAGATAAGAGTCGGCCTTGCAGAGAGATAAAAGGCTGCCTGAGAGCGGTTGCAAGAGAGGAAGCTGGTAGAGGCACTTGGAAGGGTATGCACATGGCAGGGAGCGATGGAAGGTAGCGAGCTATAAATACAGTGGTTGTAATGGTTTAAATGACTTGAAAAGGATGAGGTAAATGTCAGAACACTGGCCAGGATATTAATCTTGGTAAGAGGAATGTGGGCCAACATGTATCTCCAAGTTAGGAGCATGTCCCGGTGTTTATTTCTCCCTTATAGATGTGGAATGTGATGATTTCCAACCCCCTTCTTTTTTCTTTTCTGTAAGTTAGTTTTCCTGCAGCCACGTGACTGATAGTCTCCGTGCAAGCTGGGGTGCAGGAACGTGTGCCGGAGCACAGGATCACCCTGTGCAGTATCCCTAGGCACTGAATGTCGCATGGACCTGCATCCCCTGTGAGACTTCGCTCCAGAAGCAGCCAGGGTGACAGAGCTGCCGTGGCATTACCGCTGGTTCCTTCTTGTTTTTGCAGGGGTTTTAGGTGGTACCTCTGGGTTTCAGACAGCCTTCTAGCATTGGGGAAGAGGCAGCAGTGGCTTGGGGGATATATTCACCTTTAGGATTTGTAACCAGTGTGTCAGAGCGTTTGGAGTCCAGCTCTAAACTGGGAGATCTGGATGGCATCCGCTTATCACTGCTGTGGTGCTTTTAGCTGCTTGAAACCAGCCTGCGGGAGCTTGGAGTGCAAAACGGTACCTTTGACAGGAGAAAGTTATTTTATTTCTGTCAGTAGATCAGGTTGACCGGCCACTGTAGTGGTCGCGGGTGAGTCTGGAAATGGTGGCAGCAGTGAGTCTTGATTTGCTGTTGAGGGTGTAAGTGATTGAAATATTAATGTCCGTGTGTTCCACAAGGTAAACACTAAACCAGAGTTGCATGCTGTTCATTGAAACTTGTCTGCGTGTAGACACAGTTTAACTCTGCCCTTTGTGAGCTCTGCACTGCTGCTGGAAGCTGGAGGCCCTGTCCTCGGCGCTTGTGCCTGTGCTGTGATTTGAGAAGACCTTGCTTCACGCATGCAATGCAATCTGAATCTTTCTTCTTCCTCCCCTGCATAAGCCGGGGTTTTGGGTATCCTAATATTAGCGCAGACTCAATAACGTAAAAAATTGGTGCATGCCACTGCTGTGTGTGGCAGCAGATAGTGGCTGGTAGCAAAGATTTTTTTTGTGCAGGCACCTATGGGCCTGAGGTATGGCTGAGGAGGGTGTAACTGTTTGGGTATGTGCCCGCGTAGTAACTTTTTGCCTTTGACAGTCACGGCAAAAGCAGTGAAAGGGAAAGGTAGTGCTGAACGCTTTCAGACGTCGATGGCTAAAGTGGTTGGGAAGAGCAAAGGGCTGAATTAGGACAGGTGAAACTTTCTGTAGAAAGGAAGTATCAGGAAAGATGATTTGAAGGGTGGGGAGCTGGGTCATTAGTCATGAGTGACACTGTCCTTTCTCTTAGTTGTGTTCATAAGAATAGTTTTGCTCACTCCAGCTGAAGACCTTTGCTGATGAGCAGGCACCACCCAGCAGAGGATGAGCAGGGCAGGCGTGTATAATACCTCCCCACAAACATACACCCAGGCTCTGATTTTTTTATTATTGTTGTTTTTTTCCAGCTTGGGGGATTTCCTGAGCCTGATGTAGTTTGTCTGTTTTATAATCCTTTATGTTTCTCTCATCCAAGTACTTTTCCAGTCTGTCTTTGATCCTGCATAAACTCCTTGTATCCACAGCAGCCTGTGGTCAGAGTCAGTTACACGCTGCATGCAGACCTCTCTGTCTATTTTGGACCCTGCCCCTTACTGGCTTTGTTTGGCAGCCCCTAGTCTGTGTATTGGAAGAGATAACAAACCCTATCTTTTCTTTCCATGCCGCTTAGGATTGTGTAGATGCCGTATCCTCCTCTGCCGTGCGCTTAGCCAGTGTGCTGTCAGCGGCTTCCTGAACGGCACACAGCAGGGTCCTGCAGGATAATATTGTTTTTAAAATTTCCTGATAATTCCTATTACTTCTCTGGAGGCTGAAGGGTGCTTGTTACCTGGCTGTTCCTCACCAGGAAACTGTTTCACACCTTTCATGAGTTTTTCTGCACAACTCAAACTCTCCCAGTTATTCCAAGTCCTTTTTGAATGAGGGAACCGGGGCTGTGAGTCCTGTTCAGCGCCAATATTTGATGTGGCTGTTTCCTTTCCTATTTGTTTCCTGACAATTCTTAATGTCCCGTTTGCGGCAAGAGCACAGGCAGGAAATACATTCCTCCCTATTGGCGCTTCAGGGCTCCTAACCTTTGTCATGAGAGCAGAGTGAACTGTAGCAGGTGGTATTGTCAGAAGCCACACAAACAGGATTATTTTTTTGGCTAAAATTTACTCATGTTTTCTGCAGTGTAGGCGATCGGTTTAGTATTGTACTCGCTTGCCATGAGAGTGCTTTTGAAAAAGCAGAACTTAGTTTTCATTCTTCTGCAACATGAAAATCTGAAATTTTGGACTTCTACGTGTTTTTAAGTGGAAAGATGTTAATTTTTAGTATTGTCTCCTATGTTGTAATAGAAGTTTAGTTTAAAAAAAAAACCAAACAACCAACCAAAAAAACAAACCCACCCCACCCCCAAACCGCAACAACTTCTTGTCAAGCTGTTGGTACAGTTCAAGTTAGTGGTAGGGCCCTGCCAAAACTGCATACAAGTTTCCTAATTCTAGGAATAGTATCGGTAAAAGAGATGAAATCGGGGAGTGTGCATAAGGGCTTCCTAGAAACCACACTATGTTTATTCAAACAGAAAAAGAAGCCACTGTTGCAAAAGATAAGGCATTTCTGCAAAGGGAATAAACATTATCTCAAAGTACGGGAGAGGTTTTTTATCTCATGAAATTGCTAAGCACTAAGAATAGAGGAACCACGTTTTGAATGAACAATTGTGGATAAAAATTGTTTGTAAGAGTAACTTTGTCTTCTAAATTTTAGAAATACAGCTTGAAGAGGGATCTAATTGACTGGGTTGTGTTGTTACCAGTCACTGTGTTCAAATAGTTTGTCCAATGAAAAGGGGGTCATGTAACAGGGTTTTTTAAAACAAATTTTGCCTATTTTTTGCTTGTGGAAAGTCAGTAAAATTGTAGGTACAAAATATATTCATTAGCTCAATTCAAGCGTCATTAGTTTGTTGTTGAATGTGAAATATGTGCTTAATGGTCAGCATGTAGTTTAACACCTTTCCCAAATAGGGATGTCCTCCTGCGTCGGGGCCTTGTTTGGGTTATGCAGGTACAGCAGCTGCCTGTGCAGTGGCCACAGTAAATGCGTCAGGTTTTCTGATCTGTATTTGTAGGCTTGGTGTCTGCGTGTGCAAATTAAGAAGGAATTCTGCTTTTCTCAAATAACACCGCTTGCCTCTAGCAAGGGCTAAAGCTATGCCATGAAAATTAAGAATTTGAAGGAATGGGGCAATGACATAGGATAGTAACTATGTATTTCTTAAGATTTGGGGCAAAAAAGTTTCTCACTAATTTGTGAAGAATGAATTCGGGCAAATTACCTCCCTCCCCCCGACTTGCACGCCGCCCGGAAGGCTTGCGATGGAATACAGCGCAGTCCTCCTGCCCCGTCCCGGTGGGGTGTCAATAAAATGCTTTTGGACGCGCACGTTGTGTCCCGAGGTGGTGCTGGGATTTGGTGCTTTCCTGAACAACAGGAGCGTTGTCTGGCCGTGTGCACAAGACAGTCTAGGGCTGTTCTGCTGCTTTTGATCTGCGTAAGATTAATTCCGATTTCCCCTAACCTGAAGTTCAGGAAATGGAGAACTTCAGTAGTGTTCTCCAGAAAGCATTAAGCAGTCTTAATCTTTGACATGGAGATTTTAATCATTTAATTATCTTAAATTAATATCTTCTGTAAGCAAAGCTTTTATCCTTTTAGGAATCAGTTGCAGAATTATGTCAGTAAAAGCCTTTCCTGTAAAAACAGATATTATTTAGGATGGATTTCTTTGAGATAATTAGGATAAGTCTGCTCTGTTCTTAAAACCTCACGGTTTGTTTCAGAGTGGCCTGACTTGTATGACCTTAATAATTCAGATGCAGGAAATGAAGTGTAAATTGGATATGTTCTCATCCGATACGTTTTCAAATGGAAGACATTGGGTTTGCAGTCTAATGAATTAAAACTAACCTAATTCTCTGCCCCTAATTTTTATAAAACTATAGATGATTTTTGCATGGAGAACTTGCAGAGCACTTTCTCGGCGTGTTCCCTAATTTTAAACAAAACATTTTTGAGCAATGGCATGCTGCCATCCTATATTAAATATTTGCCCTCTTAGTTTCTCTTCTGCCCTTGTGATCCTTTTCCTCAGATTGTTTGTTCCTCAGAATGGTTGGGACAGCTGTGTGTAGTTTTATAATCTGATCCCATCTTCAACTGATGAATTTAAATAGAATTGTGTAATGAAGAGAACATTAACTTTCTAAACTTTGCTTATGTATTTTTGAGAGGTGATCAGTGAAAATGTTTGGATGCCTTCTGGACTCATTTTCCATATTAAACGTTCATAGGAAGCTGAATTTATATTGTTCTCAATATTCTGAAGCAGTAGAGCTCAATTTTGAATAAAGGCTGAAGCTTTTGTGTAGAATCTGTTAATCGAGCTGAAGTTTGAATAAACAGAAAAGCCCAGCGTAGGGTGTTGTGAAAACTACATAGAATAGTGTATTTCTAGGCTGCTTCAGAAGTGCCGAGGTGGTTTTGAGCTCAGGTTTTTGCTGCTTGTTTTGTTGTAAATAATCAGTTACCAGAGATTTTTTTTTTTGGTAGATGGAGCAGATTTTCTTGGAAGAGCTCGTGACACTCCAGGAACAGCAGCGTGTTTACACTGCGAGTGAAAGTTATCTTCAAACTTGTCGTGTCTGATCTGGCCACTGGGTTTTATTTGGTGGCATTTAAGTTTTGAGAACGCCAAGGGACCGATGGGCCACTTTGAGCGTTGTTCCTCTCTTCCCAGCTAGTTCGCATCTCATCATTTGTTTTCCTTCTAGAAAAGCTGTTTCATCCGTTTCTCTGACAGCTTCCCGTAGTGCTCAGTCAGTGCTGAGTCAAACACATTTATATGGTATCTGTAACGAAATGCTAATCTGGTTTGTATTGCTGCTCAGCAATTCTTGTATTTGCACTAATAACATGGAAAACTGTTGGCTGATGAATCTGCCATTATGAAGACTGAAATAAGATCATCCAGCTTCACGGAAGCTGTGTTGTTTTCTCTGAGCACTTCACGTCCTCCCTAGGTTTACCTTCCCCTACCAACTAGTCAAAAGATGAAGCACATCAGGTGTGGGAGAGAGGAGCCACCAAGGAGCTTAACGCGCGAGCACTCCTGCAACCTCGCTAAATAAGCCCACGTCACTTCCTAAGGATCCTTCTGGCGAGGAACCCCAGAGGTGGAAATCCACAAAACAGCTCTGGGTAGCAGCAGCACAACAGACATCGGCCTTGTTCTCGCTTCCATTATACCTCTTCGACTAATAACTTCCCTCGTGGTGTATGTGCACGCGCGGTGCTCTCGCACGGCTGGGTACAGCTGCCCCTGCACAAGCACACCAGTGCTCTGTTGACACCGAGGTTCCTGCTCGCTCCCTGCAGGCAGCTGTAGCACTGCGACGTGAGACGCGGCTCGGCGCGTGGCTCGGCGCAGACCTGCCTGCTGGGGGGATGTGGTGGTGGGGAGCTACATCAGCTGGAGCTCCTACACCTTCACGGTTCGGGAATCAGTGTCAGGGCTTGTCACTGCGACTGCACAAACTGTCCCTGGCTCTGCCGGAGACCCCGCTCGCCCCAGGACGCAGGCGCCGCTGGTCGTGACATGGGATTTCTTTGGTGCCTGGAGGTTGGTGGTGGGTGGCTGGCGGGCCTTCCTGCAGACGCTTTGTGGGAGGGGTCTTGCAAGGCCCCAGCCTTGCTTAGATTTCAGAGGGAATTTTGTTTTAATGTGGTCAAGTTTCAGGAGTTTCCTTTTTGCCTTTCCTGTCTGATACTGATACATACTTTCAAATACATACACACATATATCAATTTATATCTATCTATCTATCTCTACATATCTGTATCTATCTATCTCTGTATCCCAAAAAAGAGCTGGTGAGTCAGGGCATCAGCCAGCTGTACTGCTCCAACTGCAGTATTGAAATATTGACATTTTCAGCCTTAACAAGGGGATTAGAGAAGTGGTGGCAACCAATAACTCCATCTCAGAAAGACTTTTTGTGAGACTGTTATCAGCTTGTAGGTAATGTTTGTTAAATTCCTGTATGCTTATTTATAGTTCCCACAACTCTGTTTTAGCTGAAAAATGAAGAGGAAACATGCTGAAGTATAGTTTATACTCATGGGGAGAAGGGGGGGCGAACTAATGAGATCTTGTTTAACAAGCACAGAGTTTCAGGAAGGGGGGATGCTGCAAGGAGGTCCCGAGCTTGCCTTTATGCTGGTGTAAAACTCTGGATTTCAGCCAGGATATCCAGGAAATTCATAGGCTGTAGTGAAGCTCAGCTGAGGATACTTTTCATCTGGTTTCTTATAAATTAACCTGCGTTAGCTGGGCTCTGATGAGAGTTACCTGGTGAGCCTGCTTTAGAACTGGCTGTGGTGCTGCCTTCTGAGTTATGCCAAACTTGTTTGAAGAATCAAATGTGTGAGTTAAACAGGGCTTTTTTTTTGCTCTTCCCCTTCCCCTCCAAGAACCTTAAATGTAATTTGGCAAAAGTTTATGAAAGTTTTCAGAAGGTTTTAGCTATAAATACTGAGTTCTGCCACATGAGATTGATTCAAATGACTGGGCCTTTGCTGTTCAAAATGTTTTGGGGATATGCTTGGAGAGATTAGAATAACTTGTCCAACGGCTTTCAGGTGTGCCTTGTGTATTAGGCGTGGAGGAAAAATGCCCTGACAAAAGCAGAGACAGTTTTTGAAGTTCCTTTTATGTAAGCTTACAGGTCCGCAGCAAGGAAGGGGTGGGGGGATGCTGGTAAATGTTAATTTTTTTCTGAATATAAGTTTAATATATAGAAGCTTTAACTGTTTTAATGTTTGACTTGCATGCGTCGTTGAGGTGTGATTCATTGCAAGCTGTGGTGCACATTTTCATCCTTTGGTCCTACAACAAAATAATACTTTTCTAAAGAGGAAAACTATTTTAAAAAATAATAGCTTCACTTGGCCTTTGTGAAAACAAAGCCATCGCTAACCACATCACGCTCTGTGTGTAACAAGCAATAGCTTTTTGTAGTGATCTTATGATGTCTGTGAAATAATACAAATGGAGATTCTTGAGTTGCGGGTGTATTTTGGCTGTCTTTTCCTTGAATTGTGGAAAATAAAGTTACTGTATTTTTGAAATCACTATGTTTTTGAAAAATGAAACTCGGCATCCCAGACCTTCATGTGGGTTGTGTGGGGGGGGCAAAAAAGGAGTTTTCTCTGAAGCCGAAGGACCCCTCTGTACTCCTGCGCTGCTTCCAGCCCTGCCATGGTCTTTGCTTCTCTGCCTCTCGAGCAGCGGGCAGCCTTTGCCGAGAGCTGGGGCTGTCCCAGCTGTGGCGGTAGGGGCAGGGCTGCTCCGTGCAGCTCTTCTGGGCTTTGGTCTTTTTTTCTTTTCTTCCCTTTCTTTTTCTTTTGAAGGGACAGTGGTTTTAGCTGGACGGAAATGAGAACTTCTTTCACTTAGGGTGGAGTTTGCATGTGCATACTTTATGATTAGTTATGTAAGTAAACATACAGGTTTGCATTATTATACATAATGCTTTCTTGTTCTTTAGATGGTCACATTTTCTTTAGCATATTCCTGTGGTGGAGGCAGTGAAGCACTACGCTTTCTTTAGCAATGAGATTTAACTGATTTCTTTGTGGCCCTGCAGAAGGGCTTGGGCAGAATTAAGCTCCAGAACCCCTTCTTCCATTCCAACGGGCCATGGTGCCATCGCCATGCTTCGTAACGAAGTATTAACCCGTGTTGCAGCTCTTCTCGACGGCAGCAGGCTCTCCCAGAGCAGCGGGAGACCTCGTACTATGTGGCTTCGAGGGGAAAAAGTAGACTACCTTTCTGTATGTGATGTTTTCTGAAGGCTAAATCTCTCAGGCTAGCTGTTGTTTCTCAATGAGAGCAACCTGCTGTTGCCTTTTGCCCTGTAAGGCCAGGAACCAGACCCCGCAGACGTGTACCTTGATCCTGGCAGAGAAGGTGACCAAAGCCACCTGGCTGGCAGCGCCCTCAGTCTTGGCCGAGAGGACAGTCCGTCAGGGCTGGCAGACGGCGTAACCCGATGGTTTGGCCGATAGTACCCCTCCAGACTGAAAATTAGTGGTCACACAGGCTCTGTTGGGAGCGGAAGGGGTTTTGCAATGAGCTGAAAAGTGACTTTTTGTACATGCCTCAATTTCTGTTCACACGGCAGCAAAAAGCATTCACATCCCCTTCGTCAGAATTTTCCGTGGCGGGAGCCCTTTGAGCCGCTCTCACCTTGGCACGTGCGCGGCTCATTGCAGAGCTGGCGCTCTGCATCGAGGTCACCCCCTCTCCTGTTTCCATTTCTGCCTTGTCACCCAACTGTGTCTTCTTGTAATACATGATTATATATTTTCCCCCTCATCTTACCGAGCACTTTGTGTTTTGCCCTTCCCAGTCGGTTTGAAGCCGCTGGTTTTTGCTGGCGGCAGCGAAGGTTGCCGTCCGCCACCGCTACGCGCTTTTGCACCGCGTGTTGCCTTTTAGTGAGTCTTCCTTGAAGAAGGGAAAACTATACTCTGAGGTGTTTCATATCGTAACTAAATTAAGCTTTTTCCTGAAAAGTTGAGGGCAGGGCACGCAGCTGTCATGACGTGCCACTCCTTGTTTGGAGCTGGGGTTGCAGGGAGTGTTTATATTGCAGCTCTGTACCTGCTGTGAATGGGAGTGTTCGCCACAGCCGTAATTACATCTGGGTGAACAGAACTGCTCCGCGTTCCTCCTGCGCCGCGTGCTTAGTAATAGCCTCCGCTGTGCGCGTGGCCCGTCGCGCCGAGGGGATCGAGAGCTCGTTAAATGAGATATTGATAGCGAAATAGGTGGTGGGGAGCTGCAAGTTTGACGCTTCCCACGGCGCGTGGGCTGGCAGTGCGGTGCTGGCGACGGTCCGAGCTCCGGTCCAGCGCACACGTGTCGGCTCTGTGGCTGCAGCGGCTCTTCGGTGCTTGCTTCAGACTTCAGAGTTCTTCCTGATGGCTCAGGGTTTCTGAGCGTGGTATCGTCTGGTGCTGCCCCCTCCCTCCATGAGGGACCCGTGTTCTGCATTCAGCAGGTGTCACTTCTGCAATGGATAAGCTCCCTGCATTCTCATCGCTAGAAAACATTTTCTTCCAATATAACTTGCATTTAAAATGTCACTGACTCTTTTTTTTTTTTTTTTACCCCCCCTCCTTTCTAGACTGACTGCATTGCCATGGAAACCATTGTTGGAAGAGAAGACTTTTCTGCTGGTAACTCCAGAAACTGTGTGGTGCTTTTGGAAGCAAAGCTCAGCTCCAGCCGGCTACTTTCATTTCCACCAGCACGGACATAGACACACATCCTTTTAATTAATTTTTTCATAGACATCAGCTCTCTACAGTTGAATTAATTTGAATTGAGATTTTTTTTCATAGCTGTGCTTTGGTGATGGAATTTGGTCTTTCATGTCCTATCTATTTGGGAGGCAGTGTGAATGCTAATAGGAGATCCCTGTATGCCCCTTTCTTCCTCCTGCCTCTCCCGTTAATTTCTTTCTTTAATTTATATTCTGAGAAGTCAAAGCTGGTTTCTGATTGTCTGTTTAACATGGGTTTTGCTTCTCTGGTACATTAACAAGTGGTTAGCTTAAAACATGTATTGTTTAGAAATATTTTGGCCGTTCAGGATTTTTTCAGGTGGCTGGGCGGAAGGAGGGAGGGAGCGGTGCACGTGAGCTTGGGGGGTGAACCTGGGGACTGAACTGGTCCGAGGAGGAGGCACCTCTTTTGCCTCTATTTTTTTTTTTTTTTAAGGTTTTGCTTTTATGGTACAAGAGGTATTTCTTGATCATAGGCTAGAATATTTAAAATCAAATGTCTGTCAGAGCTTAAACCGATTTTGTTTTTTTTTCTCAGAGTTTTGGTATGTACAAAGTAGGATTAACGGGCTGGTTGTCTTGTAGATTGTTTTTGTTCTTACCCTCCAGATACTTGTTTATAAATATGAATTGTGTAAAACGAGGTTTTTGTTCATGCATTCAAATGGAGAACTGCAGAGTCGTATCCAGCGTTTGTGACTTCTGCATTATATTTGTCAGCTGTAGCTTTTTAAAGGGAAACCACCCTGATTGATCTTACTTTCAACCAAAGCCCCATTTTAAATTTGGGACTATTTTTGTTCTTTCTTCCTGGCCTAATGGGAGGAAAAAAGTAAAATATTGGCTCATCAATTGTCTTTATCCCACTTACAGAAACACGAACAATGAGTATTTGATGTTTTTAAAATAAGCCCTGATTCTTCTGCAATTTAAGTGCTTCACTCTTGTACTGAATTTTTTTTTTTGGTTGAAATGAATTTAGGTTTTTAACACTGCTATGAACTTAAAGAGCATGACACTAGTCGTTGGTACATGCAATGTATAATACAAGGCACTGACGATTAATAAAGGGTTTAGAAGTGGTACACAAATCCTCATGCTGTACTGCACCACACAGCTGGTAATCCTCTACCTTGTATATTGTACAACTGATTTGTCAGGCTGCCTCACCTCTAACATACAACCTTGAAATTGCTAGTACAGTTTATATAACAAATTAGACACTGTCAACCTTGATTGCTTGGTGATGTGTACCCAAATCTATTTTTGAGTATTAAAACATACATGTCACTAAAATACGAAGATTTTTTTTTTGGAAACACGGTACCGGTCAGTTTACGCAGTGTCTGGCGACAGGAAACACTGTTGGTACAGGGTTCAAAAGCACAGATCTGTTTCTGATTCTGAAAGAGGAGATTTAAGTTGGTACAGTTACTTGTTGCTGCTAAACATACACTAATTAAAACCACGACCACTCTTACAGACCATGATACTGTCTTGCCATATAGCTTTTGTTTGGTCTCGTAAATTACTAATGCAATACGTAGACAGCTTTTTATAAAGCTTTACATCTTTTTCTAAGAAATCAAAATTTGGATGAAGATAGTTCTAAACACTTAATGTGAAAGGAAAAGGTTGTTTTGAAGAAATTTGTTACACACTTATTTCATATTAGATCCCTGAGGCTGCCATTGTACAATATACAGCACTGATTTCATAAATGCTGAATAAGTAAGTAAATGGGTAACCTCAAGTATAGTGGTACAAATACTAATAGGTACGGCATAATAAATATGCAATCTTTTTGAATCTCTTAGTTTACAGCAACTAATTTATTCAGTATTGTGCTGGAAGAACATTTTCAGATGATGTAAAACATATCACTATATATACTACCTTCCAGCTACCCGTTTATGCTGCTGTATAGTACAAAAATACCAATGATAGAACAATGTTTGTCCTGTAAATTTAATTTGATATTGGACAGTTATTGTCTGTACAAACTAAAACATATATGGTTGAAACTGTTCATTATATTTGCTATTTCTGCTTCACAGATCTGTTTTAAAGTTGAGCTGATTGATCTGGCTTTGTCTTCCATTGTAAATATTGTTATGTTGTTTTCTTTGTAAAACACATCGCGTTTGCGGTTTTGGGAGACTGGCTTGAAGCTCTGTATAGTGTTTATATTTATCTGACTTGGCTTTCCATAGAGCTACTTGCAGTAAATACGTGTTCATGTAGTTCCGTGTCTGGGTTTTATTTTTAAACAAACTTCTGGGTTGTTTTTTTTTTCCCCCCTGTCAGAAGTGCATTTCCTCCTGCTGCGGCTGCTTTCTCCCTTGAGTGGTTTTGTCATCCTGTGTCCCTGAAGATTCGGAGAAGCTTTTAGCGTATTTCAGGGGAGCGATTCCCAGCCTGTCCAATTTTCTCTGCCACTTAGTGTAAAAGGTAGCACAGAGCGAAACACCCAGAAGTTTTCTTTGCCAGAGATTCATAGTGCTGGTGAACAACTCGGTTTCTGAATGAAAAAACCAAAAACCAACAGTGCCTGATACTTTGTTTTTCCGCTTTAAATGCAGAGGGCTGTGGCAATTTTTGGCTGTACCTTTGTCCGTGACTGGGTACAGAAGTTTCATGATCAAAAAGTAGTAGTCCTGGAAGGAATTTGTAGCAGTCTGCTATCAAATGGGCTCCTGTCTTTAGGGGAGAAGGGAACAAGTACGGCTTGCTGTTGTAAGTTTTGCAGTAATACTTTGGTCTGATACGTGTTAAATAAGGTCTCGGTACGTAAAACCAAAAGCCACGCAGATAATCTCATACTTCCAGGTAATGCACCCACTTGTAAACACAACCGAACTGAACATATCAGCGAAATGTAATGCCTGTTCAAACTCCCTACTGACACGAGGGATATGTCGATAATTCTGCATAGAAAGAGATTTTCTGCCTAGATGTGAGTGTAGATGATCTCCATAAATGTGGGTGATTACTGTGAGATGTCTTGCGTGAGACCTTTCTTCCTTTAAAAATACCTGCTTTAATTCTTACCCCGTTACTCAGAACAGTGCATTAAAACAACTCCCTGTAAAAGTGAAGTTTGTTGAGGAAAAGCCTATTCTTACAAATAAACCAGCTCCCTTACTCAGGGCCTCATTTTATAGCATGCAGCCTGTATTGGGAAGAAAAAAAGAAAACAGCGCTGCTCATACATGGCAGGAGCAGCCCTACCAGCAGTAAACAAACAGTGAAAATTATCCAAACACTGTCAAGACTGTTGCAACAGGCTCAAATAACTGCTTTAAGGGACCTTTGACTGGATCTGAAATGGGCTAACTGCTTCAGGGGCTTTTTTTTGGGGGTGGAGGACATAGTTTTGCACTAATTTTTCAAACCCCTTTGGGTGAATCATTGACAGAACGCTCTTGCTTCTGAAGCATGGTGAAAGCCCTCAATTAAAACCAGAAGGAAGGCAAGCTATTTTCCTATCTGAATTTGAAGGCAAGCACTAGAATACATATTAAAAGTCTTTGTTTTGAAATATGCTGACCAGTTCTGCTGGCCCTTGCGCCTCACTGAGCAATATGGTATTGGAAACAATCAAATACCTGGGAAGGAGAGGTTCGTAGCAGGAAAGAAGGACGGTTTCAGAGTTCACAGGTAGCAACACAATTTGTATTGCTTTTTTTATCAACCCTCCATCCTCTCTTGGCTAGTGCAATAGTGTCCCCTCAAATATAAAGCACTTTCTCCCCTCATTTTCCATGAAGGGTTGCGGAGCAATGTGTGTCGGGGGAGACCAGGAGCCCTGAGCTTGCTGTACGTATCTGGGAGGTGCGAACTGCTCCCCCCCCACTCCCCTTTTATTAAAGAAACACACCAGGCTCTGTTTCTTTGCTTTTCTTCTGAGTTATTAATTTAGAACTTTTTAAAGAAGCGTTATGGTTATAGGAGCCTGACTGTCAGGAAATCTTGCTCAGTGGGCACCAAATGTGCCTCAGCCACCGCTCAGCTCCACCCATGGGCTGCAGCGAGGACCTTTAGTAAAGACCGCAGTTTGCCTGCTTTACTAACCGGTTACTCTTCACCTCGCTGCCAGCTGAGGCTGTTCTTAGGCAGGGGTCACCTGTCTGCTACAAATAGGTTGAGTTAATAACCTTTCTTTTAAAGCTAATAGTTCTAGAGAGTTAGCCTATATTTTGCATGTGGAACTGCTCCCCTGAGCGACTCGCGCCAGCCTCCCATTAGCAAGCGTCCTGCTTCCGCTCTCTTGCGCGATTTTCAGCTTGTGCGTCTCGTGGAAGTAGCTGTAGTGGCAGCGGTATTACGTGCCCAGCAACAGGGCTGGATTGTCTAAGGCACCGCTTTTCTGGAAGGACCCGTTAATAACATGTAACGCTGCTCGCCGCAGAGTAGTCCCGAATCTGGCATAACGACCGTCCCTCGGGGTGTCCCTAGGAGGGCACTGCTGTACGCGCGGGCAGCATTCCGGCTACAAAATATTTAAGCTACATATCAAAGCGTGTAAAAAATAATTACAGCTCAAATTTTAGAGCCCGAGTGTTGGTTGCTTGCAAAATCCACGTATCACCTTTCCAAATTCTAAAACTACTTTGTAAAATAGGTGCTTTTCAACCCCTTGGGGTGCGAGATCCTCGCTATGGCGGGGACTGACCTGTACAATAGAGGACAAAATGCTGCACGCCTCCGAGCGTCTACAGCACAGTTTGCCTGTAGCAGTCTAGGTCCTTGTATAGAAATGTCACTGCGCGGCTCTGCGTGCCCACTTTGGTTTATGGGCTGCAGAATTATTTCAGGAGTTTAAAGCCCACCTTATAAATTAATTTGAGTTCAAAGTTATAAATTAATTTTAGTCAGGGACTTACTCGAGTGAAGGAAGATACTGAAAAGCCTGTCTTAAGCAGAACTTTGTTCTTTACCACCAGAACAGTGTAAAGCCAAGTTACGCGTAAGGTTACTGTTTTTAGGATTTACAAACTAGTATTCCTTTAGAAAGTCGCAGTTTTGCCCCGCTGCAATTGACAGCGCCACCACCTGCAGCAAGCTTTCAAGAACAAGAACTGGGCAGGGAGCAAAGAAAGGTAACACACTCGCCCTTCTGGCAATCTGATTTTTGGAAGTCACTGCTGCATGCAGGCAGCGCCAGGAGCTCGGTCGTGTGTCTGTCCTGGTTTTCAAAGCTCCGTATTGCCCTCGAGTGGCTGAAGTGTGCAACTTGTCCCCTACAGCTTGGAAATACAACTGGGTTCTCTTCCAGGTTCCTCCTGAAGATTAACTAAAATAGACTAACTTTACACGATTAGGTAAGAGAATAAAATCTTTAGTTAAAACCAACCAAACCTGAGGAAAAAGAGCCTTAACTGGAGATGAAGAAGTGGTGTTCTGAGCCAGGTCATGTTTAGGCTATGTTGAAGACTATTATTTTAAGGCTCTAATATCCAAAACAGTTTTTTACTTTTTAAATAATAAATCTGCAAACACAAGCTTTTACCTGTAGTTTAATATTTATATACCGATGGTTAGCACCTAGAGGCCCCAACCAACATTTGCACCCCCTCGATGTCTCTGCCCCAAAGAGCTTACAGTCTAAGCAGTCAAGAATAAGTAGGAGAAAATAGTAACCATACTTTCTTTTACAGATCCGTAACTCTACTCCAACAGAGCTCAAGTGATTTACCTGCTCTAAAGCACAGAGTGTGTGGTGGGAATGAAACCAACATCGCTTGAATCTCTGCTGCAGGTCTCAGTTAAAAGATGCTCCTTCCTCTCTAGACCACTTTTCTCTTAATAAAAATGAGCGCCTTGGGGAATCTCAGCCTGAAGCTGCTTAAGGTTCAGGCCTGTTCTCCAGGTCAGGGTGAGAGCTGCAGGAACAGAACAGAGAATGCATCTGTCAGACGTGGAGCTGCTTCACATGTTTTCATTTCCTGTGGTCATCTCGTGGGTTTGGGACCTGAAGCTGCCGCATGACTAGCTGTTCTGGGTGCTATCGGCCTTAGATTGGAATGGTATCTCCCATCTTTTTGACTCAGTGGGCTTTGTTTTACATGCTGCAAAAGAAGCCCAGATCTTAGAAAAACGCACTGTTTATGTGCTGCTAGAACAAAGATGTTCTGCCCTTCCCAGGTCTCCATACATGAACACTTCTTGGTGAGCACAAGGCAGGTGCTGCCGGTAGGGAAGGCTGGGGGAGCTCTTTCCTCTGGGAGCTCCTTGACCTTAGCATCCATTCTTCTGCTTTTTTGGGGGCTAGGGCTAGGCTGCTATGTTCATTGTCAGCTTCTGAGGAGCCAGCAGTAAGATAAGGGCTTGTGTTTACAAGAAGAGACTTAGTATTTTATTTCAGCTTTGGTAACAAGTTCTTGACTTGGAGGTAGCAGCAGGTTCAGTTTATTTCTATATGCATCAGCAAACCAAACTAACATGAGCTGAAGGATGCACATTGCCAAAGTGCCCGCTCTCTACCAACATATATAACTGCAGCTAATTGAAAGAAGACGAAGCTATTAATATTTTGCATTTTAACCTAAAGAACTTCAGTTTCATACTTAGGTGAAAGCTTTTGAAATCAGCACCAATCTCATTGTATAAATCACTGCCACCTGGTCAGTCACCAGTCCTATGTCTTCTGTCGAATGTGCATAAAATAAGGAGATTTCTGATGCTCCGTGTTTACAATGAAAGGTAAGACTGAATAGCCATTAGCAGATAAATTACTTAACAGCAGTCAATAAACAAATACACTTCACCTGTATAAAGCAGGGTGTTAATTCACAAGGTAAGTTGTATTGCGAGTTGAGGTGGCGGCATACAACGAAAAGATTAAAGTGTCATCACTTGAAAACGAGCCTGGCTTTGTCAGGGAGCTCTGCTCAGACGGACGCGTAAGTGAAACAGCGCTGACCACAGAAGCCTGACAGTCATGCATACAAAAAGTGATCACTTCAGCTATTGCACAGGTAGTGACACTCTCAGACATACACAGTAGGATTCTTACAAAATAACGTCAGAAAGACTGCATGCACCATCTTTCAAGGCCTTATGTGAACTATACATACACAAGAGTTGCTGTATACTGTAAATACGTTGTGGATGTGTATAAATTCACATAAGATTAAAAGATTAATTTGTAGATAGGAAAAGATCGGTTTCCACCAGCTTATGCTTTATTTTATTCAGAAGGTTTCTTAGCGTGTACACTATTTTGGATAAAATGCATGACACCACTTCAGAGTAGAGGTTTCATGTAAGCGTAATCTTAAATGCTTTGGTAACTGGATATTCCCAAGGAACAGGTTTTGTTAAACCAAACATTACTAAAATGTGAATGTGTCTTTTATTCAGAAAAAAAGGATATAGAATATGGCTAATAATTTCACATATTTTCACAAGATATATATATATAAAAAAAAACCTTTTCAAGTGGATTGGGATCTCTAAGCACAGATAAAACCACTGATGGCATGGTGTACAACATTTAAAACCCTGATCAAAATGACTTCAGAATAATTGTGCATTCCCCAAACGTGGTTTGCAGGTTGGCAACTGAGAAGGAAATGAAATATTAAATGCATCAGTTGGTGTAAGAGGGGCAAATTCTCTCTGTACCACAAGTCTCATAACAAAATACTGCTGTATGTTTTCATTTTAGACATAAGCATTTTTATATCAGAGTCTGGTTTGTTTCTAAATGACTGAAAGTTCCAACTAAAAAGGTGTTTACACAATATACACATTTCATTACTTACAAAGAGAAATAAGCTTAAAATTTCATTTTAAAAACCTGGGATACAGTAGGGTTAGTAGCACCATGAAAAATGTTTTTCAAAACTGCAGTCTTGTTATTTTAAACATACTCAGTGCGTCGTGTTTGTCTTTATTCTCTTGGTTGATCAAAAAGGTGCCATTTTGGTACAGGGAGAGAAACGAAAAATTTCATCTTCTGATCCTTTGTGAACCTCGAGTGTTCTTTTCTGTTTCCAAGAGGTCAATTCTTCCATCTTAGTCCTGTTGTCAAATACCTACCAAACCACCCTTAGTTTGGCACGTGAGTGAGGTACACTTGAATTTGCACGGTTAAAACAGTTTGGATTTGTTTTTTCTTTTCTTTCTGCACAGTAGCACCATTGTTGCAGCTGGAAGACAGTGCATCTTAGGAATTTTCAACTGTTTTATAAAACATTCTCCAAGACGTTACGTCTTCTTCATGCAAACTTGACAACGACTAATACGCGTCCTCAAGTCTCCAGCTTTCAGTGTCTCTGACTGAGGTTTACTGGTTGACAGACACAAAGGTAAGGTTAGGTTAGCTTTTTCTTTGTTCAGAGAACTATTCCTTTAAACTTCTATTTAATTCACAGCTTAAGATAACATTTAAGTACATAAGTGGGGAATTAGTCCTGTATTTGAGAGCTTTCCTTAAGAGTGATCTGTCTGTACATCTTCAACACCAGGCGACAGAGCTCTCAGTGCACACAAGGCATGGCAATCACCTGCTTCGGCCTAGCACGCGGTGTAGCATGGATACCGAACCGAGTGGAAGGTGAATTTTGTACACTTGAGACAGTATCTTTGGGGTCTGTCTTTGCAGCCTTCAGGTTTTCAGCTGAAGGGTACTTCAACAAGCCGTAAAAAATACTGCTACGATGAGATTTGTATTTAAATGATGGCTTTACCAAATTATTTATTTATATTCTGAAAGGGTAGGAAGGTGGGGCATTAATATAACAGATTTGTGTAATATGCACGTACACAGAGTAAGTCCAATTCTTAAAAAGTTTTTTTTTTTAAAATAGAATACAAAAGGAAGTTGTGTTTATGGCAGACAGAAAATAGCAGAGCAGAAAACTCAGATGTATGTGGTAGTTGTTAGTTGGCAGTTTTCACTAGTGAATTACCACTGATCAACTACCCTGAAAACTTAGAGTGATGACGATTTAATGCACATTGAGTATCACAGCTGTAGGTGTTGGGGGCCGCTACTGCTATAGAACACAGTGCATGTTGTCAGCCCTGTACCACAAAGCTACGTTTTTCAATTTGGTGGCATTGGGAATACTTCTGAGGTTTTTATTGGTGCACAAACAGGACAGTAGCAATTTATTCCATGAAAGGAGATGGTTTTTCAAAGAAAAAAAATGGGTTTGCTACTCAGGTTGGAAGGGAAAAAGTTTGAGGAGCTGAGAGGTGCCAGCTGAAGTGGTGACTGCAGGGAGCCTGAGGACAGAGTGTCCATTGGCTTCCTTGCTGCCAAAATGTCATCCTAATCCTTCTGCAAAGGACTGGAAAATAATGCTTGCCATGGAGGGCATGAAACCTCCTCACACGAGACTTCAAAACAGGTTATATGAACATCTGCCTTCAACGGTTTAAGTGGAGTTGATCTTGCCTTTCATACCTGTCCTTTGTATGGTTGTGAACTACCTGTTCAAATAATTGACTCTATTGAAAGGCCTAGCAGAAAAAAAAACCCAACAAAACCGATTGTTTAGGCTCCAAATCCATTAACTACAGTAGGACTACTTTCAGAGAAGGTACTAGTAAGCGTGAGTAAGAATTGAACAAAAAGAATCTGACTCCTTGCAAAAGAGAATGTGCCCTAGCAAGTTGTTACATAATATTAAAGGCTTACCAAGGAAACACTTGAAAAACTGGTTGTGAGGGGGAAAACAAATGAAATTATTTCCCTATATCCCTGTAAACAAATCGCTTTTGATCTTCAGAATAAATTCGGTTTCCAAAGCTTTCATTCTGGAATAAAGCAATATACATGAAACAGGTTTTCTTACCTGAACATTTCTGACACCTCTATAGTTGCCAGCCAGAAACTGTATGAATTGGCATAGTAATTACAAGTGCCACGACCATGGCATTCAATAAACGGAGCTGCGCGGAATTCTTCTAAACAGGATCCAGGTGATGCCAAGGCCTGTCCGGAGCCCTCTGCTCCAGCACTAGTGTGCTGGCGTAGGGATGGAGGAAAGAAAGACACAAACAAGAATCTTACAGTAGGAGCTGAACATTAAACAGAACAGCATTCAACTACTAAAAGAGCTACTGTTCATTCCTGGTTGAGATAATGCCGTGTCAGACACCTCCACAGATATCACAGTTACACTGGGCTCTGTGTGCTGGAAAATTACGGTTAATGTGGCTGCCATGGTTAGTAATTGAAGGTAAAGGCTTTCGAGTGGCAGCCATTATAGTTTTTAACAAAGTCCCAAAGCAGCTAGTTGAGGACACAAGTGGGTGCTGGCCACTCGTGGAGGAGGAGGCAGCTCTTACCATCATGAAAGAGTAACCGATCCAAAGGGAGTTCCAGCCTAGAGGACATGGAGGAATCTGAATGGTCTGACTGTGTACAGCTATCACCATGGCAGGAGCTTCACACACAACACAGCTGGACACAGTGGAAGAGGCAGGGAAACACATGACATTAAAATATAATAGGAGTATGTTTTATTAAGACTTCTTACACAGAGAAAGGGAGGAAAACTAGCCTGTGAGAGGCTGCCCTATTCATCTAGACTTCTATTGCTCACATATTTTGTAACTGCAATCAGACAGTACTCTGGAGTGCAAAATCGGCCAGTATTTCCACTAACAACCATTGGGTAAAATACTGAAGCAGTTCCTGAAACAAAAACTGGAAGCTCAAAGTCCCCAAGTGAATGCCTTAATCTTAGGGCTAATGGTGCTCTCATTCTCTTTCCTGTCCGTGGTGACCTTGCACTGCCGACTACAGAGCTTCCTCAGTCGAGGGGAGTTCTTACAGCCTTTCAGCCTCTAATTCTCACTGCTGCACACAGACAGACCCTTTAAGACAATGACTACTTTAAGACAAGCTATTTTCCTATTTCCCAGAGCAAACCATGACAGATTCACAGCCTAATATCCAACCTTCACGTTGGAAGTACACGGATAAGATGTGCTATCTATCCAGCTATTTAAGAAGAGACCTGACAGCCAGTTTTGTCTCACCGGCTAATGAACGGCTGGATGCTTTGCCCAGTCAGTGGCTCCATGCTCATTGGCATTGGCTCTGGGGTTGACAGCCAGTAGGAGTAGTCGTTCCTTGATGCAAAATTACAAACATTGTTGATGTTGCAGAACATGAAGGGCATGGTGCTGAAACGTCTAAGACAGCTCCCAGCAGTACCTACAGAGTAAGATACATAAAACGTGACAGCAGTGTTTCCACTTCATTGCTTTTTATAGCAATTCTTTGAGAACAGTAATTGGGTATTCTTCCTCTCCACCTGTGAGTGCACAGCATGTGCTATCAAACCGTCACATGCGGGAAAAACTTAACTCCTCAGTTTTGGTTTACATTCTTTCATCCTGAATTAAAATGCGCAGCCTCTGGAGGTGGTAGATCTTAGTATGCAATCCCCAGCCTCATCTAAGAAATCTCTAAGACTGTCATATCTTCAGAGAACCAGAGTATTTGGAGAAGCAGCTACACCCTCTTTCCCCTTAAAAACAGAGCATACAAAATATCTCACCCAAATCCTGGCCATGTGCTCTCTCATTTCCTTGCACATATAGAAGAGAGAATCCATCATATATTCGGGTTGTTCCTTGTGGACATAGTGGTGTATCCGTGGTCTGGCTGTGCCGAGTTATAAGGAATCCGTGAGCAACAGAAGCTGTTCCAGGAGGACCAGGTGGGCCTTGTAAGCCATCAGGACCAGGAGGTCCCTGTATTCCTCGTGAACCTGTTCACCCATGAGAAACACAACACACAGTATTTATTAACACCATTTCTTGCTCTTTTTGGACTAGCATAGCTCTGAAAGGTAGCATGGTCTTGTGATTAAGGTGCTTGTGAGTTGGGGGGCCTGGTATCTGCTCACACATCTTCCTCAAATTATTTTTTCATGTAAGCTTGGTTAAACCACCAAGGCTGTCATAGCTAGTGATAAAACAACAGTGCAACCTCCCTGTGTTGTAGGGTACGGTGAAGTTCAATACGTTCAGAGCTGTGAGGCATTCAGATAACAACTGCAGGGGACATGACAGCTACTGAAATGAGTCCAAATCAGCTTCCCAATTCCAAGACATATTAAGCTGTGTATGCAGCTTAATAAGATAATGTTGAAACATCTTGCTCAAGATCACAAAATAAATGGCAAAGCCAGAAACTGAAGCAAGTCCCACTCTAGGACATGCTGTGGTAACACCTGAGCCAAAGCCCACCAAAATGAATAGAAACGCGGCAGCCAGTTTTGGAGTAGGTTATGAAAAGTGGAGATAGGCTAGAACAACCCTGAATGAAGGCAAGAATGAGTCATATGACTGAGAAAGGCATCAGAAAAGGCATTTGTTCTTGAACAGCAAAAGTATCAGGAAATACAACTACAAATATTTAGACTACGGTATTCCACAGTCGTCATTATTAATGGTTTTTTTCACTAAAATAATGCTAACATTTCATGGAGCATAGAGCTTTTCAGAGAAAAAGAAAAAAGGCAGTATGGATTTTTGTACTGGTTAAATTCTAATACTTTTCTGCACAAGTTGCAATATATAGCTACTTAATATGTATCATCTTTAGAAAATTGTCCCAGTGTCTAGTCTCGATTTCTTTTCTCAAATCATAATTCAGTAAATGTTAGCAATAGCTGCAAGGTAGCCTGATCTCTGCCCGTCGTGAAATTCTCTCCTTTATGAAGTCTGGTTTTCCCCATTCATGATTTCCATGCAAAATTAAAATTATTTTACTAATCTCTCTCTGTTTCTTACTGTCTTCATTATCTCCTGTGCATCACCTGTGCTGCAAAGGGGGTACCATTAAGCTTGAGGTAAAGCACTCTACAATGTTATTCAGCAATGACTGGCAATGTATTAGTTCCAAGAATATTCTAAACCAAAGTATGTTCAGCTGCTTGTAATATTTTTGCATTAAGAAAATGCTAAAATTATGATTTTTTTATTACTCCCATGAGGCAAAATCTCACTTCCCAATATTAGCCTGCACTCACAAAACGGAGCATCTCATTTTTCCACTGGGTCCTCATAGGATGAACACCATACCTGGTTGGCCTGGAAGACCTCTCTCCCCTTTACGTCCCGCTGGACCATCAAACCCAGGTAGTCCATCTCGCCCTGGGTCACCAGGAAGTCCAATGGGACCTAGAATAGACAAATGGAAAAGCTCTTGAAATCTCACCACAGAAATCTTTAAATTGTCTGGGACTCATCTATTGTTTCTTCACGATACATTACACAAGAAAAGACCATTAAACCAGATTTCCATGGCAGAACCCTACATCTACCTACTAGCTCTTGCTGAATTCTGGGACTTCTCTCTGCAGCCTACGCCCAGTGACTCGCGTTGCAACCTGCAGGCAGCTGCACTTAGTCATTTTCTCTGCAGCCACCTAGGATCGTACCTGGCAATC
Organism: Phalacrocorax carbo; assembly: GCF_963921805.1. NCBI lineage: Eukaryota > Metazoa > Chordata > Aves > Suliformes > Phalacrocoracidae > Phalacrocorax > Phalacrocorax carbo. The sequence continues at coordinate 20,107,455 of NC_087523.1, read as the reverse complement.
CGTGTGGGCCTGGCAATCCAGGTGGCCCTTTTGACCCAGGCTGTCCTGGAGGCCCCGGGGGACCAGGGTCACCTTTGACAACAATGCTTCGTCCAATGGTACCTGGTAAACCTGGTGGACCTGAGAGAAAGCAGCTCAGTATTAGATAAACCAAGGTGGAAGAGAGCATTAGAAGCAGCTTCTGTTATTCTTTATTGCAAAGTCAGAAGCTAAGAGCTCTATCAATGCAAAGAATAAGTGTATGTATAAAGCAAAGAAGTGCTCTTGGTGACACCACCCCCCTCCCCCCCCAAAGGACAGCTTTTGCAGGGGTTAATCCATATAGACTGGATATAGAGAAATAGAGTATAAAATACGGTATGATTACTTGGAGGGCTAAAAAGTATAGCCTGGAATTGTGTTTAAGCTGTTGCTCACTTAACTACTTTCATTGCTGGCTGAGACCGACCCACTCCTACATCTGTGTAACCAATTCTACTGGCAGGGAGCAAAAGTGACACCAACGCAGCCCAGGACTCCTACCTGGTGGGCCTGGCAGTCCCTGACCGCCTGTGAGGCCAGGGGGTCCTGCAGGCCCTGGGGGACCCTTCATACCTGAAACATCAAATTCACACAGTTACACAGTGAAAGAACACGCTGTCTTGCAAAATCTGCTGCAGGAATGGCCAAAATTGGGCTGCTTTTCTCCCTGAGGGGCTGTTACTGTGTCTGGAGGTTTTCACTTGAAATGCTAGTTAAATACCTGGGAATCCTGGAACGCCTGGAACCCCGGGGTCGCCCTTCATTCCATTCAGACCTGGTCGACCAGGATCCCCCTGAACAGAACAGCTTGACGTTATTCATCATCTCCCCCAGCAGTTTCAGAAAAAGACAGAAAAGGTGGCTGGGGGACAAATAAGCACACTTTGGGTCTGTGAACTAGTGCTTTGAAGGGCTGAGGCCTCGCATTCTGCTCAGCGCACTGGGTGCTGCCAGAGAACGCGGTAATGTGGAGTGTGCGCTGACAGCCCCAGCTCCCACGGGAATACAACGGGGGACATCCTACCCAGATACGCGGGAATAATTACGGAAAAGAACCGCTTACTTGCTACAAGACAGCGTGTTAGCTACCACATTCTGGCTTCTATTTTATTACAATAAATGACATATTCCACCCAAATATATTCCATTTTTACTGCATTTAAAAATTAACTAGGGGGAAGGCTCCCATTTCTTCTCCTACCTGGCGTCCAGGTGGTCCTTGATCTCCCTTTGGACCAGTCAGGCCAGGTGGGCCAGGTTGACCTGGGTTCCCTTTTTCCCCTTTAAGTCCTCCACTGCCTGGCGGCCCTCGTGGACCTTCTGGGCCTGGGGTACCTTAACATTGCAGAACAAATATGCATATATCAGTACATACCAACTGATCTCTACAAGTTTGTGCCCTCAGTGTAAAAAAAAAAAGTAATTAAAGATATTTTGGCTTGACTTCCCAGCTCTATTTCAATGCTGAATTCAGGATAAACTAAAAGGAAAACAAATAGAGGGATTATTTGCACTACCCAAATCCAGAACCAAGGCTCCTTATCTAGCTGATGAAGAGAAGCAGGTCTTTCCAGAAGGCAGTGCAACTCACCTGCGTTAGAAGCTTACCAATGACCAGACTGGTGCCTTTAGTAGGAGCCAAGAAACCCAAAATTAGATGGTACAAATATCCCCTCTGCTGACTTGCATTACATTCACCATCTCTTTAAGTGCTATCTTAACAGACTGAATTCCTTTTGAAAGCCAGTCTCACCAATGTAAAATATTGCTGCTTTTTTGCTGGTAGAATTTGACATACCCACTGAGGAGCCCTGTATATACTGTCTGCTGGGCAGCAGGAAGCCCACCGTTCTGCTTTGCCTAAATACTAATCTGAGTTGCAGAGACTTCCTGGTGTTGAATGACTCTCGCCCAGCTGATTTGTCTATCTTTAGTAGAATTACACTGTGTAAATCCAATAGAAGAACTGGGCTGGTCTTGAAATATTTTCCCTTTGCTACAGCCACATTCATCCAAAGCAAAGCAGTGGATTTAAAAGAAACTTAAGTATTTGGAGAACTGAGAAATGACACCCCCACTTTTATGACATCATCTAAATAGAAGGTAACCAATATTAATTTGTGGCAAAACAAACCGTAAGCAAGTGCAGCAACAGCTAATAACATTTTACAGGTTAGATCTCATAATTGGATTAACAAAAGGATCTCTTTGCAGGACAGCGCTGTGACATTCTCCCCTGGAATACAACAAAATCTGGTAACGTCTCTCAGTGTGCTGGATTTTCAATTCTCCTGCACCCTTGAATAATGTAACAACTCCTTTGGCATCCTCATAGGCTATATTCAGTGGATAAATTTGATGAGCTGTATTTCTGCATGCAAATCTGAGTATAGAATTTCTTCCAAAATTTTTCTTTTTAAATCAACAGCCATTTTGTACCAGATTTCACACATCCTGTAGCAGTTTCAGCTACAGAAAACACCCCACCATGCAAGGATTTTTTGCGTTCATTTTGCTCTTTATACTGGTCTAATTCTGTACACATGCAAAATAATAACAGGTTACCATCTGAGGCATGCTAATCAAACACACACGATCTGCAGGGTAACCACAGGCCTTAAAAAGACAATCACAGAATTACAGGAAAACATCCTTTTCTCTTACATCAAGTGCAACGCAGTAAAATAAATTGACTGAGTTAAGAGTCTAACCTGGAGGACCTGGAAGGATCAGAGTTCACCAAAGCCCAATGATCGATGTTAGAAGGGTCAGACATCACACAGTACAAAACAAGATTACTAGTTAGAAATAGTACAGATGACAGCATATTCACTACACAACAACCCATTTCACCAGCATATTTTGTACGTAAATATAATCCACATGCATGCATAAAACCATACATGAATACACAACGATATGTATTTTCAGATACAAGTTATTCTGGTGACTAGGCTCTGCTAAGACTAATCTGACACTTCATTTAACAGCAAACTTAAAGTTTTACGAAAGGATGTGTTATTGCTTTACACGTTACAGCCGAGACCTGCGACTGGTTAGTCCTACTCACAATGGGGTTTGGACTATGTAGCATTTCACTGACAATATTCAACGTCACAGGGCGCGGAGCTTGGCAAATATGCAGGTAAACCGTGAAAGACAACTTAACACTTGAGCAAAATTCTGCTTTGGGCAGGGGGGAAGCGCGATTAACAGAAGGATGTATCACTACTAATCAGGTATGAGCCTCAACTATCTGTGAATACAATTCTAGGACTGAAAAGTAGGCTTATACCCCCTTCAAGAAGGTAAGCACAATTCACATGGACCAAAAGGGCTGCAAATGCTATAAGCAAAAATACAGCAGAACTTACAAATTTAGAATTTGTCGTCTTTATTGTTGGCGTTATTTTTTCTTAATAAAAATACCCCAAAATGCTAATTTACCTGTTTAAGGTTGTTATGGAGAATGGCATGTGATAACATCCTTAAAAAAAACATTTAAAAGTCCTCTTTCAAAAGGTAAGCTGGTTATCCCTACCTTGCTCCTGAATTGCTACATATTTTAGCTCCTGTGCCACTTGCATCTTTCATGTCAGTGAAATGATTTAAGTAGATCAACATATCACCATGCAATTTACAGCTAAAACCTACAATAAATACATGTCAGGTTTACCTCAATGCGCTATTTCTTACATATCCGGTAAATTATTTTAAATACTAACTGTAATACAGTTAAAAATAATGACAAGGACACTTCATTGTTACTGTTCAGTACTTATAAGCTGTATTTCACCATTAAGACAAGTTTTGCTATGATTTATAAATATCTGTCCTATACTTGTTGATTGTTGAATTCTGGCTGGGCACAGTCACGGGGCGGAACAAAGCATGAAGCAATTGCCAGGTTCCTCTCAGCATACCCGTGACGGCAGCCCTCTGAAAGTGTCGTTACTGCTTGTGTGGCCACAGTGTAATGAAAAAGTAAAGCCACATTCATTTTTTTACATGACTGCATAAAGCTAGGCTTCAAACATCAGGGGCTGCCACATTTGCTCCCTCACAGTGCTTACGACAGCTCACTAAAAACTAAAATGTGTTCCTTTATTGAATTTTGATGAAAGTTCTTTCTTCCTGAAAATCATCATAGCAAAACCTAAAGACATTATTATTAAACAGATATACCAAGTCATTTTCAATCTAGACACAGGTGTTAAAAATCTCCCCAAGAGCTGGCTTGTGCTATGTGCTGATATGCTAAAATTATGATAAGCTTGTGAAAATGACCACGTTCTTACCAATCCAGTTCCACTGCCCTAGTGTTAGGGAGGGGAGGGCTCTGTGCTTCATTTTCATTAAATACATGTTAAAGGAAGAGCTTTCCTCATTTCCTCTAAATGTGATGGTGAAGCAAAACAACAGAAATAAGGCTTTCTCTGCACTGGAAAGTTACAATGCTCCAAGTTGGGAGCGTGAAGCATTGCTGTTACTCTGTATAAATTTTCCTACAGACACTGCTGGTATAAAAGAAGCATCTAATTTAAGTCACTTGAGAGTGTCCAAAATCAACAGTAGCAGGTGTTACAAAAATGACTACTGTCATTTGCCCAAGCCGCAGAACACAATTATGCAGCAAAGGCATAGGAGGACAGAGCAATACGCTTTTTTTAAGAAGATGAAAAAGAGTAGATATTTTTTTCAAAGGCACTGAGAATAAATATGCTAAAACAAGTTTCACAGTTGGGGACGCTTTATAAAAGCCTTGTCAAATGTGGACCCACATGATCTTCCACCATGGGGAGAGCAACGCTATGTCCTTTCAATGTCAGTCCTACAACAACATGGCGGAAGCACCTGAAAGTCAGCTCTGAGCTTTTCTTTTCTACCACAAATTAAAAGGTATGTCTGAAAAATGACTTGGCACATCTACATTTAGACACTACAAAAGTATATATATTCATTTTCATGCAAAGTTATTATTTTGGAGTTAAGGGGCTAACCTGAGGGACCTGGGAGTAGGGGGTCAGAGTTCACCAAGGTCATCATTAGAACAAGGGGAAAAACATCAAAACTGTTAGAAATATCAACAAGCTAACATATTCAACTAAACCTTTCTTTTTAGATTTAGCTCAATATTCCTTTACATACAATATGCAAACCACCAAACTATTATTATTCGTAGCAATGGAAATAGCCATGTGGAATAACAGCAATGTTGTGTTGCCCTGGAAATTGGCTTAATTTTACAATCGATTCATAAATCCATCTCAGCACTGTCTATTAACATTAGTTTTAGGGGCAACTCAACTGAAGTCAGAGCGCTACGCCATGCTTGACTTCATCGTTTTTACTAATCTTAGAATATACCCAGAAGTCAACAACAAACAGTATATGCATAGAGCTTCTGGTTTTATTTATGTCCCTAGAAGGGGAGTAATTTGACAGCCACACAGCTGCTTTTATGACTAGCTGCCTTAAGTTGAAATGTTACAACATCAGCGTTCCGACAATAGGCTGCGTTATCAATTGAAACAAAAGGCCGGAGTGCTGATTGTACCAGAACTGCAATAATAGTTTGGTTTATCCACATTAGTTCACGCGTAACTGAGCAAAACAAATGCTTCACTTTATACATTGCATGCAACAAAAATGGAAATAAGAGAAGGAAAGAGAGAAAGAGAAAGAGAACATGGCTGAGCAGAACCTCCCTGGTTGTTTCCCTGCTGCCAGTGCTCATAAACTGCACAAAATGAGTCCCACCCCTCCTCTACCTCCCCAGCTGATGAGAGTCAGTAAGCACCTGATTCATACAGAGGACTGTAAAGCAGGATGAGAAGCTTCATAAAAACACTGATGCTACAGCACAGGATAGAATCTCGGTAGTTTTTTATTATGCATCAGGAGCTGCTTAGCTGCTTTACTTTTTTTTTTTCTTTAGAGTTTGGAGATATCCTCTGTATAAGAATCTTTTAAAAAGAAAAGCCTATACTCTTATGGACCAACCACCTTCCTGTGCCAAAATTTTAATTGCTGGACCACTCCACATATAGAAGATTTATATTTCAAAGATCTTGACATCCAGGATATTAGGCTTAAATTACAAAGCCCAGGTCCAGCGTCCCACCATCTCTTGTCTCGTCGGTCCTCTCCCACTTCCCCAGATGCAACTCTAAGCACAGTGAGCAGAGCTGCATTACTCGTCCCATACTCCTGCCTGCCAGCGAGCAATTAGGCAGAAGAGGACAAGGCCACACGGAAAGTGGACAGCAAATTAGGACTACCACCTTGCTGCAGGGATGCTCCTCTGACTGGTTAGAGCCCCTGGGGCACAGCAGGGAGTAAGTTCCTCCAGGAAAAAGGGGGAAGGCAGGTACTCCTCCTTCCACTAACCAAACAGGAAACCAGGAAGAAATTGTGACTGGCTGTGTATTATTAACCCACTGGGTTGTTCCACACCAGTCACATGAAAAGCAGGTTTAAGATACAAACACAATTCAAGTATTTTCACTAGGACTAAAAGAAAACCTCATTATACCAGCAAACAGTGCCCCAGTTTTAAGGTATTATAAATTAAAACCAAATGTTGTTCATAATGACTCATTTTTTTTTACATGCATAGTTAGGATAGATGAGTTCATAGCCTACTCTGCACAAGAGAAAAGCTCATGCTGCCACTGGGAATAATCAACTATTACTCAATTCCAGTTCTAGTGAAAATATTTTGATAAAATTCCATTCTAAAAACATTTTTCAGTGGGATTGCCTGCTCCTGTATAAGAAGCAAGCATGAGGAAAAAACAAATCTTAAAATCTTTCCAAGAGTGTCCTGCAAAACTAAACTCTCCCTTTATACCTAAAAATGAACAGTATGTGTGTAGCAGCTATTTTACAAACGCACTAACTCAAAACTAACTTTCTGTAACCCAAAGATTTCTGTGGGGAAAAATCTGAGTTCAGAGTTTGAGGGCAATAAATAAAAACATAAATTCTCTGTTTACAGGCAAAGAAAAAACTGTAATCAACCAATAGCTTGGTTTGAAAGTAGTCTCCTTTATGGAGAGTATCAAAGCATGTCACGTGAGAGGAGTCTTATTGGTGGGAAAGTACTTCTGGACTCAAGATACAGCAATAAGCTTGAGCCAGAGCTGTGACAAGTTCATTAGATTTTTCAAGAGCAGTATCTAAATACAAATAAATGTCCTGTGACCCCAAATTGAAATAGAAATCTAATACATCCCAGGGAGTTGCTCAGCAATGTTAACTCAGTATAGTGGTTTTTTTCATTCGCAGCATTAGTCGGTGCAGGAACAAAATGCAAACATGGAATGGAAAGATGAACACGGCATGATGGTGCAGAGTCCACGGGAGCCACGTGACACAATGGAGCAATGACTTATGTTACATGACACGAAGATGAAGAGGCAGCTATCCAATTTGATCATGCTGTGATGCTAGCGTGAATTTGATTTTCATGACTCTTAAAATGACAGGGTTTGTTACTTTTGGTTTTTTGTGCGCGATGACAGTTGCTGATCATGTGACAATACTGCAAAAGTATCAGATATTCAACAGTCGATATCGTGCTCGCTAGGTGATTACTGTGACAGCATGCGGAGAATCTCCCGTTTATTAACGCATTTGATTTTTGCTGCCAGGTATCAGAAACTAATAGAAACTGAGGCTGGTTTATTTTTAGATACAGTTACATTTGGCAACAAATCCCCTGGTTGCCCACAAACGTTAAGACCTATGCCATGAGGCTTAGCTTATCTATCCAAATAAACTGAGAAAGTTTAAAGGCTGATAACCTACCAGCAAAATATGAAAGTACTGGCAGATGTTGATAGGTATGGATCATGCTCTTACCTGGCCTTCCTGGCACACCTGGTGGGCCAGGGCTACCTTTAGGACCTTCCCGAGGTGGTCCTGGTGGGCCTGGTGGACCTGGAGGACCCTGTAGACCAGGGAATCCCTGGAAACCTGGTTCTCCCTTCAGACCTGGAAGTCCAGGGGGCCCTGGTGGGCCAGGTAAACCCAGTTCTCCTTTTTGCCCTGTAAAACCAAACAGCCACGTTTATGAATACTGTTACAAACTGATATGCAAAGAAGTCCAAACGTCAGTCTGCAGAGCCATTTCTCTCTCTTGCAGAAGGTGCAAGGCTGGCCACAGCTTACCTCGGTTGCGCAGCGAGACGGCATAAAATTGGTCTAACGTTCAGAAAAGACTTAGGGCTAATAATTCTTGCAGGAGAAAGTGCTATAGCTTCTGACATGTTAAAAGGTCTTGCTGAGTCTCGCTTTACTACTCAGTGATGCTGTAATTCATAAACATCTCCTGAGTTTGTAAGCCTACAAGCAATGCTTTCGTGAGCTTTTATATACCTGTGAAGAAATCTGTCAATATTAATACTTTTTTGAGACACTGCTGAAAGTTAAGGCATACTTGCAAAATTTTCAAATGAGCTCGAGGAATTCAGGAGCTTTAATGCTACTGGAAAGTAATGTAACTTAGGTTGTGAGGTTGCTTATGAAAATCTAGCAAGCAGCTATGTTTTCAAAGCAGCTTCATTTGTCATCTGTTGTGTGAATGCTTTATTTACTGAGACAAATCAGCGAAGTTCCACACAATGCAGTAGACTATTATCCTGTGTGGAATTATTGTCTGCATAATTGCTAATTTACAAAATTCAGCAGTCAGTAATGAGTGCCTTTATTACCTTGGTTAATTGAAAATAGTCTGCTGAGAAAAAAAAACAAGTTGTTTTAGTTGTTGCTATGGCATTCATTTGTTGAAGAATGTACAACGTGCCCTTCTTTTTTTGGTGTATAGATATACTTTACATTCAACCTTTTTAATAAAGGACAGCAGAGAAACTTTACCTGACAATCCTGGGGGTCCTGGAGGTCCTGGGCGTCCAAAACCTGGTAGTCCTGAAAAAACCCAGATTCAGTTAATAACAAACATTTAGTTATCATTCCCCAGGAATAGGAATATGAAGCTGAGAATGAAGTTCATCTAAATTTCTGATTCTTTGAGACTACCAGGGTCACCAGCCTACATCAAAGTTAAAGGTTTTGCTACTAAAATGCATCTGTAACTTTCATAAGCATTGCCATCCGTTCACAAGATGCTCTTTCAGATTTTGGGAGTTAATGCATCGGCATTTTCGCTTGGGGTTCTATCTTTAAGGCAGACATTACACTGTCTATTCATTCTGTAACCGAACTGAAGCAATCCAGCTACCATGGAATGTGGGAACAGGGGCTGGTGTTGAAGTCAGGTAATAAAAATCTAAGCGCCTGCTGAATTCTTGGTCCTGTGCTTCAGTGGCAGCTTGACAGCACCCTTTGTGAACCATTCAGCAGCCGGGAACCACAGAAGCAGCTTTGAAGGTGTATGGGCAGTTATAGGAAGAACAGAATGGAGAAAGCAGGACATCACAATGCCAAGAGGAGCAAGCAAACAGGAAGAATACCTAACCTGGTTCACCCTTCTGACCAGCTGGTCCAGGGATACCATCTCGTCCCGGCTGTCCCTTCTCCCCTGAAGGTCCAGGAGGGCCAGGACGACCAATATCACCTAAAAGGGGGATGGAACACATTAGCACAGTAATGCCTAGTATGCAATAAAAAAAGCAACCCTCCCCCCTCCCCACCATCTGAACCTGAAGGTGTGACAATGTAATAACAAACTCACAAGGGTATAATCTTAAAATTAAAACCTTTCTCTCTCCCTGACAGGCTCTTAGGCCTGTGACCTTTTAAGCAGTCAGTGTTTGCTAAAAATAATATAATGGTTTCCTTTAGGATAAATTAGAATTTTGCTCCTATAAAAACAGGTTAGACCACTGCAGTACTTAACATAAATAAAACTGGTGAATACTGAAACAGTTAACTTCTTGTTTCAATATCTAATGATACGACTATGACAGGAGACACAAGTCCTGAAGAGAGAGGTAAAACTCCTTTCTTTTCTGTTTAATTGCACCGAACTAAATGTGTGCGATGGCATTTGAGCATCCATATACATACAGAACATTTTCATTATGTTAAAGAGAGAAGAGGATAGGAGGAAGTGGCTTCATATGTTGTTTTTCCCATAGGCAGCCGACCTTTGCTGCACTGTTCATGCTCACCTACTGGCCCAGGTGGTCCAGGCAGGCCAGGATTACCTGGAGGCCCCTCAATACCTTTTGGTCCTGAAATTCCTGGTGTTCCTGTAAAGTACGGGTATTTCAATCAAATTAAGCACCAAACTGGCTTATCAGCAGATCTTGAAATGCTATAATCTGAGGTGCCCTGAGTAACAAATGAGCTAATTGTGTCAACATACTGTATTTATGCTCATTTTTCAGATTTACAGCTGATTAAGGAAATGAATTATAAAGCAAAGAACATACAGAAACAAAACATCCTAGCACAACTGTCCTTACTGCTACTCTCAAGACTCTGTCTTCTTAATTGCTGAGTGCCAGTGGCCAAGGACACAGTGAGTCTGGCAGTCTGCTAGGAAATAACCATTTTAGAGGCAGGTGTTTCTGCTTGACAACAAAGTGAAAGGATTATGAATGTGGCTGGCTAGTCCTTCCCCAGTCCTCTCTTCCTTTCCTTAAAAAGGGATCTTCATAAAAATGGTCTTAGTAAGAATTTACACTGGATTCTCACCCCACAGCATGAACTGAGCGGGAGGATCCATTGCAGTGTGTCTGTTCTGAACAGCATCCGAGAGCCCGATCAAGGCAGTGTCTCAATACACCGTTTTGACTGTTCACAGCCTTTCAGGCATGACATGAAGCAGAGGTTAAAAACTGTCAGGTTCATGGCCAGGTTTTCTTCTCTTTTAAGCTTCCCGCTGCCATGACTACACTGTTATAAATTCCCTAACTTCCTGTGTTAGAGCGGCTCAAGCATGCTTGTAGAACAGCCTTTATTGCTGCAAAAGTAGCATGGGTAAAAACCTTGTTTTGTTGAGAATGAAAGAACTGACATATACCCATGAACAATCTGTATTAACATTTTTTAGAGAAAAGTACAAAACCTAATTTAATTATGCTTCAGAAAGAGATTTCACTTCAGAACAGGTTCTTGCAGAATAAGTGCTATTAAAAAAGCCCAGTTTTCCTAATGACAGTTCTTAATGAATTCATGAAGGAAAAACATGGAGCCAAACACAGGCATTCTGTGGGTCAGAGAAGGTGAGAGTCTGACCGCTGTGGGGAGTGGAGAGCATTAGCTAACACAACTGCTACACCCCTGCAGAGCAGATGAATAATTTCAGAAGGCACTCTTAGCAATGCATTCACATGCTTGCTCTTGCAGTGACAATTTCAACAGCGCAAAGCTGAGAAGCAGCAGGTTGCTAGAAGCTTTGAAAGAAGCTACAGCCCTCCACCAGTTACCCGCTGTGTTTAGATGTATATACCAGAGAGCAAGAGGGAAAATGAAAAAAATCCTGTTCCAAATTACCTGGGAATCCAGGAAGGCCTGGCTCTCCTTTTGCACCTGGACTGCCTGGAAATCCAGGCAAGCCAGGACTCCCAGGTGTACCTTTACTGCCTGGACTACCGGGGTATCCAGGCAAACCAAGATCACCCTAGAAAACATTAAGCAGAAATAAGAAGCCAGTCTTTGTAAGATGGGTAAGCCCTTGTATGTTCCCAGTCTTATCATCACAAACAGGTCACTCATGTTATGTACGCTTCTCCTTATATCCAGTTAATGTTAACCATCTCACACAGAAAATTAATTGGAAATAGCAGTTGTAAAGATTTTAAGAGATTCCCCCTACAATTTTGTAGAGTATCACAGCTTTTTCTCAGAACTGGCCTACATTAAAGAAAAAGTGTTTTCTTTCAGAAGAGAGAGACTTTTACCCCATGATAATGCAGAATAAAAAAAGAAGTCTGTGGAGCTTTAATCATGCAATGTTTTTGCTATGTTAATTGCTGCTCAACATCAATTGTAAGGCATCAGTGAAGGCTGCTAGATACCTGTAGATCTTTTGTCACTTTTTTGTGGGTGACAAAGGGTGATATAGGTAAATGACAGTGTGAATGTTTTATATAGACCAAAAAATTTTAAGCAGCAGTAATCATGATATATCAGCTCCTTAGTAATTGATTCTTAAATGCATATTGTCTTAATTGTTTTTTTTAGAAATAACTACATAATTAGACATGGGAACAATGACAAATCCCTAATAAATAAATTGTACAGATCCCTAAAAGCTACCAGCAGGTGTCACAGTGCAGACTAGGCCACTAACTGAACCCAACTTGAAAAGTCAGGTAAACAATCTTCTCCTTTAACAAGATTAAATGATATATAAATATTTCCACCTTCAAAATTAGAAATTTTTGCTCCCACCTGAAAAGAACAAACCACAGTCAACCCTGCTTGTTATTAATATATTTATATACATATTTAGTTATATATATTAAGTGATAGCTAAAAAAACCCCAAATGAACACAGAATCTAATGTCCTCATGGAATTTTCTAATGAAAAATTTTGTAAGTGTACCTTTGGTCCAGGGGGACCAGGAATACCAATGCCTGAAAGACCAGGGTCACCTTTCTCCCCTTTCAATCCAGGAAATCCTGCAGGTCCAGGCTGCCCTGGACGTCCTGCTATTCCCTGGCTGCCTTTAATCCCCGGGGGACCTGTCCAAAAGATACAATACAAGTTTTATAAATATAAATAAAACTTCTGCAGTGGTTTAGAGAAATCACTCAAATTACAGCAACTAACAAATTGACTGGCTGGCTTTGAACACCTAATATGGTTTATTTTTAAAAACAATCTAAAACAATTATCTAAAATCTCTTGTGGCTTTTTGCATGACATTTCTAAGCTTTCTTTTCTTATTTTTAATTCACATAAATCTAAATATCTCTTTGAAGTATCTAGGCAAAATTTAATACTAGAATCCTCAGAAACTGGAATTTTTGTTTCAGCAGTCTTTCTAAATAACAGAATTCACTTCCTCCTTCCCCTTTCGCTTGTGTCTGATGTCTGTCTTGTGACAGGTGGGTTTACAGAATCATATTTTTTCTGAACTTTCATAAAGTGGATCTGAGAAATCAGAAAAGGATGAAAGTTACAAAATGTAGATCGTTCTGCTTGTACACCTGTAAGCACTTCAAAGTAATATTTACAATTTACAATATATTTGCGTTTTCTGTTTTAATGGGTATTTCCAATTTCTTACGTACTAGTTCAACAACTATGTACATAGGGCTTTATGTATTCCTCATCTGTATTGCCATTTAAATATATTATTAGATACTGCACACAAGCAGATCCACCTTTGTACTATATAAAAGGAAGACACCGGCCAAAATTAAGTAAAACACAAGCACAGAAACTAACCTGGAAGGCCCATCTCTCCCATGGCACCTTTTAACCCTGGAGGTCCTGTTGGTCCAGGCTGCCCAGGAAGCCCTGCTTCTCCCTTGATGCCTAGGAAAGTTGTGATTTTAGTTAATTAATGGCAATAATTAAAAGTTTCTGATATTCATGCATTCTCATATGAATATGCTTGTCATCTAATTACAAAGGCAATTGATTTGGAGTTGCTTTAGGCCTCACGTTGCTTCTACGTGCTTTTTCACACCTGTTTGTAGTGAAACATTAAACATCTTCAGTTTTTCTGAGCCAAGATCTGATCAGGGCAACTACTTCGTTTTGAAGATTAGTCTAATGAAATGGGCCAAATCTCAGTCCATGTCTTAGATTCAGTAGCTTCTATTATGCAAATAAATGCGACCTACGATGCTCAAACTAGTTTGAGTCCAGGACGGTTAAAATCTTCCCCAAGCCCAAAAAGTTATTTTGAGCAAGACCTATATCAGACAATGTGAGCAAAGATTCAAGATTTCAGATAATTTGTTATAGCTGTAGGAAGGAGTGCAAAACTGAATTAATTTTCTTGATCCTCGCAATTCTTGAAAGCAAAGACGTGACATCCAGCCAGCCTTTGCAATACGTTCATTTGGCCATTTTCAAAGTATAATGACTAATAATATGAGAAATAAATATACGAAATGGGCAAGTCCTATTGGCAGAAGCATGCTGCTTTGATAATGATTTTAAATGTCCCAAAACTGTGCTGCAGCTTTAAGTGTAAATCCCCAGGCTTTGTTTAGCTGTACCTGGATTAACATCCCAATCCCACGTGATAAAAACACATGTAAATTCTTACCCATCAAAACAGTCCATCTGAGGCCTTGTTTACTTACCTGGCAATCCTGGTGCACCTGGTGGGCCACTAGGTCCCGGTGGGCCTGGGTCACCTGGGAGACCTTGATAACCTTTCTGTCCTGATAAGCCAGGAATACCTCAAAGGAAAAAGATATATTTTGTTGTTATTGCTATTACTACCACAGAATGTTTTCTTTTACCTTAAGAGATCAGCTGTACCTATAGGGGAATAAAAATCCAAATAGGGATTTTTCTTCAGTAAATATAATTCACTCTAATTTAGTGAAGAGAAGTATCAGAACATGGCATGTTGCTTCTGGAGAGTTTAAAAATACTACAGAACAGGAACAATACAAGTAAGTAGAGGAAAAAGTAACTTTATGACTAATATCAATATACATCATTCAGAAAGGACTGGTTTTTTGAATAAGCAGACTCCATGCTAATCTGTTTATATTCATCCAGATTATTTATATACATGTTTAATTACACTGCTACAACAGAAGCACTTTGGGATTGATATATTATAAAAAGTAATGCAGGTATTTTAGCAGAGTTTTACAAATTCTAGGTGGTTATTATCCCATACGATAACTTTGTGCTGCCCTGCAGGCATAGTTAAATCTGCCCTCTATGGCTTTTACTTAACAGAGGGAGGAAAAAACAGAAAAAGAAAAAAAAAAGGTAAGTGTCTTAGGATCCTGCGTTAGCTTCACAGAAATGAATACACTAGATAAATTAGCACAATAATGGCTGGGCCAACATTAGAGAAAGGCAGTCTTGTTCTCTTTAGGGTAGAATATTTTTAGTCTCTCAGGACTAACTTAGAGTTCAAAGGAGACATCAGAACCCTTGGGGGGTGGGGAGGGTAAGCAAGAAAACAGACTTGAGTGAACTGAGAAAACCTTCCAGGCTGCCAGCTTCCCAAGTAGAAACACACACAGAGATGACATTTAGCTCAGGGGAGGGTGAGCTTACAGAGATACCCAAAGGGAGAATGTGGAGGTGATGCATGAGCACACGACCTGTGCAATTCCATCCTACAAGGCAAAGGCCCAAGGGCCTGTGAGACAGCAGGAATGCAGCCAGCGCAGCAGCCATGACAACTCTCTCTCATCACGCTTAGGAATAACACCTACAAGACTGAATCCTGCTGAAAGCCCCTTAGTGCTATCACAATATCTCCAAATGCCAAATAACAGTAACAGTTAATGAGCAAGGACATTACAAACTAACCATACAGAGTAACTTGGTCATAGAACCACTTTAAAAAAAGCCTAAAATAAGGGAAACTTAAGCCACCTCCGTATTCTGAGTTTAGTTTTTTTGAAAATGAACTGTAATAAATGAACTGCATCAACTGTAGATGAACTGAATGAACTGTAATAGATGCAGTGACAGGTCACTGTTGTCTGTAGAGGACAAACCACCTCCCCAGCGCACATGCAAAGCCTGTACCTGGAGCACCTGGCTCGCCTTTTTCTCCTTTTGCTCCTAGCTGTTTCATATCAACAGTTCCAGGTGGACCTGGCAGGCCGGCTTCACCTTTGACTCCTTTCTGTCCTACTGGTCCAGGAGGTCCTGGCGGACCAGGTAATCCATTATTACCTACAGTAGGTACAGACAACAAAAGGGAAGAAAATATAATCCTTAAGGTAGGTGAATATATTTGTAATGTTTTTTTCTTAAGTAGGGAGTCTGTGATTTATTCATGAAGTTGGAGTTCACTAAATGATCAGTCAGTTTATGCAAGGTTCTCCACAGCATCTTAAGCCCTGGAACAAAGCCGAGTGAGCGGACTGCATGGGGATGTCTGTATGCTGCAGGCTCTCAGCTCTGGCCAGCCCAGCTCAGAGGAAGCAGCTGTCTCTACGGCCCACATCGAGAGAGCTCCCAGAACCCACAACACTGTGCTGGTTGCTGCAGCAGGTTTGGATTCACAGCCTCCTTGTTCCAGGGAGATGAGTGGGCTTTTCTGCTATCAAACTCTTTCAAAATTCATCTCCAACAAGGGGGTTGGGAAAATGTAGATAGGATAGTTTCTCTGTGATACCTATAAAGCTGATTCTAGATGACTCCATAACCCAAAGCTACTTATTTTCTTCTTTCTGCTGCTTACAGCAGACTTCAAAACATACTTCAGAAATATTGCCCTACTTCAATGCCATCAACCCAAAGGTAATGTTTTAAAAACAGCTAACATTTCATGACATCAATTAAAACCAAAGTCACTAAATGCTATGGCTTAAAACTGCAAAGGAATTCTGAACATCAGCACTGTCAAAAGAACATAACTTAATGAAGATCTAGACGTCAGGATTACAAAACCTCTTTCCACCCAGGACACGGAAAACAGCATTCTGTATTCTCTTCAGGGGCAGACAAAACAAATGTTACCTTTCAAGCCAGGCAGGCCATTTCTTCCAGGAGTTCCTGGAGGCCCTGGAGGACCAGGAGCTCCCATGACGCCCATCTCCCCTTTGGCACCTAAAGGCATGGAATCACCATGGTCATTCTGAACAAAAACTCAAAACTTTTCATCACCTAACACCTACTTCCCTGTACCTCTATAGTATTTATTAACCAGCGCATGCATACAAAGCCTGTTTTAAGGGAATTGGAAGCACTCAGTTCTTGTACAGCTCTAAATCAGATAAAATGACACTTGAAAATTGTGCCAATTTTTCTACAGTTAAGTCCTGGGAAGAAAATTTGCAGTACCTGTCGTTTTTGACAGAAAGCATGTTTACACCTCTAGTAAGTTTAGTTCCCTGGTTTGAAACATAAATACTTGCTTGAAAGCAAACTTGAATTTATTGAAAGCCAAAAAGACAATTAGGAATACACTACTTTAAGAATATTTTGTATCGCCCCCTCTATCCAAAGACAGATTCTCAAAATTCACTTTTGAGATTTCTATTCCAGAGGGCAAAACAGGCTATCTTAACTGAACGGTCTGAAAAATAGAATAAGGAAATGAATATTTAAAAGTGTAGGTTGGATCCAGTTGATAGTATTTGCAATTATTTCCTTCAAACAAGTTCTATTTCTAAATTGTAGCAAGTGACTAGAAAAAAAAATAATCACAAAATAAATTAGAAAAAGGTCATAAAGATGATGATCAAAGTCATGTTTGAAAGTTACGAAACAGAATAGCATGCAAAATATTTGAATCATGTTACAGGGAAGAGTGGTGACAAGAATTTTAACGCAACAAATTTTGGTTTTGATTTTTCTTTGCTTTGTTTTGTTTAAAGTATGAAATGCAATGGTTACAGGTATCCAACTTCAAATGGATAGGATAAAATTTGAAGGTCATTAAACTGGCATAAAGAACATCCAGCTGTAACCACAGTTTGGTCGTTGTCCACAGGTAAAACATGTAAACTTACCTGGAAACCCAGGTATTCCATCCCGGCCAGGTGGTCCAGGTGTGCCCTGAGGCCCTGGGAGACCAGGGGGTCCTGGATATCCTGGGCTTCCTTGGTCACCTGGGGGACCAGGAACATCGAAGCCTGGAGGGCCTGGATCCCCTTTCTCCCCTGGAATGCCCTGCAACCCTAGACAAAGTTGTTAAAACACAATCTTTTAGCAAAAAGTAAGGCAAGGCTGAGATCTGTGTGTCTCTGGGTGTAGTACTGTATGAATAGCTAAGTTTTACCTGCAGTCCATTCCTAGCACTGACGAAAACCCTGCAATTCTTCTAAAGCTGTGCATTTTTTAATGGCTTACAGGCGTTAAAAGGCCATATTCTCCTGAAGAGAAGCAATACTAAACTTTCACCTATTTGTAGCAAACAATTCAAAAAAATCTCAGAACAAAAACAACAACTCTCTTCAACAATCCTTTAAGTCTGATTAATGAAACACAAAATCCAAGATTGATTAGACTGGTTTGGGTTTTATCATTAAGTATTGAGATTCTTACATTTCCATTAATGATTCCATTTTACTACATTCTAAGATAACATCAGCTGAGTATTTTTGAAAGAAAGCAAAATTCTGCATTGCATTACATTTCCCTGAATGAAAAATATGAATTGTCAAAACATGCTTAAGATTGTTTAACACTAATGATACCAAGCTCAAGGCACTGCTGAAGCAAGCAGACAGCTTGTTTCCCTCCAGTGCACCATATCAGTGAAGATGCTCATTCCGGAAATGTAGCTGACAAAAAAAGGATTATTCTTAAATTTGAAATTAAGAAAAGGCTTTGGTAAAGAAACCACAGTACCTGGGGAACCTGAGGTTCAAAAGCCAACGAGTTAGAGCTCATCAGGAAGTTGAGACAGGTAGCAGTAAGGAGTTGTAATAGTCGTTAAGTTAGGGAACAAAATAAAGCACATACAGATTAGAACAAAGGAAAAAAATCTACCCTACAGTTACCAAAACAGATCTAAGTACAAAGAATACAACACTAATGCAGTTAAAAGAAACCAGACTGCAAGGAAACTTTGAGGTCTTTCTCAAAAGTGCAGCCACCACTGTATGCAGAAACCAGAAACTCTGTGAGATATTTTCAAATATTGATGGTACATTTGAAAAATAAAACTACGTTTCCCTCTCTCCTTGTCGAGTATCCTCTTTGCAACTGGGGAACAAGCTGGTTCTGGGCTGTTTCTAACACAAAACTGTCATTACTAGATACTGGCCTGGACACCTTCTGAACACCAGGGTACATCCCACCTATCAGCTTCCGCTGAATGTACCACATTCTGGTAAATCCCTTCAAACAGGGATTTTCAAAAGATGCTGCTTCTTTGTAACACAAAACCCCTCTACATTTCCATTCTTCTAGTTCTATTATGGAAATGTACATTGTTACACCTACAGAGATAGTATATTGCATGTTAGGTGCCCTAGCATAGTCTGCTGAGATTATGACACCACCGTGCCAAAACCTCATAACTAACTACAAGGCAGTGTAACTCTAACTCTGTAGTGGTGACCCCCGCTCTCGACTGTAGGAACAGCTCTAAGGGTGACGCTAAAAAGGCAGATCAAGTTGTCTTTACTGCATAGGCTGTAGACTTCCATTTATTCAATGATAAGCATGCTCCTCTTTGGCAGCAGCTTATCACTGTGTTACACTGTGGCGTCATGTGCCTGGAACTGCTTACTTTGCAAAGAAAAAACAGTACCAGAGGATGGATAGGGGCTGCACGTGCTCTGTGGTTAAGGGGTCTCCATCAGCAAGCAGAGGGGGAAAAAAAAATTCGTAACACACTAACAGGACAAACTCTGTATCTAGAATGGTAAAGATACTTTTTCAAATAGAAATCCATTCTAATTGAATTTCTGGTTCTCAAAAAAATAACCGCATCATAATTAGAACAATACAGACAACACAATAAATTCTAAAGTAATTTGTTACATATCCAAAACAATAAGAATGTTGGATTACTGAAAACTATTTGAAGAAACAGTGGTGGAGGAGATTCTGAACAGGGAAATCCTTTATAGAATTTTCCAAATTACCCGAAAAACAGAGCCCCAGACACTTTACCCTAGTGTTGCATAAAGGAACAGAATCAAAACAGTCGAGTAAAACAAACACAGGATGGGAGGTGGGAATGTGAAGCGTTCTGCACAAAACAGAGAAATAGCAGTGCCGAGGGAAATAGCAAGGACTCCTCAAGTGTGACCTTCAACCATGCACTGGGTTTCAGAGCCACCATGCTGTTAGTAGCCACAATGATTAGTCAGTACGAACATGAAGAGCAAAAATATAAACATGTCAAATCCACCAGCTCTAGTAATAACTGCATTTGTCAAAACTGGTATTTTGCAAAACGTATCAGTGATCACATGAAATCAAATACTGGCTAACACCAGGCAGACAACACCAGGCAGACAAAAGAACATGCATTGGATGAAACATTCAAACCCATACTAATACATCCCACTCCCCCACCCCAAATACACACCAGTGTTGCCTTCTGTTTCAGTTCAGCCTCAAGTGCAACCAGAGGGTCAGGACAGTATAGTGAGCGCAGTAAGCCGGGCAGAGGACCCTGCTGCTGGCTCAGGGAACTTCTGTGCACATTGCCCAGACCCCTTCTGTCCCTGGCTCTTAATACTGGACACATTCAAGGCTTCCTGGTGCAGCGACCACACATTCCTTTCCCCACCAGGAAACTTGTGAAAAAGTATACTTAAACATGACCCACACTTTATGTATGTGAGCAGAACTCAAACTCCACAGGCCTACTCACTCAAGTGCTTGCCTACCTTCAAGTTAAGCACTTTGGTTGATCAGATTCAGATCTTTATGAACTGTGACCTGAGAATCAGCTATCTGTGACCCATGGTCTTAAAGCTGGCCATGAATTTTTCAGCGTGCATTGTGAACGGTGCCAATCCCAGTGCTGGCACACAAACAAATTCAAAAAGTGTAGCTCACAAACATGCAACGTAAACAGTCACACAGGCACGGCAAGAACCAGACAGGTTTTGAAACATTTCAGTGGCAGGCATGCTCAAGCCCACAGGGAGTGTTGTCACTGTGGCGACTGCCACACATTTGCAGCATCAGGAGATGGTGCACAGCAAGCCCATTCACTGATGAAGGGGAAAGGAATTTCCCTTAGCAAACTTTGTGAATAGCATGATGTGCATGCACGCACATGTACCCCTTGTGCACAGAGATGGAACAAGTTCATGTCTTCATCAGTCACCCATCATTTTAGACAAAAGACAAACTCCCTTCAGAGACATATTCCTAATTATCAGTACCCTTAGATTCTACTTTGCCAATCTACTTTAAACAGATCAGCACTCATAAAACTTGTTGGTTTTGCAGGAAAAAAAACTGTGTGAGGGAATCAGGAACCCCAGGACTCAGAGGTTTCTGTAAGAGGAATTCTAAAGCTCTTTTCCAGGTGTGCTTATGATAAGATGAATGTGTATCACCTCCTTTACTGACAGGCTTTTGTTAAAACAGTATCCCATCACTACTTGGAGAACATTTTCTCCTCTATGAAATAATGAACCAGCTAGTTTGGAATACTCATGCTTTCTTCCTTTCCACATTAACTGAGTTAAATTGTGTTTCGGGTTCCATTCAGAAAAGAGAAAGTGCCTAGCCATGTCAGGGAGAAGCTGAATTGCTCCCTTGTTTTTGCACTCACCATGTAAGTAGAGGGAGAACAAACAGCATTGTATAGGGGATTGAGTTTGTCTGCTTTCTTCCCAAACCAGAAATTAATTTTCTAGATAATAATGTAAAAAAGTTGTTTAAAAATACGTCTCACCTAATGAATTTGGAATACAGTTTGGTAAGCTAGGAAACTGCTTTGGAATTTAAGAACCATCTTGCTATTTGAAAGCAATGTAATGACAGCACAGTACAGGCAGCTAAAGGCCACTTTCCTCCTTTTCTGTACCCCCAAAACTTCTGCACTGACATCGTGCTCCTCTGTGTCCTGTCCGGAAGAGTACTGCAATAAACCCCTTACAGAGATTTTGTCACTATCTGTGCACAACCTTCTAGAATTTCTGCTGAGGGCCCAAGCCTTCTCCAAAGTGGGCTTTTACACCCTCAAGACCTCTCTAAGTTGCGCAAATGACAGGGCTGAATGTAATCCACTTCTGATTTCAGTAAAGAACATGATGTAGCAAGTTTTGGCCGCTTGACTGGCAAGACAGCCAAGCCTCTATCTTTCCTTGCCTGTCTGTCCAGTGGGACCTTTAGCATCCTGTGTACCTGCTTGGTGTACACTAGAAATAACCCAAGGGTACAATTCATGCAAGTTTTACCTGGGGGGCCAACAGGACCCGGAGGTCCTGGAGATCCAGGTGGACCTTGACCACCAATGCCAGGGATGCCTGGTGGGCCTGGGAGTCCTGGTGGTCCACTTGGTCCAGGGTCACCTAAAAGAACACTCTTATTTAGTTAAATAGCAAACTCAGTTCAGTGATACTTGCTTTCAGAAGCAGAGTGCCTGCATGTTGTACTTGAAACCTTGTCCTTGCATGGAAACAAATATGGACCTGACACAGGAAAAAACACACTTCAGAGGCTATTTCTGAAAGCCAGAGATTTGTCCTCATTCTGTGTGGAATGCTTGCAGTTTACATTTCTAGGCTACAGGGACAGGTTAATGCATCATAATCCACATCAAACTCAACAGATGCTCTCCAGCAAACCAGGCATGCTCTGCAGTTCAATACAGACAATAATTAACAGTTGGAATTTGTGAATTGCTAACCCTCTGCATGTTGAAGCACAGTGCCTCTAAATAATTACTCTACTGAAAAAGTTTTACCCCCACGTTAACATGCTTTGTCTTTAGAATACAGACTTCCAGATACTGGCCCACAGACTGGGATTTACTCCCTTGCTTGCTTGTCTTTTGAGAACACAAGCTTCCATTTACACAGGTGTCTCTGATTTGGAAAAATGGACCCCGAAGTAATTGCTCTAAAGTCAGCACTGCTTGTATTTAGCTGCCAAACAACTCCCAGCACCTCTACATTTTTCAAAACTTCAAAAGGCAACAGAAAATGGGAGAGTTCTCCATACCTTTGGGCCCTGGAGTTCCATCAAAACCTGCCCGTCCCGGGAGACCAGGGTTTCCTGGGAAGCCAGGATCACCTTTAGGTCCTTGAATTCCTTTTGTGCCTGGGGGCCCTGGGGGTCCAGGGGGTCCTGGAACTCCAAATCCACGATCCCCCTGTAACAAATTAACAATTTTTTAAAAGGGTTTTTTTTAAGTTTAGCTTCTCCAAAAAATATTAAAGGAAATTAAAAATGCCCACCATCTTCCAGTTCAATTCCTTTTGCCTACCCTCGCTCAAACATCAAGTAAGGAATGTGACTTCCCAGCCATCAAATGCTGACAAGAGCTGAATCCTCCCTATCAACTTCCCACTGATGCAGAAGAATCTCTAAGAAAGTGAAGTTTTATGTTAAACAAGCAAACACAGACCTTTGGTCCTGGGAAACCAGGTGGTCCAGGAGGTCCGTCTAGACCAGGGCGACCTGGAGTTCCTGGAGCTCCGGGCGGACCTGGAGTCCCTGGGAAACCTACACATGACATGGAGGTTAGGGTAGCAGAGGAGAGGACACCAGAGAGCATTAGAACAACTCGTCCAGAAATGCTTAAGGCCCATGGAAAGTAATGTCTGATAAGAGGTTCTGTGCTAGTTCAAGCATACTTGAGGGGTACCCATTTGGCTGAGATAACTTTGAGTATACTGTCTTTGCCACAGAGAATCTCTGGGACTCATTTCAGAGGAGGGCACTCCCCATGCTGTGTGCTCTAATGAAAATTACAAACAGTTCACATCAGAAACATTAGCATCTTGAAGCAGCATTTGGAGATCATTTATTGATTCAAGCTCAAACATTCATAATTTCCCAAAGTTTTACCCATTTCTGTTTGTGTCTTTGGTTTACTGAAAAATGTAAGCTACCGTGAAGGAGCAGAACACTGAACGGAGGAATAAGAGCTCAGCAGAGCTTTTTCCTGATACTTCTGAAATGATCATGAAGATGTATAAATTCAAGACAAACATTTTTAAAGGATTCTAGAGACAGAAATCAACTCACTAGGAAAAAGTGAAGAGACACAACCCTCTATGTTCCCTCTTCCAGCCCCTACAATACAGTAACATGGCTGTACACACCTTTTGGGCCTGGTGGACCTGGAAGTCCAATGCCAGGAATACCTGGCTCTCCCTTTGCACCTGGGATGCCTGGTAAGCCACGCTGACCTGGCTGACCAGGATCTCCTGTAAAGAGAAAATCAACATAGTTATCAAGAATCACTCAGAATCAAAAGCTCTTGGAATTCCCTGGACATCTAACTGCTGCTTTACCTGGAAGACCTGTGTCGCCATTTCTTCCTGGAGGACCAGGGGGGCCAGGAACTCCTGGTTCTGTAATAGTCTGGCCAGGTTCACCTTTTGGACCTAAAACCAAAAATAATAAATAGGTATCACTCAGCAGGAGTTTCTTTTCTGTTTTTCTTTGAGCAGAAATAGATGCTAGCCACATCCCAAGCTTTCAAAGAACTTAAACAGCAGCAACACTTTACCTAGTAGGCTATCCACCCCTGAGCCCCATACAGCATTTATAGGCTTAGAAGCATCATTTAATGTAAAGACAGTTTTCTTGAAATGTTTTTTTTTTAGCTTTCTCCTAGGTACCATCTCATGAATAGTATTTCCAATACCTGACACCAACCCAGCTTCATCAGGATCTGCGTAGTTGACAAGAAAGTAACAAAAGCAAACTTGTTCAGAGCAAACCCTTGTTTTTAAAAACTGTTGTAGTTGCAGTATTATTAAGCATAAGCCAGATGGTGGTAGTTACAATGCATTTCCACTACAGTCAGTCGAGAACAAAAAGCTTCTCTAGAGGTCAGAGCAGAAGGGTGAGTCCTGTGCCCATAGCAACATAGCACAAATTCTGCTCACTTTGCGATTCTGTGACGATCTTCAGTAAGCGAGCTTAGAAATACTAGGTCTTACAACACCTTTTGGAAAAGCTTAAAAGCAGCATTATGTTCTGAGAGCTATCTGGAGCAAAAGGACAAAACTTGATTTTATGGCTTTTGTTCAATAGCACAGAGAGACCAACTCACCAGGAACTCCTGGAGGCCCTGGGCGGCCGGATACACCTTGGATGCCCTTTTCGCCAGGAAGACCTTGTGGACCAAAACCAGGAGGTCCAGGAAGTCCTTTCTCTCCAGGAAGACCTGGTATTCCCGGGTCACCTGGAATACCCGTTTCTCCTTTGAATGCAACACTGCCCTGAAAAAAGGAAGAGCAGGATGGGAAAGAGGAACATGTATTTATTAGCAAAAGAGTAAAGTGTTGCTTCTGTTTTGAAGCTCTTTGGCAGTTTCCATCCTTCTAGCCATCAAGGCCATTAGCTGCCTACATCTTACTAACATGTCAGAGGTAAGTTCTAAACCTGGCTACTTAATTCTTCATACTACATAGGTGAAATGTAGACAATGGCAGAAGGGACCACTTGACACTACCCAAGAGAAGTCTCAGCTTATATTCAGAGGCATTGACAGATTCAGGGAGTACCTCTATATATCATCACTAGATTGGCATCTACTGAAGAGAATTACTGGTTTAGTCACTTTCAGAAAAAAGTGCATTTGCCAGTCCTCTGATCTGCACTATGTCAAATGCACCCAGGACTTCCCAAAACATCCATCTAATCAAAGACAGCATAAAACAACTCACAGGTTCCCCCTTAGGGCCAGGTAGACCTGGCAGTCCATCTCGTCCAGGAGTGCCATCTATGCCAGGAAGACCTGGAGGTCCTGGGAAGCCAGGGTCTCCTTTGTCACCTTTCAGTCTTGGAGAAATCAGGACATCCCCTGGGTCTCCTTTAGGACCAGGTCTCCCAGGGGGACCTGGGGACCCTGGGAATCCCTAAGGGGAAGAGGGGAAAAAAAAAAAAAAAGGGCATTTTAGTTTTTCTTTCACTCCTCTGAGTTTGGCACAATATAAGAATTATGCATTCAGGCTAGCTATGGACATAAAAGGAAGTATTAGACAAGAATCCATATTGACTGTGCACAGATCTACCAAACATGCAAGACAAATGAGACGCTGTTCTCCCACCAGAACATAACACCACCACTTACTGGTGGCCCTACAAGGCCAGTTAATCCAGGAAGCCCCTTTTCACCTTTTGGTCCAGGAAAACCAGGAGAACCTGAGCAGGGCAGAAAAACATAGAAGAAAAACATAAAACTGTAGAAGCTGTAAATATCAAGCATGCTGTTTGCATAAGATAAGAGCTAAGTTGTTTTAAAGCCAGGCAAGGTTTAGCCTTGCCTATTTGTTTTTTTCTGGAGAGCTTGATTTTATTTGAGAAGAACAAAATTTGCAGCTGTAAGTTAAATCACTGGTGTCAAAAATGGTCACGCTTTTAAAAAGCTCCATCCCCTCTATCGTTTCAGGACTAGCACATAGAAGCAGTTAATTTCCCTCTTTCAGTTAAATCTTTAGCAGATAATAAACATTTAATATGCAGAATGCTTGCAAATCTGTCTTTGATCAGAGAATTTTTTTTGAAAGACTCAATTTTCAAAAAATGAGTGATTGTTTTACACGTGTCCAGCCTGTTTCTTCTTAACACTCTCCAACTGTGCCAAACAGGACACACACCAACTATATAATGGAGCTGGCAACGGTGCATCTGAATTTGTACACAATACACAGGTGTATCATTAGCATTATGCACAGACACTCAGATACAAAATTGACTTTATAGTATAGAATATATTAAGCAAAATAGTGAAGACTACAGCCTTACCTGGACTACCTGGAGGTCCTGGTGGTCCTCTCTCCCCAGGAGGCCCAGTTATTCCAGTTCCTATGCAGTTGAAGCATGTGTCTCCTCGATCACCTAAAAAGATTAGCATTGAAAAACTATACTTGAGCATCAGATCTTAGAAAACATTAAAATAATTCAGCACAACAGCAATTGTTTTCTTGCTACTGATCTATAATACCAAGTCCAAAATGACTATTTGATATAATTATATAATTGCTTAAATATTAGAAGGCTTCCGCTACGAAAGACAAACTGAAGCTTTATGGTTGCCAGGAGTCAATCAATATCAGATATGATTAGAACTTAGTTAGGATAGTGCAGAATAAATTAAAACAAAAAAGTGCTTTCAATAATACAAAATAAAACTGTGGACTTTTTTCCTCAGCAAAAGAGTCCTCCTCTAAAGTAGGTACTTGACACTTCAAACTACAACTCTAAAGCACAAATGTCAAAATCCCAAACATTAATTAAACTCCAAGAGTGCAAAATAAATACTGGGAATGTTTCATTGATTTGACAATAGGCTGGACTTATTTCATTAATTAACAAAAAAAATAGAATGGTTTCATGAAGCTTAAGAATTTCCTTCACATACAGACTTTTCTGACATTCATCAATGTAGTATTTAAGCACTTCATTTAGATTAATTAATTAATCCGTACAATCTCCATGAGAAAAAAAAGACTTCTGTTTGAAAGGAGCACAAAATTAAGTGAGATGCCCAAAGTCAACTAGGATGTCCATGGTTGAGCTAGGAAAGGATTCTCACTTACCCGTATCAGCATCCTCATTGCAAGGTTGTCTTTTTGGAAACAAGCATACACATTAAAGATGTCTTTTTTTTTCTTTACCAAACAAACAAACTCATTGTAGATTGACCAACTCAAATTAGGAATCTTGCATTTATAATTTCAATGTTGCTTTCCCAAAAAATGTAAAATTTATTCATGAAGTAAGTATAAAACTTTTTCATGTAGAGTTGGCAACAGCTGCTACAAAGCACTTAGTTTCTATCTACCTGGGAGATACTCAAACCTGACATTCCATTTTATTTTAACCATGATCCATGCTAGGCCCTAGCTTTGATTGTACCCTCGGTCACTTTGAGATTCTTGTGCTTCAGCACTAGATGAGGGACTATTGTATGCCCAAAACAGTTTTCTTGTTCAGAAACAGAAAATACCTGCATGCAACCCTACTGGGAAGGAGACACTGTTTATCCTTATTTAATGCAGGTGTTACGTTGTTTAACAAGCTTTAACAAAACGAGAAAAAACAAGATAGCCATGACACTGCACCTTTTTGGCCTCGCTCCCCCATAAAGCCTCGTTCTCCTGGAATTCCTGGAGGACCTGGTGGCCCCTGCTCACATAACCCTTCGCCTAAGGAGAATCAGGAGAGATTTAATGATCAGTTTGTGTTTGACAGCAGCATGAAATACATGTATTCAGTTATTCAGTACAAAAAAGGTACTTCCTAGTACTTGTGTGGATATTCTAACATACCCAAACAATCACAGACCAAATGGTTTGGCAGTTCAGACAGATGACTGCTAACGAAAACTCACCAATGTTGTCCAAACTAAAAAGGAAACGCTCAGTGATATTACACAACACTCATTGTTCTCCTTCACAACCTCAACTATCTCCCACTACTTCCCACAGCCTACACACTTCCATCTCTACTCTACATTCTGCTATTTAACCTCGTATCTTAAAAGCATACGTATAAAATATCATCAGAGTGAGGGCACTAAAGATGCCAATGCCATCTAGACACCAAATTCCTCCCTGAACCATGTTAGCCCCTCTCCACTACAGCGTTCCAGTTCTCATAGTCCATCTCCCATTCCCTACTTCCCTTATACCAAAAAGGAGCTAAGAGCCTTCATCCAAAGTTTCCACTCCCAAGCTAATTTTGTGTGGTCTAAGCACTAGAATATTTACCAAATAAAATTGGAATTCTGTGAAAATTTACTCCCTTGACTCTCCTGGTATCACAACTCTTAGTAGGGAACAGACCCTCCAAGCATTTATCAGATCATATCATGAAAGCTATATTTACTCAAGACAGTGTCAAAGTGGTTACCTCCTGCTTCATGCACAAATTTTAATGTAACTTGCATTAGCTGGATTAAATAGGATGTAATATAAATTGAAAAAATACTTAATTTTGTACATCTGGGCCAAATCTGCTTGGCCCTGAAGGACTGTCATTACCGTGTGAGTTAGCAAAAAGGTCCCTCAAGTCTGACAAGATTTCTTCTCCTCCAGTCTAGCTCAGTCTCACCGATAAGTCATGGCAGGGCTTGCTTGAGCTAGAAAGAGGCATGATTAAGCCAGACTGCAACTCACACCATTGAATTCTCAAATTCTGTAATTGGCCTTAAGGGTAGAGTTCTCCTACAAATGTCCTGATTTGCAATGGGAGCGACTTGGAGAATGTATACGAATAGCTTGGAATCTCATGGGCTTCAGCGTCTGGTAAACTACACCTTTGTAGGTAGAATTAAAAAAAAAAAAAAGGATTAAAAAAGAATGTCAAAGCTCTTCAGTCTCTTCTACTTGCTGTCTATGTGGTCATCACTTACCAGGAGGAACAGATGGTGCAGGTGGCCCTGGGGGACCTGGTGGTCCTGAAGGTCCTCGTGGTCCATCAAGTCCTGGTTGCCCAGGAATAGAAACACCAGGTAAACCTGGCTCTCCCTTCTGTCCTCTCTCACCAGGTAAGCCAGGTGGGCCAGGAGGTCCAACAGTAGCGATCCCTAAGATGGGAAGAACTTAGTTCCTTGATAGCTCAAAAGTTTAAATTACTTTTTTGCAGGGATGGCAATGATACATGATCAACAACATGCTACAGGTAAGACACTGTCTTTCCATGTAAGTGGTCCAGAACACTTCTTTTATGGAATCAAACTACATGTTGATGTGCAGTGTTTGACATATGGCCATTTTACATTTTCAAAGAATTTTTTTTTTTAAACATTGACCTGATTATGTTTATGAAGGAAAAAAGAAGTGAAACAGGACTAATGAAAGGAAATACTGATGGAAAAAAAACCAAACATTTACAAGCTGTAACATTAGAATTATAACAGTCTTCTCTGCACAAGACAAATATAGGTATCACTGTTCACTCCCATTGTAGACTCAGATCACCTCCTCTTTTAGTACTGGCTAATGTACAGCAGAGAATAGGTTTGATGGCCAGGTACCATATTTCTGGTAGACTATACTTTCTCTGTGTAAGGCAATGGATAATGCATGTTATAGATAAGTGATATGAGATAAATTACCCCTAAGACCATTAAGCTAGTATCTGTTTGACAGCCTTGACGATTAGCATCCTTTGTTCACCACAGCAGAGGCAAGGAATGTTCGGAATTTCTCATATTATCCCCATTAAGCTAAGGACCACCCTTCAAGCTCAAAGGTAGCTCTAAATAGTTCTGCCTTCACTTTCTGCTCAGTCCATCTGTCAAAAGGAGCATGAAAAGGCTGTGAAGCTACATACCCGTTCAGATGTTTGAGCACACAACTTATTTTAAGGCTTGCACTCCTACCTGGAGAACCTGGCAAGCCAGGTGGGCCTGGCCTACCAGAGAATCCACGCTCCCCTTTGGCTCCTGGAGGTCCTGGCAATCCTTTGCTACCTTTTGGTCCCACTGTTGCATCGATGCCTGGTCTTGAAATGACCTGTAAATATTTCATGTTCATGTGAAACAACTTGCCAAGAAAAGAGTCACTGGAATGGTAAAAAGATGTGAGGGAGGAAAAGTTCAACATACTTTGAACATTACACCAATGACAGGATGCTTTTCCTGCTCCACCAGATTACCAGGTAAAATTCCAGTAAAGAGCACTCCCCAGTAGGAAGCACTTTTACTGCCAAGCCAACATGGTTAGAACAAGCTTCAGTGAAGCTAACTCAGTTTCTGCTGGTCTGAGGTTACAGTCTAACCTTGTGTTTGTAACCTAGCAAATCCTAGAACACAGAATCTATCTTGCAAGAAGGAAACAATCGTTTCTATTTGTGAATATATTAAATCTTTACTGGTTCTGTCCTTGTTATACCCAGAGGTGGGACTCACAGTCACCCAAGAACTATGATGAGACAACATTCAACCAAATGTAATAAAAATAGTAAGGATCAGTAACTTACAATTCCAGGAGGACCAGGAGGACCCATGTCACCTTTTTCACCCTATCAATGAAATTAAGAGCATTTTTTATACTGCACATTAGTCTACAGAAACTTATGGCAAATATTCCTCAACACTGTAACAGCATAGGCAATGCAATTAGTACTCAGCTGAACTGAACTCAGTGATGGCAGATTTTCAAGCTACTATAAGCAATAATGACAAAAAACCTAGCATACCTTTTCACCATCTCTTCCTGGAGTACCATTTATTCCAGGCCCACCAGGTAAACCCTTCAAGAAAAGAGAAAGATAATCACACTCGGATCTTCTCTATAAAAAGAAAAGCATATAAGTCTGCCTTGATTAGAAATGTATGAGGTACTCACATCCCTACCAGGCTGACCAGGTTCTCCATCTTTGCCAGGCTTTCCCTTCAAAGACACAAACACGCATTGAAATAAAATGCTTCAACGGTGAAGAATGCTTATGGAAACAGTGTTACTTCTTTCCCATTTTTCAATAAATGAAACTTTCTCTAGAATGCAATCCTTGCGACAAATACCTCAAAGATATCAACCAAGTATAATCAATGGAGTTATCTAAACTAAGGTTTTCATTTTGAAAACCAGAGCACAAAAACATGACAAGTCTCAAAGAAATGTTGTGGAATACAGCACAAAGCGATCTCTAATTAACTATTATGGATTCATTTCATTTAATAGCTCCGTTTATTTCACATTAGAGAAATCCTTTATTTTGCAAACAGTTCCTACCTTTCTAAACAGTAGAACATTATATTTAATTAGGAAATTAGTATAATGTGACAAGTGAAATTAAATACCAACATTTTTG
This sequence comes from Phalacrocorax carbo, assembly GCF_963921805.1. Classification (NCBI taxonomy): domain Eukaryota; kingdom Metazoa; phylum Chordata; class Aves; order Suliformes; family Phalacrocoracidae; genus Phalacrocorax; species Phalacrocorax carbo. Next base: position 20,075,932 of record NC_087523.1, on the reverse strand, counting down.
TGTCTGAATTTTAACTCTCCTTTAAACGAAATACAGTTTTCTGAAGAATAGTATCAACAAAAATACAAAGTGCAATTCTGCTCAAAGAAGTGACTTCTAAAAACCATATATTCTTGCTGAACAGATTTGTCATCGCTACAATAAAAGTAGCACAGCCTCTGCTTCACTCCAGACGATTCACTGGGCACTACAAACAGAACTCTATTGTTAGCATTACAGAAGCAGAATGTATGGGGGACACCTGCTGGAACACAACTAGAATAGGTGATTAAGTTTCACCACAGTGCCAAGATCAACTCTCAGTCAGAGAAGTTGATAGTAAGACCTGACAGACATAGTGTATTAGAGTATAATGTGATCTGCAAATTCTTTATTATTAGTGATGAGTTCTTATTCTCAAAAATAAGGTTTCAAGATTTCCCATGAATTTGCAGAACTACCTGTCTGATTACCTTTTACATTTTTACGAGTGTATCTGAAATGGGTTTGAGCCACACAGAATCATACAGAGCTCTAAAAGGCAGCTTTAGAGTAAATTAATAGCAAAACTGCACTTTAAGTATGCAACGTGCCCAAATTCAGAGTAATAAAAACAAAAAAAAAATGTTGGTAAACAAGCTTTTGGCAAAAGGTGTCTGCCATACCCCCTCAGGACTTTTATACTTTCAGATCTTTGCAAATTTACATGGTTCCCATTTACTTTTGCAGAGAGAAGCAACTTGGAAAACACAATTCAAAAACTACTCAAAATATAATGGAATTTTGACCTTGTAAATCTTTCGTTTGTTACATTCCTTTAAGAAGGCAAATCAAAACCCTGCTATAAATCACAGCAGCTTAGAGGGATTTTACCTAGAATACCAAACATGTTTCCATTGCATTTATTTCCTATGGAAATTGGAAAACCTACTACTAACATGTTTCTAAACAGTGTGTATATATTGTCCAATTAACCTGAGCAAGACTTGTGTCTTGGTTTTCAAGGGGCCCATTATGTTGATGAAACTATGGGCTCGGTAGCTGTGACAGTGAAAATACAGAATGCTTTCAGCTAGTAGCAGCTTGTCTTGTCTTTGCTGGTCCAGCCCATGTTATTTTCTTCCTATTTCTTAGCACTTTATGTTCTTCCTCAGCTTTTCTGAGCTGTGACATCCAAATAAATTTAAGTTCCAGGATGGATTTGAGTCTAGACGGGGACAAAGTGACTCATGCTGTCCCCAGATGCAGTTATCCTGACTCGTCCCATCCCTGGATAGCACACTTTCCTCTTGGAAAGTGACAAATGGACTTCTGGTCTTAATGCAGTGTTCAGAGACTTTTTTTCTGACTCACCTCACAAGTAAACCCTCTGAGAATGAGTTTACACAGACCAGCTTAAATATATACCAATCTCATGCTGCTTGGCAACCCAGTACATAGCAAATTGAATGAAGACCCTCTCTAAAAGGAAACAGAAAACTGCTGCTTCAGTCAAGCAGTCCAACAACTTTGAAGGTTTCCACATGTAACTAGATAACATCATTCAAATTAGTTTCTCCTGCCCCCAAAACTAAGATCTACATGTAGATAATTCTACCAGAAAGCACCGAGAGTTTCATGAATCAGATGTGTCACCTACTAGTTTGCCACGTTATCGAAGAAAAAAAAAAAAAGTCTCTTACCCAGAGGCTGATGGCCCCACCTGAATTCAACATTTGCTTAATTCTCAAAGAAAACACTGATTGGAAAGACAAATGTTTGGTTAAACAGACTACTTACTCTTTTGCCTGGTTCTCCTTGCTCACCTTTTTCACCTTTTACGCCACCGGGAAGACCCTGGACACACAAACGTCATCTTAAACTGAGCCCACAAGCCAGAGTAGAATGAATTTACAATTCTGATACAAATGCAACAAAAAAGAACTAAAAGACGACTACTCACAGGAGGGCCTGGTGGCCCAGGAAGTCCTGGTGGGCCTGGATCACCTGGAATACCCTGTCGAGCATGGGCAAAGAAAAAGAGAATTAAAGCCTCCATCACTCCCTAGTAGCTCAGTTGACGTTTTTAAACAATAGAATCTTTTTTTGCTGTCATTCAGATTTCCCAGAACTATGAACAGCAAAGGATCATATTTATTCTTTCTTCGTGTGGAACTTCAAGTGCATCTATAAATTTTATTAACTGTTCATCCTGTTTATTTAGATGATTCACTCCACTAAGACACAGCTGCCTCCTGTGTGCACTGCAGCAGCTGGTTTGGTGGCCTGCAGCTGCTATACAATAATAAAAGGAAGAAAAAAAAAAAGGAAAGAAAGAAAGAACAAATGCCAGATTCCTGCTGAAATTACAGGAGCAACAGTCATTAGATTACTGATAACTGCTAAAATTGTGGGGCCATCAGAATCAATAGCACGTTCGTCAGAAGTGTCACAGGGTCACTGTGTTCAAAAGTTAGGGTTTCTATTTTGTCTTGTTACACCTTTGTACAAGTTCTTGACTCTCTTCACTATTAACCTGAAGAAAAGTTACAAGCTACTGAATCCACAAAAGGTTTCTGTGCAGAGTTTCTGTTATTTTCTTGGAGGCCTCACAGACTTTTACAAGACCATCTATACACTTAATTTTTCAGTCAGAGATCATAGGTGGAGGTAGAGACCAGAACTCCATGTGTATTTCACAAAAAAAAAAAGTGTAATGTTGAGATTGTTTACTGATTGTGTACTACCAAGAATAACCTTTGTTGAAAAAAAACCCAAATTTTTAAACTTTGAAATAATTTTTAATGTTGGTCAAAGACAATGCGCTCAGACTGTGTTTGTAAGTCTTAGTGCATTAAAAGGAATGCAGTCAGAATGCTTTTATTTTGTATATTTGTATAACTTAATGCCAGTATAATTAGCCCTTCAGAGATCCCTGATGCCAGAGGCAATTTACTCTGACCCTCAAAGTCAGATGAATTTTTGCTTCATCTACAGTGTGGTCAAAATGCCACCTTGTGTTTTCTTAGAACTATGAAGACACACAATGCTGCTCTTCTCCTTCTGTCTTACCATCCAGTTAAACAGCGACAAAACCAGAGACTGAGACCTTTCTAGGATGACTGTGCATTGCAAATGTACATCAGTGGGTAGCTCTAGGGAATGCCCTAGTGGTGCTTAATATTCTTCTGAAAAGCAGTGTGACAAATGGTTTTGATCAAGGTGAAGGACAGAATTGTCCTATACCCTGCCAAAATAAAATACTGCTGCGTGCCAAAGCTTTATTCTCTGACACATTTCCCAGGATGAAAAGGTGGAAAGCAAGGAACTGACCCAAATACAGATGGAGGAAACTAATATTTTAAAGCTCAGTTACCCCAGCAACATTTGCAAAATAACCAGAGCATAAAAACAATCACTCACCACTCTTGCCTCAAAATATCTACCTCAACTCTTCTATTACTCAGGGTGGTATCTGAGAATACCACAGAAACTTGAAAGAAAACAAGAAATCCAGGCACCCGTGATCCTGCTGGTGCTGCTCAGATCATCTGTGACTGGCACCCAGAATCAAATGGTGCTGTGAAATGTTCCCCAGTGAAGAAGAAAAGAAAAAATGTAATAACTTTAAAAATGGCAAGCCTCCCAAAGACTTTCTGGCATTTATGGGTGGGGAAGGATCCACACAAGTCAAACCAACAGTTTGAGCTTACTGTCATAATATGGCTTGATATTTACTTTTGAGAGGCCAGAAACAGAGAAAGCACTTTATTCAGACCACAAGGAAGAAAGATTTTGGGGCATCATTAATGACAAAAAATGGAGGGGAAAAAAAGAAAAAAGAAGGGGGTTAAAATTTTTGAAAGACTTCTTCGCAATGGATGACATAGGTGGTTAATTAATGGGAATCTGAATCCCCAGAGAGCTTTGAAAATCCCAGTCTGGGCATTCCAAGGAATGAGAATATTTTAACTGCTTTTACTGTTAGTATGATCTTCCTTTAAGAGAGTTTCTTAAGAATAGTTACTTTACTAAGGGAAGTAACTGAGCTAATGTGACTGGCCTGCCTTCTATTAAAGGAAAAGCACTCAGGCCTGAGACAGTACTTTAAGAAAAATAATAGAACCTCTTCAAGTAAGCAGGATGAGAGTATATATGAGCCAAACCAATGGAGGCTGCAGCTCAATCACGTGCTCATTGCAGACGGGCACTCACCTGATCTCCTTTCTGAAACTCAATGTCATTTGGTCTCTTCTGTTCTCCAATTTGTCCTGGTGGCCCTGGAGGTCCCTGAAGACCTTGTTCACCCTAATGTGCAAGAAGATGGCACTTTGTTACAGGCAGTACAAGCCAAAATGGCGTGCATAAGTATTTTGAAAATAATAAGCAAAAACATCATCGTGATCACCTACTCACTTTTTCACCTTTGGGTCCTTGGAAATTCAAACCCATATTACCCTGCAAAACGTATAACTCATCAGCCCTTAGAAGTCACAAATGAACAGAAAATAAAACAAAACAGTCCACCACCACCATCAATGAGGGAAAGAAAATACCTTGGGTCCTGGCAGCCCTGGTGGACCAGGAGGTCCCTATTAAAAAAGGAAACAGAGAGAGTAATTTCCAAGCGCTTTACATCACCCCTTGTTGGGGGGCGGAAAACCAAGCCAAACCCCAGAAAGCAATGTTGCTACTTTGACTCCTCTACATTATATCCATGTTGACAAGGCACCATGCCTTCCCCTGAGAGCTCTTCCTCATGCTATTTGACTTCACAAATATGTGAGAAACTAGTTCTTCCTTTAAGTGAGAGGGTCAAATGAAATTAAACAGTCAGATATTAAATATTAAGGAAAGAATCATCTTGGTCTAAATAAGCTAAATCTTGGCCCCTGGGTTTCACACAAATAAGAAGCCTGCACAAAAATCCAGCCTGATTTAAAGCAAAAATAGCCTGGGAACAGGCCGAGTGTTTCAAATGTATCACTTAAATGTGTACAGTGGCAGCTCCAGGGTGAACTGAATGCATGATTGCTGTTGTCTTCATACCAAGTCTTGACTACAAAGATCTCTGCACTTTACTGACCTACCTCTGAGGACATGAAACAAAGAAGCGACTGCCCCATTTAACACTTTATGGATAACAGGTTAAAGAAACTTACTGTCAAACCTGGGGGCCCTGGAGGGCCAACTGGACCTGGTATTCCCACGGAGCCGGGTGGGCCCTGTTGAAAAAGCAGAGGCAGCTATGAGAGAGGCACCTTTTTGTGAAAAATAAAAAAAACAAAACAGTGAGGCCTTCAAGGTCAAAAAAACCCAACAGCTGGCACCCCATACAGGTCAAAACAAAGTAGCTGACCACTAACCTATCAAGCTTTCCTTGTGGAAAGGCCTAAACAAGCACACGTGGTGTTGGGAGCGTTCTGCTCTCAACATCAATACACTGCTTTGGCTTGGATAAGGGAATGGTTTTTTGTCTGTTTTGAACTAATTTTGCGCTTTCTTTCTCTGCATGCACTGAGAGAGAACAACAAAACACTTTTGTATTTGTGATTCCTCCCTTCCCAGACAATAGGGAAGCACAGATCAGAGGAACAGAAGTGTTAACAGGCTCGGTCTGGTCAGAATAGCCTGGGGCTTGTCTCTCTGTACCAGGAAATGGGAGTCTCTGGCTTCTGTCCAGTCCGATAGATTCATTTTCTGCTCCCCTTGTTTCTTCCACTAAAGCAATGAATGGCTCAGTGGGGAAGCACAGGGCCTGGAGTCACTAGCTCTTTTCACAGAAGACTGCTGGGAGAATGGAAACACTGTTCAGGAGGTGCAACATGAGGAGAACAGCTGAGACATTACCCTCTCTTCCCACCATTCAAAACACTGGCTACAGCCCAGAAAGGCAGATGTTACTTGCTTTATCTCAGGGTGAAGAAGGGAAGTGAACTCCAGAACTGATACAGAGAACATCTAGGAAGGGGGAACAAACGGGAAAACTGAGAAGCAAGTAAGTAACTGTGAGTCCTGCTGTCTGGTGGATACCACTTTCCTGACCAGGGAACCTTTCTGGCCTCTGTGGGTCACCTATTAAGAGCAATATGGACTTTCCCTCAAGCCATAAATTAGAATTACATTAAATGTGAACCATGGCTTCTCCACATAAACATATGGATACCCTAGCACCAAATGTTCCAAATGTGCTGTAATGCAAATACTTTTCATGTTATCTTTTTGGCAGAACACAGCCTAACAGTACTTTACACAACTTACAGGTATCCCTGGAAGACCTGGAAATCCTGGTTCGCCCTTCTGTCCTGGCAGCAAGGATGTAATTATTTCACCTGCTTCACCCTAGAAGAAAAAGAGCTCACTTTAATTAATAGCCCATTTTACAATTTTTTATCACCATTCTGACTCCAAAGGACACATAGCGTCTCATAATCCTCTGAGACTCAGAGTTATATTAAAGAGCACTGCTAGGGTGTAGCATAAGTACTAGATTCTCCAAAATAGCTCTTTTTGAGAGAGTTCCTTGCATATTTGGAGGATTCCTTAAATGGCTAACCTACCAACTACTAAAAGCTCTCTTTTTATATGTACAAATATATCAGTGTTGATTCAAATTCCAGAAGATTAGGGGGTTGAAATACAAACACTTCACAAAAGAAAGAGACATTCTAGCTCTATGTGAAAGCAATAGATAGGACACAACAGAAAAAAGGCTAATTCAGCTTTTTCCAATGTCCCACCTCATGAGATCAATGCTGAGTGTGCTGTTATAATAGTCATGATTCATGTTCTTCTATATTGAAGCACAGATTCTTACTGATGTCAGGGAAGATCTTTGTTTTAAAAGTGTATTTTCTGATCAGCTTGCTTTTTTAATATCTTTAAACCAATTGGGAAAAGGAGGAGCTGAGAAAAACCATTCAGCTTAATAGTCACAATTTCCCAGCACCAGTGTTATGTTGTCCTCTCAGGAGTTTATTGGAATAATTCTGTGGGTCAAGTTTCTTTTTAAATAGATTTGAACCAAACCTGATGTTTTGACCCATGCTCAAATAGGTCAAGGATACAATACAAAAAAAACCTTAAAAAATGAAAGGGGTCCTTAAGGTCCCAAATCGGATTATGAGACTATTTACATTAGGAGAAAAAAGCCATCTGTGTAGGCATCTATACAGTAGAAAGCACATTTCCAGAAGGAACAAAAGTTGTTGCACTATTCTCTTCACTGGATACTTCAAGTTATTATTGCTTAGTCTCTAGCAGTGTTCTTGAGCATGCACAAGTAGACTACTGGTATATTTGGGTGTTCGTAGGCATTTTCCTAACTTGATGCGTCACAACACAAACAGACACTGTCCCTCACGCTCCCAAGGAAACCAGCTTCAGAAAAGAGTCTGCTAATTCTGGAACTACTGACCCAAATCAAGTAAAGCTACTGCAGAATTTCCAGTTAGTTGCACTGGACCGGCCTAGAAACACTAAGCTTTCTGCAGAATGTCACTCCAGATTCCAATGGATGTGCCCAGTCTTGCATAAAAACAAGCAGGTTACTTATGTCAGATCACACTGGACACCCATGCCCGGTTAGTACTGCCGTATGCGAGTACAGAACACTTACCTTCATGCCTGGCAGGCCAGGGGGTCCCTTTGTTTAAAAGAAAAAAAAAGATTGATCAATAGAAATAAATCATTGGCATGTTATTTGCAAACCACTAATCAGATCTACACCATGAGGCAAGCGTTAAAGACAGAAATCTAAAAAAATATATGAAAGAGGAGAAAATAGTTTATGATCTTCAGAATCAAATGGAAAAATTACAGAAGTACTTTCACAGTGAATGTTGAGCATTAAAATGACTACATTTCCGTTTCCTAGCGATTTGTTTCTTTATTGCCTCCTATTACCCATCCTGTCCACTACATTTCTTCCTGTTAGTACTTTGGTTCTGATGATCACTTTGCTGTACATCCTTGTGTTTTATAATGAAAACACCCTACACTGTCTCTTTTTTCTGCTCCATTAATCACCAGTAGGACTCTTGAGATGTACCAGATGACAGTATCAAGATCTTACTTCTCTGACACATAGGCATGTATCTGTATTTTTCTGGAGGTGTGGCAAAGCATGTAAGAATTCAAAGGGCTTTTTATTAGCTTTACCACAGCATGCAGCAGAAAAGCTCACTCTCACTGGACATCTAAAATATTCTGATTAACCATAAAAAATAAAGATAGTCTTACTTATTAAAACACCAACTGCAAAAAGAGGCTGATATTTAGAAGTAGAAGTCTTTCAGAGGATTACAGGTAGCTGATCCAGACACCTTTTACTTACAGGAGGACCTTGTAAACCAGGAAAACCTGGACTGCCTGGGAATCCACGCTCTCCCTTAGGGATGAAGAAAACGATTAGCCAAAACATAACATAACATAACAGATAAAGTTTGACTGAAAAGCCCAGTTGCATTATTATCTTATGACTCCAGAGTAGCAAATTGTATTGCAACAAGCTACAGGATAAACAGTTTGTTAAATCACACAACTGACTGAAACATCACTTCCCACATTCAGATATTACCAGGCAAAGTACAACATTAAAGAGAATACATATACACACATAGTGCTATAGAAGATCAACTTCTTTTATGGAAAGATCATAAGTAACGTGTTAGAATGAAAGTGACTCCTTCCAACAAGGATACTGCATCAGTATATTCAATGCAATTTTATTAAAAATTAATATTTAAGAAGCCCCACTGTTAGGTAAGGAGTTTCTTTGGTAGCAAAAGTCTGCTACAAAGATGAGATGCAGTATACAATCTAACTTTCAGACACTCCTCTCAGATGTTAGCTATAAAATTAAGGATTAGAACAAAGAATTTAACTACATTGGCTGCAGAGTATAAACATTGCACCTTGGTGCTGGCAATTTCTGGCAAAACTTATGCTTTAAGTACCAGACCATGAGCCCTTCTCTCAGATGTGCGTGTAAGCCTGAATTATCTTGGAATTACCTGCACAACTCAGTAACAGCAAATACCGCTGCACATAATAAACTAAACCTATTGGCTACAGCCAGAAGAAGAGCTCTTTATCGTATTATTGTTGCATTGCTAAGAATTTTAAAGGGATTCCACCTTTGTTCCATTGCATCCTGGGATACCCTGAGGTCCTGGTGGCCCATCTTGTCCTGGTAATCCCTTTAAAGTGGAAAAGAGGAAAGAAGAGTTAAGCTTGTAGGATGCTCTTCTGGGCCTGAAAGACAAAAGGAAAAAGATTTGTATCTATGCAGCCCATTGCTACTCACAGGAAGTCCTGGTGTTCCTGGAAATCCTGGAAGCCCTGGCGGGCCCTAGAAGAAAATTAATCACATAAGTTTTAAATGGTATGGCATGAACGGGTGTGCAAAAGGATTTACCAAGATTTTACTAAATTTAAACTATTTGTGCATATGTAAGTAAAGAAAAACAGAAACATGTGAATCACCTGTAAAAAAACAACGCCATGCTAGATGGCCATCAAGGTTCTTACCCTTCTTTCAGGAAAATATGCACAAAACCATAGAGAAGACAATACAGAACAACTAAAGCAATAGTATATAGGTATATAGAGAAAACTAATGAACACTCATGGTGTGGAAAATGGATGTGTCCCACTGAAGTCAGAGATGCATCGCCACCAGCTGAGCGGTCTGACAAAAACAAAAAGCAAAGGCACAGGCACAACACCTAAAGGGTTTCCAGACAAAGCAACCTCTACCATATTGACCCTACATATACTGTGTCTACTTTAGAATAAATTGAAGCAAAATTACTGGAGAGTGTTTAGGTCCTATATAGCAAAACAGATCAGTTAAGTATTGGGGCTACTCTCCTAATGAAAGTAACATGAGCAATACCTAAGATTATATTACTTATGTAACACAATCTCTTCTAGCTGGTAGATAAATTACTCTTCAGTTTTAAGTTAATTTTTCCCCCCATAAATCACCACTTGTGTGAGGAACCACATGCTTGGCCGTCTTTGTCCATAATTCCAATATATTATCCTAAAACTGAACCATTACTTACTCTGATTCCTTTGGGTCCAATAGGCCCTGGAAGTCCATCATCACCCTAAAAAAACCCAACAAACAAACAAACAAAACACACTCAAGTTTGCAGTCTGCCTTTCTATCAGGTTAAAGTGTAAGCAGGATAAAATTTCTTCTGCGTGTTTATGGTAAGTGGACCAAAAGCTATATTAGTCGTCATTTCCTGAATAAAGGGTTCAAAGTTATTTTATCTTGGCCATTGGATTTTGAACTGAAAAGTATTTGTTGCAGCTGATAAACTATGACTTAGAGGAAACATTTTTTAAAAAATTAAAGCTATTTATGATTGCTTACAGGCAGATACGGGTCCTGTGCTTTCATCAACTATCCTATAGTGACCTCTTGTGGGCAAAATAAGATATACACTATTAAATGTGAACGATAGCCTACCATTATTATGATGAAGATAATGCAGAACTTCATATCAAAATCTTGAGAAGAAAAGGCATTTATGGAATAAAAATATAATAAAAGTTTCTAGTCCAAGATGCCTCTGTTGTTTCACTCCTGTTATATCCAATTAGTCTTTTCTTTTAGTGTAGACATTTTTTCTTATTACCTAGTTATTTTTTTTCTTTACTTCTTTTTGACGTGCTTCTGTTAGTTTATACTGTTAGCACTTGCAAATGAAATGGTAGATCCTGGATAATCTTGGGTATATTAAACACAAATGCATTCAGAGGAAGGCTTTAAGGCTTTTCAACATTTTAATGCTATATTACACCATCTAAGCATAATGACGTCATCCAGGGAAAACAAGAAGCATTCTTGTTTGTCTCTACGCAGGTTCAGTGAGGCCTCCATTTGCACTGCCCCACCCAAAGCCAGCCCAGGAATGCCACCAGATGCAAACAACTGTTTACCCATGTGGTGGGAGCCCTCCAGGCAGCTGACAGTGAACACCACTCTTATCAGTGAACTAAGGGATAGAGTGCATTATTGCAAGGGCTAATAAAACTACATCGCAGCACCTTGCCAAACCTGTTCTTTGACCTTAATCTGCAGTACCTAGTGAAAAGATGCAAGTGTGCATATAGCATTTACAAGCTTGCGTGTAGGTGGAGAACAGGAACCAGGTCAATCTTTGGCTCTGGTTAACTATTCAAACCAACCAAACAAAAAAACCTATATCATATCCCAACATCTGAAGATTTTGACCATTAAATCAATGATAATCAAGAGTTCTGGAATGATTTAGGATCAGCATTACAAGCAGATAACGCTACCTAGCATTTTCATGCTATTCAAGTGAATTGGGACTTACCTTTAAGCCTCTTGGACCAGGTGGTCCTTCAGGTCCTGGAAATCCAGGCAAACCTGGCTGTCCTTCCAAGCCTGGGAATCCTCTTTCACCCTACAAAAAGAATAGGTGGTGGTGGAGGTGTAACATGACAAAAGCACAAGTTACAATAGAAAAATTCAGAAAACATGTTATCTTTCTGGTTTTCTGTAGGAAGTCATCATACAGACAAACACTGTGATTAAACATCTCACCTGCTTAGCTACAGAAATTCCTGAACATACACATACATTACCTTTAATTACACCACTTAAACAGGTTTCATAGGATGTTTATCCAGTATTTAAGCCACCTATTTACCAAAATATTTCAACCACCCGTTTCTCTTATGCTGCTTAACTACAAAGAACTCTCTCCCCGTCCTGTAAAAACACAGCTTTATTCGTTACTAAGTCTCTCCCAAAAACTCACCTCTGCCGCAATACCTATACAAACTCTCAGAAGGGTGTAGGTTGCTGTTATACCATGACTGTTGTTTATTATTTCACAGTTGCAAGATTGTAATTTGTAATATAAAAGCAACTAAGATCCTGGTCACGCACTGTAGGCTAAACATTGTACAAATACAGAACATAGAGGGCTCCAGCCCAAAGTGCTTACAATCTAAATCAAGTGAGACAGCCACAAGACAGCAAAGAAATAAGGTTTCTCATTCCGATCTCTCCCCTCCTGCTAAAATGGTAAGCTCTCAAGCAGCAAGCCTATTTTGTTAAATATTTATGCAATGATTAGCCACGATAGCCTATCAGTAGTGTAGCAAATACCATCCATCATCATACGCCGCGCTCTAATTTGCTAGTGTAAGTTAAAAATGTCACTTACCTGCAGTTTCAGAATATGCATAGCTACAAATTCATAAAATATGTATTTCATTCCTTGTATGTCATAGATTCACAAAACCCAGTAAATATTAAGGTTTCAGCTGGTACAGAAAAGTTAGGAAATACCAGAATTAATTCACCTTTTTGTGCATATATATATATATTATGGTACACCTCAACTGCATAAACAGATATTTCCTACGGCTCCATTACATCAACTAGCATATATAACTGCTTATGAAACAGGCAGTTTTTCAGCATTATCCCTTATTGCTCTACAGATAGGTTTAGTTTGGATGGTAGGTTTGGTTCCTACCTGCAAAAACCCCTTCTGTTTATTTACCCCAATTATTTTTTCAGGACAACTACAGGAACTGCCAAAGAAATGTTAATGCTAACCAGCACCCTAATCACGAGGTCTGAGTTGTGCAGGCTTTTGCACATTCTCTTTAAACCAATTCATCCTGAATTTTTGTTTCCTTGCACTGCTTCAGCAAGAATGGGAGTAGTAGCTCCCACATCTATTATCTGGCAGTCTCCCAGCTATGGCACTCTCTAGGAACTTGGGACACCCTGCCTAGCTCTCCTCAGTCAGGCGGAAGAACCGAATCAGCAATCTCATATCTCCAAGAAGACAGCAGCAGAGAACCTAAGACTGGGGGCTGCAAGCAGACGGAAGCACCTAGCTGCAGCTTTGAGCACAATATGCAAAACGCAATATCAAGGCTTTGCTCGTCTCCCCTTTATTTGCTGTAAGCAGCTGGATGCTGAGCACGACAGCAATGCTAAGTCTCATTCTTAAATCCTGATTGTCTCACTGTACTGCTTAGGTACATGCTCTGTGTTCCACTGTGGGGGACAGGAACTTAGAATTTGCATTCAAAACATTCACAAGACGCTGAGATCTCAAAAATTTTCAGAGAAAGTAACAGGCTTCTCTTCCTGCAGTCTTTTCCAGTACTTGCTATACTGCTTCCTTGGAAACGCAAGGGGAAACCCTTTTGGATGAGAGATTAAAGGCTGTGTGCAAGCAAGAGCTGCAATTTTACAGAGGAAACAACTGAGCTGTACTTAGTCCTACCTATACAGTGAGACTCACAAGGATTCCTTAGATAGGAATGGGCAGCTCATTAACTCGTCTGCTAAAGTTGGTTTCCTATTAATTGAAATGTAAACATACTCCTCCTTTACTGTAGGTCACATATTGCTCTCTTATACAGGATAAACATCTCTTCTCCCCTGTGGAAATACAGAAATTGCATCATAAATTGAGGCTAGCTTAACTTTGACAGTCAGGGTCCAGGCTGCCTTTTTGCCCACAAAGCGCCGGACTGTACTTGCGCATGGAGCGATACAGCTGGCATGCTACCTCATCTGAAAAGCCAGACTGGAGGAGTTTTACTATCTCAGGCCAGGATATGAAAGGGTTAGTGTGTCCCTGGAGGAGAGAGAATGAGGAATTTGGGAGTGCCAGATAAGGAAAACATTAGAGAGAGCCAGATTTAGAGCAAGCTCTGGCAAGAACCATGTTTGCACACTAAGGAAACACACCTGTATACAAGAGGCATGTCAGATGTGTCAGGCCCTAGCCAGGCTACACAATGCCTGCTAATCTCAACTTGGTCACACTTCTTCATATTTTTGTTAGAGAAAGTAACGTCTGCAAATGGTTACTAGAACAGATTTTTAACAGAGAGTTTGCCTTGTGTATCATCTAAGGCTGAAGAATTGCTCTGTAAAATGCAACTGCTCTGAGGTCTCCCCTCTAAGTAGTCACAGAACTGGGAAGCCAAGCCCTTTAAAGTGAAACATATGAAGCCAAACAGTTAAGCAAGAGAAACACAAGAGGCAGACGCTACTAGTAAACTTCACTATTGAAACTATGAAATGAGTATTTTCCAAGCCCACTTTGAAAGTGAGCAGCAACAATGAGAGCCTTGCCTGAGGAAACCATTGCCAGAGCAGCTCCTGTGTAGTTTGCCAGCAAATTACCCCCAAGAGTGAACAGATGAAGGACTACACTTGGGGACAGCTTAGGGATTACACCAGACACTTCCCAAGGGAACTTAATCAAACTCATTACAGAGGAAATAGCTGCACTATAATTGCTATTTTTGATCATAAAAATGGTTGGAGAAAGAAACATGGGCAAGCTGAGGAGGGCGAGAAAACAAGCTGATCCAGCTCTCTGGAATCCAGATGATGTTGGGGGGATTTTTTAAATTGCTTTCTACTTCAATAGTATATAGAAAGATTCCATAAGTGAGAACAGTTTTCAGACATTGCTTCTGCCTCCAGACCTCTCTTATTGCACACCTTGCATGTGCCATACTGTTTTCATTAAGTTTCAGATGCTACAAATTTGCCAGGAAGAACTGCCTGCTGCCTTGCAAGAACATACTGAAACTGAGAAGACTTAAAATAAGTCTTCCCCAAAAAGTTCATGCCGAAAAAGGACACTATATCATTGGGGATATAATGAGATTGAAGTCCCTGGGTAGTGTGCAATGCATTTTCCTATAGAAGCAAAACCTGACAGTCACTAGCCAGCTTCACTCACACAGAAAGAGCTGAGGAAGTCTGGATACTTTTTTTTTTTAGACTAGAAGCTACTAAAGAGAAACAAATAGGAAAGGTTTAGGTCAACTCAGATCCCATCTTCCAGTCTTAAAAGTACAGATTGTCTCCATAGCAGAATAAAGATGCATCAGCTATAACCCATCATTTCCCTGGGGAATGGGTGAAGAGTTAGATTCTGCTCTCATTTAGTGATAAATCCAGAGTAGCTGGCAATGCAATTGCCCTCAATCAGCTACACAGATGTGGCAAAACTATCAGCTTATAAGGCTGAACATGACTGTTGCTTGGGGGATAGAAAGAAAAAAAAATAGTTGGGAAACACCCTAAAATTATGCTTTAAACTGCAGCAAGATATAGTCAATTAAATAGGTATACTGAAAAATTTGGCATAGTTCCATGTACTCTAATAATAGTTTACAAGTATTTAAGAAATATGGGATAGATGCAGTTTTAAAGCATGCACAAGTAATTTACATTTCTATAATTTCTTCTTGAAATCTAAACATTTACAAAAAGAAATTAAGAGGAGAGAAACCACGATATTTACATGGATGTGGTATATTTGTGGAAAAATAAAAGGCTAACTCCTGATTTCCTGAATATTTTTCTTTTGTTCTTTTTTTTAGATAGCCCTTTTCAATGCTCAAATACATATGAGAGCCTGACTGTGACATTTGGCAAGAGGCACATACTTGCTTCCTGCCCTTGCTATGAAAACATTGAACATCAGAAAGAGTTCAAAGACAGTTAACCATGGGTGGCTACTTAAAACTAGATTCACATACAAATGTCTGTAATAACATAAAAAGATGTACAGCATGAAAGAAGCGATGCAACAGACAGCTATATTCTTCTCTCCCTTTCTAAACAATAGGGTGAAAAGAACAGCTGCCTGAGATTCTAATACTGACATAAATTCTCCCTCAACTTGAAGAACACTGACTTAACAGAATTAGGACTACAGTATCTAATCAATACTGCCTTCAAAATAAACACACCAACCAGCCACAAAGAGTAGTGTCAAAGATACACTTTAATGCAATGAAGAAAACCCCTCTGACATAACCTGTATTCTTCAAAATACATCAGATTTCTTCAGAATATCATCTGTCACCCCTTTTGTAAGATGAAACAATCAAGGTTTAATGGTCTGTGGACATTTGCCAAGGTTGTAAACCTTTCAGAATACAGGGCCATATTAGTGCAGTTCAGGCCAACATTCATGAAGGACAGGCACCAGTCATGTAATTATTCTTGACAAAGTGATTAAAATCTGAGAAATTTTAACTGTTTCTTAGCAATTTGTATCCAATAGTGAAAAGAAAAGCTGAGCTTGGGTCACATCTGTACTAAATTTTACAATAATAAAGGCAGAAGAAAATGGAGATCTTGAGGACATACTTATAATTTTCTTCTGAGACTCAGAGCTCTAAGAATATATACGCAAATAACCCAAGAATAAGATATTCTTCTGTTGTAAGGGGTATGGATTTCTTACAAAGGCAGAAGTATCTAAAATGCCTTCAGAGCTCAGATATTATGAGCTGTTCTTGCCAGAATCCCAGGCGACGGGCTTGTATGAGGATCATATATTAGGAACATGCAACCCAGCTGAGTCTTTCGAATTGCACCCCTTACATTGCAATCAACAAACCCAGTAAACTCGGCCCCTTCTGAAGTTCTCCTTTAAAAGGCGATGGACCAACCATATTTAGTAACTAAAACAGCTTCTTAATCTATTTGTTCAACTTAATTTGAATGGGCAGAACGCAATAGTCCTGCTCATCAAAAATAGCATAATGTACTTGCAGTTATTTTGAGGGGAGACTACCTCAGGTGCTCCAAAAAACATGGTCCCTCCCACCTTAAGCCACATGTTTCTATCACAGCTACACAAATAGTTGTGCTGCAACGTAACTTGCACGAAGGAACCGATCAGGCTGAAAACCAACCTGGCTGAAAACCAACTTGGCTTAAAGAAACTTGTTTTGAGTAAGATCAGTTCACTGACAGCTCTGAACATGGCCACACAAGCCCCAGAGGAGAAATAAGGATACCTAGCTAAGGGAAGGTATGAAAGCCTATTTCAGCAGCAGCACATACTACTGCTTTAACACAAAATCACAGCCTTCTTGGGGTACTTGCCCTCTTAGTGACTGACAGGCATGCAGCTTGCTTGCTGTAGCCTTTGACTGTCAGTCTTCATCAGCTGGAGCAGCTGAGATTCAGCACCAGCCCCTTCCTCTTCCCCAGCATCTGTAGATCTGATCTTATCAGCATCTTTGGATCTTGTTTTCAGCTGAGGTAAAACCAGCCCAATGATCTACAAGTCTTACTGGTTTGTCTTAGAAATTGCTCCATTTGTGTCTATTGTGGTTATTTCTTTTGCTAGCTTTTACTCATAAACTAGCTTTTAAACATTAAAGCAGGTTAATCTCAAAAGTGCTAAGCAATATTTGTTTAAAACCCTATCATCATCCAGATCCTTAATTGAAAAGCAATTATATGCTTCTCTTCCAGTTGAAAAGTGAGAGCAGTTCCTATAAGCACCTGTACGCAGTAGCTTAATCATTTACTTGAGTTTTAATACTCTTACCAGATCTAGTTCACTACTGAGCAGCTTACTGAAGTTACAGCGCACTGGCTCCCTGCTGCAACCAATTTTTACTGACCTCTCCAGTAAATTCCTATAATTTCTTCATTATACTATTTTAGATGTGTTTGAATTTTACACTATCCATTTTATGTTTAATTTTAGTAAGGTGGGCCTGAGTAGAGGAAGAAAACTTCAGTGCATTGATTTTCATCAGCTATTGTACGGGCTTTACTATGATTCTTCAACAGATACCAGACTACTGATCCTATACAGGCTCATGGCAGAGGCAGTGTTAAACTAAGTGCTGTGGCTCCCCAAGGCAAGACAAGAAAATAGTTTTCCTATTTGTTACAGTTCAATTTGTATTGCTCTACCTGATCTGTTAAAATTTGGATATCCTGAAGGGAATGCTAGGATGCTTAGAAAGAAGGCTACTTTTGAGTCTCAAAAGGAACGCGTCAGGCTCAGCTAAGCTGAACAAAGCAGCACTTCTTAGTTGACTTAATGCAAGTGGACAGCAACTTGGATGCAGAAGCTGGTTGCGGGCCAGAAATGAAACACACTGGAACAGAAGCGCAGGGCTCAGCTGAGTGCATTTGACAAGGCTTTTCCTGTCTTCTCAGTACAGAACCAGGTTCCATACGCCTGA
The DNA here is from genome assembly GCF_963921805.1 of Phalacrocorax carbo. Taxonomy (NCBI): domain Eukaryota; kingdom Metazoa; phylum Chordata; class Aves; order Suliformes; family Phalacrocoracidae; genus Phalacrocorax; species Phalacrocorax carbo. The sequence goes on along the minus strand of NC_087523.1, from coordinate 20,057,935 downwards.
CTTCCAGTAGTTCTACAAGTACATTTTCACACTCTCAGTGAGAGAATCAAAGAGGGGAGATTATTTAAACAGCTCCTTGTCTAATGCTCTTCATACACTAATTAGGCAAGGAGCTATAAAGTTTGACTCCTGGTTCAGAGGTCACTGGAGAAGGAAGCAGAAACACCAAATGTCAAATACAAAGCAGAAGCCTGAAACATTGTTGTAGCAGCAGGTTACACTCAACTTGAATAAAGATAACATTTGTAAGAAAGCTGGGTTGAAGATAGTTATCAGGTTTGGAAACTTAAACACATAAGCGGTACACTATAGTAGTACAAGACTCTAGAAAAAGTTTAAGGCTCTAAGAAAAAAACCAAAGCATTTACAAGAGAAAGCCTTATGGGTGTCAGTGACAGAGAACTCTTGTGGTTCCCCAAAGCTGAACTGCTGAATCCATCAGTATGCCAAATACTGAGGGCTTTGTAATTATAGGGCAATGAACACAGTGGGGTGCGTGCATGTGTGATCAAACCAGTTCCACTGGCACCATATCATACTTAAATATGAGCCTTGCTTTTCATTGTTCCTTTACATAATGTACATGATGGTCTGCAAGCTTCTGAAGGGCTGTTTAAAAGAAAAATAAACCAACCACAAAAATCCCCTCTGGCTTCATCTGGCCTCAGGATTACACTGTGTTTACCTTGATTTAGGTGGAAAATGGATCATTGATCCCAATTTTCAAAGTGAATCTTCCATTCTAAGGATGCAAACTTGCTTTATATCTATCAGTTTAATAAGTGGGAGTCTCAGACACACAACCCTCTTCCCTAAGAGGGCTCAGAGTTACTAAAAAAAAAAAGGCAGAGAAAGCAGTCTTACCATAGGTGAAGCCGTTTTCTTTTGTGTTTGGGGTTGGTGTGTGTTTTGGTGGTTGGTTGTTGTGTGGCTGGGGTTTTTTTTAAAGTTTTAATAAAAGATTACACTTTGATCAATCTGCAGCCTCCCAAGAATTTTCCAGGAATATGCAAAACCTTTGTATAAACATTTGGTCTGATGTTACTTTACTGGAGGTTTTTTTCCTTCCCCACTTCATTTTCACAAAAGGTTATCAAGCTTCTCACTCTTCTGCAGGACTTCCTCTAATTAACACTGGAAAAGGCCAACTGAGGTTGGAAACTAAATGCGGAAGAGTCGCCTGTGCAGTTCTTCACAATTGGCTAGGGCAGTCTAGAGGAGTAGAAACAAAACCCACAATACATAATGATGCTTGAGAGCTTGGTCTTGAATAAAGCTCATAGGCTCTAGCTGTTGGCTGTATTTGGATAAAAAGGTCCCTCTGACTCCATACAAACAGTCCCAAGAGAGTCCTTACCACAGAAAGGTGACTATCTCAGTTTCATTAAATGACACTGAAGGACTGGAATGTATCAAGTAGGTCATGGTCCCTGCATGTGTAATGGTAGTATAAAGAGAAAACGGAGCCACTCTGAGAAAATAGTTATTTTACTTAGAAAGCCAGACAATTTACTTCTAGGTTTTCCTTATCCACACTAGCCAGATAACACCCATTTGCTCACTGAATTCACAAAATAGCTGTCACTAGTCCAGAAAAAGGCCAACTTGGAATTACAGGAAGGTTCTCCAAGGTTGTACCTGCTACAATTGTATTGGGAATGTAAACCTAATGCTTCAGTGCCTTCAAACTAAACCTGAAATAGTCCTGTGGCTAGTGTTAGGATACATCCTGGTTGGCCACCTGCATTTGAAGATCCTGCAGGAACGTATCGACCAGGTTCCTGTTTTGTCTAGCCAAATCTAACTCAAACCTTGCTATCAAGGGGATACTGTTCTTCACTAGGTATGTAAGCTGGGAATATACTTGATGAACGAAAACTAAATGCCAGGGAATGACCTCACCTGTTTTCAGAGTAACTCTTCATGCCACACCTGCCATCCACATAGCTCCATTTTGGATATCTGCCTTGTTTCAACTCAGCCAATAGTAAAATTCTACATCAGCACATTATAGTGCCAATGCAGCGACCGATTATTTTGCATTACTTTTGTTCATTTGAGGTTACACTTGATTATGCAATGTCAAAAATCACCTTTGAAATGTGTCAGAAATTAATCTGGAGCACAGAAGCCCTTCTAGAACCTTGTTAAGATAGGGTAAGTGGTTTGATAAGACAGGCTTATCAAACTCTTATCAGTTCACATGTTTAAGAAGACTCCATTGTATCTCAAGCAAACTGTTTACAAGATCAAGAGTGGAAGTGTTTCAGGCAGTCTCTGCCCCTTGCAGTGATCATATTTCATTAATTCCCTGCGACAACAGTAGTTCCAGGGGAACTGTTTAACCACAATTTACTTACAACTAGGCTCCCACACTTGGAAAAAGGCTCAATTCAGGTAAATATTGAGCTGTGTACCTACATTGCATTGTCACTAAACAATGCTGGGCACGTACTGTTTCCTCAAAGGATAAAACTGTAAAGCAATAAGAAATAATGGTGATGGAAACAAAGCACTGCACAGATATATTGAGCTTGGGCAGCTAGACAAAGTCAAAGCTGCATGGAAGCAGGAAAGCTCCAAGATGTCAACATGCATCTCTTGGCCTTAGGGCACTGTCTGGACAGCACAAAACAGCCTGTTGCACTGAATGAACCACACAGGGTTGTGGTTTTTTGGGGGTTGGGGAAGGTTTTTACTCTGCTTAGTCCAAGAACACGTTTGGCCATTAACCAGCTGCTTACTTGGGTGGCAGCTATGTATATTAGGAAAGCTTTATCTGAACTGTGTCACTTCCACAGCCCAGCTGACAGCAAAAGCAGTCACCTTGGTATAGAGCTGTACAAGTTATGGCGTAAGAAACAGCATGAGTTCAGAGCACATTACTGAGTTTCAACTACACGAGCAGGCAGCACAAGAAAACGGGGAAGGCAGCCCACACTCACTCTGGCTTTAAATTCCCACTAAAGCCTTACTAGCATAGCCATTACTGTACAATCCACACCTTAGCTCATCTGCACTAACTAGTCAGTGTAGGCAGGTCTTGGCAGTAAATAGGAATATTTCTATTTTTGCTAGAATTTGTCTTGTTTTTACTCCCACATAACTGGAGAAATTCGTGCCATCATTCCCCATTTTTCAAAAAATAGTGATATGAAACACTACACCATCAGATGGACCAGTTGGTCTGACTCAACACCTGAAGTTGTTAGAACAGCTGTGCCCTTCGGTGCATGCTCACACTACAGTCAATGAAAGTTAGATACGAGCACGAAGCAAAAGCTATCATCCCTAAGCTTCAGTTATCCGAAGTTGGCATGTGGCTCAGTGGTTTGTGTGTTGGTCTGCCAGTTAAAAAAAAAAAAAGATATTTACCTTTTCACCTTTTACTCCACTGCAATCACATTTGGATACAGATGTACATCCATGGCAAGCCTTTAAAGACATAAGAAAAAAATTAGATGTTTTTAATCAGCATAAGACTATATAAAGTCTTTAATACTATTATAAAAGTTAGTCTAAAATGTAAGCCTACAAAGTTTGTCATCTGGCCAATATACATGTGTTCAAAGCAGATACAGTTAACTGAAAGTTCAATCACCTTTATTAATACCATGCTTGTGTGTAAGTATATTACAGTTAGAGTTTCCACAGAAATTTTAGACTTTTGAATTTATGTTTAAACACCATTTTCTCTAGGGCAAGGTACAATGCAACACCTACAGCCAAAAGGGCTGGAACTTCAATAAAACAGGCTCTTCAGCACATACTTCTACACTGAGAAGAGTCCAGTTATGGTTCCCACCAGTAGATGTCAGGTTTTGCACAAGAGTTCAACCAAGACTGAAGCTTACAAGCATATGTGTGATAGTTATTGGAAAAATGCTTACTACGTGATTAATTCTTCCCTCCACAGCTCAGTTATTGAGAAAAGGTTTTAAAACACCCCTAGATTTCATCTAGCTGCATTCACGCTCCATTACAAAGCATGACAAGTCAGCTACAACAGTCCCTTGCATAAGGGGAGAGACAGCCATATATTAAGGGGTCAGAGGAGGGAGATATGGAAGCTTGATTCACAAAGATCCAGGTAACCCTTCCATACCACATTTGCTTAGCTTATATTCTTTCACCCTCACCCCAAGGTGGGATACTCATTAGAGCTCTGTGTTGATTTCAGAGATGAGCAGGTATGTTAATAGAAGTGAGATTTCTAGGGTAAATGAATTTTTGTAGAACATCTTTACATAATACATTTGGTCATCAGTTTTCAAACCTCTTTACAGTTAAAAACCATGACCCACATTAGAAGATACACTACCTGAAATACTTCAGGGTTTAAGTTGTTCTGAGAACAGGTGCAGTATTGTATTAAGAAATACAACACATACTTTAAAAGTTTGAGAAGCTGAGCATTTGGGGTCCTCTCCAGTAATCTACAGGGAACTTTATGTAGAAAGTTTCAATCAAGCAGGAAACCAGTTGGTGTGTCTAATTTGAAGTACACCCACACTTCAAGTCTTCATGATCACAGAGGCATTTAGAGATATGACCCATCACCTACCTGGCATTAGGAATGTCCTGGCTCTTAGCCTAAACACACTACCAAGCATCAGACTGAACACAAAAGTAGCTTAATTCACTTGGAGCTACACAAGCCCAGGATCAACTAAAGCATCTTGTAGCAAAAGGCAGAGCTTTAAGTACAGCAGTAGTGCTACACAACAAGACTAAGGCATCTCTCCAAATCTTCCATTTGGCTTTTGTAATCAGTTTCTTGATTTGATGTATACGAAAACTCAAAATTCATAAATAACAGGGGTTTGAGCCATTTCATAAAGAAATTGACCCTTACTAGCCAGTTCAGGTTTTCAAAGATCAGACTGGGCAAAGCCCTGAGTACCTGGCCTGAGCTCATAGTTGACCTTGTTTGGAACAGTGTATTTGGCTAGATGCCCTTCTGATGTCCCCCTTTAATCCAAGTTATCCTGTGAATTTGGTATCAGATCTTTTTCAGTTTTAAAAGTGAATTTTAAAAAAGCAATTCCTTGTGAACCAGTTTTAGGATTAATCTCGTTAACAAAGCTTCATTTAAAAGGGATTAACCTTAGTTACATGCAATATTCCCTTGCCTCACAGTACAAGCCTAACACAAAGATATAGCAAGCTACCTAGCTCACTGTGCAGCAGCTCTGGTTTCTTATTACAAGGATAGCATAGCAAAAGCTCCGTGAAAATCTCTGCTGCTTCCAAGAGACAGGGGGAAGACAAAGTAAATCAGTACCTACTAAAAACCACCAAAAGCTGTGTGGTGGTAAAACACACAGAGGCTAAAATAACACACACGGAAAGCATGATCAAGACCCTACACTGTGTAAGGAGGATTTATTTAGGTTATGGAACAGGAGAGACTCATTTAGTCTTCCTCGCAGCTTCCAGAGGATGTTTCCAATAGAAATTACCTGAGTACAAGAGAACTGTTGGGGTGAACAGGGAAAAAAGGAGGCTGGAGGGGAAAAAGTTGGTTTGTGATTACATTGCCCCATTTACAGAACACTATAGATAAACACAATTGTGGGAAGGTAAGTTTTTAGACAGTGGAACTCAGTCTCTGGCCTTTGCTACTGTAACTCCACAGTAAAACTGCAGAACATTCAGCAAAGGAAAGACATGGACCTGTTGGAGTGGGTCCAGAGGAGAGCCACAAAAACATAGGGCTGGAGCACCTCTCCTGCAAGGACAGGCTGAGAGAGTTGGGGTTATTCAGCCTGGAGAAGAGAAGCCTCCAGGGAGATCTTATTGCAGCCTTTCAGTACTTAAAGGGGGACTATAGGAAAGATAATGGCTTTAAAATAAAAGAGGGTAGATTTAGACTTGATATAAGGAAAAAAAAAAAGTACAGTGAGGGTGGTGAAACACTGCCCCAGGTTCCCCAGAGAGGTGGTCAATGTCCCGTCCCTGGAAACATTCCAGGTCAGGTTGGACAGGGCTCTAAGCATCCTGTTGTAGTTGAAGATGTCCCTGCTCACTGCAGTGGGGTTGGACTAGATGAGCTTTAAAAAGGTCCCTTCCAACCCAAACTATTCTATGAAGACTACCTTGTTGGTACTAACACAACTTCAACAGTGGTCCTGTCATCATAAAAACTACACAAAATATATCCAATTAATAAAGAGAATGGGATCATGGAATAATTTGGTATGGAAGGAATCACTCAAAGCAGGGCAACTTAGGGCAGGTTGCACAGGCCCTTGTCCAGCTGCATGTTGAAGTAGTTGAGATCCCACAGCCTCTCTAGGCCCTAATCAGTCTGGTGTCTGACTGCCTTCATGGTGAAGGTTTTCCCTCCCCAAAAAAATCTCACCAGAATTCCCTGTGTTGCAACTTGAATCCATTGCCTGTTACCTTATGGAGGATGAGAGGAGCCTGGCTCCATCTTTGCTATGCCGTCCTAAGTAACAAGATTCACCCCCTCCCCAAAGCCTTTTTCTCTCAAGTGTTAAATCCCAGCACTTCCCCATACACCCAAGCCTCTCAACTCTGGGTGTCCCAAAATAAAGCAAAGACAGCAGTGATCTTTAAGTCAGCTTGTTTAGAATCAGCTTGATTTTGAAAGAGCTGAGAAAGGAACACCTTTCCTGCATATGCTGACAACAAATAATGGTGGATATGATGCTGAATGATAAAGTGTATCCTTCCCAATTAAAAAAAAGGCTTTTAAGATGAGTCTAAATCTTCCTGTATAAAGTTTTTGAAGAAAGTGCTTATCTCCTTTATTCTATTCATAGTTTAAAGAAAAAAGTGCTTTAATTTAATATTTTTTTTTAAAACCTGTGACTGTCTTCCAAAGTAATTTATATATTCTGGCTGGCTTCCTTGTACTATGAGCAGCCTCTTAACATATACACTTAACCTGTCTTGAAGGGTCAGGTGTACTCACTGAACACTGCCTGACAGATGGTTTTGGATACCGAGTCCAGGTGCATTACTTGCAGGAAGGGAACATGGTCTTTCCCAGACAGCAGTGAAAGGAAGCTATAGGAATTCTGTAATCAGAAAACTCTTCAAATACCCAGTGTAATCAAATGGTAGTAATTTTTGGCCTAAATCCTGGGAAGATCTATTCACCCACAAGCTTATCAAGAAATATTCCCTCAGCAGAGTCAATTATCTTCCGGTACAAGAAGCTGGTTATGGTAGATTGTGTTTCTTATTTGCATCAACTTGTATCCCCAAACTAAGCTGTTTTTAACTAAACAGTTTGAAGGTAAAGTGCCCTAAGAATTTGTACTATATCAAGATCAGTTCATGCCACTTGCAGGTCATATTGCAGTATAGCATAAAACACAACATAAAATAAGATGTTGGCACAGCAAAAAAAGCGCTTAACGACCTATTCTAAGTGACAACTTTCTTCTTGTTTAGATTTTTCAATAATCAAGGCCTTTTTTACTGGAGAAAGGAGGCACAAAAATTGTGCTACAGGAGAACAATACTGCATAACAAGCTAGTACAAGTTTGAAAGCCACTGAGCAGCCACAGGCTAGAGATTTCTGTGTCACAGATTTAATTCTGTATCTAATATTAATGCAGAGAAAATCCAGGCTCCATACTATGGATAGCAATGCCTAGAATTTCTCCTGCACATGAGCCGTAAGTTATCTACACCTCAAAGAAAGCAAGCAGATACGACAACAACATTTCAAGCATGCAAAAATCTCTATTAAGAGCAAGATTTAGATGGCTATGATGAGTAGTTTGCCCTTAGTAACTGCTCAATCATCGCTAGTTCTGAAAATTAGGGGACTTACTGGGTTTTCAGATGTGGAAAGTTAAATGACTCTGAACCTCAGGGGAACTCCAAGTTACACTTGGTACATTTGTTACAGGTTGGGCAACTGAACAAGCTATCTGCCTTGTATTAGACAGCCAGAAGCCTGCGATAGTAGTTCAGGCCTAGCTCTGGCCAGTAGGACACATTATCTTGTGTGACAGGGAAGATGGTGAAAAATATTGGATGTAATAGCAAGTTGTGGCTTGATCACAGGGAGCTCATCACAGTCCCCAAGCCTATTAAAATATTTCCATTTTCAACTACACAAAGATGGATAAGGAACTGACGCAGCTTTTAAGAACAAGACTGAAACTGCTCAAATTTGCTTCTTACCTGCTGTATTCCTGTAGGCTCCCCCCACTCCCCACCATATACCTCACTATCATTGCCATGGCCTTTGCTGTGGCTTTTGCAGAGCAAGACACAATCAAGGGCTCTAATTAATCTATTTGAGGTTAGCTAATCCTTTCACTGGATTTTCCTGACAGCTTCTACCCCACTGAATCCATGTGTGGAGAGCAAGTTCTTTTCATTAGTATATAAAAGGAGGAATGGTATTGGTTTACTGGTCAAAGGATAATTCTTCCAGAACAAGCTCAGTCTTTTGTGTCTTACATGGACTGAGAAAAACTGCTTTATGCCACCAACAGAATGGCAGGGTTTTTTTGTTTGTTTTTCAGTTTGAAGAAAACAAGTGCAAATCTGAAATCAATGTCACTTTTTACTCTTGGCCACGTTTGTTACAGTCAGCTCAGTGAAATGAATAAGTCTAAGTTATCCTCAAAATTTGTTTCGGCTAGGAGCCTGCCTTATGCATTGGGCACGTTCCCCTCCTTTCTCATCAGGCCTAGATGTCAGTTACAAGGCAATTCCAGCATATTCCACTCCCTCCACACCTCCCAGCTGCCATTCACAAGTATTGGACAAAAATTTTCTAAAAACCACCAGGCTATTCCTGGAGAGAACAGAAACCTGGGTCTTCCTAAAACTGTGAAGGGAAAAGACTCTTCTACTGATTACTAAAAGGAAGTAAGTTAGAAAGGACTGGTTAATGGCTTCAGGTATGTTAGCCTGACTTTATATCTTAGTCCATTAGAATCAAAGCAACACCGTGCAATTTAAGCAATACATTAGCTACCTAAAAGATTCAGACGGGAAATTTAGTTGTTCTTTAGAAATGATCTACCATTGCACACATGCAGCTGCAGGGAAACTAAACAGCTGATTGTGTGCATGTAGGGAGGGGTGTAGGGAGTATCTAAAACCCCAAACTGAAGTATGCATTAATACTTCAATAATATATAAGTACTTGAACATATAGGAGCTGAACAATACTTTAATACACTTATGTGAGAAACATTACAGGGATGTGGAGGGAAGCCAGTCATTTATAAAGCTTGTCATCCACAAATTAGAAATTAATAATCAAGAGAAAGAGGTACAACTTACAGAAGCACAGTAGCTGAATCAATAAGGTGCCTTCGTGAATTACTAGAAGAGTTCTGACATGACTCAAGTTGCTCACAAATGAATTCTCAATCCAGATATCAAACAGTTGTATAAGAAACAAGCAAGTCTGAATATTGACAGCCCAAGTAGTTCTTTGCTCCAACATCCTCCTCCGGTATTATTTTATCATGCACCCAGAATTTCCTGTTTGATAACCCCTCTCATTTCTAGAGCAGCATGGTGACATTACTGACCCTACCTAGAAATGCAGTTTGTACTGCGTCAAACTACATGCTTTTCTTGACAGCTCAGTTCTGGTGGCAGCAAGAGTAAGAATCAAAAGCTGATTGTCTACAGCCACTAATTTTAAATGCTGGTGTGGTCTGTAATGTATTAAGACTCCTTTAGAGATTTAAATGCCCACCAAGCTTCAGCATGCAATATTTGTTGGGACTGACATGCACACATCAGCTTCATAGACAGATGTTGTCATATAACTGCCTGGTTCCCTTCAGAACACCACAACATTGTAAGCTACCTCACCAGGGAAGAACTTCCCTCCAGAAGAAAAGAGGTGCCTAGGAATCACTGAAATAAGTTCTGCCTAAAAGAAGCTGACCAGAATTTTAAATCAAATTTAAAACTCCGCAACACGCTCTGATCACAGGAGCATAACTGAATCATGGAACAATAATCCAGTTTGTGAGGGACGAGCAGAGAGCAAGAAGCAAAGGCTAGAAAAAAAATGTTAATGTTGTTATGCACTCAGGGCACGCTATGCAGCAATTGCTGTTTATGTCCTGTATTTGTATGATCCCTACTTTTTTCTAATTACTTTTCTAGGACTTATTTGAATATAGAGACTCAAGCCTTTTGATAGTTTGGTTTTACTAAGGTTCCCATTCACTGGAATGGTCAAAGGAAGTACCAGTCATTAAAACCCAATCAAAAGCAGTTCACCTTTGAGGGCTTCCACACAGCATGCTGCTCATCTCCCCTAACAGTTCTTGAACCTGTAACATGCAATTCAGTCCCATATACTTTTTCCACAGATACAAGTAACAGAAGTGCTTCTGCAAGGCTGATGTGCTATGGGTCACTCTATTACCTGCAGCAGGCTTGACTGTACAGCTACTCAGGCAATGAATTACTGTTATTCAAAGATATAATCCCAACTTCAGGATGGACACACAGTAGACTAAATACTTCAGGCTTTATTTTTTTCCTTTCCTTCCAAGTGTTATAAAAAGCTAATACAAAGAACACTTGCTCCTAACACTAAGTTTTAGATTCATTATCAAGAGCCTCAGGTCTCTCCCTTCAGTATTAACCAGCATCACATTACCAGCTATTCTTGTTAGCAAGCTAATTGGGTAATAAAATTAACACACAGGACTTTCTTTGAAGAGCAAAGCCCAGTGTCAAAAGAACGACGGGTACATCAAACCCCTCAAGTTCTTGCACACCATGCATCAGGCTTCTTGCACACACCAGGCTTCTATTGCCAAAGAGGAAGGGGACGAGGGGTTAGAAACAATAGAAGTGTTAATTAGCCTAAATCCTTGTTTTTGAAGTCTTCTAGTCCAGAAGACAATGAAATAGGACTTCACAATTCACTGTCCCTAGACCACATATTTGTTAAACTTATTTCCTGGAACTCCTATGCTACCTAGATTAGATCAAATACATGCAGCACTACTGCTGAGCAGCAGTTTAACAGTGTTTTGTAGTTCACAAAACTGTGGAAACTGCACATTCCTGAGCTGAGTCCCAATGTCTGATCCTTTGCTCTTGTTCATGACTTAAGGTTGGCAGAAGAGAGCTTTCACAGTAGATACTGAAACTATTTGCTCGACAGCTGAGGAAGGCCTGTTCCTAGAATAAAGCTTATACACAGTGGACAAATCCTGCACATCACAGTTATTCTAGCTGCTACAGGAGTTGCCTAAATGCTACTAACATCACCCTTTGCATTCAAATATGACAGCTTACCAGTCAGGAACCTAAGAATTTTTTAACATTGCAGAAAGAGCACATAAATATTGGAAAATTTTATCAATATAAAGAAAGACTCCAGTGTTTGAAATTCACTCTGATTAAAATCAGTGAATTCAATATACAGAAGAGCATTGGTTATGAATGCCTTTGCCCTAGGAGGAAGACTATAGTACTCTTTCTGCTGTAACCATGCAAAAGTCTCAAGTTCAATTGTTCATACCACTATTTATAGTGGAAAAGAAATTCAGTCTTTAAGTTCCAAGCAAAAATTAAGCTTTATTGTGGTGGCAGTCCTGAAGAACATACATCTATTAGCTTGCCAAGATCTGTGTAATAAAATCCGCACAATTATTTAGCTAATGATTTACTACTCATCCAGGTCAAAGATGTCACCATTTATCTTCAACAAGCTGAGTTTCCTTTCACTTGCCTGGACATGAATATAACGAAAATCCAAAAGGTTTTTTTAGGAATTTGATGAGCAGAGTTAAAGCTGCTATTGTGAGTTCTAGTTACAATTTCACATATATGCTCTTTAGTCTTAACAAGAGTACAAGTCTGCAGATCAGTTTATTACTCAAATATCTGTGTGAAGTCAACTATGTCAGCAAAGCCATCACAGCTCCATAATCCATACGGCCATTCTTTTTTCAATGAAGTATTGTATTTATAAGCAGTAACATTTCTAAAGCAGAATCTGATTTAAAAGATTATTACATATCCTTTTAAGTAATTATTTCCCTCAATTTACCTAAAGATACTGAAAGATACTAAGAGAGTAAGTTTCACGGTCTAAAATGTAAGAGTCAAAACACATTTGCAAAAGTTCTTCACCAACTTTTTTTTTAAGAAAGGGAACTTCTGACATGTAATTTAACCTGTTACACCTTCAGGCAGTATCTTTCTTTGAAGTCAGCACAATACAAGATCTGTTCAGACGTGCAGAGGAAGCTCTTAGCTGTAGTAGCCACAGTTCTGGCCACTGTGAATGAGTACATAACAGAGGCAGGTTGAAAACCGATTCTGGGATACCTGATGGATGAACAGCCCTTCTTTTTCCTCCTAACCAGAGGTTGTTTGCTGTTTAGACACCCAAATAGCTTATATTATAGAAATAACATGAAACATAACTAAGAGACCCAATAAATCTACTTACAGCACCCCAAATAAGTGTTAGGGTTTACACAGAAAGTTTCAAGATCAATAAATTTTCCCTTAGAATACAATTACTACTATTTAGTAGGACTTAAAGGGTTACTTTAAAAAAAACCCACAATGAAAATACAGCAAGAGAACCTCAACATTGCTACCTTCAGAACATGCAAAACTAAGCAAAGTATGTTTATGTTAAAAGTATCATGCCACAAGAAACAGAGGTGAGCTCTTTTCTAAAGAGGATTGAATTTTTCTGCCTGTATGTTCTACTAAAACAATACAGAATTTTACTGCTTTAAACTGAACTATAGCTTTTCAACACACAGTTCTCTGTAAAGGGTATCTTTCACAGCAGTTACCAGTCAAAATAAAAGCAATATTTGCAGCAATAGATCTTCCCAGTTGACAGTCTAACCACAGAACTTTCAGAGTCTTTACTGAATTAATGCCCAAAAGCTTAACTTTCATTTGTCCCCATATTGCAATTATTTGCCCATAAAGATTCTCCCTATAAATCTGAGAGCAACACAAGGAACAATTTCTCTCTCCTTTCCTGGAAGCTCCTAGGAAAGGTTCAGAGACAAGATATATAGAAGCACTCACCTACAGATTTTGGCGGGTTGAGTGACCTGCCATGCAGCAGCCGCTACTGCTGCACAGAAGACTCAATTGGCTAACAGGGGCAGTGGAAGGGCAGGCTATACAAATGCCTGAACTGCTGATCAGAGTTTCTAGAAACAGAAAAAATGGGAAGGACTCATGCCTAGCAAGCCCCAGAGGGGCTGCAGGTCAGCAGGAAGAAGCTTACACAGAAAGCTTCTGACCTCCCAGAATTTAGGGGTTCCCACCTCCCCTTTTTAACAACTAAGTGAAAGCAACAAGCAAACACGTACAGAAGTTATCCCCCCGGAACAGGAGGTACCGCAGCCTGACAGAATCTTTCTGTATCCAATTCCTGAACCAGAGAAAGGACAGAAAGTGCAAGAGCCCAGCTGGGCATCCAGTCAACCTCCCTGCTATCTCAGACAGTGCTCCCTTTCTCCATACATGGCTTTAAGGGACGACTGAGAACTCTTCAGGACATGAAGAAACTTTAAGCGGACAGTACAAGAAACAGAGTTAGCCCTTGCAACTCACACTAGCTCATTCTTGTTTTCTACAAAGCCCTCCATCTCTAAAACTGATTGTTGCTACTCTCCTCTGAGTGCTGCCAGCCTTGCACTCAACTGTAGGCAAGGAAAAGGACATGGACAGTTCTCACCACTTCTGAAGACTCTTACATTTCAGTGGTCTTTTAGTCTTACAAAAGAAAGAATGGGCTACAGTGTAGTATATTTTACTGGGTTGGACACACAGAAAGCAAAATAATTACATCAAGCTCCATTGCCCTTCTCACAAACATTTCAAAGCTAAAATTGAAGAGACCTGAGAGGCCAAGTACTTTTACTCATGTCCCAGTGAACACAGATTTCCAAACAGCTCCATATCATGCTGTAAGAATTTGCAAGTTTCCTTTAATAGCAACTCAGGTTAAGTACTACCTTTATGCTGCCATCCAGAGGCAGCATCTTAAAAAGCATCTATGCTTAGGCTGGGCAAGTACACCTCCTGGTAAATAGTGCAAGCAGAGAGCACTCAAGACAGAATGTAAACTACCAGGTGGTTTCTAGCCCACTTTGTCTCTAAGGTCACAAACCGACAGATGCCAAACACTAAATCACCCTCCTCAGCAGCCAGTGTGGCACCTACATGAACCTCTAAATAGACAGGATTAATAAAGAAACACCCTAAATAACAAAGGAACTCTGGTTGGCTTTTCAGTTTTGAAATGGGAAGCTTTGGGGATGGACAAGTTTTATATCATCTCTGTAGGAAGTCTACACTTCACTACTGCTCATCTCAGTTTTAAGTGCTGAACTCAGAATACAAGCCATCCTCTAGCTTTTATACAGACCATAACCAGACTCCTTAAACAAGTACATTGCAAATTAGAAGAATTATTTGTTTTAAGCATGCCTCCATCTTTGCCTGTCCAGTGACACATTTCTGCAACTAATGCTAGCACTGAGACACAAGCATTAAGTGTCTGACATTCAGTCAGTGGCAATATCCAGTAAGCCACTTTGCTTTTCAGGAAGTCTCAGTTTTACTTGAATTTTACACACAAGTCTCTAATCACTAGCCTCTTGAGGCTCCCTGATTTTTTCCAGCTGCAAATAAGTGCCATATGGTACTCATTACAGGTTAAGATTTACTAGCCATTTAGGACCTTTCCCAAGTGACAGGTGTTAGATGTTGCCACTTTCTATAACCACGTCCAAATGTAACACAAACCTAGACCTGTCAGCTAGGCCTCAGATATGCTTGCAAGCCAGGTATTAAACAGTCATAACACCACTCATTCTGGTAGTCTTTTTAATCCTTTCCTGGTTAAGGAATAAATGGAATAGCGATACATGCTCCAGCCTAACTCCCCAGAAATTGTCCTGTTCCTCACCTTCATCCATATAATATGCAACAGAGGAAGCTTCAATTCCTGAGTCCTGTTAATGGATGTCAGTCATTTGTCACTGACAACTTCATGTGTTAAGTGCATGAAGCAGGCCACACAAGAACAGAAATCTACTTCTTCCTCTGAGAAGGGAGAGAAAGTAGAACAGCATTTCAGCTTAATCCAACCCCATTGTGGTCTATTTTGTAACTACTGAAAGCACTCAATTCCAAAGATTAAACAAGTCTACATGCTAAAAAGAGTCTCTGCACAGTGATATTGCATGGAGATGTTATCCGAAGAAGCACACACCCTCTTAGCTGTCAGAACAAGACCTAACTCACTCAAGGCTTGGTGGGTGTCTGGGGGATTCTTTGTGGTGGAAGTGATTATCAACTCCATTCTCCTTCAGTTCTTGGACCAAGTATCATAGCTCCAAGGTTCTTCTAGTTAAAACTGTTTTATCATTTGTTTATGCCTATAGCATCAGCATATTCTGTGTGCTCATTTTAACACCTGAAGACACAGCATCACAGGCAGCGTTTTCTCTGTATCATTCAATACTAATAAAAAAAAAGCTTCTCTCCAGCCTTGGGTAATCAAAGCTGAAAAAGTTACTGACTCTGAAGAGGGCCAAGTTAAACAAGGAAGCAATGAAGACAAAGCAGTTTTCCTAACCCCGTAAGTCAGAGGCACTTCCAAGAGAATAGAGCATCAGGACCTGATGAGTCGGGAGGCCCTTTTGTTTTATCCACATGGGTTCAGAAATTCTTAAAGCTGATAAAAGTTGGATATTTAGTGGGAGCTCTCAGATACCTGTTCAGGAACTCACACACTTAACCTCAGCAGATGAAGAGTAGCCCTCAGTGTTGGCCTCTTGAGTTCGTTTAACCCACTGGCTGTGATAGCAATAGCTCAGGGACTCCTTAAAGCACCTATCACTTCAAATGAGGTGCTTCATGGCAAGGTGCACCTTGCTACGAAAAAGTGACCTTAAAGTGATATGGAGGATCACAATATTAATTTCCCACAGACTATTTCATAGGGCAAACCAAAAGGGGGCCTGAGTGTATTTTACTGCCTTTAAAATGCTGGAAGAGACAGCTGCAATCTGGTGCTAATAGATCATTTTATCTGCCACACACAGATCTTGGAATTAGATACTCAAACTTGATTAGAAGAAATAGATTTCATTCCCTTACACTAGAGAAATTACATCTAGAGGCTATATATTACATTATCCTAAGGATCATTACATTTGGTTTGCACTCATCGTCACTACACAGAAACCATGACCTGGGAATTAAGTCACACTTGTCAGAAACTTGTACACTAGACAAAAAATTTGAACCTATGCCAGAGAACTAGCTAAAAGGACCATAGATAAGATCTTTACAAAAAAAACATTGAAAAAACAACAAGTTTTTTTGAAGTATTAACATTGCAACACTAGTAGGAAAGGCAAAATAAATCTCATCAGTGCTAGAAGGGGTGCAGAGAAAAAAGTGTACTTTATATTTTTGTTTCAAGCTGAAGCTGATATCTAAGTCTATAATAATTTCTTCTGTATTTTGTCTCTATTGCCTTCCAGTACTTTTTAAAGAAACTGTCAGACTGGAGTATTCCTCCTGAGAGGTCCAGTAATAAAAACATTTCAGTAGAATATGATGAGTACACAAAAAACCCAATGCACCAGACAACACTTTAGTAAAGAAATTAAAATGTGTAACCCAAATAATCCTTTCTCGAAATAGTTAGAGGGATACCATCCACTTAAAACTTGCAAGCAAAGTGTCAGTTTCAATGGATGGTGTGTAACTAGTTGAGTACTGTTTGTTTTGGGAAGGGAGGAAATCTTCAGCACTAGCATTAAGCTTCTCTCTGCTTTGACACATTAGTTACTGATTTCTCCAGCAATTGATTTTATTCACAGTCACTCTCAGGAAGTTACTTCGTAGCAAGTTAACCATAACTAACCTGAAGTGTCTTGTTATGGTGATTCTCTGATCACATCCGAGGATGTCAGTGAGCTGCCTTCCTTGCAACATTGCACTAAAATACTATCAGTTTAAAAAAAGTGGGAGTAGACAAGGAGAGCACACATGGTGCACAAGGGAGAGCACAATGATTAAAGTGAGGAGATCCACTCATAGGAAAGGGCCCTCAAGTATTATTAAAACTTGAGATGCAGTTCAGTCTGAAGTTTGGCAGGAATAAGAAAGAGCCCCTGGCATTTGTACACATTCCAAAACAGAGAGTCACTTTCTCTAAGGGAAAGTATTCCCTGAAGCACCCTGTTTTAGGGAGTATACCAACTCCCACAAGTGCTATTTGGAGCTGAACATGTGCCAAGAAAATAACCTGCTGCAAGTTTGTGATATATGCTCCGCATTCTGCAGTAACCAGTAGGTTAATTACAAGCACTCAGCATGGGGCATTTCTGCGAAGTTTTAACTTTATTCCTACAGCAAGCACGGTTTGGAATAGAGATACTGTTGCAATGCCCTTTTAGTGTGTGACTGTCAAAAGAAGAAATACAGAACTTTGAGGACAGCTCTGCTTTGAGTAAGAGGTCACCTAATCCAGCCTCCAGAGCAGGAGGATTATACTTGCAGTCTAAGTTTCTCTATGATTCTACAATAAATGACAAGCCTGGGATTTTAGCACTTTTTAATTTTGTTCTTTATGTTTAAGTAAGAGTATTCAAAGAGTTAAATCCAACAATGGCTTTGTGGTGGGTTAACTTTGGCTGGACGCCAGGTGCCCCCCAGGCTCGTCTATCATTCCTCTTATCAACTGGACAGAGGAGAGAAAATAATGAAAGGCTTGTGGGGCGAGATAAGGACAGGGACATCGCTCAGTAAATTACCATCATGGGCAAAACAGACTCTCCTCAGGGAAATTAATTTAATTTATTGCCAAAAGTCACAGCAAGATAATGAGAAATAAGAACATATCTAAAACCACCTTCCCATCACCACTCCCCTTCCTCTCTGGCTCAGCTCCACTCCCAATTTTTCCACCTCCTCCCCCACAGCGGTGCAGGGGGACTGGGCTTGTGGTTAGTTCATCACACCTTGTCCCTGCTGCTCCTTCCCCCCTCAGGGGGAGGGCTCATCACACTCTTCCCCTGCAGGGTCCCTCCCACAGGAGACAGTCCTCCATGAACTGCTCCAACATGGGTCCCTTCTGCAGGGTGCAGCCCTTCAGGAACAGACTGTTCCAGCGTGGGACCCCCACAGGATCACAAGTCCTGCCAGCAAACCTTGCTCCAGCATGGGCTCCTCTATCCACAGGGTCACAGGTCCTGCCAGGAGCCTGCTCCAGCACTGGCTCTCCACAGGGTCTCATCTTCCTTCAAGGCACATCCACCTGCCCTAGTGTGGGGTCCTCCCTGGGCTGCAGGGGCACAGCCTGCCTCACCATGGTCTTCACCACAGGCTGCAGGGGAATCTCTGCTTTGGCATCTGGATCACCTCCTCCCCCACCTTCTTCCCTGACCTTGGTGTCTGCAGGGCTGTTCCTCTCACACATTCTCACTCCTCTCTCTCAGCTGCTGTTGTGCAGCAGTCTCCTCCCCACCCCCTTTCTTAGGGGTCTTGTCACAGAGGGGCTATCACTGTCACCAGTTGGCTCAAGCAGACACAGGGGAAGCTTCTGGCATCTCACAGAAGCTGCTCCTGCAGCACCCCCTGATACCTGAACCTCGCCATGCAAACCCAATGCAGTTTCTATGCTTACTCTCTCCAGTCAAACATAGATGAATACAGCAAGTTCCTGAAAGTCTCCAGCTCTGAAAAGCTGAATGGAATACAGAATTAGTACTGAAAGAATTACCAAGGTACAACCGTAGTTCACGCTTGAGATACCAAGTATGTCAACCATTTGATCACTATCTGTTATCACAGTATGAAACATGAAATAAAATGTTTTGTCTGAAGCAGAACACTGAAAAGCTAGAGAAATTTGTCCAAAGATTATAGCATTTTTAATATATGCTCTGGTTTTCTTCTCCCAGGAGGCTTCTTAGAAGCTTCTTAGACAGCATATTTATGATGATGAATGAAAAATGCTGTTCAAGCACAGCAAAATCTTGCATGACTGAAGAATATATTTCCAGACTTCTTTATCAGTTTGTAGTGATTTGTATTCAGAAATTCATCTTTATACTTTAAGCATCCACCTTCTGTATTTGTCCTCTGAACCTTTTTAGCAACTGGCAATAAAAGTGTTTCATTTCAGTATCAGTGTTTGATAGCTTAAGAGTCTGTCACTGCTACACTTCTGAAGCTTAAGGGCTTCCTTGCTACTTTAAATAATCTTCTACCAAAATTATCAACATCCTCTTTCCTGCCATCAAGACAAAAAAGTCACTGAAAAGTTTAAAGTGATGTTTAGGACAATACAGTCACAGTGATCTATCATCTTATTGATGTTAAATGCATTTACTTTGGCTGTTTAAGAAGTACTACTTTTTTCCTTTTTCCATCACTGCCATGACTGACCGTGCTGATCCTCCACAATTACTTCTGTAGAATATTAGCAATTTAAGGTTCTTTAAAGAGACCTGTTTGATTGTTCTCCCTCTTAAGTACAGTATGCTGACATTCTAAAAATACACATTTTCTGAGCATGACTAGACCTGTCACCAAGCATTTTCTCATTCAAGCCTCAAGTTAAGGAATTTTCTAGGTTCACTTACGATACAAAAATTCATACTTTAGACCTAGATGGTTAACACTTTGTTACTACTACTGCTTTAAGAATTTGAAAGCTTTTAGAACAGAAAAAGATACTTTGAAGATTTTTGTACATGTGGGCACATGTATGGAGGAAGGTCACCAATTCTATTGCCAAGAAGTTTCCATAAGCATTCTGGATCAGCAACTAAAGCAATACTACCTATACACTTTCCCTTCAAAGATACAAAAAACCCCACCCACACAAATGTCAACTTTTGCATCGATTGTTTCACTGTTTGCCTGGGCAGACTCTGGGCACAGGCTTCTAGGGATTTTCACAGCACTTCTTTCCCCATTAAGAAAGGGCCAAATGAATATTGGAAGTTAACCTATCGAAACAAAAAAGCACTTGAGCCTTGCAATCTTTCTCATCTTCTCTAGATCTTCTCCTTGTTGTTTTAAGTATTTAATGACTTAAGAATTAAAAAAGTAATGGTTTTGCAGAAGCCTCCAGGTTTTGTCTTCATGTCTGACCACACAGTTACTGGATGAAGAAATACAAGTAGTCCAATGTAAATGCTCATTTTTCATTCCAGTGAAGAAGCCTGCTTTTCCTTCTGAATACCTTTGCCCTTTAAGATTCAATATACAAGACAACTGTTCTTATACTAAATCAGAATAAGTATTTTCTCCAATTAAGTCAATTCATATTGTCTGAATGACAGCTAGAAGTTATTTTGCCTTTCTGAAACAATGGCTTCTGCTGTCATTCTGTGTAACAGGTTTGTTCAAAGTAAGTTGATTCAAGAAAAAAAAAAATCACTGCCTGATAAAAAGGATTATTTTTGAAAGGTTTTTAAACTGAGTTCATAAGCTCCTTCACCCAAACATTGTTTTGCAGTGGCATTTCTTGTCAGGAAATCAAATTTTTCCAGGAGCTGAAAGCTTGTCTAGCCTTGCCCGCAGGTCACATTAGTTTTCTTTGCTTTAAGTAAAGCCATTTAATTGTGGTTTTTAATAATTGCTACTTTAATTCAAGGTGTAGAAAGAGTGCAGTTCATTGGACAGGGTGGTCATTTTCTTCCTCTTTATCAGACACCTGCAGGATTTGTGCATAAAGAGAAAGGTCTGCTTCTGAAGAATCAGCACTGTATTTAGCAGACACAGACTGATGCTAGATAGCCTCTTAGTGAGTTGTCAATATATTTCTTCCTTAATGAAGGAAGATTAGCCTTCATTGCTAACAAAGGTAAGCCCAAAAAAAATAACCAAATACAGGAGTTGAATTAATGGTTGCTTAAGCTTGACAGCTTTATGTAATTAATAACTAATACTTGTTATATTTTCACCCAGAATGCAGCAGTTAGAGGCTAGGAACCACAATGGACAGTAATAAAACTGATTATTCTGAACATATTGTAAACTTTCAACATTTTTCAGAGTACTGGAGAAATACCAAGAAGTCCAGTATATATATAGCATCAAAATATCACTCATAATTCCCCTAGCTTGATTAAAAAATAGGGAAAGGACAAGAATATGACTACCAGGAAGACAGCAAAGAAAATAGTGTTCAGGACAGAGATGAAATATATGGACTCAGAACTTTTTCAAGACATGGAGATGAGAAATACTGCTAGAAAGTGCTTAATATAAAGTGAATTTGTTTAGCAACAGGTGTTATTAAAATAGTAGGACCCACAAGTCCACACCTGAATGAAAAAACACACCTAGCACCAGTCTTTAGTCCTGCAATCCAAGTCACCATTTCTGCATCCCACTGTTTACACTAGTATACAAATTAAGAATCATAAGTGACATCTTTCTAGATTAAAACAAAAAAAAAGAAAAAGAATTCTATTATAAGAACAGCATGAAGGAGTTGATAACGGGGAAAAAAGATTGCCATCCTACAGCATCATAGGCAAGCAAAACCACCAGCACCCTTCTCACAAGGGTTTCAGAGGCTCTCAAGCAGGCAAAGTACCAAGGTACAAAGAGATGGCCTTCCCAGATCAGAATTTGGGAATGAAACCCAGACAACTGATTATTCCAAACACCTTACTAATGACCTGAAACATCATTCAAAACCCATTGTTATTATCCCAGGGATTTTTCTGAAGTTGAGTTGCAAGAGAAATTCAGTTATTTCCTCCTGTTCACAGAAGGATACAAATTCCACTTTTGTACCTTAAATACAACTTACTAATACATATTACCAGTGCACATGTATGCATAAGAAACCTAATTTGTATTTAAGAAGGTCCTACAAGATGAACAGAAGGCTTTGACTTTCCAGTCACATAGCTACCAGTTATAGGCGGTACATGGGTAACCCAGGTTGGAAAATATAAACTGCAACACCTCTGACACCATCTACAAGCTTCTGCACTTCAACTCAGTGCTGACAGTCCTCTAAGATACTTGAAGTTCCTGAAAGACTAAGTAGAAACACAAGTCTGTCAAAAACAAAACAACCCCCCCGACCCCCCAAAAAAACCCCTGCAACACACCCCCTGTTGATATTCAAAGCTCACTGCCTTTCTCTCATACAAATGATGAGAAGTTACTTCACTATCACTATGGTTGCTGAATAAAATAAAATTTTATGTTTAGCATGTTATGGTACTTGTATTTGTCTAGCCCAGTAACCACACAAAAAGGCAGTCAAACTGAAAATTAAGCTAGAAAGGAAAGTCTGCAGTTCTACTTAATTTTATACATAAAATACTAAAAAGATACTGTAATTTAACTTATAGCAGTAGTTCCTAAAACGCTAACCTTAAGGACCTCTATAAAGCCTTACCTTTATTATGAACTGCCCTACCCTCTCAAGCTCTTAAATGAAGCCATTCCATTTAGCTTGGGTGATTGCTTCACAGCCTCACTTGAGCCATGGCAAGTAATCAGCAGCATCTTACCTTAACCTCATGCAAGTGGCCCATATAGACCAGTCAGCCTTCAAGTGCTTCTGCCAGAGCCAAGAAGGTGATTTATCTACCATAACTACATCTCCAAACACATCACAAGGAGGTGAAAGATGCAATTAGCACAGTAGAGGGAGAGATGGACAGAGATGAAAGTCTTAGTTTCATACCAGTGAAGCATTTAAACACAAACCAAGGATTTCCTCCATGCTCACCGTTCCTTCTAGAGAAGGGTATCCACCACATACATACAGCTTTGCTGCAGCTAAGGGTTGTGTAAATCTGGTTTCTGAAAGCATCCAAACTCCTTAGGAAGCAGTGCAGCATAAATATCTTTCTTTAAATTAATGTAGTTTAAAACTAAGATTCACATCGATAACTACTAAAGTCAGTCCTAGAATAAACACACGTTCCAACACATTTAACATATTTCAGCAGAAAGTCCTGACAGACACTGGCAAAAAGACTTACTGGCCTGTTTTCACCAGTGAATAGAGCTTTGCTTATCTCAGGGAAAGCTAAGAGGAGGAAAAGCAGGGCTTTCAGCAGAGCAGCAGCAGCAAAGCTTGTCTACTGTACAGTGGGGCCATATTAGACTACAGTAGGACAGTTTTGCAGGTCTAGCTATATGCCGCAATAAAAAGAATAACTTAGTAGATAAAGCTATTTTACTTTTGGTTCTAGTTTAAGTGCATCACACACAGATGCCTTTTAGAGTGCCAGGAGAGAGAGGAGATTGAAATTCAACTCTGACATTTTAATTCTCTGTAGAGATTAGGTAAAAGAAACAAAATACAGATGAGCCTAAACTATTTTCCTTGCCCTCCAAATTGGAGAAGGAGACAAAGACAGAAACCCCAAAACAGAGCTGCAATAACCAAAAGCCTTGAAGGCTATCTTCTTCAATTCAGCTGAAATCCATAGCCTCAGAGCTCCTCTCTTTCCAAGTCCTAAAACACACACTTCAGGTGGAAAAACACCTCACTCAATACTGCCACTACAATTTATTTCTTTTGTTTCTTTTATTTCAACAAAATAATACATATACAAACACACACTGTATAAGACACCCTCCACAACAGGAGAATACAAAATTAAAATTCTGAATGCTGCTGTGCCAATGGCTTCTTGACTAGTTGCAACTAAAAAAAGATGTTTAAGTAAATATGAACCTTCCAACTCACAGTTTAAATACACAGTTATGATTAATTTTGGACTACAGGATATGTAGGTTGCCTTAACAGAAAGTACACCTAGGAGCACAACTGAAATCTTGCATAATTTTAAATTTATAGGATAATTCAGGCTGCAAGGGGCCTTGGGAGGTTCTTTAGTCCAGCCTCCCACTCAAATTATGGCAACAGAGCTGCAGAGTTTCGTAAGTGAGAGTCACACAAGATCAAAGCCTTTTCCAAGCAGACTAAAGATATGCCTATTAATACATTACAGTTTAAATATGCCGCCTTTTAGAGGGAGAAAGACTAAGGCATTAACAAGTTTAAGCTAAAATGTTTCGTTTGCAATTATCTAATTGCCCAGTATGCATCTCTCCTAAAATTAATATCTCATCCCCCAGTTTTTGCTTCTTGCATCTCCTCACAAGTTCTCAGAGACAGACATAAGCTCTGCAAGAAAGACTTGAGAAAACTGCAATGCAATCTTTTTAAATAAGCGTTAGAATTGTTTTATAACAGGATCCTTTCCTCTTCAGCTCAGCTATGTTTCTTCTGTTGATAATTTCACATTACACTGAAGCTTTTCCACCACATACTGCACACACTTAGCAATCACCTAACCAGGATGTTCAGCACATTTCCTTTTTCAGAAGCTGCACTGTACCAGTGATACTTAATAAGGTTTAAATGCATTGCTAACCTTCCACAGCAAGGTAAAGGATGCTGCTTAAGCATCCTTAAAACTGTACCAGCACTATATCTTTTGAACAAGTTTTATTTTAGGTAGTCTTGAGAAGAGATGGTATACAACACAGAAGAGTCTGCAGTCACCATCAGGTAGCCAAACACCACATATAGCAAGAACTTAAAAGCACCCCAGTGGTTCTAAACATTACTGAGTCCATACAGCCTCATGAAACAGATAAGCAAAAACTGTCTTCATCCAAAGCAGTTTGCCTGGTTCTATCATTACCGGCAGAGGCTGCTTTCCATTCTGCATGCTTGCATAACACTGTTCCTAGAACATATAAGTGAGTGTTATCTAGATATCTTATTATGTAGTGATATCGGTGGGGAGTTTACACAGTCGATGCAGTTAGAGAAGGAAGCATTTTAATACAAGTGAATGAAAGGCAAAAATGCACAACATATCTCCGCTGTATGTGCGGAACAGATGCCTCACTGCACTTTGCCCCAGATAGAAAGTATGCATGTTAGATTTGTTGGGATGTTCTAACTGATTTCAGTTGTTTTGTAATATAGAAGAGTTTCCACATGTTCTAGTAATATCAACAGCAACTACTTGCATTACAGTAAGCGTTATTGCTTATCCATACTAGAAGATCACATGTAAATTTACATTTGCTATTAAATAAATTTTCCCACTTTGCCCTATGAAAATTTCCCTTTCTACTTTAAAAAAGGGTAAGTGACTTGCTTTCAGCGAGTAGATTAATTCATTCATGACTAAGAAAATTAAAGTCTAGGAGTTTCCACTGAACCATCAGTCTATTTCCATCATGTGGAAAAATGGAATGAGATACATAATGATTTTGTATGTATAACTGCAAAAGATCCCATTATGGTCAAATGGCTCTTCTTTTAAGTTTCATTCAGGATTCCTTTGTTTGTATTTTAGAATATGCCAGAGGACACCTTGAGAGACAACTTTTACTATGTATCTTTAACTAAGAACCATAAAAGGTCAAAAGCAAAATGCACAATAAATGACAAGTTGTAAGCAGGAGTGCCTGAGCCTTGATGTTATGAAACCAAGAGAGTCTTGTGCACGACTACTCAAGACACATCCATGGAATTTCAGGATGAAATACTTTTTGAATCCTAAAAGCCAGCATCCATTTCTTTCTGCTTTTACAGACCCAGCTTTCATAATTAGAAAGAGCCACAGCCAGTTATGAAATGGGAAATGACAATACCAACCACCACTACCATGATAAAATAGGGCAAACAAGACAAACACACATGACCACCATTTACAAATTAACAAGATTAATCAAGTACATTGTAATGTGTTATTCATGAAAGTTCATTAAGTTTGGATGGGATTTTTTTCCTTTCAGAGGCTACCATGTCATGGATTACACTCTTAAACACAAATGATGCCCATCTTGACAGCCTGCCTTTACCATATTTGAACAACTGTTTTCACCCCCACACTTTCAACAAAATTGAGTTAATATGGAAGGCAAAGAAAAGAGACATTGCAGAAGTCACTTCATTTTAATAACTTTTGGGTTGGCAAAGCCTATTTATACTCTGAAAATCTAGGCCTTAACTACAAGGGAAACCTTTTTCTATATAAAATAAACAGTCACTAACTACAAGTGAGTTTCATAGCTTAGCACAATTCAAGAATCTAGCCCATCTATGTTTAATTAAATGGATTTCCCAGTCACAACTTGCAATCAATTTTCTATAACACAGTGCAAGTGTAAACCTGCTAGGAGAGGAAAAAACTTCTGCTTACAGGAAGAGCGAATTACATATAGGAACATATACAGGAAAAGCTTATATATATGTGTGTAGATTTATATTAAAAGCACCAGGGTACTTAAGCAATAATTTGTCCCTTAACATACATTATACACACTGATCCACTCTCATGGAAGCATACAACAAATAAGCACCTCTTGTGTACTGTAACTCGAAATCACTCCATGCACTGATGACACCATCTTCTACCTCATTCATTCTCCCACTCTAGAGTAAGACCGTTCTCAGACTCTCAGATACTTTTGACACTGTTCATCAGTAGTTACATGCTTCATTCTACATCAACAACAAGTCTGCACAAGAGCACATAGCGTGATCCATATACTACTCACCAAATTTAGGTAAGGGGCTATGAAAATTCAGCAATAACATCTAAGCAATGGAATTCATCCTCGAATATGAGGTTTTGCCAATTTTTTTTAGTAAGTCATTGACATTTCCCTATAATGCCCGCATTGGCAGATGACTCTTAACTATATTCTGTCACCTTGTAACAGGCAGCATAGCCATACACACTATTTGAACAATTTGGAGCAAAGAAAAGTATGACTTTTGCTTTTGAAAAAATGTATTATGAGGTTGAACAATCATATTGGATATTATTTTAATAAGGACACCAGAATGACTTGAACTCACCCCACCAGATTGATCCTGTTGGGGGAAAGGGGAAGATTCTGACACAAGGCCCCATAACAAAATTCACAGAAAAGACAGCGTGTATCAAGCCTACCACTACAGCATTAATTCAACCCTTTCTGGCAATGAGAACAATAAAACACTGACCCTTGTTAATCAGGGTCAGCATCATTTAGTGTTATCATCATGGGAGGTTCAAGGACATTGCAACACCAAAGTATTGAGAAGCCATTAGACCTTTCTGATAAAGCGTCAGTAGGATTTTGGTAGGTCAGAACAGCAGTGTCTCTCTCTCTTTTCCCCACCCCCACTAGCCCTTGGGTCTTCAGTTAATCTCATCTCACCGCGGGGCAGTAAATCCCTGGGGGGACTCATCCTAAACAAGAGGGCATAGCACAAGGTGGCATTGAGAACCACAGGCTCCACCATCATCTTTTCTCCTTTCTTCATCTCTCCTGAGGCAGAGGGCTGCCTACAGGGTCAGCCCAGCACCGTCTTCTTCCCAGACCCCACAGATTCCCTCCTCACACACAGGGAGCAAAGCTTGGGTGCTTTCCTGAAGAAAGAAAGGGGTTGCATTTGTTACATGCAAACCTCACCATCTTCAACCCCCAGCTGCTAGAACAGTGAAACCCTATAGGTGGGACTGACCAGGTCCTTCTTTGGGGGGTGAAAGTTGCAGGAGGTAGTCTGGGTTGAGGTGGTACTTAACAGCAGTGGAATTACTACTACAGACAATATGGGGACAAGCAGTTCCCCAAACCAGTAAGCAGTGGTGTCACACTAGTATCACTTACACTTGGGCACACACCTGGGCATAGTAAAAATGAGTGCTAGAAGAAGAAAGCAGTATATTATGGCTGTTCTTTGCTTTTTGGAAGGGCAGATGAAAGGTCTACAAAGTTTCACTGTAAAGGAATGCACTTCAAAGAAGAGTTCAAGACAAATAAGATTTTGTCAGCTCTAAGTACAAAATTGGAGGGGGGGAATAGCAGAAGTGTATTCTGCTCCTATTACTGTAACATATTATGATTTTCAACAAGATAATAATCGTAATCAACAGAAATAGGGATTCTTCTTCCCTTCCAAGTAAACTTAAAGTTAGCAGCCAAAGGAAGGGATGGTAAAAATCTGAAATTAACCTATGTTAAAATATGAGTCTTTTAGTTAATTTCACCATTTCTTAACAGCTGAAGGTCTTAGTCAAGTACCTCGAAAGGGGAAGCTAGTGATCACCTCTCCCTCCTCTCAGTTTCAAGGCCCAGCCTCTCGAGGGAAGCCAGGACAGCATCTCTCTCCCAAAGAGAGAAAACAAAATTCTCCAGGCCACCTACTGCCCTCTGCGGCACAGCACGCATCTACCGTCTCCGCTAGCATCTCAACCTCGGTTGTAGGAAAGCAGAAACAGAACCCTCAGGAAAACCAAGTCCCAGCCCGAGGTGTAGTCCTCCAGCAAACCATGCCCGCAAGCCTCCGGCTCCCTGCCACGTCCAGGTGCGACTTACAGATGCAGGTGAAGACTGGCTGGCAAGAGCTCAGACACCTCTTCAGGAAGGTCCTGAGGTGGGGGCGGGAAGGGAGGCAGGGGGGATTTCTCCTCCTTTGTCCTGGAGGATCAGCGGGTTCCGAGCACGCACAAAGCTCGCCCGGGCTTTCCCCCGCCTCTCACCCCCACTCCCCTCCTGCCTCCCGCAGCCGCCGGCGAGCCCTGCCGTGCCAAGGGCAGGCGGGTACCGTAGGGAGCCGGTCCGACGGCAGCAGCCTCCGTCCGTCCGTCTGTCCGTGCGAGGAGGGCACTGCCCGGAGAGGAGCCGACCCACTGCCCCGACACCTGAGGGCGGCCAGGCGAGACACCCTCCCGCCCGCGGCCCGGCCTCCCGCCGGGCTCCTGCCAGGGGCCACGGCCCGCTGCGGCCCCCTCAGCCACCGGGGAGCCCACCCTCAGCCGCCCCAGGCTTGAAGGGGCTCAGAAGTCCACCCCCAACCCTTACTCGGGGGCTCCGCTCTGCCGCTGCGGACAGCGGCGCCAGGCAGCGCCTGAGGAGAACAAGGAGGGCGCCCCGCACTCACCGCCGCCACCGCCTCCTCCGGCCCCCAGCACCCCAGCAGCAACACCAGGCAACCGGCAGCCAAGCTGCAGCTCCGCCACCGCGGCTCCATCCTGCCCGCTCAGGAGCTCCGGAGCTGGCCCTGCGGCGCGGGCATAGCCCGGCAGGGCAGCGCGGCTCCCTCCGGGCGGCTCCCGCCGGCCGCCCCGACTCCAACGCCCGCCCCTCTGCCGCACTCGCCCGCTTCTCCCGGCTCAAGTCCTCCCGGGACTACTTGCCCCACAATATTCATCCGCACCGTGGGCGGGCAGGCGGGTGGCCGGCGGCGGAGGGTGCGGGAGCGCGGGGCGCGGGCGGGCGCTGCACGCCCCGCACCGAAGGGGCCGTGATTCCCCGCCGCCACCCTTCCTCTCGGGCGCCGGGGTTTTGTCGGCTCGAAGGGCGGGCGCCTGCCTCTCCCCGCCCCGTATCTCCACCGGGCGGGCGGCCGCGGAGACCCCGGACTATTTTCTGCGGCGGAGGCACCTCAGCGCGTGGGGGCGAGGGGGAGCTGTTGGCAGTGCCGGGTCGCACCTCCGGAGGGGCGGGTGGTGGGGTGCGGGGCTGCGAGGGGCGGCCGCTCGGTGCGGCTTCCCCCAGTTCAGTCCCGTCCCGCCCCGCCCGGCTCCGCTCAGGTGCGACGCCTCAGCGAAGACCGCGCCAAACTTTCCGGCCGGGGCACGCTTGGGCACGGCGCGGCGGGGAGCGGAGCGGAAGGCGGCGGGTGCCCCGTGAGGGGGCCGGGGCGCTGTGGGGAAGCGGGGAGCGACCCCGAGCGGGGCTCCCCCATCTCGTCGCGGGGGAAGGAGCCGCCCTCGCAGGGGGGCCTCCCCACCCGCCCTGAGTGACGGCGCCGGGCCCTCCTCTTCCTCCGGCGGCCGCGGACCGGTGCCCGCGTGGGAGCAGCGGCGTGTAGCCGGGCCGGGTCCTCTCCGCCGTCCCCGCGGGCCGCCTGAAGCATGGGGCGCGCAGGGTGAGTGCCGGGCGCGGCGGCCCCCTCCCCGCGGCGCCCCCCGGCCCCACGCGTGACCCTGTCCCTTTGCCTTCCCCGCAGGGTGCTGGTGCTGGTGCTCCTCTGCCTGGGCGCGGAGCTGGCGAGTGGGGTAAGTGTGCAGGTGTCCCGGCGGGGGTCGGACGTGCCCGGCCAAGCCCGCCGGGGTTTGGGCATCCCGCGGCCAGCAAACAGACACCCTCCCGCCCCCCTCGGAGAGGTGCGGGGTGGTTTTTTGAGCTGCCGTGCACCTCTGCTCCGAGGGTCCTTTGTGCCTTTCGCCCGCTCGGCTTGGGTTAGTTCTGGCAAAGTACGCCGGGGTGAAGGACCGTCTGTGCTCGGTGTAACAGCTTTCCGCGTCTCAAAGGATGAGCGGTCTCTCTCTTGGCAACTGGCTGCCGGTCCTCCCTTCTTTAGCCTCTTCCTAAACCTTTCTGTTAAAACTTGACCCCTCAGATGCCTGCTCGCAAGGGTACAGCCCAGCACACCTCATAACTAAGGAAAAGCGATGCGATAAATTAAAGGATTAAGCTTTTAAGTGTTCTGTCAAGGTTCGTGGCTATGAATTAGTGAATATGTTTTAAATTGCAGGTCGGCATACGGAAACAGCGACTTTATGATCTGTCAGTCTGACAATTTTGTGACATAAGCACAGATTTCTTCCTAATGAATGTTCAAACAAATTACTAAGGGGTGCGGGCTTTTTAAATGTTCATAATTTTTCTTTTTTTTTTTTTTTTTTTGGTGTTATAACAGATTTTCTGCAACTGGGATGCTGGAATTGTTAGCCCACTCAACTGTAGTGAATGAAAGAGTCCTTTGGAAAATCTGTAGCCTAAATTAAATGTCCAACTGAGGTACAGTCAGCAGTAAAAAAAAATTGTTCTACTGTGATGTACATTAAGATTGTACAATATGGTAGTCTATGGTCAGGATTCTGTAGCGTATGCACTCTAATGAATTCATGGAAGTAGTTAATATGTTTTAAGCATGTTTATTTTAATTCAATTTCGAACAGACTTCTAACAAAAACAATTAAAACATGGGTTCTTGATTTGCCAGCCAATGTTTTTCTACTGCTTTAGCTACTCTTTTGATTAAAATTTTAAGGGTTAGAACCTTCCTGTGCAATTGAGAAGAAATCTTTTGAAAAGGCTTTAACAGCAGAGGGGTTTATACCTTTCATAAATAAGAAAGGCTTGGTTCTGCTTTGGAGTCCTTATATTCAATTGCACTAGTAGAATTTCATCATCCTGATCAGGTGGTAGTTACAAGCTCTAATCTTCTCAAAGATTAAAAGATTAGACAATGTGGGAAGCTTTGAGAGTTTCTTTTCTTTTTATGTTTTTTTTTTTTTTTCCTTCAACAAAACCAAGAACTGTTCTCCTGAGTGTTCTTGCTGCATGGAATCTGTGTGGAAATGACTTTTATAAAGCAGGTATTTCCAAGGCTTTTTGAAACAAATGTGCTACATTTTGCAGTCGTCGTTATAAATTCATGCAGTATGCCAGTGAAACTATTCCTGATTGATGTAGAGGTAACTGACAGCAGGTTTTAAATTGTTTGCTCCAGTTTTGCTTCATACCTGTTGCAAAGCACATGCCTTAAGCAGTCAGATTTTTGTTAGTTCCTTGATGTGTTTCACTGCCCATAAATGGACTTTGTCAATTCAAGTCTATTGCAATAATAGACTTGCAATAGACTATCTAGAATAGGTAGAATAGATTTAATATCTACCTGCCATTTCTAAGTCTTCCTGCCAGTAGGGTTAGACAACAAGCAAAACCTTTGTTGTGTAATCAGTCTGAAAGTATAAGAAATTATTAGAAATAGGTCCTCAAGTACTCTGTTTTAGTGCTTTATATGTCTAAGCAGTTAATGCATTTAATTATTCTCATTAAAAATGCTGTCCAACAACCTCAACAGTCAAGATATAAAACTATGTTTTTGTCAGCTTTTCAGATACAGTAGTAGGTAAGTGACTTTATGATATCACTGAGCTAAAAACACACCCTAACACCTTCCAGCATGAAGTAAGCTGTTACAAGAATATACTAGTGTTTGGAATGTTTTTGCAGAAAGCAGAGCTTTTTTAGGAAAAGCAGGATCTCCAAAACTTTTCTTAATAGTCCTCTGCTATATGATTTGAAGTACCTGAGTGTACTGAAGTACTGTGTTAATAAAATGAGGTTAAAACTTTAGGTTAACAAGGGCTAATAAAACTAGAAGACTAGTCACAGAGACAGTCAACTGTTAAAGCACTTGCTGCTGAAGACAATGTTATTTATAACTTCCTTAATCTTCTGTTTCTTTCAATTAATCTCACTTCAATAGCTTAGCCATTGTAAAAGAAACATCCTAAAATACTGTACCAAGTTGTTGAGCATTCTTCAGGAACGTTACTGTGGACATGACTGGTAGGCAGTGACTGGCGTGTCAGGCCAGCGTCTCGAATAAAGTTGTATTCCAGATGGCTTTGACTCAGAGGTCTCGATTACAAGGTGTAGCCATCACTCCCTCTGTAAGAATACAATTTTAAAGTGTATCAGAATTAAATTCTCACCTTGTGCTTACTTTTCCTGGATAGAAATGATGACATATTTTGAAAGGCAGTACAAAATTAGTCTTGTAACACAATCTACATTCTCTTGAGCCAAATGTTGAAAACATGGATGACTTTGCTGTTACACATAGGGTTACTTTGCAGAGAGTTCATTACTTCATTTGTAGACCAATTGCTGATAGCGGCCTAAGAGTTTTCTCTAACAGTTTTCAGCTGATGTCACTCCAGAAGCTATGCTTCATTCATGTTTTCAATCTTCTATTATCAGTAATTTGTATTAATTGTGAACCAGGAGTGTCAGTACAAGATGCTGTGCAAGCATAAAACAGAAATGTACTACTGCCTTCAAGGCGTTCATTACACTGTAAGATAAATGACAGAAGTTGGCCCAGAGCTGGGGCAAGTAAGACAGTGCAAGAGAGGCAGGTATTTGCCTTGGGCTAATCACTGTCTGTCCCTGAGGCTCTTCCAGGCTACAGGGCAAAATACAATTTTTAGAAGAGGGACTTTTAAAAAAAGGACAGTCAGAGTTTTGCTCATGTCTCTGGGATGTCCTTTTGTAAACGTGAGATGGAGCATGAGATGAAAGTGGTCAGAAAGTCTAGAGACAGCCTCTTGCAATGGAATTTGAGATTCTCATCTCTTCACAAAGTTCTCAGCTGATCTGCATCATAGTCCCAACAGTCATTCTGTGCACACTTGAGAGCACACCTGACATACAGGTGAGATGACAACTCCTCATTTATTCCCTTTCTGCTGCTGTTCAGCTAGCTGAGCACACCTGGAATGTGTGCTAGTATTGATGTGGTATCCTAAGCACTGTTAGAACTTATTGTCAGACATGT
The DNA here is from genome assembly GCF_963921805.1 of Phalacrocorax carbo. Taxonomy (NCBI): domain Eukaryota; kingdom Metazoa; phylum Chordata; class Aves; order Suliformes; family Phalacrocoracidae; genus Phalacrocorax; species Phalacrocorax carbo. The sequence goes on along the minus strand of NC_087523.1, from coordinate 20,024,588 downwards.
TCTCTGGAACGACTGAGCTTTCAGATAAAGTTCAATTCACTTTTATGAGTCTGGACTTCATCTACTATTGCAACTCTTCCAAATCTTCTGTGTGTTTTTTTTTTTTCTAATGTGCAGATTAACTGGAGATACCCTCTCTTTCTACTGCTTAATATCTTGTTCAGCAGAACATCTACAGTATCCAAGTAAGGCAAATAAAAACTACTTGCCAAAACCAGCTCTGGGCAGTCTTCTCTATTTTGAGTAACAAGCTCTGCTAGTTTATGACATGCTAGCCCAAGTGATCTTATTTCTCTCTTCTTTTAATATATCCCAGGTTTTCTGTGTGTTTGGGGTTTGGTTGGGGTTTTTTTGTTGTTGTGGGTTTTTAAAAAATCTATGATACAAATGATTCATAATGTCTTTTATTTAATATGTACTGGACCAGCTTAATTGAACCAAGCTCATTGTTTTCAGTGGCCTTATGCCAAAAATAAATTTTGTCCCAGAGCTCTGACAGAGGGGAAAAAATAGCTGTTTAATTATGGATATTTAAAAACAGAGTTGCAGCTCATTCTGCTTTCCACAGTTCAGTTTCTGTAAATATGATCTTATCCATTAGGACCTATCTAAAAAGTGTTTTTGGTTCTTTGCCATTTCAATCAGTATTTATAAGTATGCAATCTTTCCGTACTTTGACTTTTACAGCTATAATATCTTTACATAGCAGTGATCTTTATTGGGAAAGAAGTAATAACTGTAGTAAAGTTATTTGTGTAAGGAAGGAGCCTACAGAATTCAAGAAATAACATACAATGCAAACCTAATCATATAAATCTCAGGATTTGTTTACTGGATAAGGCAGCTTCTAATCTGTAAGAATGCACGAGTGTAGAGGCACTTGTTTGGTGAATATTCATGTACTGCATTGAGAATGGTCATTCTGCAGAGGTCAGGTTTGAATAGTAATAGGTCTATAGCAGAATAATGAGACTTATTCCTCGTTCTGTAGCAAAATAATGAGAATTACTTTTAAAAAAATGTAAGAAGCAGACAGTTCATAACAGCGCTAATTATCTAACCTTTGCCAAGATGCGTTGAATTATATGTAAAATTTTCATTTAAAGCTGAATGTCCCTTTCTCTCCTATCTGAACAAAGAATTGTTTATTTGCTGAATATTTTCTGGATGCTAAAAGACAATTGAGCATAAAATGTCACGTTTCATTTGGCACTCAGATATTGCGTTAGGTCAGAAGAGCTATGAAATGAGGTAATATGTGTGCTTGTGTCCTGAAGAGCTTTTTTCATATCATTAGCCATTTAAGGTTGTGGCTGCCTTGTGCATAGGTGTGAGAGGCATTGTGTGACCTGAAGGGGCATTTTATTTCCCCTTCTAGACAAGCCAGCTCTGCTGCTAGCCACCGTGTTCCCCTGACTTAAGAACTACTGTTAGTAAGTCATGCTGGTGTCCCTAAAGTGGGCAGGTCATTTCATGTTGGGGCTTCTCTACCCTTTCCCCAGCCTCACAGTAGAGATGCTGTCTATGTGAGTAGGGGTCTGGTACCTTACTCCTTGCTAACCCTTCCTCCTGAGGTAACTGCAGTAACGTGCTGATGCTTCCAGATGATGTGAGAATGCTACAGATAGCAAAAAGCTGTGATAATAAAGTGGCTCAGACTTACAAATCGGTGACTCCACAAGGTCTTAACTTTGCCTCTTGTTTAGTTTTTGTGTAATGGTCCTACCCCATTTGTAGACATAGAACAGCTCCAGGAGGAGAGCTGGCAATTCCCTGACTTGTACAGGGGGGAAAAGAACTTATTCTCCCATATGTCCAGAGACACAGCATCTGTTCAGGCAAGCTTGTCAAAGTATTGCCAGCTCTTGGTGTTTAATCAGACAATTTTTATGATCCATAGGAAGCTGCAGTGTTTTTTCAAGAGTGTAATTGATCCAAAAGCTATTTCCTGTTCGTACAGATACTCTGCATTATTTCTGCAAGTACTTTTGCTGCTGAGTGCTGACTGGAGCCTTAAGATTAGACATCTAACTAGGCTCTTGTCAGACAGTTTTGGTTATGTATCAGACAATATGACTCACCTGTTTTTTGAGAACCTTTTAAGATTAACTTGGAAGGGAGAGCTATAAAACATTGCAAAGCCAATGATTCTATATTAAACAGTCCTGAGGAAAGAGAGATGTATTTCAGAGATGCTAGCCAGTTTTAACCTTTTGTCAATGCCTTCTATGGGATTATAAATTCTTTTAGGGCAATTATTTACGTACCCCAAAATAATAAAATAAAGGTATTCTTTTTTGGAGGGCAAAGCTATTCTTATACTGTAGAGTTGTATAATAGTATTTTGAGATAGCCATGAAGTCATGGTAGGTACGGATGAAAAATTCTTTGCTGCCAGAATTTTTGATGTACTTGACCTCCTCTCTTCCTTCCAAAGTGGGTTCGTGTGCCCTTCTGTGGATAATGATTTAAAAGTAAATTATTGTCTAGATACCAGTATAAATTTGTATTACCAGGTCAAAAATGAAAGGACATTGGTAATGCCTGTGTCTCAGCTTAAATGTTCTAATGATGACAAAGAATAAAAAATAAGAATTTTTGAAGCCTTGATTGATAGATAATTTTCAAGCCCTCTGAGAATTCAGCCTCAAAATAAGAGTGCTTTCTTTGTCACTCTGGACAAAAGTAAAATGAAAGCACTTCTGCTGTTACCTGTGGAAGGGAGTGTTCTAGCAAGGTCAGTCTGTGTTTTGAAAGGGATCGGAAGGAGGCTGACGTGCTTCTTACAGGGTGCCTGTGAAATGCAGTCTTAATGGTGACTGCAATGTTAAATATTGTTGGAGGAAGAAGATCAGCAGGGAGTAAGATCAGTCACTGACATTGTGAACTTTATTTCCTTAGTTTTTTTTTTCTTTCAAAATATACCTATAACCCAAGAAGGCTCTTGCTCTTCTGAGATGTCTATAAAACCTAACTGAGCTTGATATACTTCCCTCAGTTAACATGTCTGAGAAGGAAGAACAGTTAGAGTGGAATCGTGCAGTTCTCATTAGCTGTTCCTTGAAAAAAGGGCATTTGGAAGTGTAAGCAATAAATCTGAAAATACTTGGAGAAAGCAAATAATCTGTTCCTGTGCTTTTTGCACAGGTTTCCTGCTGTTTAGCCTGTCTTGGGTTTTTCCATACAACTTCCCCTTCTGTGATGGTGTAATTTATACAGAAGTTGTGTGGCTGCAGTCTCCAGTAGCTGTATTTAACTTTCTACTTTTCAAAAGGTGTTGACATTAATCTTGCTACTTGTATTCAAAGTCATCTTTTCTTTTCAGAATGGTTTCCTCTTCCCTCAGGTAGAGGAAACGCAAAGAGGTGGAATTAATACAAAGTCAAAGGAATTCCACGGATCTGCTTCTTCCCTGGCATTTGCGCTGCTTTTTTCACAGTTCTTGCTGGTCAGAAGTGAGTTTGGCCCTCTTATTCTGCTCTTACCCTACAGACTGTGCTAACTTCCCCCCTTCTTGTTGTTTCTGCAGGCTTTTGATTAGCTGTGGTTATGTCAACCTCATTGGGCCACTAAACCAGCACCATCCAGTTTGCATAGTCTCTGCTTGGTTACTTTAACATTGAGAGAATCAACGCTGTGAACCAAATTGGGCTGATTTGCTTCAGTCCACTGGGATGTTCATAGCTACTGTATTCTGAGTTTGCCTTATTCTCTCCCTGGTCTATTTTCTCCTATTTGGCAGGAACCTGCTGTACTTTGTACAGCCTCCAGCCCTTGCCTCAACGTGCTCTTGAGCTCATCTGCCTTTGTAGCTCTCCTTCGTGCCTTACTAGTCTAGGGAGGCTGCCAGTATGACTCCTGGCAGTTAATCCTATAGTGCTTTTTCTGATGCCTCACTCCTAGCAGCAGTGAGGACGTGTCAACGCCTGTTACCTAGGAATCTCTGTTGCACAAATCTGTTTGAGTGTTGCACCTAATGTTTGTTGCTTTTGCCATTACTAATAGGAACAAACGATTCCAACCTTGACACGAGCATTTGACAAGACCTCAGTGTGATGTATAACCCAGGTAAAACCTCATCTAGTTGTTGTATCTGGACTAATTGGGAACTAGTTAGAAAAGGCAACACATTAAGGTTTCTCTAAGAAATAAGAGTAATATTTCCTTTTCCGTCAGTTTTGCATATTTGTCAATTTTCCATTTCTATTGAATGGGAAAGAGGTTGGAAACAAGGTAGCAACAACAATGTTAGCTGTTTCTTCAGCATTTTTTTTTTAGCTGGCAGAGAGATCAAGACTTGCTACTTTCTAGAGATCGGGTTAAAATGTTTGTACAGAGTAAGCTGAAAGCCAACTGCATAAATGAGTTCATAGCACTGTTAGGAGGGGTTGGTTTTGATCTAGAAAGCAGAGGAGAGGAAAATGAAAGTGCAGTTAAACAAGGAATGGACTTACAAATGCTCTTGTGCTTTTTAAAATCTCCAGAAATTAAATGTCAGTGAAACTGAAAATAACCTTCCTTTTTTATTTTTTTGCTAGCAGCATTGTTGTAAACCTCTAAATAGTGATGTCAGTGCCTTGTATTTTCTCAGCTTTTTTTAATTACTGCATGTACTTTACCTGTTCACATTGCATCAGAGTGTTTTCAAATCAGCTCCTTATGTTCCTTATCCTTTAGCTTGAATCATTGCAGATATTATTTTCTATTAATGAAGGTCATGCCCTCACAAGTAGTAAGGCTATCTCTGTGGACATGAAATAATATCTAGCTCCAAAACCAGGAGTATTAAACTAAACAGTGTTTCCTTAGAAAATTGATACGATTACAAAAGGGGTGATGAATCTATTACTCTTAATACTTTACTTTTAAGTTAAACTCTGCTTAGAATTCTTAAGCTGGCAAGTCAGTTTTCCAGAAATGCACATATAAATACATCCCATTACTGTAACAATAGATTAGTTAAATAGATTCACTGACACAATGAATAATTGCTTGACTTTCCCAGAGAGGAGCAGGACCATTCTAAAGTTGTAATAGTTCTCCTTATATCAGTCAAACTTTTCCTGTGAAGGAGTGTGCAGAAATCACTTGCTCTGTAGAATATCTCTCTATATATTTTGAAAGCAATTTGGAATTATTACTACTGCTATAGTGGAAACACATCAAAACAATAAGAAGGTGAATCATTGTATTGTACTTTGATGATTAAACCTATCCTCAAAGCAGGGTGTAACTGAACTGAAAGAACATAGCCTGCAGGAACAAAAACATTTGGCAAAAGCAAGCTTGGAAAATTAAGAATTTATAGTAGTCTTCAGACTCTGCTATAAAAGGAGACTGTAGGCTTTCAACCTCAGCCCTCCTTGTGAGATTTTTAGACTATAATCAAAGTGTGTGTGAAGGGGTTGAAAAGATGGAACATTATCTGTAAAATTAATGTATCTTCATGAATGCCTCTGCATGAACTGCAGCAGACGCGGAGTGTGGATTCGGCTGGAAGGTGAGGCTGCATTGCACAACGTATAGCATTTGCGTAGAACATGCTGACTCTCTATTGCCAGAAAGGATTGAAGTGTGGTGAGTCTCGGTCTTGTGGGCATGACTGAGGTGGTCTGCTATATGCCCTGGGTGCCAAAAGTTAAGGTGCTTTATTCCCGGCGTACTTTGGAAATACATATGCTTTTTACTTTGATTCACTAGGGGCATAGTTGTAACATAAATGCATTGCTTGCTATTTAGCAGAAGTTTTTATCTGTTTTCATCTGAAAGTTTTTGACAGCTCTTTCTTCTTGTAAGCTTTATATGATTGTTTTTACAAAGGAGGAGTAGTGCATTTTTAACCTAATAAAGTAGTTTTGGCTTAAACTGGAAACTGCCTGTGAAATCTCCTATAGTGATGGTATTTGGCTTTTTGCTGTGATTTGAAAACGTGTAAGGTGTAAGCTTAAGGAAAATATAGAGGGAAAGATGTTAATAGAGTGGTGAAGGGAAGAAGCTTTCAAACCACTACTGTAAAAATAGGTGAAGTATTCTAGTCACCAAAGTAAATGTCAGATCCTTATCCTACTTTTACCACAAATCAATCCAGGAAATATTATTTAAACTCCACAGAGGTTTTAAAGTTAAATGAGTTGGTGACCATAAACAGAACACTTTAGATGGTCCCTTCAGGGTAGTGATTATATGGTTTGCTCTGTGGTACTTTTAACAACCTTAATCTCTGTGAATCTATAATCTTGTTAGGATTAAACCAAAATCTGCCTAGATAATTAGAGTGAGCTCCAAACTGTGGTTTGACCTAATATCTCTTAGTGGTATAATTTCCATGTGAATGGGTTGGTCTTGGAGCATGTGGAGTGTTGAGAACCCTCAGCAGCGTGTCTGGGGGCTGCGGGCCTCCCGTACCTCAGGTAGTCTGCAGAAAATCACCTCAGAGGTTTTGCAAAGACTGCTCTTCCGAGACTGTACAAACCAGGGTCTGGGTCAGAACATCTTCTAATGTCGCAGAGCACTTTTTCCATTGAAGGTAAAATGTGTTTGCAGACCCTCCAGAGAGCTGAGAGTTGCAGGATACATTGAATCCTGAAATGAACACGCCTGTTGAAGTCACAGCAACAATATTCAGTCTGTTTTGTCTGTTTTCCAGGGTTCATTTATCATGGACATGGATTTCACACCATTTCCCTTACGTAAAATTTCAACACGTTACTTTGTATTTAACTTTAAAATACATAATCACTGGCTGCATTACTGATTTACAGATGTCCTTCAGCTCTGCCTGGACACCTTATTCTGTGGCAGGCTGAATAATAGCATTACCCTCTTGCACGTGTGAAGAAAGCTTTGCCCCAAGTCATATGGCAAGATTGGGTTGTGACTCCTAGTGTTCTGCTCTAGCCACTGGATGAAAACAGATTGCAATCAGAAATGCAAAATATCACTTTGTGTAATGATCATAGGTCTATAATGTAGCTCTGCTTGTTTTAACTGTTGTGGCATAATTGGTAGTGCTTTGTATGCCCTAAGGCTCTTCTGTAAACGAGAAGACTTGTATAATCTGCTTTTGGAGATCTGGAAGTGTTGAACCTGTAACTAGGAAGGCACAAAACTAAAAAATTGATTATGGCTATCTAAAGAATCTCCATTCAATTCTCTTCTATGTGCTAGCGTGATACTGTGAAGTTTCCGAACAGTCTGGTTGGTTTTCATCTTTCAGCTTCACACTACCCAGCCAAGTTCTGCATGTGTTTCAGAGAGGAGTGGCAAAGATTAAAAACTACCTAGTTAGTCTCAACTACAGGCTGACAGTGGTAGAGTAGAATTAATTAATGTTTATATCAGATCTCCAGTGTTACTATAACTGTATTACAGTTTTCCCTGCACGCGTCTGTCAGCCCAGTCATCTTTGCGCAGTGATACTGGTTACAGATTTTGTTTGGATTATATGAACCATTGAATTTACCAGAAATCAATTTTGCAATTTTGTATATTTTCTAGGTATAATAATAATTGTTCTGTGTGAGTAAGAATAACAAGGCAAAATACTTCCAGCATCCCTTTCATCAAGATGTGTGCTTATAGTTCCCATTAAAGAAATTGCAGTGAGAAAGTTATTTCCCTCCTCTTCATTCCGGTATTATGAGCTCACTCATGGGAGGGCAGAGGGGTACCAGGGTTCGGGCCTAAATTCCTTTGCCAGAGGAATGTGCAGTGAGACACAGGTACAGGCTAGCTCCATGACATACTTGTTTAGAGGGGCCCTTCTGCAACCCGGCAGCTTACACATCTCAGATTTACAACACTTCTTTATCTCCATGTTTTTGTTTTTAAAAAAATAAAAGAGACAGCACGATTAGTCTTTATGAAGAATGTTGTGAGTTCTCTTTACTTTTCAAATAATGGATATTGGGTTTATTTCATTCCCTTTTTATAGATAGGCAGTAAGAGTGTATTTTAAGACCCTTAAAAGTTGTGGATATGATGGCAAGAAAGAGAGGTAGAGGCAATTAAAAAACACTCACTCTGCTGCCAGATGTAGTCTATGCTACTGTGTTTAACTGAGGTCAGTGAGAATTTGGCCTGTGCCTTACATAGGATGTCATTTGGAGCCTCACTGAACTGATTATATGCAGTTTCTTTTGGAATTTTATTTAGTGCCTGGCACGAGTAATCCTTATTTTCCTTACATAGTGAATGTCAGCGGCATCCTGTGCCTGATTATTTAAACGGTGCCTCACACTGTATCAAAGTAACACTAGTATCAACTTGTATCTTGAAAAAGTTGCCCAAGAGAACTAAAATGCTTCCATTAAATAAGTTTGTCATAAGACTACTATGGGAAAGTAATTAAAATTCTGTTTGAAACCAGATTTTCTCTGTAAGATGAAACCACTACAATTCATTCAATTACTTGGCAGAGTTGAGATGTACCGCACTTGCTCAGTTTATATCCACCGCAGCCTCTGCTCTTGATAAGCCTGAGATCATTAATTCCCGTCTGATGATATCAGGTAACTGTAGCAGGATATTGACTTCCATTAGATATTTTATACTTAGGGCAGGAAGCTAGTATTTTGCAGATAAAGCATGAGGAGTTGGATGTGGCGTAAGGAACAAGGAAACCTAGATTCTATTCTCAACATAGTTTGAAGAATGGCTTCATGTAACTTTCTTAAATGCTCCGTATCATGTTTGTAGTTGTCTATAAAATAATCATGCATATGCTGATCCTGGTGGTCTGTGTTTCTATTTATCAAGGAAAGGAAAAATACATTTAATTTTTCTTTCAAGTCATTGTAGTAGAGAGAACTGCTCTCAGACAGGAAGGTATACTTTAAGACAGGTAACTGTTGGTAACACTGAAAGAAATTTGGGGTAGGGGAGTAGTTGTATGTGTGTTTATTTGTGTTTTCCTCAAGTTTCCTAAGGCGATACGAGTATTTTGCTTTCTTGATTTTCATGAGTAATCTACCAGTTCTTCTAATAGGTATGAGTAGAGAATCACAACTGAATGCAACTTTGAATTTGAGTTTTAATTTCACAAAACTAAAGAATTTACCTAAATCTTTTACTTTTCTTTACATACGTTCCACTGAAGTCCCATGGGGCTGGTTAGAAATTAGGATTACAGAAAAGCCTAGACCGTACCAAACAAATAGCATCTCTGTAAAGCAATAGAACAAAGTTGGTGTTACTTTCTTTTATTCAAGTTACAAAGGCATAATGTAACAAACCAGAAGCATCTAGTATATTGCCTAGGGATACAGGTGATTCCAGACTTTTTCTTTACAAGAGGGTTGGGCTTAAGAACACTAAGGATTTCATGAGTTAATTGTACTAGCCTTAGAATGCTCTTGTTTTAACAGTAGTACATGCTAATTTTTTATTTTAAAAAATCATGCCAATCTTCAGCAGTCCTGCAGATTTTCCAGCTTTGATTTCTATTGCAAAAAAATTTTTTTTTGGTCTTACAGATGTTGGAATCATGTGAAGATGGGAACATCCACTCTTATTTGAAATAAAATCTCAGTTCCTATCCCTAAATCTTAGACAAAAATTGAGGAAACTTGGAGGAAACAAAATGATCCTAAAAGTATTGGTTTTCCTTCCATGGCTTTTAAGTCAGGTCCTTGACTGTAGGGGCCTGTTATGTGACATCTGGATATCCGACTTCAGCAGCATTGAGAAAATGAGATGGTTTCCCTGAGACTGAGTTATCCCAGACCTGTCAGCTGTGGGGTTTCTTGCATCCTTGTATGAAACAATTGGCACCCGGTGCTGTCGGAGTCAGGATCTCTGACAAGCTGGATGAAGGTCTGTTTAGATAGGGCTGGGCTGAAGAGCAGAAAAAAATAATAAATCATACTTCCCTGGCCTGCAGGATCTGCCGTGTTTGTTATGTTGTGTTTGATGTACACTGGACACAGCTAAGTGTTCAGAACAAAGTTCAGCTTTTAAAAGACATTAATTGATTGTGCTGTCTCTAAATATCTGTGTCTTTGGATGAGCTGGAGTTCGTGGGAGGAGAAAGGCTGTTAAATGGAGTGAGACGCTCCAGCAGAGAAGCCTGCAGTGCAGGTGCCGGGAATCCTGTTTGCTGCTGCCATTATCTGGCAGGAGGCTGTGCCTGTGCCCTCGGTATGGGTGCGTGTGTAGGTAGGAAAGGAAGGAGGGCAGCTTTTATTGACAGTTCCTCAGCAAGCCTCTGTTATGTCCCTTTTTGCAATTTAATATATAATTTGGTGCAAACTTTTAAACCTCAACACAGCAAATGCAAGGTGTTTTGCTCAATGTGAGGCAGGGAATATTTCTGCTGCGGGTTTAAATCCAAATAAGTTAGATAACTTATACCTTACGATAAGATAACTTAGCTAACTAAATAAAGGACAGACTAGGAAGTTACCTAATTTATTTGTGTCACTCTGCAAGTCTATGTACTTTAAAACTAAACCATTAAATAAAATGTGTTTTTTCAGTTATTCTTTCTGTACTATTTGTTAGCAAAGGCCTTAAAGCCTAAATTCATTTGGTGAAAAAAATTTCTGAAACCTTTCTCATGTCAGTACATTTGACTGAAATTTGATATGAATTAATTTAGCCTTGTTTGCTGCGTACTGGTAGTGTATAAGCTGCCATTGTTAGGGCACCTTTACAAAATCTGAAATGAAATATGTTGAGTTCACTGCTCATGGATAAGTGAACACTCATGTAACCTTTTGTTTCGTTTTCTATAGAATTTAATTTACAAACTTCGCTGGAAAATAACCTTTTGCCCTTATTAATGTATTCTGTACCACAAAGGAATCCGCAGGGCGTCGGGGTGTACAATCTACAACCCCTGCTCTTCAGTTTGAAGTTGCTGTTTGCCCTGGGAGGGGGTTGGTTAGGAAGTTAACGTTTGGATCAATTTGTAGGTTGAAATTTTAGCTCTGATTGTATTTTTCCCACTGCAGCTGTGGGTCTTGTATCTATCACAGCAGAAGTTAGTCTCTGTGCTGAATGTGGGAGTATAGATAGCTGTGATTTTTTTTTTTTTTTCCTGTGGTTAGAGGAAGGAAATGTAGCACTTATCAGAAGTCAAGAGCGTGCTGTTGTATTTGGATTTTACGTTTCAAAAATACTCCTCAGATAGTGCTTAGATCAACTTTGTTACAAATCTGTGAAGTTTCATTATCTCCGTGCACACATAAAGGAATATTTTTTTCTGAAATGTCACTTTGTGAAGTTGTGAGCTTTCTCATGTTTTTATTACTACTTCTGTAATGCTCGCACCTGTGAACTCATATCACCAGATCTGACCCCATTGTACTCTCCTGCAGGAAAAGTCAGAATCAAAATACAATCCCTACTCAAAGGTTTGCAACCTGCCAGATACAGGCAAAACCTAAAGAAACCATTGGAAAATATTGCTCAGCAAGGGGCAGTCTCATCACACCAAGTGTAGGATCACCCTGCTGCTGTTTAAGAAACTGTGTACACACAGCTTTCTCTGATACTTGTTCTGTTTAATGATGGCAGCCCCTCTGCCTCTTAAAGCCCAGCAAATGCCTGAGCTAAATGTTTTTTTCCTGGGTATAGATGTGGAGGTTCAAGCCTGATTTTTTAATTTAAAGTCACTTATTGCAGTAGGAAGGTGTTGGTAATTAGCTAGCTGAGGAAAGTCTTGGAAACAATTGTCATTTCTCCAAGAACTGTTCTTTCTCCTAGGACTTGCAACAAAGCAGCGGCAGGATGGTGAGCTCAGAGCACAGCTGTGCTTTATGCTGCTGGCATGTAAATAGAGACCATAAAAAAAGGGAACCTTTCTGCAACACTATTTTATTGTTAAGCTGATTGTTGATGTGATAGCTCTGTACATAAATCTTTTGAGTCAATGATCAGCAATCCAAAGGGATCATTCTCTTTTCTTCCTTGCAACACCAGAAGCCTTACTCTTCCAGAAAACATCAAATTATTTCATATACTCAGGAAAAATCTTCCCCTGTACAGCCAAAAAAATACAGGAAACCTACTCAAGCCAGAAAGTACATCTTGGTGCTCACTCTGGGAACAATACACACGCCTCTTACAAATAGAGAGGTTAGTCAGGATTGTAATCCTTGGGTAAGATTAATGTTAAAGTATCCAAAGCTATTATACTTGATTTGAGTAAAAATGCATGTGGGTGTGTGTTTATATACAGCTATTGCTTAGTTTAGACCTCTTGGAAATCTCAAAGGGCAGTAACAGCAGGCGGAAAGAGTTTTTAGGGTAAATTTGGCATCATATCCAGATTAGCTATTCAGTATTTCTCACTGACATTTTTGATCTCTGGAAGAAGCTTAAGGTTGGAGAGGATATTTAGCCAATTTGGTTTTGAGCTAATTTATCTGTTTAACTGAGGTGTGACTCAGATAATGACCATTAACAACCTGAGTCCTTTTATGGCTAAAGAAGGATGGTAAAAGGGGTAATTTGGAGCATCAAGGTTAGATGACTGACATAGGGAATGTAAATGCTTCCCTTTGACACAAAGATCCTACGTGCTATGAAAAGCACTCTTGTAAACTGGTGTGTGGATGGGCAGTACATGAGAGATCAACAGAAAAGGGAGCAAGGATGGTACGCAGTACAGCTGTTCACTTATTCTTTCCTTGCAGTGATACTCGGGCAACTCTAAAGGATTTCATTCATGTAAACTACTTCTGTAGGTCCCATTGCAGGGTCTGCTGCCTGTCCATATTCCATCACTCTGGGGAGTGACGGTTCAGGGTAGTTATGCAGGTAGCAAAGCCTAATAAAGCCATTTCCAGATAATAAATAAGAGATGAAGCAACTGTCCATGTCATTGTGGAGTATACGGTGTATTAGATTCCTGTGGAGTTAGTGTTTTGTTTTGCAGTGTACCATAAACATTGCACAGCACCTTTGAATGGGTAGAAGAATATATGATTTTCTCTGAAACAGTAAGGAGTTTTAAGAAAGCTGAATATAATTGCTTGTTTTGGAATATGACCAGGATGCAATGTCTATTAACTCCAATATCTCTGGTTTCCTAATGGCCACCAGATGCCTGAACTTCAAGTTTTTATCTCATCTGAAAGAAAGGCTAAGTCATCAGAACCCTTGATAGCTCAGGATAGACTGAGATATGAATGCTTCCTGCTAATTCCCAGCCCTGCCTGTTCTATCACCCACGTTTCTGATGACGCTTCTTATGACAACACGGTTGTGCTGAGATTGGGATTTTTTGACAGGGTTAGGTGCAAAAGGTTGCAGCTTTCCTGTGAGATACACACATTCCTTCAGGTCAAGGCCAGGGTTGTGGTGGTTATTGTCATAACAAAGACAAAATGCATCTAAACACATTGTCTAAAATATTTTTAAAATATTGGATCTCTCCCTCAGCAGTAACTGAATGGTCAGTCTTTAAAATGAAGATTTGTGCTCAGTGATTAATTAATCACTGAGTTTTGGAGTAGTTTTGGAGCCAAAATTAATTAGAAACTGGCCTGTAATTTCAAGGGGGGATTTAGTGGGTGACCTTTCGCTGTGAGTTCTCTTCAACTCTTTTGCTCTTTTTTTTTCTTTACCATTAAGAAAGCAATCAAATACTTGACCATGTGCAAGAAAACAAGTGTTCATGAAGTTTTTTTCAAAAGGCTTCCTTCTGGGATATTTTGTAAATCCCTGTATTTGTTGGCCTTGCAAGGAAAATACATAAACAATAATGTTCCTTCTTTAGTCTGAGTGATTCTGCATACTGTCGTGTGACACCTTCACTCAGGAACTTGAGGAACAATGGGCTGTAAAATACTTTTCCAGACTTTTGGTCAATAAGGATATTTTAATGCTGTAATATTACTATGTTAAATTCCCTCATCTCTTAGGTTCGATAGTGGTTATATTGTGTTACATTCTAGCAAGAGGATAAAATCAGTCTTGTTTGTGAACTGGAAAGCATGTAACATTTCTTTAACACAGTCGTGTCAGAAAGAGAACCCTAGTGCATTGTTTTTGCTTTCTGTATTTCTTTAGCTACCTAGATATGTTTAAGACACACAACCAGACATGTTTCAGGCAGATTAAATAATTTTATTGTGTTATATTTAGTAAGAGATGTTGTGCTGGCTGTGACCAACTACCCTTGATTATACAGAAAACAAATAATTTTTTCTGAACTTTTCTTCTTGTATGTTGTGTGGCCAGAAATGTAAGTCTCATAGCCCCTGCAATTTTGGACACTAGAGTTCAAAAGGAGGATGAACAGGGACCGTAGTTCCCTTACTGAGCCCTCAAGCAGCTGATTTGTGTTTTCAGCCATCACCATTAACTATAAACAGAGGAACTGACCATGTATTTTCCAGGTGAACAAATAGGAACTTTGACCACTCTTCTGAAGTACAACGTTGAATTCCATATGCTGTGCCGTGGGTCTTTGTTAACTGGGCTTGGAGAGTTGTGCCAAAAGCATAGTCTGTTCTCTCTCTCCTCATTAGTGGTGAGTGGGACTAGATACGCAGAAAAAGCTACCAGTACTGTGAGGCAGTGATGAGTCTGTGAAGAGTCATCCTACCACCTGCTGCACTCCAGGATATTGCACTCCAGCTCCTGCACAATATAAGTGCAGCCAATGGTTCACATAAACTCAGACCAGAAGTAGACAGAGGAGCCTTTCAGTCATGGTCCTCCTCTTTCAGACAAACCCTAGGAAGTTTTCTGATCCTGCATTTATGCCTACTGTACATATTTTCTTCCTCTTTTAAAAAAATATCAGAGTTCAGCAGTAGCTACAAACTAAAGCAGCAAGGTTTCGAGTCCTGTTTATGGGTGGGAATGGGGGAGAATCAGATTGCTTACAGAAATGTGTCTACTTATCCTGGAGGAAGAATGACAAGAGATGAACTTGACTGTGCAGGTCTGAAGTACGCAAGAGGAGTCTGTGTCCTGATGAGCGCAGTGAAAACCGTGAAGCACTTCTGTGGAGGTTGAATTTACAGTGGATGAGCACAAGAGTGAGGCTGACTTTACAGTGGGTGTGTGGAGAGGTGCAATATCTGTTGGTGGGAATGGAAAAGCTACTTTATTTTTACTACAAGTGCCAGTACTATACTTTAGGAGGAACTTCTTTAATCCTTAAAGCCTTGCAAATGAGTTAGATATACCTCAGCATTTGAGGAAGAGCTGTGAGCAGACAGAATTTTTCTTCTGTTTTTGGGGTTTTTTTTTCTCATTCCCCTCTATTTTTCCCTCCATCCAGCTAAATTCCAGCCCACATCTGCCCTTCCACTGAAAGCTTAAAACCTTTTTTCCTTCTCTGTGACCTTTGCCCTTCCTCTAAGCAAGTGCTAGAAAGGGCCAGGGCGGGGGCCAGCAGTCTTGTGCATCTCCTCCCAGCAGCAAGAGTTCTTCCTGAACAAGGGCAAGATCCAATGAGAAAATCAGGATACACCTTCAAGCCAGTATATGTTAAAGCCTTGACACTTGGATGTTATCAAAACATTAGCATCAAAATATTATTGCCAATATTGAGCTCTTTATTCCTGCATGACTATTTTTTTTTCTTAAAATCCAGGTACAGGTAGGTACTTCTGCTCTCATTTTTGGAACCAAAGTACTAAAAGCAGAGGGTAATTTAAATACTTCCATTTTCAATAGTTCCATCAAGAAGACAGTACTGCTGTTGTCAAAATATAATTATTCACATAGCTCTTATATCTCTAATCTGACATGAAAATGCCTTAGACAGTGTAGGCTACATTTGCTCTCAAAGGAATCTGCCAAGATCAAGGCCTACATGATCCCTTTTCCAAGCTGTATGTAATTTAATTTTTCTTTTCAAAATGAATGATCTCTTTTTCCTTTTCATCCTGCCCCTTAAAGGGGTCTGAAGACTGGGAGCTGCAGCTCTTGAAAAATACTTCTGAAGTCAAAATGATTGAAGCTGATAGTTATGTATTCAGTTAGGTCTTATGAATCCAGTTCAGCATACACGAGCCACAGGTTGATGGTCAAGATAGTACAAAATTACTAAAAATAATTTATTTCCTATATTCAAAAGTCTGGTTTAAACCACAGGAGAAATGGGTATTTGTTTAAACATTTCAGATATTAATGGAAAATCTTGAGATATGTAGATCTGTTCTACCCAACATATTCATAATGCTACTTACAGCACACTGAAGACATGGCTTGTAGGCCACTGTTAGATGTGAAGGGGTGATCCCATTTCCACATCCAGTCAGTCTCTGTGTCCCCTGTAAAGGATGCCATCAAAACAGCTATTGGAAAAGAAGATCTTATATATGGGAACTGCGAACACCTAATTTGTACTGTAGAAGCTTCAAAGGCTTGAATACAGCTCTTTTTTTTCAAATGGGAACCTGAATTTTGAAGGCTTAAGATTTGGGAGAGTTGGGGGTGAGAAGAATCTAAGATTGCTTCTTCCTTGTAATCACTTTGTATCCAGCAGAGGTCTTTAGGCAGTGTTAACTGAAATCTTCAAAATCTGAAAGCTGTTTGCCTAGTGGAAATGTTTGTAATTGTGAGATGTTGATGCTGAAATTGCATGTGTTGTTTGTAAAGCAGCCTCAGTCTAAAAAGTAGGTGTTTTGAAGGTGGAGAATATTCCGATCCCCAGAAATCCTGGGAAGTTTTGACATAGGAGAAACTTCTCCCAAAAGATGTGTTTTGTTACTGCTGAATGCTCAGAATACCTCAGGGTTAAATTTACATGAAAGGAGTATTCAAACAGAACTTCTCCTTTGTTCCAAGTTAATACATGTATCTACTGCGCAGTATAGATACCAGATTTTGATCAGAAACATAAGTTAGCAAAGGTAAGTGAAAAGTTGAACATTCTTTGTATTCTGCTCTTACTCCTGTATGTACCATTCTAATGGCTTTTATAAAGCACAAAAGCGGGGAGGGATAGTGTACAGTGTCTAAGCTGTGAGGTGCCTGCCTCTTTGTCTATTTTAGGGCTTTGCTGACCTACACTAATGCCAGGCTCATACATTTACTGTGTTATTTATATCTGTTAAGAGATAAATTTGTCTCTGCTTGTAGTTACTAAATGTAAAGCGGCTAGGTATAGCTCTGGGAAGTTGCTTCCATGAAAAAAGAGGTCAGTCTTTGAGGTACTGAGAGATTGTTTGGCCTTGAATAGCTTTAAGTGACCCATTACGTCATGGTAATGTGTTTTGTCATGAGTAGAAATGTGGTCCTGTATAAAAAAAAAAAACATGGAGACTTTTCCTTTCTGCTCTATGCTGGACAATATCAGTAGTATACTTTAACTTACAGTGCCAAGATACACAGGGATACTCTAATAAATTTTATGTATTCTATTCTGAGCATGTCAGTGTCAAACAAGTCAAAACAAACATGAGGCTGAAGTAGCAAAAATGAGCCAAATGTATTCTTAGTGTGTCAACTTCAAAGTCTCTTCTTGCATCAGTTATGAATTTGGATCCAAGACTTCATGCAAATATATATCTTTCTCAGAGACAAAATGAGAGGGCCAGTTGAAGTGTGTATATTTTCTCTCTCCCTCTCCAACTCTCTTGAGTTTTTGAAAATGTAATGTCTAAGAATGACCTGAATATTGAGGATAACATATAATATTCGTACAAGATCATTTGGACAATGTTGGTGCCAGTAAGTGTCTTCAGCTGTCCTAGAGAAATCAGAGCTAAATGTGTATGTGGTGAGCTGCACTAAATGCATTGATACTTAGTGTTGTTATTGACAAATTTTGCTCCCTATATTTTACTTCATATGCTGAGCAAAGAAAGAAAGAATGTGGAAGGGAGAAGCACGAGGTTTTCAAGAGTGACAGGGAATTGGGAATCTGTGTATATTACCTACGCTAAGAGAAATGTTTGAGAGTTTAATTATTCTTAGAAGAGATGCTATTTTCAATTCAAATGAACTGTATTTAAAAGATCCCAAGGGTGGTTTTGGTTTTTGGTTGGTTGTTTTTTTGGTGTTGAAAAGATCTAAAATCATCACATTTCATCTGTGGTATGCAATTATTCAATCTGTGGTCAAGGATACCTTAAAGATCAAAAAAACTGAGCATTTGCCTGTATTCTTATGCTTCTAGCTTCAACTACTTGTTTTCTTCTGCTGTGTTCAAGCTGGGTAGAAGTCACAGAACACCCAGTTCTTCCCCTAGTCTAGCCATTGAGCCGAAGGGTGAGATTTAATGATTTAAGAGGCCCTGGAGTATCTTCACTATTTAAAATGTCAGTGTTTGTAAAACTATCCTTGAGCTGTCTTTAAACATGCTGTTCAAATTCCTCACTGAGAAAGCAATCCTAACAGATATCCCTGACAGAATTCTGTTTACTTTGCTTTAACAGTGACACCACATATTTGTTTAAAAACGGAAAATATATATGTACAAATGAAGGTAGACTTGGCCTAATCAAAATGTGGGTAGGTAGAAAGTGAATAACCTTATTCTGTGAATGAATGTAAATTACTGTAGTCTGGTATCTTGAGATGATAGCCTCCCAGATGTGTTCTCATCATTGTTTGCATCTGATCAGTTCCTGTTTTCGGAAAACACTTGTTTGCTTCTCATTGCTGACATAAGAGGAGTCTTTGAAGATGGTCTACTGTAAGAGAAACATCCTTGAGTTGTGATGAAAGTGCCAAGCTGGAATAAAAAAAGTCAGAGTTTTGGTTGTGGACCATGAGTCATTTTTCTAGCTCCACTCTGCATTTCACTCTGCAGCTGTCAGTGGGAATAGCGATACAGATGCTGAAAAGCTGTTGGCTGACATTGATGAAATATATAGTATTTGCAAGATACTTTAAGCTTAAAATATCAGAAGATGCTATGTATGGAGAAGCATTTTGCCAGGAAAACAAGTGTAGAACATCTAACTGTGCTGACACTGACTTCTAAGTTGTCCACAATTCTTATGTTACATTTGCACATTGATTTTACAGTGGCAATTCCTGATCTCTGCAATACTATTTCTGCTGGTATCCTAAAATCAACCGTTAGAAAAGGCATTTGCAGAGGAGAGGAAGGCATCTAGTAGGTAAATTACTTACCTAAAATATTTTTGTGTAGGAGAGTGTGGTAGGTAGAGAAGTGTTTTTAATGCAGCCCAAGGATTTGGACAGTGCTAAAGCTTATCTTCTACAACATAAAGCAGTACTGCATAATCGCAAAACCATTAAGAGGGATATGTATTTCTGGTGATGCTCCAGCAGTGCGTTAGGAGAGTGTACTCGCTTTTGGTCAGGAGGTTTTCCAGAAGTGTGATTAAGATGATGTTTGTCAGATGCATTTAAGCATCACGTCTTTGGGATTACTTAACACTGTTAAATTACATTGAGGATAAATTATGCTTTGTCTTAAACTAGTGGAAGCTCCCAAGGAATCTGGAATGGTGGGTTCTCTGCTGAACTACTTTCACCTTCTGGCATAAGTGGTAGCTTGTACCTGTTGAAGTGGTATGCATACAGAATTAGGAATTTCTTTTACCCCACTATCCACTTTTAAGCCAGTTGCCTTTGCTGGCTTTTGCTGGTCCATTGCTTCTCTGTTTAGTGAAACAAATTATTGACTAGCCTTCGAATGACAAGGAACTGAAATGTCTAGCCTAGCTCATAAGGAAAGACATCTGAGACCTGGCTGTCATGTGTACTGGGTAGCTTCATTCCAGCTGGAGCTGGATTGGATCAGGTCCTCTTAAAATTGTAACCACTGCAACAAAGGGCCCTGTCCTTTATGATATTCAGCTTCTTTAGTCATTATGATTTTATTCACATGTTCTCATGTACATAAATAGTAAAATTTCACTCATTTATTTTTGAAGTGCTATTTGAACCTGGCAATTGAGCCAGTTTTCAATGCTGGCCACTTGTCTAGCCTGTGCTTCATCAGTTTCTCTATGAGGATGTTATGGCAGGCGGTGTTGAACACCTCATTAAAGACAAGATAAACAACATCCACTCCTCTACTCTCATCCATCAAGCCTGTCATCTCATTGTAGAAGGCTATCAGGATGATTAAGTATGATTCCCCCTTCATAAATCTGTGCTGACTGCTTCTTATTATGTTCTTGTGTTTGGGATTTGTTTCCAGAAGGATTTGCTCCACTGGCTTCCTAGGGACTGAGATGAGGCTGACTGGCTTGCAGTCTCCCAGATCCTCCTTCTTGCCTTCTTGAAGATAGAAGTGACATTTGCTTTCTTCCAGACCTCAGTAACCTCTCCTGCTTACCATGACTTTTCAGAGATAATCAAGAGTAGCCGTGCAACATCAGCCAGCTTCCTCAGCACTCACGGGTGCATTCGTCAGGTCCTATGAGCCTGTGTATGTCCAGTTTGTTTAAAAGTTCCCTATCCTGATCCTCCTCCACCAAGGATAAGTCTTACAGACTGCAACCAGTGTCTAAAAGATACTGGATCCATAAGCAGGTTAAGATTCAGTAGGGGGCTAAAATATTGGCTTTGTAAATGCGGTTGCGAAATCAACGAATATTGCTATTGTGATTTAGTTTATAAAAGGACCTAATATGACCTTTAAAGCAGCTGCTTATAAAGAGAGGATGTTAAGCAGGACTATAGGCCAGAGCATTTTGTTCTTAAAATGACATTGTTGGAACTTTCATTACAAGGACAGGCTGTTCTTTGCTTTGAGTGGCCTCTACAAAATTGTACTGACTTGTTAAATTCCTCTCCCATACTGCGGCTTCTCTGGGCTGCTGTATTCCTGCCATATGCTCAGTCGGAAGAATATTTTGCTTATAGGTTTGACAATAACAGGAAAGCTATTCAAATGGTGAAAGTTTACTAGTGCTGTTCAAAAGTGTTTAGTTTTGGCTTGAATTCCGAGAGCTGGGGCAAGGAAGTTTATCAATCTCAATGTAAGTATTTACTGTCTTATGATGGTAATTTTGATGGTCTAGTAGCTAATGCATTGCTGGGAAAAATGCTCCTCCACCATATGTAGTCT
Source organism: Phalacrocorax carbo (assembly GCF_963921805.1). Taxonomy (NCBI): domain Eukaryota; kingdom Metazoa; phylum Chordata; class Aves; order Suliformes; family Phalacrocoracidae; genus Phalacrocorax; species Phalacrocorax carbo. The sequence continues at coordinate 20,003,629 of NC_087523.1, read as the reverse complement.
TTATATTAAAATTCTCTGTAGGAAAGAACAGCATAAGCAGGCTAATGGTTCCAGTTTTGGAACAGCATTGGTAGTTCCTTCTCTCCACAGTTCAGTCTTGAGACCACTAGATTGGAGTACATATGTGCAGTGACCACTGCCCTGCATAACGTGTTGTTGTTGAGCCCTTGCTAGCATGCTGCCAGGTTAGCACAGCAACTCCTTCCTTGGCATGTTTATCCAGTCATCTTGTGTGTCAGATCCACCCATGGCTCCCTTCTGTACATAGCTTTTGGTATGGATTGAAATGGAATGTAGTGTCTTCCATAGTGTGGGAAGAAAGTAACCCTGAATAGGGTTAAAAAAACCCTGATCTTGACAGCTGCGTAGCTGTGGACTTTTCCAGTGCTTGGGCAGGAGATGACTGGGAGGAAATCCAAAATGCCAGGGAGCAGCAGTGCAACAAGTACAAGAGATGGAAAATTATTTTTGTTCCACGATTGCTTAAAGAGAGATAAAAAGGAAACAAGGAGGTGAGTATGTAAACTTCTTTCCTTTAATTGTGTATGTTTGCAGAGGTCTATCCATAGGTCCTCTCTCGCTGCTAGTAAACATAAAGACATTTAAGCAAAAACATTTACACATGAAGATAAACACAAAAAGACATTTAAATATTGTTCATGGCTGTTCCCTATACATAGCTTTAAAATATGGGCTATATGGAATTTTTTTGGTAGTTATATATATAGTTTTATATATATTTTTATTTTATATATGTAAAAATACAATTTCTGGTGCATGCACAAGGTGCTTTGTCTAAATATCGACTCACGGTTGGGCACACAGTATAAAATACTCCCCCAAGACACAGCCTATACTCAGTCACCAGATAAAATGGCATTTGAACTTGCCTGAGAAGGACGTCTTGGTAACAAGCCCAGTCTTGCCTCTGTTGGAGTCACCCAGAAGTTTCCATTGACTTCACTGGATGCAGGATTCACAATTACTTGCAAATCTTTAGCGAGGTCAGATTCTTTGCCCCCCATGCCAAGGCACCCAGCAAACAAAGAGACTAATCCTGCAAAGAGCTGAGCCCATCAAAGTGAGGGAACTAAATACAATTGAATACTTAAATGCAAACCTTGTATGCCCTGTCTTCTATGAAGTGCAGTCTTTATATTGCACTTAATCCGACCTAAGTGTGGGCCACCCTATGTCCTGATTATGGTTTTCTGCCTCCCTTCTAACAGAAAACTAGTCCCTGCTGATAATCTGACCTGCTGTTACCAGTAGACTTATATGATTGCTAGCTCTGAAAAGGTGGGAAGGGGGAGAGGAACCTATGGGAGTGGAAATGAGACTTGGGGCAGCAGCCTGCAGTCCTGTGGAATTAGTGTGAAACTAAGGATAATTGTATGAGTAAAAGTTATCAAATCAAACCCTCAGTCTGGCCTATTCAGATACCAAAAACTTATTCAAATTTCTATCGACTGAGCAGACTGAAGGGACCAAGTCTGCTAGAATTGTGGCAGCGAAGATACTGTTAATGTTGTTGCAGCAGATGTGTTTTATCCCTTCCATCTAAGAGCTAACACAGCACCAGTTTCTATTTGCACCAGGCTGAGACAAGCCTAAGTGTACGTGCCGTTTTCTTCAAGGAAAGTTTTATAGCTGTTTAAACACTGTTCTAAGTAATTACTAAAAACCATTCCATCCTTCCAAAATCTTTTCATTGGCCTTGTTATATTTCAGATAGAGGAAGGAAGAATTATAGCAATACATACTGAGGTAGTTTGGGTAGGAGAGGTGGAACGAATATTGCTTTTTTTTTTTTTTAATGATACCAACTTTCCAGTCACTTCATGTCAGGACAAATACATGATGATTTCAGCACAGACCATATTAATAATTTTCCTAAAGCAAATGAGTAAGGTGCAGAAACTTTAACCTCAGAGTACTGTACAAATAAAGAGGGCCTCTCAAACATGCTTTTTCTGTCTAGTGCCGCTGAAACCAGAAAGCGCCGCGTGCCTTTGTCTCAGAGGTGATACTGTGGCAGGGATACCCAAGAGGCGTGTGGTGGACATTGCTGCTGGCAGGATGCTTTCAGGGGCTGAAGAACTGTACAGCTCTTACTGTTGCTTGATAGGCCACCCCCGGAGCATAATGCAGTGCCTGTATTGCATTGTAGGTGCCCTTGGAGCTGGGGCCTGGAGGCTCAGTCTGACTCCTTGGTGAGATGCATATTGGCAAGAAGGGAGAGGAGCACGGGCTGCCTTAAGAAGTGCGGCTGCTGCGAAGGTTCTTACTCGTGACACTGGTCAATGGCAGTAAAAGATGTGACTAATCACTGAAGCAAGGATGCTTGATTGTGTATGCTAGAAAAACATATAATTTTCCAAATTATGTTTTGCTGTTAAAATTATCTGTTTCAGCTGGAGGTGTTTTCAGTTGTTCGTTTTCTGTTTTTGTTTTTTTTTTCTCCATAGTAACTGTTCAAAGAAATTCTTCATAATTACTTCTGCATGTTCTGCTCCAGTTAGGTCTGTTTTATTTGTGGTGGATCCCTCTGAACTTTAAATATTTTTGGATCTTTTAAAAGGTAAAGGTCTTTCTAAGTAGCTGTTACACTCACAGCCCACTTTCCTGCCATTGACTCTAGGGAATAACTGGAAGGTTGCACAGCTGCCCTCCTCTGCCGCTGTGGGTGACTGGTAAGTGTGCTGAGAAAGAAATATATTTGTGTGCACAGGTAACTAGGGATATGTGATAGTGCATGTAGTCTGCTGTGAAGGGCTTCTGATTTTTTTCTTGTGTGGGACTTTTAAGTAAAAAGAAATTGTGAAGATATTTTAATAATTTTCTTATTCAGTACTTGTGCTGAAAATCTTCCTCTGCCTCGTTGTGTTGTAAGCTCAGGTAAGCCGTCCTTTCAAAGAAAATGATCTGTTCTTTTACCTATTCAAGGTCACTAGCATTAACTTGAATAGAGTTGAATATTTCTGATTTTTACCTAGAGTTGCCCTGTGCATATTTTAGTAGGCTGGCCTGCTGAAATAGTCTGGCTGGTGTACTGAATGTCTCTGATCGGTACTCTCAGTTTCTGCATGCATTAAGAATGCTATACAAAGTGCAGTAATGACACGAGGTAGGAAGCATTCTCACTCTTATGTACCAACTTTCTCCACTAGAATGGCTTTTATTTTGTTTGTAGGTCTGTAATCCTTAATGCTATTTTAATTTTCCCCACTAGATTGAAGATGTTCAGCTTTTCCTGATGTTTTTCCACTATGCAGAGAACACTCATAGTATGAGTGAAAAACAGGGCCTTCAAGACATAGCTTGTTTTCTGAAATTGATTTGAAATGGCTTTGACATCTTCAAGAATCTGAAACAGAATTTGTGGCTAGTTGTTTTGGGGTTTTTAATTATTACCATTAAAGTAGAGAATATTTCCAAGAGCTTTTGTAGGTGTCTCGGATGTTTGCGTACTGTAAGCCCACGAAGGTGATGTCTCTGCCCTGTGTGCATTTACTGTCTCCCCATCCATCCACAGCTGAAATAAAAAAGGAGCTAGGGAAGAAAGGAAGCTGGGGAGGCTAAAATGTGTTCATTGGCAGAACACACCTGGTCTGTTCAAAATCTGGGTGAGGCAGCTGTGGTCTGTAATTAAAACTTGCAAGGTAATGGCTGGGTCCATCTGTAGGTACATGACTGCTGTAATCTTGCAGTGCTGGGAGTCACACCTGTTGCGAGCTGATGAGTAAAATTATCTTCTAAAAAGGAAATGTATTTAATCTGAAGTTATCTAACTGCGGCAAGGGGAATCATTCTTACTGGACAGCACAAAGTGTAAATTCTTTCAACCCCTGCATTTTCAGAAGTTGCAGGGAATAAGAAACTTAACTTAAATTTCAGTGTATCTCTTGTCCAGATCTAAACTCTCCGTGTTGCTCCCTAGCTTAACCCTTGCAAAAGGCTGTGCTACGGGAGCGAGGCAGCCCTTCACCTGGATGGGAGGAGGAATCTGACACACGGCCTGTGGGCTCCCAGTGGCTGGTGCTGGACAAATGTAACACTAACAGAACAAACCAAAAAAGCCATATCTGTGCTAAGGACCGTGTAATGCAAATAAAATTAGCCATCTTTTTGCATCACGGGGCTCTGGATGCCATGCAGCATTTCAGCTCCACTGTCACCAGGGCACCTGAGAAGCCTAAGAACAGCCAGAGAGGAAGGAGGTGCTGGAGGAGGCAAACCAGGAGGAGGTGAAGGTGCAGTGCAGTGTCCCCTCCCTCCACTAAGTCTCCTCTGTGTAAGTAGGGGAAACAGGAGTTAAAAAGCAACCATGAATGATTCGGTGTGCAACACAGTGTTGTACTTATCTACGGGTTTGAGCCAGTTATTAAGTGACTGCTTTTGAGGTGGTTAAACATCATGCTGATACAAATGCTTGGGTCATTCCTAGACTGGATCTCCCAAGGAAAATAAAGAGAATATAAAAAATCTCTTTGGAAAGCAGTGATATAAACCTAAAATCCAAAACAAAAGGCAGGCTGCCATGACCAGCCATAGTCTTGAAATATTTTCCTAAATAGCAATGCATGTAAATATTACTAAGCCTGCTCTGATGGCTACGGCAGAGCTAGCTTTGGGAAATTCAGTGCAGGTCTGTAAGTTTTACGTCAGTACTGATGGGTAAGGTGTCTTTTTTTTGTGCTAAATTTCCTGATTTTTCCACAAAATTTCTCCAGAATTTGTTCTTCAGGATAGCATATTATCCTGGAGGCCTTCCCTTTTTCCTGGTGGTTTTAGGACTAGAATTCGTGTGTTATGTGGCAAGTGTGAATACCCTGAATCAAGCAACCAGGCTGCAAGAAGGGTGGCTTTTATTGTGCTCTGTGCTGCTGCTTTTTGGGGCAGGGTTGGTGTGAGGGGAATTCAGCACTGTCTTGGTAATAGGCTCCAAAATAAAATGAACTTGTGCAAGGCAAATTTACAGTGTGCCTTTTCTCCTTAAACAAAAAAAAAGCTTACTGGCAAATAATCTGAAAGAACCCAACATCTCAATAAGACGTGGTCCCTCCCATCTGCTCATGTTCTGAAAGGGACCATTGTTTCCAGGTTTCAAGGTGGGCTCATTGACTTTCATGTTGCCATGGAACCAGTGTGTTTTTCTTCCTGAATGATACTTGCTTGTAATCTCAGAAGTTTTTTTGGCAAATTAACACAGGTGATTTGTGAGTGGTCTTGGTTGGACTAAAGGCCAGTGAAGGATCTGTTTGATTAACCAGATGAAGAAATATAAGGAGTGAAAATAAAGTCCCAGGATAAGCCTTGGTTGAAAGGAGGAGGGCAGATAACCAGAAATGCTATTAACTACCAGTTTTTATTCTATTTTACACAGAAAGGCTGATGTTGGCTTTATGTGCTGGTGGGCTTAAATACAGGTAAAGCAAGCAAATCTCTTCTAAAACTTAGTACTGCTGTGGATTTTAAATTCTATGGACTTAAATAGATGAAAAAGGAAGAGGTACTTTTGATGGTAATTCCTGGCCTACACAGTTAAAAGCAAGAAGATGGTAACTTGCTTAATAAAACCTGTGCATACATTTACATATTTTACTCAGTACATATCAGCACACTTTCTAATACAACTGTATTTAAAAATTTAGATAGAATTAGTTTTTCTGCCACAAAATGGTGATTCAGTGAACCTGAGGAATTTAAGGCAAAGAACCAATTTTTGTTGAGCTTTTTTACAGGAAATTACAAACTCTTTGATAAAACTGAAAGAATTTGCATGTAGTCCTGTCGTAGAACTTTCATCTTTAGATATTCAAATCAAGACTGGATGATTTCCTAAAAGATACATTGCAGTTCAAACAGGAATTAAACTGGGACATGATGCAAGATGATCACAGAAGTCATTCTGATTTTGCCGCACTTGAAAACATGTTATCTGACTCTTGAGCTGGGAGGTTCCTTCTCGCTGTTGCCAGGTTGGTCTGGTATAGCCAGCTTTGAACCGGGGCTCAAATGAGCTTTTCTTGGGCCCAGACAGACTCTGGTTCCACTAGTCTTTGTGCTACATTCCCTGGCAGTCCAGAATAGATAGTTTAGAGATGGGGTGGCATGATCTGAAGACAGGGTGCCAGCACCAAGCCAGTAAAGCATCCTGCTGGGGAAAGAAGTGTAGCATCACTGTGAATGTATCTGCTTAAATCTGTCAGCACTACCCAGTTCCAGCTCAGTGCTGGGAATGACAGTCTTGGGCTGTCAAAGGTGGGTGATACAGGTGCGTATCAACATGGTGATTTTTCAACACTATTGTGTTAGACACATTTTCTATTGGTTCTGACATACTCCTTGAATTGCTGAGCGTGCCCTTGTCTCATTGAATCTCTACATGTTGCTCAGCACTTTGTAGGACTAGTCCCTGCTGGGCCCGGAGTCAATAGAAACAGTTCCTTTCTCTGCCTGGCATTTCTGTGTGAGTGATACCAGTTGGAAACATCTGAGTCTGTTATTTTAAGAACATCTGTTTTTTCATGTCACAAACCGTGGTACTTTTCATCCAGAGCCCCTGTAAAAGTTAGAATCCAGTTTAACAATAAAGGAAAAAATGGACTAGTATTTTCTTAAAACAGTAAAACTTGAAATAGTGTGCAAATGATAGTTTGGTTCTTTTATGTCTGTAGTCACCAGGTTTTTTAATATATCACTTTCCAGTTTAAATTCTGTAGTCTATTCCATTTTTATGTCCAAAAGCTTCACACTCAAAGACCATGGGGCAATGAGGCAGGCTGTACAAAAACACATAGGAGAAATTAGTAACCAATATAGAGAAAAATTATTTGTTCTTCCATTAGACTTATATTTGTGGTGTTATTAAGATGCTTGTAGGCAAAAAAAAAAAATAATAATAATAAAACAATGCTTCTTAAGTTGGCAAAGTCCTTGAAAAAGGTTGTTTGGAATAGTGTGGGTGTTAACTTCTCAGAAGAGACATCTGTGCTTAGCTAGCACATTGCACAACTAGACAGTAAATTTTGTGCTCATAGCACTAATCTTCATTCCTTCTACACTTTTTCATGAATTGTTGGGTTTGCTGTTCTGAGGGATAATGTTCAAAGCTGGATATTAAATTAGCATGAATATTCTAGTAGTGTGCTTTCTACGCTGCATATCAGCACCTCTCGGTCTCATTGGTAGGCGCTGTATGCGTAGTGTAGATCATCCGTTATCATGCTATGCCTGACAGCTAAGAACAAATAAATGCACTCCAATTAAAAACAATTTAGGATATTTTGAAAGCTTAGGATGAGTTTTTTGATGGCACTGATTCCATAAGATAGTACACTATGACAGTGTCTGTTCTGAGCATTAAGTCTCTCTCTTTAATATTTTTTAACAGAACTCGTTTTGACTATTACGCAGTCGATCCCGAGGGACTGCTTGAGGGAGAGGATTTACAGAAGCAGGTCATAAGGTGTTCATTTCAGTGAAATTGTGATTTTTATCACCACCACATTGGTTTTCCCTGTTTGGGTGACATCTGTCCATTATTAGCTCTAGTGAGTTTCTAGAGAAGATGGGGCAAGGTAATGCTTTAAACAGAACAAATGTGTACTTACAGTGTAACTTTGTTATTTTACAAACTAACTTTTGTCAACATACTGACTTGCTTGGACTTCCAGAATCAAATAATTGTCTAGCCATGTCCGTTTCTTGACGTTAAATGACTGAGACTTGATTTCAGTTGCTTTTACTTCCTGAGCTGCTTTGTCATCCACCCATATGAGAAGGCCAGGCAGCATGTCTGTAGTGAGCAGTAGCTATGCGGGGATTTGAGGGTTAAGCATTTTAACAAGTCACCATTTCACACAGTTGCTTGCAAGGGCACACACTTATTGATAAAGATCTATGCCTTTGGCAAAAAAAGAGTTCTGGAGATTATATTAAGTAGGCATTTATGTTCTCAATTGCATCAGACTCCACAATCTTAATTTTGTAGGTAGTTTTAGTATTTCGGATGACAGATTTTCCTTTGCGTGGTTTATTAAAGATTGAAAAAAATATTTATTTAAATTTCATATCGGTTCTGTGACAAGCTAGACATCTGAAAGTTGATGTTGCATATGTTTACTATAAGCCTTTTCTTGTCTGTAAGATAATCTGAAGACAAAAGCCTTGTTTTCCTCCCCCCACATATGGAAACTAATATAGGAAAACAAAAATTCTAAAAAATACATGTGTTAGAGAGAGAGAAAAAAGATTAAAAAAAAGGTTAAATTTATCCTTTGCATTGTTTTCAATTTGTGGAGTTTAGGTAACGTATCAAAAGAGTATCCTTTCATATTTTTCTTAGCTGTTGCTAATATAGTTTTCCTTTTGTCCAACTTTTTCCTTCCCTTATCCAGTACTGAGATTTGGTTTTGTGTTTTGTAATATATAATTCTAAAGCTAATAGTCTGTTTAGTAACCTAGATACACACTAAAAAATAGGATATTTGTAAATAAAATTATACATTTATTCTGCCAGTTCTGTGTTTTGTCCTTTTTTGGTTTCCTTAGTAGAAATGTTTGTGGCACACGTTGTCTCAGATTTAATCGTTACCTATTCCTCAGCAAACATATTCTCATCCTGTCAAAATACTACCTCAAGCTGCACCTCCTCTGATCTGTTTAATCTAGATAAATGTTATAAAGACATTTTGTCTTTTCCTGTTCCAGACAGGTAAGATTATCTGTAGCAGAGATTGTACATTTTGTCTTGGCAGAAGTTTGCAACATCCACAGTTGATGAATAGACATCTGCTCTGCTTAGAAGTGTTACTTGAAATCAAGTAGGCCAAAAGGTAAATTAAATATATGGGTACACAATGGAACTACTTAAATTTCCTTTGACATTTTATAGTTGTTTACCTTAGTTTATATTTTCTCCCTTCCTCACTTCTCCTTTATCAGTGTCACTACACAGAGGAGTTAGCATGATAGCCACGGTCTTCTCCAACGTGCTGAACGCATCCTTTTTTGGTTTCTCAAATTCTGTCTAATTTACATCTGGCTTAACTGTGTAGTAACGTACTCCCTGTGTAGACAGGAGAGGAATCCTTAAGCAAACCAGTTCTGGCCTGCAGGGAAGGGCTTGACTGGCTGAATTACTAGGAGGGTTGTTTTACCATGAAAGGGCAGTTTGCTTGCCTTCTCTTGCAAAGCCAAAGCCTCTGTGAAATGAGAACAGCAGCTCAGAAAATCAGGCTGAACTAACAGCTGTAATACTAAATACAACATCCTGTTGTGCACATTATGTGCTATATATAAGTGTGAAAGTGGAGTTATTCTGTAGTAGGAAAATTGCTGGTTGATCTACTGTCTTGGGTTAATTAAATACATTGCAATCCTCAAAGTCATGAACGATCGTCTTAAATTGTGGGCTGCGTTCATTCTGCACACGTGTCCAACTAGGCTCAGAGACAGGGTCCAGGAACATTATCCAAGGGCTATGCCATTGCTGCTCTACAGAGCAGAAAGAAGTGCAGAAAAACATGCTTTCATTTAGAGATTCCTCTGCAAATTTGTCCCTGTCCCCATGTCCCATCCCCCCCCCTTCTGTTGAATTTCTGGGGCCCAGGATCAGGTCCCCACAGGCCTGATCTGTTGTATGAAAGCTAAGCTAGAACAGGGGAGCTGAGAAGGCAGCAGGAGCTGACTCTCTCAGAGAAACCCAGAAGTACCCTGCTGGGAGACTGGGAGGAAGTAGACTTGGCTGTAGCTCTGTTTCCACTGGGTGGGTAGACTTTGAATAGGGTTTTTTTTTCTGTTATATAAAAGTCTTGAATTCTCAGCCTGGTGTCCTCCAATGCCTGTTATTCTTCACTGCCTGTTCTGGAGCTGTTCTGTCTTGGTTCTTGCACCCCTTCAGCCTTGCCATTTGTATCTGCATTTTGGGATGTTACTTGCTTTTGCTCGCTTCCAAGTGATGGACAGTTGTTTTATTTGCCCCCATGGGTTTGAAAAAGCTCCTTTTCACGGGTAATGCTGCTCAGGTAGTACTTGAAAGGTCACAAGGAATCTGTCGATGTAGATGGGAGCTGTGAAGGAAGTTTTCTCTATAGGAAACCTGCCTGGTCTCTGGTTGCTTTTCTGTCTTCCCAGCTGCTCAGCAGCCTAGGCCTCTGGGCTCTTGGTTTCGCACGTTGCTGAAACCCAAGCTCCTGGGGCTTGCTGCAGAGTACAAAAGGTGTGCCCAGAATTCTTTTTCTAATGTGAAAAACATCCATTTTATTTGATCCTGAAAGTGCTAATTTTTCAGGAATTTTTTCCCCAACCTTTGTTCCATATGGAATGAAAAAAATGTCTGAAATGTAGCATTTCCAGTAGATAAAATTTTTGCCTTCCCTGTCTCCTCCCAGAGATGGCTTGCTTGAAAAATGCTTTGCAGGACCACCACTGTGTATAGAGGACTTCGAGATAAATGTGCTTATAGATAAGCTGTGCTTAGAAGCATACGGTCATTATCATCGATATGATAGAAGGCCTCATCAAAGTCACTTTACTGTCTAAAACAGTGGCTAGAAAAAGGGAATAACTAATAAATCCATGTTGAGTTATGAAAGCCTGCTTGCATGGTGATATAATCAATCTCAAATGCATACTCTTGGGGTTTTTTTTTTCGCGGGTTGTGGTTTTTTTTTTAATTATAATTTACTTTTCCCGATTTTCTACATGCTTCTTACTCTTTGCTTTTCTGATATTTTTATAGAATTGGAAAATTCTTAATTGCTAACTGACTTATCCTCTGTTAGGGACTAAATGGGGAGCCTTTGGACTTCAGAGGGCATTTAGACTGCATTTGCTGCATGCATGGACCTTTTTTGAAACTTTTGCAGAGTTGTGGGGCTATAGAAGAACAACATGTCTGATTTCACTTATTTATTTGTTTGCTCAGTTTAAGGTGCACGCAGGAGTATGTATCATTTTAAGGATGTACTATATGCATCGTTCATTTTTCATTTTAACATTAAAGGGACTGATTTTTCACTGATATTTATGCTAGCGCAATACATTTGTAGATAGTACAGCTGACCTGATGGCATCTTACATTTCTGATAAAGGGTAAATGACCAATCAAGATTGCTGTTAGCAGCCAAGAGTCGGCAGTTGTGTGTTCCTGGGAGAAAAACATGTTCTGACTTAATAAGTTCACTCCCTGAAAATGGAAATTGAATACCAGAAATAGGATAGAGGAACAGCTCCAAAGATATTTACTTTAAAAAAACAACCAAACAAACATTTTTCTTAATTACGCTTACTACTATGGTGCCCAAAGGTTAGTTAACGACAAGGACCCATTGTGCAGTGTCCAAAACAAACATGAGTAGCAGACATCTTTTTCCCCCAAAGAAGAGCAATTTCTCAATGATGCTATTCTTTGAAGTATTTTATGGGTGGAGCACAAAGTGCTTCCCTAGGTTTGTTTGCAATTTTATTAACCAAGAACACCCAACGTGCTTGGTACTTTCCAGAACTGATGTAATAAGTCTTTACTAGAAGACTTGATGAACATGACACAGTGGGATGCCTCACTGAGGTGTTTGCAATGGGTTTCGTCTGTTCTTGCTTCAGTCAATAACAAAACCTCCAGGGATATTAATGAGGAGGTAGCCAGGTACAAGCCAGGTCGTATTTGCAGGATCACAGAGTTCAAGGTGAATAGAGATTAAATGACTAAATGGGGAAGGCAAGGAAACTGGTAAAGTTATTGAGATAGACATTGAAGAGTTAATCATATTGGTACTATAACAGGTTGTCTCCTGAGAGTTCCAGGAGATGACTGCATATGTTTTTATTTAGATAGACTATAATTATATAGACTTTCAGTTATTTGGGCATTTTGATCCTTTTGTAACTTATGATGTAGATCTTCTATTTAAAAAACAGGATGAAAGGCTAAATGAGAGAAAATGAGTTGGCTGAATTGTTTCTCTCACATCCCAAAAAGAAAAATGTGTGACCTTGATCTAGATATTGTAAGTGAACTGGAAAAGCTGGGTAAACTTTATGCCTGTGGGCCATAATACTTTGCTAACTAAACCATTTCTTCATATGGGAGTGGTTCTTAGTTGGTTCCACCCTGTGTGCAGCTGACGTGCGCCATCCTATTTCAGAAATTTATTCTGGGGTAGGTATATCAGTAACCTGAACAGACAAATGCCATAGCCATAACCATTAATTTGGGATACTGGCAGAGCTAATTGTTTATGTATAAAATGGAAATACTGAACCCATCTGTGTATAATTTCCATTATTTATGGCAGACTCCCAGCAGCAATGATTTCTTGCTACAATAACTTTTTTTTTTTAAAGTAAACCCAGTTCTTAATCGCTAATTGTCATTTTCAAAATTGTGGTCCTTTGGTGATTAAGGATGGGACATCAGAATTTCTTAATCAGTGTCTATTGATAATTTGACAAGGAATTTGAGTGCAAGGCATTGTGTGAGACTACTTAGTGCAGATTTGGAATCCCTACTGCGGTTATTAACAGGAGTGCTTTCATTCCCTCCCCTCAATGTGGATTTTTGTAGAGTAAGAATTATTTGTCAAAATAATGTGGTGGTTGAAGTCCTAGGCGTTTTTATCATGTACCATGTCATGGGGAAGGATACAGGAGGTTTTCTGTGTATGTATTCTGGAAATACTAGTGGCATAAAAATGGCTATGGCTAAATCAGGATTATTTCTCTCACTTTGCTGTGGAGAAAAGTAGTTGTCTAGGTATTTTCAATGTCTATGGAAATGTGCATACTTGGATATGCAGTGCTGAGGGCAACCTTTTCCTAATCCTGACAAGGAAGGAATCCGGAATATTCCAAACAGTTTATTTTGCCCTTTGGGCTAATCACAAAAAAAGTATGCCACATTCCAGTTAAAAGATACACGGCATAGTTATTTAAAATAAAAGTGCATTTCACACACTCCCTTCCCTGTGTTTCAGAGTAACACTGCTTCCATTATGTCATCTTTCTCAAGCTGATTATTCCTGAAGAGGGAATAGTGTAATTTTTTTTTTCTTTCCATGCCATATTCAGAGACCTCCCTAACAGGGAAGGGCAGGCGGTTGTACTGTTTTGGTCAGAGGGCAGCCTTCATGAGAGCTGGGGGAAATTGAGGAGGCTCACGTGTTTTGTGCAGGAAGAGTGGTAACATGTACTGCAGGATTGCTCTATGCTCAGGTAGATGTATGGTGGTAGATATATAGTGGTCAGGCATTGGCACAGGCTGCCCAGAGAGGTGGGGGTGTCACCATCCCTGGGGGTGTTCAAAAAATGTGTAGATGTGGCAATTGGGGACATGGTTTAGGAGGCCTGGGGGTGTTTGATTGATGGTTGGACTTGATGATCCTAGAGGTCTTTTCCACCCTGAATGACTCCACATTTCTGTGATATCCTGAGGGGCCATTTCTGAGGCCTTCACTGAGCAAAGCCAGCGTGTGGCTAAGTTGTCTTCTGTTTAGCAAGGCATTCGGCAATGTTCTTCAGTCTCATTGAAGTCACCAGATTTCAGCATGGATCTTAGTACATTGTGAAATTGAGTTTTTTCACTAAAGATATGTTTAACGGTGTATAGCAATGTGGAACCTTGCTTTTGGGAAGGCCATGTTTCCATTAGGGAAATAAAGTAAGTAATAGTTAATGAAGAGATTCAGAATACTGCTGGTACGTGTACTGTATGTGCACAAAGTTGAAACAGAGCAGAACTAGGGGAATTTTGGCTATTTCTTTTGTCACTAGTTGATTTTCTTTGTTTAGGAGAGAATTTAATGGAAGAAACTGGCATGAAATAATTGAAACCAATATGCTTTTGCACAGGAAAGGAAAGAAACCTGACTGGAATCAGTGCAAGTGTTGTTTATTCAAGTACAAGGATGGTTAATTGGCTGTAGCTGCCATTTTGCAGCTTCCATCTCTGTTTTAGACAGTGTTTTGATGCTGGCTGAGTCAGCTGAGCCTGCAGACCAAATTGTCTGAGTGCAGAAATGGCTCAAAAGCCACTTCTATTAAGAGGCTCCGCTCATGTTTATAGCTATGCATTTCCTTGTGCTCATCCCACTGTCTCCCCAGGAGATAAATCAGACATCCTTGGACCAGCTGCCTCCCACACATAAGGCTATATTGACCCCTAGTGTAACTCATCACAGTAAGCAGTTACATCAGAGGTAGTTGGTTTTTTCCCCCCTCTGACTCAATTCCAAAAGATACAGAAAGAGATTAGTAGTTAGCTTTGGAGTGGAAGGTCAGATGCGGCTCCCTCTCTCACTCCTTAATCCATCAGCATTTTGCCAAGAGCATCGCTAAAAGCGCAGCCAGTTTCTACCAACATTTTCCTTGGGTTTTAACCATTTGATTGTCAGCTCTGGACTTCCACTTCAAAAAATGTTTTTTGACAGATGGCTTTGGGGAACGATGCATTTGAAAATAAGATGCAAATAATAAATTACTGCCATATTTTCAAAGTTGGTGGCCTGTGTTGTCTATGAAATTGGAGGATGAATCACAAGGGACACATTCCAGTGTACCTTCTGGGACGTGTGTTGCTGATAAGTACTATAAGCATTCCCTTGACTTTTGGTGAAGATTTTCCTTCTCTGGTATTTTTAATCATTAGAACTATTTACAAGATGAAGGAGGTGAGTCACTTTCAGGGCCAATGCTTGTCCACTGGCCCAGCTGTGTCTCGAATGAATGCAAAACTGTAGAAAGGTAATAAAATTGTATATAAGGAGGAGTTGTATTCACCTCCATTATCTGAGCCTCTGGACAAGCATTTTAGTTGAAATGGATGAAGTTACTTAAGTTATTTTTTTCCTGATTTCTGTTGCATTTGAATGAAAACCTTTTGCATTCAAAACCAAAACCTTACTTTATACCATTTAGTAAAAATGTGTTTAATGAGTGACTTCTCATGGAACAGAGCTCTGTAGATGTTGAGCATGGAAAAGCAAGCTTGAAAATCTCAGTTATTGGAAAGCAATGCCCTTACAAAATATACTAAATACAAGACTTTTTCCTCCCTTTAAAGAAAGAAAACATCCAGATTATGTTTGACAGGGGAGGTTAGTTTCATAGTGAATTTGCAGAAGAGTCTGCTAAAGATTATAATTGTCTGGGGTTTCTTTTTGAAAGTGAAACATTATGTTGCTTGCAAATGCTTTACAGTTGTTGAAGTTTGTGCTCCCATTTTGGCAACCAGTTAGAAAAGGTGAGACAGTTTTAAAGATGGCTCTAAAAGGTCCATGTTAATATGAGAGGGTGTTATCTATAATTGGACTTGAAAACTGGCCCAACACTGGAAACTTCAGCTGTTTGGAGAAAAAGCTAATGAGGAGTTTTGGAAACAAAAAATCACATTTCATCTATTGCGCGGCTTTTTGCAAGGTACTGTCAGAAATAGAAGGGCAACAGGAATCCTGTTGTCCTTTCAGTCAATAAATGAATGCAGCTGTTCATGAAAATTTGTTTCCAAGCTATATGCATACCTCTAAGATTTCACATAACCTTAAATGTACCACAGGGACATTTAAGGATAGAGTGAGAAGCTGCCTAAGAGCAGGTTGTTTGATGAAAGAGTGCGTGTTGTCTGCTGTGAGTTATTTTCGTTTTTTAAGACTGCCTTTCAGTTGATTTGCTTGTGGTGTTTATAAGGGAGATGCTTGACTGGAGTATCTCCCTTATGAGGAAAGGCTGAGAGACTTGGGTTTGTTCAGCCTGGAGAAGAGAAGGCTGAGGGGAGATCTTATCAATGCTTATCAATATCTGAAGGGCGGGTGTCAGGAGGATGGGGCCAGACTCTCTTCAGTGGTGCCCAACGACAGGTCAAGGGTCAATGGGCACAAGCTGGAACATGGGAAGTTCCACCTGAACATGAGGAGAAACCCCTTTGCTGTGCGGGTGCCAGAGCAGGGGCACAGGCTGCCCAGAGAGGCTATGGGGTCCCTTCCCTGGAGACATTCACACCCGCCTGGACGCGGTCCTGTGCCCCCTGCTCTGGGTGTGCCTGCTCAAGCAGGGGGTGGGACGAGATGATCTCTAGAGGTCCCTTCCAACCCCCGCCATTCTGTGATTCGGTGGCTTGGTTCTTGGTGTTGTATATCATATGCATACACTGCACAACATGTATCGACCATAAACACACCTCCTACAACTGCATCACTGATACTTTTTTATTCAACTATGTGGTAGCATGGGGTTTAGTATCCTAAATACTAATATGTTCAGCAACTTTAGTACAATAAATATCTGCACTATTTGGCAATGTGTGCTCAATTTAGCCAGAGGGTTGTGGTAGAGAGTAGTGTGAGGCTTATAAAGCTGTTAACCAAGTTTGTACCTGCCCAATAGTTGTGCTAAATACTATAAATAACACAGTTATCTCTGATTTTGGAATCTCTATGTTAGGTTCTATAGCTTATAGCTCTGTGTGGCTGCAGAACTAGGGCAATGATTTTTCTCCTTCCTTTGGCATATACCCAGCTTTGACAGAAAGTAATGTGAAGAAAGAAGATTCTTTCCCGATATCCTTAGTGTTTTTCAGTGTTATGTGCTGCAACAATGTGCAATTGTGGTCTTAAAATTCACTTTTATGTAAGTGTCTGTTGTCTCTTTCCATACAAATGGACCTATTTTGGGATGCATGAACACGGCCAATGGCAGTTTCTTTTTAAATTAAAACAAGCTGACCGTGCATTTCTTTTTCCCTGAAATGACACTGTGGCTTCTCTGCAAGCACTTTTCCCTACAACAGGGTGCAATAATTCTACTGTTCCCTGTTGTTAGCACTGCCACATTTGCATGATAATGGATCTCATGCCTACCCTCTGCTGCCTGTGCACTGATGTGTTGTGAAGTTAATGCAGAGAACTTTGTCCTGCTGAACAGAGTGCAGGGAATGCACCTCTTTCCCTGGGCACTTCCTCACTCCCACCCAGAGCATGGCCTCTAACAGAGGAGCACACCCCTACCAGTAGTTCAGTTTCATGGCTGCACGTGCAAAGTTCCTACAGCCACCTCATGTTCTGTATGCCTGGCTAAATGTAATCTGTTAAGAAACACACGGTGAATTTCAACAAGCAGAAGAAACAAAAATAACAAAAGCTCTTACACAACTTTGTATTGTTATGTATTAAAGATTATAAATGGTCTAATAGGATCTGGCTACGGAGTTGTTGCTTTAGGAAAACAAGGATCTCTCTCCTCATCTTTAGGATCCTGTGACTTTCTCAGAGTGGATAGTCTTTAAAGAAATTAGGGTAGCATACAGTGTTTTATAATACTTACCATAATACTGAGTATTTTAAAATTGATTAAAGCTTATCACTTAAATATAAAGTGGCTGGTCCAGTGCACTGGCCACTCCAGTGGTTGGTGGAATAACTGTAAGAGTTGAAGTGTGAGTGCTGCCAGGCCTTGCAGGCTGGGGAGACCGGGCTGAAGCATCAATGAGGCTGATGCTGATGACTTTCCAGCCAGTAACAGAGACCTTGGTGACATGACGAAATAAACGTTCCTTCTGCGTAACTGCAAAGATAAAGCTTTCTATTTTCTAAACCACATGGAAGTCTTTGGGATTTTGTTATTCATATTTTCAGACCAGGTAATCACCCATTCTCTGCTTATGAATTTTCTAACCTACTAACACATGTAGTGAGGTCTGGCCATTTGTATGCCCCAAATATAATAAATAGTACACTCGGCAGCTGTCATAGGAAAATTGTACTCTGGAAATCCTTTACTGAGAGATTGTTTCCCTTCACAGAGATAATTTTCACTCATACCAGTAATATCAATAACTTTAGTGAATAAAAGTCTCCAAACTCTATCTCTAAATTCCATCCAACGGATGTGAAATGCATGTTTCCTCAGAAAATGAGTCAGGCAACCCTTCTATAGTTTGAAAGATATCAGTTCATTTTTGCTTTGTGACCTTTAACATTTTCTTTTGTTTTGGTTTAAATCTATTTTTCAGTGCAGCAGCACTCCTGTCTCACTGGCAGGAATGAAAGCAGGGAGTGGGTATGGGACAGGATTTGCTTTAGTCTGAATTTGCCTCTAGTTTCTCTAGGCCATGATTTCCTCCAAGTTTTGTCACCTCCTGTGTCATTTGAATTGGAGGAGGGTTGGTTTCTGTTAGTAACTCTCATCTAGTCTCAGCTGCCAGTTAAGATGTTTGCCAGCTCTATGAAATGAATGAAAATATTTTAGGACATGGGTTAACTGAAGAAGTCAGTGAACCCTAAAATGAATTAGTATCTTAGCTACAAATTCATGTTTAATAGCTCCATTTGAAAGACATTTTGTGCAGTAAAAGATAAGCTTGTGGCTTTGTGTTGTGTCCTTGCTCACGTAAGCTGTAAATGAACTGTCTGGTTCGAACTACATGTTCATTGACTGATAGACTGTTTAGAAAAAAGTATCTATGGCTTTGTGTAAGCCTACCAACAAAACAGAAAAATATCAGAAGATGGAGCTGTTCAGAGCCAGATTCAAATCTGTTATCATTGAATAACCAGTATGTGACAGTCCTACTGCTGTAGTGTTTGGAGGCCAGTCATTTCCTTGGGGCTATAAGAAGAATAAAGTGGTACTCATGATGACAGAAAGGCTTAAAATCTGGCTTTATATGTGGTTTATGAGCTAGTATTTAAACTACCGGTTCTTACATTTGAATGTGTGTTTTTTACACTGTAATCCTGTTAGATTCAATGAAAAATGCTTTTCCAGGCTTGTCACAATTTTAAACCAGATTTTAATGTAGCAAATTGTAGGAGAAATTTGTAAGTGTAGAAAGGGGAGACCTTGAGGACAGTTTCCACCAATTTTTATTTCATGAGGTCAATTTTTTTTTCCCCGCTGCTTTACCTTTTAGGCACTTTTGGTGCTAATGGCTGGAACTGGACTGGATGGGAAGGTGATGCTTTGGCATGAAATCCTTCCGCAACAAAGGAAAAGTGGCAGTCACACAGTCTTGTCTCATACTGTGACTGACCACTGTGTCCATTCAATCTCCATTGAAAGGGATTACTAGTTCATCAAAATTAAGTCTCTTGCCGTTGTAACTGGAAGGATGTTGCCCTCTGCGTAAAAATTTAATTTCTCCTTCATGTATTTATGGAAACTTAGACATACTTGCTCTTGTGCCAGCATTGTACTTTCCTCTAACTAGTTAGTATAAGACAATCCAGTGTTTCGTCCCTGACAGTCACCCATAGTGCTGGTTTATATACTCTCACCACAAAGAGACCTTCCTGTTGACACACCTTGTCAGTTACTTACAGTGAGGTATAAAATGTTCCTAAGCAGCAGGGTGGTATCCAGAACATTGTTTAAATAAAGTTTGTTCGCTCCTCTGGCATTTACCTTTCTGATGATTGTATAGATGGCCATTGTATCACCTCCAAGTCTTCATTTTGCTAGCCCCAATAAATCATGCTCTGTAGAAGGAAGGCTTTTAAATCACACATTTATAACCAGAGGGGTTTTCAAGCTCTGCGCCTGTGCAGAGATCATCTTTCTTGAAAATAAGTGACAAAAACTGTGCACTGTATTCCAGCTAAAATTCTACTCGTGCTTGTACCGTGTCATTAATATCTCTGTAGACACTTTTTCTCTTGGATGGGTGTATAGCTGTGATGCACTATGATGATGCGGCCTGAAAAAGATGAGTTCTTGGGACATGTCAGGTGGGGCAGTTTGCTCAGAGGCTTCTATCATGCTTCTGTTTGGGACTTTATCTTCATTTGCTGCTTCCCGTTGATTACCCACCCCTCAGTTTTGGGGGGGTAAGAAATCCTATTATTAGTTCCTAGGCTCGATGTAGCTCTCAGTACAATAAAAAAAAAGAAACTGAGCAGACAGGTCAAGCTAAGGTTTGGGAAACCTCACTAAGAAAACAGTTGAAATTAGTTTAGGCACTTGATATTCCTCATGGGAAAAATGTGTTTGTATTTTAATTTTATCTGTTTTGCTGACATGATTAATTTTATTCTCACCTGTTCAATATTTCACTGCCAAACAAATCCCAGCAACTGTTTTCGTACAATCTAACTGGCAAGACAGTCAGTTTATTTCTGCTCTGTGACACCTCGTGTTAGTTAGGAAGAATTACTGAATCCATTTGCTGCGTCGTGTTATGCTATCTTTGACGGGTCACACTGACATTTCTGAGTGCAGAGATTGCTTTGGTTCCTGGTTTATCATTTTTTTCAAGGACTTTTAGCCTTGAAGTAGTTCTTTCATGTCAGTAAGGCCACTACATATTAACACATGCATAGCAAAGTAGAATCTGCTGATTTCAGAGAGAACATGTGGATAAATGTTTTCAGAATTGGGCTCTAAATTCCGCAACCAACAATTAACAGAATAATAGACAAAACAAACGTTACAATGAATTTAATTCCTAAAAGCCATGGAGGCTAAAAAGAGTAAGGTTAACACAGTAGCATTATGTAGTGCATGAAGTAAACAGAGATATTACGTTTCACTAGTTTTTTCACTGTGAAATTTTACAAGGGTGCCTGAATGTCTGGTACTGTAAATATAATTTCCTTATTAGTCATCAGCAGATAATGATCCTGAACTGTATGAAAGATGTTTATTTGAAGATTCCAGAAGATTTCATTATGCTCTGTTTCCAACTTTTGATTACAAATGTCTTGTTAACATTTTGCTCTGGACTGGAGCAGTCCTTAACTGGAGTTGGGAAGTTACTGGAAATAAGTCTTGGTGAGAAAATTTTCATCCTGCCATATCTCTTTACGCAAGTCCGAGATTCTTTCACTTTCTGTTTTATCATCATCAGGTTTTTTTCATAATTTTTTTTCCTTTTTTATCACGGGCATGCTCTTTTTTCAGTGTACTTTACATCCTCCGGTTTTGCATGGTGGCATTCCTTAGAATCCATTCTTTTCTAAAAGTTTCACATTATTTTCCCATACCGCCACTGCTACTTTAACTTGCTCATGTTAAAGATTACGTTTTTAACCTTTCTACTGTCCTTTCCAAAACGTGCCCTCATCACATTCTTCTGCTGGCCTGTGGGTTCACCCTCCTAGCTGATAGAAATAATTGTCTTCAGCCAATAGATTTCAAGTCTTCTGCAGTTGACCCTTTGATACAGAGAAGTTCTGAGGCAAAACTGGGCGTCAGCTCATGCACCTGAGCTGTGCTTCCTGGAAATCTCCCACTGAAGTCCTGTGTTGGTTGGTTTACTCCTGCCTGTGCTGCAGGTACAATTTTCTTTGGATTTGCAGGCAAGGCCTTCAAGATAATTTGCAGCTATTCTGTGGTCCTGTGTGTTGCTCTGGAGAAACTGGAATGAATGTGAGCCTGGGACACCTCTTATGGCATCACAGCTGTTAGGTTTCTTTACTCTCTTTGGCTCCACTCCAGAACAAGCTGAAGTCAATGGAAAGATCCAAATGGCGCTCCATCTCCATGAATCAACTGTGCATAAATGCTTGATGGAGGTACACCAGAAGCAGGAGAGGAAAATTTTTCTTACACTGACTCTTTTTTTGAATGTCTTTTAAAAATAGCTTCTCACTCATATCAATACTTAAATAAAAAGTGGGGTTTGCTACATTGAAATGCTGGTGATTATTACATAAGCTTGAAATAACTCAATTAAAACCAGTATGTTACTTGTTTTATATTATGGCTATTTAGATCTCAGATAATGTATTTTTCTAACAGTGCTACTATTTTATGTTTGTTTTCTGTTTTGAAAACCTTGGCCTACTTGTAGCCAAAGAAATGAAGAGAGTATAATTCATTTCTGCTATAATGGTGGCACTTACCACTACAACTACTAGTACCCTTATTTCTTTAATTCTTATTTTTCTGAGGAGCCGTATTCATCAATCTGAAATATATCTCAGAGCAGTTTGAAAAATCTCTTCCCTGCACACAGACACAGAACAAGTATGAAGGGCCCATGCTTACACGTTCAGATTACAATCTATAAATGTTCAAATGACCTATGTATTCATACATTTGAACGGAAAAATGTATTAAACCTTTTTAGAAGAGAGCACTGTGGTCTAGAATCTTACATGCAGCCTTTAGGCTTGTATTCATGAATATTATGTACATGGCTGTTTGCTATTTAAGTAGCCTTGGAGTGTCTGATGTCAGCTACTTCCCCTAAATAAAATGCTTAGGACATGTAACACCTGGGCTGGAGCCAACTGGCTTTAGTTTGCTTCCTTTCCAAATGCTTTCATTCACAAGTGAGCAAAATGACTCCTCACGCTGTGAAGAGGAACCTAGAAATACATTGTGAACACAATTTTACACAAAATAGGGTCATATTTTCAGTTTTTAATAAACCTCAGTGGGAGTTTGATCCAGCTCCCAATAACTTCAATGGAAAAATTTCTTTTGATTTTGACTAGAACCATATTTGCTAACCACAGCACTGTGGGGAGCAGCACGAGGAGCAGGGATGGAAAGAATCAGTGCTTTTTGTCCAGTCCTCTGCCACTGGGAAGGACCCAATTGCCGCCATAGATTGGGGATTTCCTATGAGGTGAACTTCAGTGCGCTGAGACAGCAACTTGTTGCAAGGCAATGACCTTAGAGGAATCCAGACCCAGGGTGAAATAAAGCTTCTTTCCCCATTACTCACTGGTAGCAGGCAAGCAGGATTAACAGAACCATAGGACCCAAAGGCTCATGCAAATGACTGTTGGAACAAAGAATAATCTGGAGAAAAAATTAATTGGCAGTTGAAATATTTGAAGAATTTAAGGTTGAATAACTGTCTGGGAAGGCCTAATCTGATTCTCCGGAGGCATAAAGCTATCTGCTGAGAGTGTAAATGTAAGGTTAAGTGTCAGGAATAGGGGTATACCTTGGCTAGCAATGAGTCCAAAGTTCTACTGCAAAGTATGCATAAAATCATGGCAAAAGGCAAGTCTTGGTACACCTCACTCTTAAGTCTTCTTAGAACCACATCCCAAAGTCTTAATAATACTTGTGGTCAGAAATGATCTCTCAGCAGTGCCTGTTAAACCAGGGACCAGTTTTTGCGTACTGAGCCCTTGCCGATGTACGTTGCAGATTCAGGTTCATGTTGATCCCTAAGGTCTCTTCCAGCCTGTGATTCTGTGATCAGTCTTTGTCAGAGCAGGCAGTTTGGAGATGCTCTTAGTCTATTATATAACCTCTAGGTACAATTTTTCTGCTCCTCTTTGTTTTAGGGTTTTGTTGTTTTGGGGGTTTTTTTGGGGGGTGGGTGGGGGGTGTTGTTTGGTTTTGTTTTTACCTTTACTGTGTTAACCTCACTTTTATTTCCTGCTGCCTAGGGTTAGAATTGCCTGCATCATGGTTCCTGTTGTGGTGCCTCTCTTGCAATGTATCACTCGTTCTCCATTCTGCTCAAGTGCTGTGTTAGATCTCACCACAGGATGTTATCGAGTAGTCCAAAAGCCCCACGTCTAATGGGATCTCATCTGAACAAAATTGCAGAAGTACTGTTTGCCTGGTTTTTTTTATACTTGATCCTTCTTACAATTGCTCGAAGGTTGTTATGACTATTTTGCAGCAAGAGATAATGCTCCCTTCAGGCTAGGGAAGCATGGGAGGTTGGGTTTAAGGCTTTTTGTTAATATCTGTTCATTCTATGCTGCCTTAAAAAGAGGTGTTCAATTTAGCAAAACAGCATGAACGTCAGGGTGCACAGAGGGTTTTTTATTTGCCTTTAGCAGAAAAATTATCAAGTGATGTCAGACTAGTTACTTTTTTGCAGAAGCTCATGCAAAGAAGTTCAAAAGTACATGAGAAACTTGCATGAATTGCCTTTCATTTTTCACGTTCCTCACTGACAGATGTCAGGAAATTTTAAAGGCTTCAAAAATACTTTCTGTGAACGCTTTTAGTAAGGAAATGTTCAGTTCCAGTCTGAACTTGTTTCAGCACTTCGTTTGGTCACCTTGATATGAGAAGCATAAATGTTTATTCCATTCAGAGTTCCAAAAGCCAGGGACTACCTGAGCACACTCGACAGTGAAAGGCAGTTTCCTTGGAGAGCGGTGTTTTTAACGAGTGAGCAAGTTCTCAGTGAGTAGCTAAATTAAAATGCTAAACTGAACTCTTTTCCAGGACTGTTATGGTGTTGTCAGTACTGTTGCAGGGCTTCTGGCCAGCCCAGTGTTTTGAGCCTGTTGAGTGGGAGGGGGTGAGTCAAACTCTCTAAACTCACGTAGCTAACTTTCAGGTACTGTCACTGTCTGTTAGCTGGGAATTAAGTTCATGATACAGGGACTTCAGATTTATGTAAATATTGGAATTATCCTTGAAATAACCCATGCTAGTGCAGCAAGTTCAGAATATATTTTTAGATTAAATCCAAATCCATGGTAGTGTCCTACTGTCTTCCTTGCACACCTATTCTTAGCTACAAATGCCACCTTTTCTCATCCAGGAGTTTCTCTGTTCTTGTGGCTCAGGGGTTGCAGCTTCTTGCTCTTAGAAATGTGCAAGGATCACAAAGTTAAATTTGTCTTGGTAGTTCTCACTCATACTTGGTTACGCAGGATGGCTGAGGCACAAGTTCTAGTGATTGATTGTGATCCTAGTCTAATACTGTACTGAGTATCTCAAAACGTTATCTGCTTTTATGGGTTTTGGTAGCCCTAGAAAGCACTCATTACCTTGCAGAACAGCACCAACTTGTTTAAATTCACTTGTCTTCAAAGGATTTCTAAACCAACTTTTTCTCTCTATTTGGTGATTCTAAAAATGACCCAATTATGGAGAAGTGAAAATGTCACTAGATTTTGCCACCTATTTCCCAGCAATTCACATGACAAATGTAACACAGGTGGAAAGTGATGAAACCAAAGCATTTTAACCGAAGATGATCTGCTGACAAATAGTTACGACATTCAATTTTCTACTTTCTTTTTTTAATAGGGCGGAAAGAAGTCTTACAGTGGGCCATGTGGGGGCCGCGATTGCAGCGCTGGATGCAAATGTTTTCCAGAGAAGGGTGCGCGGGTAAGTTTGTTTTCACTCATAATACAACTAGTCCTTGTGTCTCTTATCAATCTTTTTATAAATAAATAAACAAATCCCAAGTTAATATGTGTAATTCCCAATCTAATGACCTCATGAAACAAGAGGAATTATGAAGACCAGCTGCATATCAAATGTCCCTGGCCAAGATTTCAAAAGCTGTTCTAAAGGTTTACAAATGGCTAGCTTTGCAATGAGTCTTCAATGGAATCTCATTTCTTTGTGATCTGAGCCCTGGTTCAAAAAAGTCAGATGTTTTTTAAGTAGATTACAACAATTAAAAAGGAAAATCAAAGTAGTGTGGGCTTTCAGTACAGATTTTGCCCACTGTAATAGCTTCTATTCATTTGGTGAAGTGTTTTTGACTTTGGTATTTGTTTGTGAAGGATCAAAACTCTGAATGAATCTAAGCATTTCCCTTTGAGAAAGTCTTTTGTTTAGCTAAAGCCCCTCTCTCTGAAGTCTGCATTTGAAGCAACCAAATGTTTAAGCAAGTTTTCTGTAAAAATCTTTCATGTCTTTTGATTGTATGAAAGGGTTGTAATTTTCATCTTAATGCAGCTGGTTATTTCCTATCTTGGGGTAGTGCAGAGCTGCTGACTTCACTCTGCCTTCAATTACAATGTTAATTTTTGTCCAGACACCATCTACTTAGTATTTTCTCTTAAGGCCTCTAAAGTGCTTTAGCACATATCAAAATGAACCTTGCAGATTTTACTTATGGAGATGGAAAGAGGAGAAAGCTGCATTTTGTAGGTACTTGAAGAATTAACTTGGAAGAGCTTAAGGACAAGGAAAATAATACTAGTGACCTTATTTATTAAAGTAGTTATTCTTGCTGAAATCATATTGAAAAGTCATTCTCTGAGGGGATAAAAAAAAAAATTAAGTCTTTTTTAAACACTAGCAATCTGATGTTTTGTCCTGTGTATTTCAGTGGCACAGTATGGGTAAATTCAAGGCACCACTTTCTAGGACTGAACTTAGGCAAATGTTGCTATGTAGAAATGATAGTGAGCACGGGCTTAAATGTTTCCCTGATTGCAGCCAGACTTGAGTGTGAATTCTTAATTGACTCTGGAAGTATACAAATTCTTTCAAATCACCATGTTGCAGGGTAAAAACGTGTCTAAACAGGTAAGCAGAAGAGCTTTGCAAGGAAGTTCTCAACATAACCTAGAATATGAGCTAAAGCCAGTTGCTCAACACCTTTTGTGATTAGATGCAGCAAGGGACAGACCTAGTTTGGTTCTGGAACACAATATCCTGTAAATGCTTTGACCTTTAGATAGCAGTGAGCATCATTCTTCTGTCTCTCTACATTCCTGGGGTTCAACTTGATTGTTTGAACTGGCCACAACTCTGTTGACCTTGCAGTTTGAGCTCTTGGCATCTCTTTTGTTAAGATGTCACAAAGATTTTAGGCTGTTTTCATTGCTGACCTGAGAACTCATTTGGCTCTTAGCTTGTTTCTTGTGTGACCTGTATCGGTAGGCATTTTCAGTCCTTTAAACACGTGTTCCATCCTACTGAGACCTGTCCATGGAGTAAACTGTCTGCTGGAAGTGGTAATCTTTCCCTTTTACAACACTACTTCCATCAAGCCGTACTGAGCCCTGCTGACACCTTCTTGGACATCTGCAGGCAGCTATTGGAGTCCTGCCATGCCAGAGGATAAGGTAGTGACTGGCTGAACTGGGAAAGGGGATGGTGTGATTATGTATCCTACAGTACAGCTTGCCTCTTGG
This sequence comes from Phalacrocorax carbo, assembly GCF_963921805.1. Classification (NCBI taxonomy): domain Eukaryota; kingdom Metazoa; phylum Chordata; class Aves; order Suliformes; family Phalacrocoracidae; genus Phalacrocorax; species Phalacrocorax carbo. The sequence goes on along the minus strand of NC_087523.1, from coordinate 19,976,825 downwards.
AGGAGACTGTACAGCCTGAGGCTAATTCCTTGGCTTCCTGCCTAGCTTCTCCTCCACTGCTGCAAAACCTTTAAGCTCAGAACAGGCAAATGGGAGATGGGACTTTGCCAATGCCCTGAATCTATATTTTGTTTAAAAAAATGTTTCAGCTGTCAATTTTGCACAATTAACCAGATCAGAGTAAAGCTAAGCTTTCTTTTTAAAAGGAAGAAATAATGAAAAAGCACAAGAAAAATGACAATAAGCTGCCAGCTTGATGAAAATAATATAGGCAGTGTCCTTAAATGTCCTCCTCCCTGGTTGCACTTCTGAGCCGATCAAGATGTGATGAACTTGTTTCTGACCAGATTCTTTAAAAATATATAGAGGCAACAAAAATGTTGGAAGTGCCTAAGACCCACTTCCAGATTAGTGAAAGATGTTTCTAGAAATGGGATGCAGGCATGTAGAATCCCCATGTCCCCATGTTCCTCTTTCTGCTATAGACTGTCAGTGCATGCGCCAGATATTAAGAAACTAAACCAACCACCAACAAAAAACCCCAAGTACAACCTCCTTATCTTTATGATGGAGCTTGGTAGAAAACTAATCTCTCTAAAGTAAGTCAGCTCTTTGTAGAATACATTGGGATCCTTTTTAGAAGGAAGGGTGGTACGGTATTTGTCTAGCAGCCACTTAGGGAGTTCTTCTAGCAGAGTGGTAAAGCACATCTACATGAGCGAAATTTCTGTTAGTTGTCCCAATGGGACTTGTATTAACTTTGAAAAGCCATAATGCTAGCTGGTGCCGATTTAAGGCTGTTCAGTGAAGTTTAATGTGATCCAATTTACTGTAAAGCCTGCAGAAGAAGAAAACTGTTATGGAAGCTTCCTTCATCTTAGCGAGTGGTTCAGAATTTGTCCTTGTATCCAATAAGCTAAAAGCCTGGCTCTATGTAATTAAATGGCAAAACTCCTGGGCCACGTTGCAGCCGTTCTTCCCTTTTTATCAGTTTTTGTAAAGATTGATGTGTAACAGTCCAGTGGTTTGTGCAAAAGTCCAGTTCTTGGTGGAGAGGTGTACCTTCACTGAAAGGTCTCAGCTAGGACCTTTTCTGGAGGTTTCCTCAGAGGTCAAATGAAAAGATTAAACTGAGTTTGTAGCTCATACTCCTTAAATGCATAAGAAGATACGTAGTTAAGCTTGCAAGTCATATGACAGTTTAAGAGTAAATGTAATAGCAGGAGAAGCCCACCAAACTGATTTTGGCCAGTTATAACGCTAGGGATTTTTGATATCATTGTTCAGTTCCCTTAAACTGCATTGTTAGAACTGACACTGACTTCAGTATGAAATCTAACATAATGCCGTGCAAAGAAAATGCCAGGCAGCATCACAGAGAACATGGGCCCCTACCTTCAGCTGGAATCTCTAGGTAAATGTGTGGGACTTCTAAGTCGCTGTCTCCTGGCTCCCATTCTCTGGCTAGCTGAAATACCATCTATCAAACCAGTACAACAAGGCAATTTTAAAACGAAGTCTGCTGTGGTAGTGGAAGTACCCAAATGTACCCTGGTGCGTGCAATCTTTTTGGGAAGGGAGGCAGTCTGAACACAAACTTACACTTACTGAACCCGCTTCTGCATACAAGTCTTACATACAGTCCTCTTTTAGAACAACAACTGATGGGTAGAAAAAGCGCTTTATATTAAACTGGAGCACAAGAGGGAAGGTGAAAAAAGCAACGGTATTCAATTACAATGTATACAAGGAAGTGAATGTAAATTCTGATGCTAGTCTCTATCTAGTGAAAGGCTGGATTTCTAATATGTATAGTTCCAGTGCAGGTGAGTGATCTACAGCTAGAACATCTTTGGGAAGAAATTACTATATTCAAAAAATTGTTTTTCACTCCATTTTCTCACTGTTTAACCCACAGTTTATGGGCAGGGATAACGCCCTTTGAAAATTTTATGCTGTATTGATGGCTGTCTTGCTAAGAAATGCACTGCAGATAAGTCAGCAGTAACCAGGAGGGCATTTTCCCTATTTGCAGAGTTTCAAGAAGCACTAAGTAGTAGATGGCCCGCACCATTTAATCTCTGCAGCTCATTTTACATTTGTTTATGACAGTGTTGGCTTTTTTGTTTTTATATACTGTCCTCTACTTTCAAACACTCACAGACACAGTCCTTATTGCATGTATACCTTCTCAAGATGCCTGTTCTCTTGTCTGGGAATTTATAACAATATTAGGGTTTGTTTTAAACTTTGCTCAACATGTGCTGGGGTTCTTCAGCTGATACTAATGTGTCTTTTTTTTTTTTTTGTTCAAAGTCCTGTCATCACCTCCCCCACCAAAAAAAAGAATCTGAAGGAAAAAAAAAAATTAGAAATTGTTTCCAGGGCTCCACAAATTACTCAGCAGAGACTGCATCCCAGGCAGCTTTTACAGCTTAGAATTGCTATGAATTGGGAGAACTTGATATTACCAATTATATTTCAATTATTTTTCTTATGCATCATGTGTTCTTTAAAGCCCACTAAAATATGATGAAATGATCAGTTAGAAAACTATTAATGGTGTTATAGAACCTCAGAAAAAGTCCACACAGAGGCTATTTCTAGCAACTGGTGTGGTTGGGAAGGAGAGTATCTGTAAAATGAGGCAGTTGGTTCTGAGGACATGGTGGACACTTTATGCTAGATCGAGTCTGGTCCCATGAAGTGAAGGACCACTGGAGTGCATCAGGTATGCTGTGGAGCCCATCTCCTGACCTAGCCTCACTCAAAAGAAGTCCTGTTTATGGGGTCCAAGACTATACTGCAGTGTGAAGCAAAGCACAGTACGTAGGAGAGTTTGAGTACGATTGAGAGATTTTGCTCAAAAATGCAGTTGCCATCTGAATTAAAGGCTAGTGTACCCAGAGATACACGAGATTCCACAGGTTTCCTCTGAAGTTAAAATGATAGTAAATGTAGTGTAAATTATCTGTGGGCAATTAAAGAGTTTTTGATAGAATTACTGCAGATCAAACAAGCTAGGAAAGATAGACAGATCCCCAACATCCACGCACTGAGCAGCGTAACCTGAGGTCAGAATTTTGGATGATTTAATCTAATTGTTATCTAGCATAAACTAATGTCGCATTGGCAAGAGATCTTAGGTTAACTTTTGTCTGGAACTAATCCCCTCAACTTAATACTGGGTGTACAAAGTGCCTCTCTTGTGATAATTAGTTGAAGATTGGTTGACATTTCTTTGCTATGAAATTGTAATAATTACAACTTGTATTTTTAATAGTGTTTGCTGAATTCTGCTTTGGCTGGTTAAACACTCTAATTGGAACAGTTTAGGGATTTCCTGATGAAACACAATTTCTTTGGAAGTATCAACTCAACAAAATGAATTTTTTTGCAGGAGTGTTTTACACAAACATATTTGCCGGAGACAAAATCCTGTTAAGCTTTTGGTTCAAACTTCTCTCTGTTTCTATGTGGCTTCCTACTACCTAGCTTGACAAGCACTGTAGGACGTGGTGATGCCATTTTGATCTCCGTGGCCTGCAGGTTGGCCCGCCATACCAATTTAAATTGAACCCGACTATGAGATGTCGACATTTTGTCAAACTGGCAGTGCCAAGATACAACCCGTTCTAAATGTTGTCTTAGTGTATTATGTGTGGATAATCAGCCTGGTAGATGTAATACCGGGATCATTATATAGTTGTTTTCATGAAGATCTTTTCACATCAAAGAGAAGGAGGGTTTATTACATGGTAGTAGTTCTTGAGAAATGTCATCCATTTAACAGTGGTTGTAATCACTGGTTCTTGTAATGTGTTTAAGCTTGGTCAAGCAAGACAGTACACAGTAGCAAATACCACTAAAATCATATACAGGAAGAAACGGAGGTTTCTAAGGTAGGAACGTAACCTACAGAGGTAGGAACGTAAATGTTGCTTAATTCTAGAGCGAGTTCTTCATCAGCTGGTTTAAAACAATCTCTGAAGCCATGCTTCCTGGCTTTCTCTCCTTGTTACCTACACCCCAAGATTTCTCTCCAAGATCCTTCCTCTTAGAATAAGTATAGCTGATTTTTTTTTTTTTTTTTTTTTGCTGTTGCAAAAGAATCCAAAGGTTTGGACTACACTACAGGTATGTTTTGCCATAATTTCTGATTTCACGTCCAGGCTTCTCCACTGTTATTGCAGGTTCTTCCTTTCTGCTTGCATTGTAGGCAGCCTCCAGTCCAATGTCTGTGCTCTGGTCCCTGATAATAGTTTGTTAAAATCTTGTATCCAAACCTCAGGGGCTTGGATCTGGTAGACATGCTAGGCCTCAGTACTTTTCCCTCCTTTGGCTTTCACAGTTCCTCTCTTCTATTTTTCTGTTTATTCAATTAGTCTCAAAATAGCAACTTGTTTTCCTTTTCTCTCCCTCTGCCATCAGCTGTATGTCCCACCAGACCTGTATAAATATCTCACTGTCACCTTAGATGCAACGGTGCCAGAAGCCAATGTCCTGTTTTTAACTAAGTCCTCCTTTTCCTCCTGTTCTCTTCGCTGTTGTCAACACTGGCATCATTTCAACCAATCAGCTGTCCTTGATGCCATCCCTCACTTGTCTCTTCCTGCCAGGTTATAACCAGTTTCTGACATTCTTTACGATAGCTCTAATTCCATTTCCCTCCTATCTACCCATCAACAACGCCACTTTCTTCTGGCTACAGCCGAAGAAGCTGTAGTCTCCTTTCTGACTGGTGTGTGGAAACACTGCATATTGTCAGGACTATTGTCCTGACCTGGTTTTCTGTATTTCATCTCTCTGTGTCTTTTTATTGTCTTTTAGTCGTATCTGAAGATGAAAGATCTTGGACTTTTGTGTATATCGACCTCATGTAACAGACTTCATCAGCCTGTCCAGTTTCTCTCCTTTCTTCATTCTTCTTTCTGTATCAGATGATTGTGTGATATCTTCCGTTGAACTCTAAGGTAGACAGACTGCAGCGTAACTGAATGTGCCGAGCAGCTTAGGAAGGGAGGCAGGCTGCTGTCTACCAAGGCTTCTGAGCACTAGCAGCAGCCAGACCCTTCTCTTCCAAATGTGAATGTAAGAGCTATACTTTGTTTTAAATTATTTTGATGTGTTGTAGTTTTGACAATATTGCAGTACTTTCCCCCTTAGTAAATACGGTTCATGGAATATAGGTAAATGATGTCTAATTCTTGGTCAAATCCCCTTCTGGTTAAACAAATAAAATGCCATCATTTGACTTGGGAAGAGGATTATCTGCAACGTTGAAAAATGTTGACCATCTGTTCACTGTCATTAAGAAGTTTTGGCAATATTTTGAGAGAAAATGAGGTAATAGTTAAGTCAAACAACTTATGTGCCAGCTGTTTTTTTAACAACTGCCAAGATTTTTTTTTTTAAGTAATAAAACTAACTTTGCCAAATGCGGCATTAAGCAATTATTGTACATGTCCTCTTGACCCAGCCTAAATGCATTGAGCCTAGCCCTCTAATGAGAACCACACCATATACTAACTAAAACAACATAAATAAAACAGATCTAATTGCATTTGAAGGTATCCCTTATGCAATGGGTATCAAGACCAAACCTGTTCATGTGTACAGTCATATATCAACTCTCATAATCTTGAGTACATGTGTGAAGACTTCTCGAGGGGACAGGCACCTGTCTTGTCTTCCTTGGAGACGTCGTAGAATTCAGTAATGGTGAACAACTGTATTGAAGCAGGCTAACCAAGGAGTCCCTGGTAGCAAATCATGTTTCCGTGATTTGTTTTTCAGTTTGGCTGAAAGGACGTGTGCACTAAATGAGGTTAAATATATTCTAGGAAACATATTCTGTTAAGAAGATTTGCACAGCTTTGGAAAGTAACCAGAAACTGTAGCATTGCTGTATCACCAGGGTGGCTGAGGTGACTCTGTGACCTGAAACTGTTTCTAAAGCTGCCTGCAAGGGCCACCGATTTGGTAATTGAAGTGGGGGCCTGTGTTTACTTTTTAAATCAACCAGAACATGGGCCCTCAAGCTGCGCTCCATAGAGCATTTCCAGATGGTTTGGGAAAGCCCAGCAAAGAAGTATCTGTCGCTGTTCAAGTAATTATGTTTCGTGTGAGTTGTAACCCAGGATTTTAAAGTCTTTCAGTGTTTTTGGAGCAAATGGACCATTTAAAAAGCTCCTTGCTGCGGCCTACAATGCTGTGGGTTGTCTTAGCTTGAGAAGTCGTCATGTTGTCTCACTATACCAAGGGAACGTCTTTTCTATTTCTCCTTGCTAGCCTGGAAAAAGTCTCTGGTCTTCTCAAACTGAGCTTCTCAAAAGGGAGGTGTTACTGGTGTGGATTTAAGATGAGATGACTACTGAAAGTGATGTGGTCAGCTGGTGGCAGAGTCAGATTGCTCTGCTGTGTACTGTAGTATGTTTCCTCATCTGAAGACATAGTAAACCATGATTTTCTCTGTTCTCATGTGAGCTGAGGGTGCAGGCATGTTGCCCTGGAAATACATACTTTATCATTTCTTGCTTATACAAGATGCCATGGCTGCCATTGGTAATCTGGGTGAGTAAATGACTGTCCCCCTTGAGGCTAATGCCATCACTGCCACTGATTTCATTTTATGTATGTAGACAAATAGGAAGCAAGAACCAGACTGGCCTTCTCCCTCCCTCTTTAGAGCCTTGCCACGGCTGACCTTCTGTTCTAACTTTGTATCTGTGGCACTTTCTCAAAGACCAAAAATGACAAGTTGTGCTACAGATTTGATCCATATGGACGAACCACAGAGCTCAACAACAGTTGCTTAGTAACTCCCCTGCTTCCTAAATACTGGAGAGTAAAAACATCTCAATATCGAAATTCTTTCTTTATAAAAATTAAGTCTTTTTTGGCTATAGAATGGAGCAGTTGACAAATCTGTGATGTTTTACTTGCCGTGTAACTCCTTAGAACAGGACTAACATCAACCCTTCAGTTTCTCTTGTTCATCCGTTTGGTCACAGAGGGTGAACTGTTGCAAATGTTCTTAGAATTGTTTTTTATCTGCTGCTTCACCTTACAGTCAGGAAGACAACTAAGAATTTCTGTAGGAAGAGAAACTCTGGTGTCCTGCCCAGGACAAGAAAAGCAAACGTTAACGTGAGTCTTTGGAACATATAAATGCCTAGTTGGGCTTTTGCTTAACAAAAGCTGTAGGATTTTGTCTGATGATTCCTGCAATATCATCTCAGTTAAAAAGAGATGATTAATGCCCTCTTACGTCTGATAAATGGCACAAGACTTTGCCTTTCCTCTCCAAGCAGTTAACAGATGAGGAGGAGTAACTTATATCCTGTCTTGACATTACCCAGTTGGCCTTTTCTTCCATCATATTCTATATCATTTGTGTCCAGGATTTGCCACCTAGATGTGCCATAGTAGCCTTTTTCTCCAGGTTAAGGTCTCTTTCATACCTCTTTCCTCCCACCCCATCCCCAAACTTGCCTGTCTTCTAATTAAGTGTGATTATTTCAGAATATTCCTGGTGCTAATTATTTTTTAAGCTTCTTAAAATGAGAAGAGGTGCCCTTTGCAGAAACAAGAGTCTTTTTTAAAGAGTTTTGATTGCCACTAACTGAAAGGTGTGACAGAGAATTTCAGTGTCATCTCCTGAGTAAGTCTGCCTCTTGGAAACAGAAGGGTCACAGAACCAACCTATGAGCAAGGCGCAGTTCTAAGAGATTTGGCCCACAGTCAGGTTAGGAGCCAATTCATGAGCCAGAAAAACAGCCGACAGCAGGGATTACTACAAAGCAAACTTAATTAGGCAACAGATAGGCAGGAAGTACGCCAGTCATGGAGCCTGCAGCCAGATAGAGCACACAGTGAAGACAGTTAACCAGGCAAAACTGTGTTTGTAGTGGTAAAGGAAGCTGTAGTGCCAATTAGTTGGAAGTAAAGGCAAATGCATGGGTCCCCCAGGCTAGCTGTCAATCCCTGTTTTCTGGGAAGAATATGCAGTAATTTTGGTGTGAATCACGGCTTTTCATGATAGGAAATCATAGATTTCGGAAGGTAGGAGAACATCCTGACATTTCTCAGCTTTCCATGGTGAGTGAGGTTGAAAAGGTGTTTAGAGATAGTTTCCCTGCTTTAGAAGAGAAAAGGACATGTACACCTACAGCAAAAAAGAGTAGGATCTGCGAAGTAACTGTAGGTTAATGCTTCTTTTTGCCTCTGGTATATAACACCTCTTGTGCCTTTAGTGGAAATAACCACACATACTCTGAGTTTGGAAAAGGTAATACAAGAAAAAAACATAAGGAAAAAAAACCCAAACAAACAAAAAAAACCCAATACAATAAAAGGAGTCTTGAATCACTGTGCCATGCATGCATTATTGGTGCAAAAAAATCAGATTTTATTGCTTAAAATCATTTGGAGGATTCTGGATTGTGTTACCTGATCCCTCTGTAAGACAGAGTCTGGTGAGTTTAAAACAAAAGCTGACTTCCTCAATGGGCTATTTTGTCTGTAAGTAGGTGGGAATTACTTTAGGGTCAGGGAAAATGAGAGGTAACAGTTTGCCAATCATCAAAAAAGGGAAAAAAGTGTCAGTGATTTTGGGAAATAAAAAAAGAATTGAAAAGCTTAGTCTATGACTAAGCTTCATCAGCGTTATGAATGGTTGTTAGAATAAGCGCAAGATTGGTACAAATAGGCTGTAGCTTGTTCATGAGTGATAGGCAAGGCGGACGGGGACAAACTGTCTCCTTGTGCGTGAGGAACGTGTATGCTTGCTGGTGTCCAGGAAAATGTCAGGGCTGACTTTCTAAACACTTGATGGTGAAGAAAGTGAAAGAAAGGAAAACCAGGGATTGTTACCACAATAGGCATCTCGTGTAGAACTGACCAAAAAGAAATGGGAACGATGGCTTTATTTTGGACAAAATAAAGCAGCATCCAAATAACAGAACATAGTGGGAATAAGAGATGAACAAATAGCATGCAGGATACCGAATGGCCTGGCTGACAATCTGGGTATAAGCGTAAATTGTTTAAAAATAGCTATAAAATATTGAGGAGGGAAAAAAAAACAAACAAAGGAAGATGGAGCAGTGGGCAGAGATGGTGTGTTCTGAGCTCGTACGGAGGAATGAGAGTGCAGCATGGCTGAGGGGAAAATGGCAGTTTCTAAAATATCCTGTATGAAGATTCCCAAGTTTCTTAAGTGTGGAAAAAGATATGCCGGTAAAACAAGATAAAGAAAGAAGAGTATCAACTTTTCCCTCAACCTAATTGTGCAAAAATAGGAGGAAAAACTCAGGTGTTTGCCAGTCGTCTTCTTCTAAACTGTTGATTAGGGACATTTTAGCTGTTGCTCTCCAATAAGTCATAAATCCATTAGGCAGTTGTGAAAATATGCTTGTTCTATCTAGTGTTAAACTGATTTTATGGGTGACATATTTCATACTCTCTGACTTTCTGTGGAATTGCCAAAATAGAAGACTTGGAAAGAAAGTACGAACTGCAACAAGAGAGGGATACCTGAGTTGTACCAAATATCTCATCTAGTTACTTGTTTGGGAAAAAGGAACTTTTTAATAGCCTGAAAAGTAGCATAGATACAAATGTCCATATTAATAATGGGTGATTTTTGAAAGGGGTTTTTTTGGTCTTTTTTTAAAAACAGCAGAGTGTTGCCAAAACTAATAAACAAAATGTCAAAGTAATTTAAAAATATCTGGTTTTAATCCATAATAAATATAGTACAAACTATGTATAACTTTTGAAGGACTATTAAAAAGAAATCTCTGGTTGTGTCTTAAAGCTTCTTGTACTTATTTTCTTAAATGATCAAAGAAAGCTCTCTAATAAAATGACTCAGCGTGTGCTGAACTCTCAGTGTACAGTAAATGAAGAATTTTTTAGTACCTAATGTTAGCGCTAGGAGTGATGCAATTCTGCACTTAATTTTGTCTTTCAAAGTGCTATAAAGCTGTTTTCTTTTAAGATAGAACCCTTAGATCTCTGTTCACGTCCATAATATCCTGCTGGAACAGTATAGCAGAACTTTCTCTGCTGTTCAGTTGAGCTGTGTTCTCTCCACCTGCTCCTGAAACACGGTTATGCCTTAGCACAGTGGCAAATCCGCTTCATCCCCAAATTTGTTCTCCTCCCATCTCTATTCCAGACCAGCAACATCTGCCTGCGTGTGTGTCTGGGTATTTCCATTTCCTGTCAGGTTCCAAAAACAATCAAAATTTGTAAATGCGGACAAAAATAACAAATGCATGTTCTTGCCATAGCTGTGTTTGCTGTAAACTGCTACACTTAGAGAACAGATTTAGGTGTAAAAGACCTGTAAGCTCTTCGAGTATACTCGCAGATCCCATGCTCTGCAAGGCAAAGCATATTTTGCCTAGTAGCAAATATCTATATCTATATATAGATAGCGTATGTTATCTATAGCATATTTTCAGACTGTACCTGTGTGTTAGATGTAATGAGAGTACATCACAGAACCAAAGAAGTGTTTTCGATCTGGACAGATCTTGGATCTGTTCCCCTATAGTTGCAAGATTCATAAATAATCCTATTCAGTAAAGGGGTTTTTTGTTTGTTTATAATGGATTTATTATTTGTAACTTGAACCCTAACTGTGGGGATGGCTGGTTTGGATTGATGAACAATGACATCGCTCTCAAAAGCGCACAAGTTACAGCTTGTATACTCTGACAGATGCTTCCCGGGAGATGCACAGCATACTAGCTCCCAGTTATTTGGAGTGGTGCAGGAACACTTGCCCTCAGCCCTTCCTGTGAATCACAGTGCATGCTTATCAGTAATCTTTTCACTGGAAATACAGTTTAATTTATTAAATTAATAATAAATAAGTTTATGTTTATTCCACAAATATACTAAGGACTGCTTACCCTGTCATCATGAATCACACTTTGTGAACAGCTGGGATGTAAACTGAGATATTCTTATAGAGTAATATAGGTAATGGGTATTTTCTAGAAAATTTTTAAACAGGTTTTGTTTCTTCTGTGTGAAGCTTGATTTCTCTTGATACCTACTGACTGTGTTGGCCATTCTGAATACCTACATGATGATGTTGTGGCACTTTTTTTATTATGATGACTAATGACGGAGGATCCCAGCTGAGATGGGGGAAGTCCTGCAGTGAAGGGCAGTTACAACCCTACAGTAGGAGACAGCTGGTGCTCCAAAGTGCTTTCGCTCTGTGAGAATTACTTTAGTTATACGTTTTGTCAAGTTTTAGTTAAGAAATCTCTTACTCCACTGTATTTTCAGGGCAGTAGGTGACAACAGAAAATCTTTTGAAATAAATCCCTAAAAAGTTAGCGCTTTGTACTCCTTAATAAGAGACCTTTGAAAATACTTAATTCTTCTGGAATATATTTCCTCTCCAAACTTAGAGACATGTGAAAGACAAGATAGCAGAAGAGCTTGTTCTTGTCTCATTTTAATAAGGGCATGTCTTCCTAACAGTACAAAATGTTTTTGGAGGATATCAACCTTTGGAATACCCTTAGCAGTGGAAATATAGCCCAGCCTGTCTCACAGCAAATTCAAAATAAATAAATAAAGTCTGCATGCAAAATCAAGGCAGCAGGTGGTCATTCCCCGTATAACTCCAGCTGCACTTGAGCTGTAAATCCAAAAGCATTACAAAACTAGCAACGGGACACCCAGTGGTTCCTTGTAGGCTTGGATCAGTGTTCCTAGGACATTAAAGGAAAATTTCCTAAGATTTAATGTTTTTCTTGAAACAATAAATGACATAAGTGTTATCTCCAGACTTCTTCCAGAGCAGTGAAGTAATTAAACTTCACTTGTTTTTCTAACATCAGGACTAAAACCTGAACTAATCTATTCTAACCATTCCCTTCTTTTTTATCAGCCGGAACGTCCTTTAACTCCTGAGAACATTAGTGTGAATAATAATTTCCCTTACAGTGGCTTTATTTTGTGCACTGGGTGACAGAAAGCGGGCAGGGTTTCCTTCACAGTGTTAATGTAAGTGCCCTACTCTGCATTATTTTTTCTTGTGCGAGCATGTGTCAAGTACCACATTTAGATGTCTTCCTAGATTTATTTCATTTGATAAGACAGTATCTGCTGTAAGCAGTGCCTTTGCTCTGTTGCATGCTTTTGTTGTTACTGGTGTTATGAACTCTTCAGCCTATGCTGAAGAGGAAAGCTGGGTTCCATTGGTGTTACGGAGGGATTTGCCATCAGCCATAGTGAGGCCAAGATTTTAATTTTCAAACCTGTAAAGCAAATTGCTTTCAGGCTTCTAAGAATGACTGCTCAAACCACCATTTCTGTGGGCCATTTCATGTGAATTTTGCACAAGGGAAGTGGTTTCAAGAGAAATACCTTCTCATGTATTTTTCTTCACACTTGTTTAAAAGAAGCTGTGTGAATGCTACGCATAGTATTGGCAGGTTCTTATAGCTGAAGGAAGTGCATTTCCATAAACCCAATCTCCTTTGCAAACTGAAGACTTAATTTATTTTGCAAATGATACTTAATTGTGACCTTGCTGGGTAGATGTGGCATTTCAGAGCAGTGCCCATCATACTCAACTGAGTTCCAGCGCAGGCATTACCCTTGGAGGAGGCTTCAGGAACAGTTCTGTGGGCTGGCTACTAGAAACACACACCAGTTCCTGATGTTGAACTTTTGATCAGTTCAACTACTTCAAAGAGGTGAAGGTTTTCTCTTCACCAGATGGCAAACGGGAATGGGCAGGCAGAAGGAAGGAACATTGCGGGGTTTTCCTGTCATACTGTATCACAGTGTAGTTTGCCCCGGAGGAAAAAGCAAGCTATGTGTCCCTCAAGGGTGGTGAAGCTTGAATGGTCCTTCCATCTTGTGCAATAGGCTTCTTTGAAACCTCCAGGTATGTGATCTTTTCCAGACCTCTTCTTTGAGCAGCACAATTCTGCCGTGTTCTGAGGCTGTGACTTGCAGTGCCACATCAGGAGAAGCATTTAAAAGTGGTTTCCTTGCCTTTGTGAAATGGGTTTGGGATTTTTATTGCTATTTTGTAAAACGTCTTAATGACTTCTGACGACTGTGGTGCTTGTTGTATCCATTTCAATGATGTTTCAATGTTTAAAGACATGCAGAGGAAAATACAGTTTACACAGAGTCTTCAGGTTTTTTCTTTTCTTCCATCTTAGACTTTTTCAGTAAATGCATCTCTTGGCACAAGGGAAATTGAAGTGGGAGTGTGTTTCATTTAAAAAAATAACATCCTCATTAAATAATCCTGCATTTAATTAAATTTCCTCTGTTTTAACTGGACATAGAAACAAATAACTGCGGCAAAAAATAAAGGTTCTTGAGGAATACTGATTTTACCTCTGATAAGAACTGTCTGGCATGTACATAATTTTTTTTTTACTTATGCTTTACTAGCAAGCTCAGCATTTGGTTCACATTCCCCCTTTGTATTTTGGGGGTGCTTATGAGTAAAGCCTAATAGATTAAAAATATTTGACTTGAAGCCTAAAGCTCTGTTTTAGGATTTTTTTAATCACTTTTTTGTTATATATTGGAAAGCATGTGGTACAACTGGCTTCTGTCTGGTAAGTACATGAGTATAAACAAGTATCATAGTTCCCTATTTGATAATTGTGAAGGAACTGAAAAGACAACAATGACCAATTTCTACACTGTTAACAGTACAGCTGCAGTTATTATCTTGATAGCTAGCTATGTTAATAGGAATAGCTTTCAGTGCTTCAGACTATGGCCATAAAATTCTTAGAGGACCTGGCAAAAGTTACCTTGGAAAAGTTATTTCATGTTTCTGTGACTGTTTCCATTTCCGTTTATTGCTGGTCTCAGCTGTTTATCCTCAGGCTGTCTGGATTGTCTTCAGGAGCGTGGGTCAGAGTATAGGTCAGAGACTACCTAAGTGTGTGACTTGGCATACCCATGATAAGGTCATCATGAATACAGGCAGCTCACAAGTCTCATCAGTGCTCAGTTCATGCAAGTCATGTCTTTTAGAGATGGCCTGCAACTGCTTCTACTTCTGACACCAGTTATACTATATAACTGCAAGGAAAGCTGAGTTTTATGGTTCAGGCTAGGAACTTGGGTGTGTCCCTTCCAAGCTGCCTGGGAGTGAGCGAGGTATCTTTCGTTGATGTATACCCAAACTTTTCTAAAACCCACAGCTAGGTAGACATGTGCATCTGCCTGCTTGGATGCCAGCTCAGTGTGGGCTTCAATTTGGAGTCAGGTCTAGACTGAAAATACAGTGTTGATCTATCTTATATGTTTGCCACTCGAAATGGCAGAGCACATGGATGGAGTTTAGCTCAGAGAAGAGCCTGGTCCTGTTTGGGGATGGAAGTTTTGTTAATAAAAAGGGAGCTGCAGTTCCTGGTAAGTCTGTAATTTATGTCTCTGGCCTGGCTTTAGAAACTAAGTTGAATCACGGGTATACACAGTGAAAAATTGGCGTTTTGAATGGCAAATGACCATCCCCAGGAGGCTGACTAGCCCTGTTCAAGATACAGGGCAGTGTAAATAACTTACTTTCTGCCTGTCTTACTTGTTATTTCTTAAAATAATCCTCTGGCATATTTAATGTAAGTTGATTCACTTCAACACAGAGTTTAAATAATTTCTCACATACTTATTTTATGTGTGGAAGTGTTGGTCTGAGAACAGATGTAAAGTAAACTGTGAAGAGGACACTTTGAGACTTTTATTTTTCCATGGGATTCATAGCTGCTTTTCCAACCCCTCAACAGATCAGCCATAGAACTCTCCCCTATAAAGACGCTGCCTCTCTTTAGCATTGTATTAGTCAAGGAGCACTGTGGCAAATGTGGTTTTACTATATATTGCTGTTTGTGGCATATGAAAATTTGCATGCGAAAAATCTCTGGCAGAATTACTGTCTTTTCATCCTGTCTCAAATCACAAGGCCACACAAAAATGGTCTGGCTTTATAGAAGATTAACAGAATTGATACAAGAGATGGGAGAGGAAATGTATTGCCATCCATTTTTTGGTGGTCTCTTCCTGAAGGACAGTAACATAGGAATGAGAAGTTCCTTCCGGGAGGAAGTAGTAAATTTTTAATACCTCAATGTTTTTGGCTGCTCTTGGTCCCATCTGAATTGTCTTTAGCAAATATTTGGTGTGAGGTGAGGCTGAGATTTTTCAGAACCCTCTAAGAAGGGTTCTGAAACTGAATAGAGTTCCTTGTTCCCAAGAGTAATGGAATTTGGATCTCTTAATAACATTGGTCTTCTGCTGACCTGTTGTGAGAGGCGTAGTTATTTCATTTCCTCTGCCAGAACAGTGACCAAAGAGTGCCCATTGTGCCAGTCATCTTCAGGGAGTGGGAAGGACTCGTTGCTTCTTGCATTCTGATGGGATCGCCCAGTTGAATGTCCCTGCCAGTTCAGTGTGTGCCTCTGATATCACTCTCCCTGTTACTGTGGAGCCTTTTCTTTTTATTTCCTTTCCTACAGCATTGAGGACAACATACTCCATGGTCACTCTTCAGGCAAAGGGAGGAACTGGTTCAGCTAGGCAGCGCAGAGTCCACACTGACAGCTAGGTTGCACAGGGGAAGCTTTCCAGCACTGCTGGTGCTATGTTATCTTGCAGTCTCAACTCAGGTACTGAAAGGAGAGTCTCTAGGTATGCGAGTTCTCAGCATTGTAAACAATAATAAGAGCTGCAGGGAGACATCCAAGCTTGCAACGTAAATACAAAGAGAGGGAGACTGGGAGAAGGAAGCTAAAATGGCCTGCTTTTCCTACCGTTGCTTGTGTCATCTTTTACATTAGTTGTCGCTGTCAGACCCAAATCCAGCAATGCCGTTGACAGCCTTGCTGAAGACACAGAAACACGCACAAAAGCTGAGGGCAATCAGGGCATTGCAGGAACAGGTCTTCAGAACAAACTTTTCATCAGGCAATGAATGAATACGTTTGAAGTTGTTTAGTTTTAAGAAATCTGACTTGCAGATCCTTGTTTGAAGTGGCTGGTGAGCCAGTCCTTCAGCAAGAAGAGTATCATGAGTGTGGGTGGTAGCATCTGGCTTGTGTGGAAATCAGGCACAAGAGCATCTTCTCTTGGTGTCTGCCATTGATTTTTAACTGGGATCATTTTCCTCTTTGCCAGTAGAAAGGACCATGTTGCACAGGAAACTTATCTCAAGCGTTCAGGAAAAGGCGCTGTCACGTGAGAGGAGGTTGCAAAATTGGACCTTATCCACATGTGTTTTTCAGAGTAAATCCTTTCTCTGTTCCTATACATTATGTTATTGGTGAAATACATCAGCAAATGTTTATAGTCAAGGGAAGTTTGTACTAACACTGTGTCATGCAACTAATCTGTTTACGTTATAAATAGGGAACACTGAGTTAGCTCCATTTTGCTCCAGATGCAGCTTCTTATTAAATATTTACACACAGACTAGAATGTTTACTTTGCACCTCATAGTATAGTTGTATTGGGAAGATCCAGAACACCTGGGTTTTAGTGAGGTCTTAAGGAAAGTTTGTTTCAACTTTCCAAATTAAAGATTAAGAGCTCACTGATTTACTGAGTATATGCCAGGAGAGTTTTAAATGGAGAAGTACCAGTTCTACAAGTACATTTCTAAAATTGTGATTAACAAAATAATTGTGAGTGCCAGATTTTGATTTCACTCTGGTTCTGCTGCATTCCTACACCTCTCAGATAGAGAAATATCAGAAATAACAGAGAAATACCAGAGTTTCCCCTGTTTTAGCTGCTTTGGAGGTCTGTTCTTTTCACCTGTGAAAAGCAGTTGCTAGCACTGAGACGTCACTTGGCTGACTTCAGTGATGCTACTCTAGATTTATGTAAAAAAATTCAGTGAATGGGGTTCTGGACCACAGTGATACAGGTGTGCTGGCTGTGCAAAGCATCCTTTTCTTTCTTTTAAGAGAGGCTGTATATCTAGCCTTCCTTTCTATCTTTAGGCATAACTATAGATATGTAATCTGATATCCAGAACTAGAGACTAGTGCGAGAACAGTTTCACCGACTAGGCAGAAAGCAGAAAAAACCCTGAACTTATTTTGCGGAGGATAATCTTGTTTCTTGGTGTTGAAACACTGATTGCCTGTGTGGTTAACAGTTGTATCACTTGAAGAAATGTGTAAAAACCTTAATGTTCTTTAAACTACAAAAGTGTGAGTGAAAAGCTTCACTGATCTGTGAACAAAAGCTATAGCTACTCAAAGCGAGAGTCGTTTGTGTGTAATCTTGCTAGGTTGTGCATTATATTAGAGATACTGGGGAGCGCTAGTTTTAAGCCACCACAAGTATTTTTTAGTTTAGAATCTACACTCGTTTTGAAGATCTAGTACCCTTTGCTTGCTCCTAAATGCTACAGCATATCAGAAACTCCCTACCCTAATTCTTTCTAAGCATCACTGGCAATTCAAATTACAAACTTTAGAAGGTTTTCAAAACCATAGCAAGCACCACTTGCTTGTCAGAACTAGTAGGGTTTACTCTTTTTTGCTAAACAAAAAGCATTTGACCTAATTGTAGCTTTACAGAATTAATGTTTTAACCAGTGTATTCCAGGAATGAAGTCTCATTATTCTTATAAGAAGCCTTATTCTTGCAAGATGAAGAGCTAATTAAAAGCAGTTATGACTAATAATGTGCTTTGCTTTTTTCTGGTGATTCTTTCTGAGCTAATGCTTCCTATGTTTAAATTAATATCCAAATATTTTGCACAAGTTTTGGAAGAAACAAAGCCTCCAGTTCTAGGTATGTACTCTTAAAATCTGCTTTGTCCCTGAATTTGTTTGGATAGGATTTAAGAGTTGTATGTGCTGTATAAAATTTGCATTCCAGTCTAAACAAAAAGTGTATTTACAAATTGTATGCTTAGCTTAATTTGTGGTTCTTGCCACGTAATGCATTGTTTGAGATATTATTCTCTCAATGTATTGGTGTAAAAATATCAGAATTGCCCAGTACTTTTGTGTTTAAACCTAACTAGGAAATTTAATTGTGGAAGAGATTTTGTTAAACCCGTTACTTTTTACTTACTTTTTCCTTGCATTGAACTTATGTACTACTACAAGTACTACAGAGATTTCCTACACAGTCTCTGTAGAAGAATCAAATTATTCCAGTAAATTAGAAATATATCTGTCCGGTGACAGATATATTAATGTGGGAGGTAAAACACTATTTCCAGCAGAATTGGAAGACAACATCCAAACAGTTTGTATTAGAAAAAGAAGCATTTGTGCAAGGACTCTAGCTTCTTTGGTCTGATGATTGTTTTTAATATTTGTAGTACAGCAGGGCCTGGGGCCTCAGCTATAGATTGGGATCAGTTGTACTTTGTATAAACAACAAAAAAAAGCCTTGCACCAAAGAACTTTTCTTCTAAGCATTAAATTTATTCATTTTTGGAGAAAAGTACACAGCTGCGACTAGACCATGGGACAGTCCCAAACTGTAGCTGGACACAAGGGCAGATCTGGATTGCCATCCATTTGCTTTCAGCTGTGGAGCATTTGGACTTTATTGTTCACTGAAGACATAATAGATGTGTTTAAGGTATATCATGAGCCAGCACCGTGCCCTTGTGGCCAAGAAGGCCAGCGGTGTCCTGGGTGCATTAAAAGGAGTGTGGCCAGCAGGTCGAGAGAGGTTATCCTCCCCCTCTACTCTGCCCTAGTGCGGCCCCAGCTGGAGTGCTGTGTCCGGTTCTGGGCCCCCCAGTTTAAGAAAGACAGGGAACTGCTTGAGCAAATCCAGTGGAGACCTACCAAGGTGATCAGGGGACTGGAGCATCTCCCTTATGAGGAAAGGCTGAGAGACTTGGGTTTGTTCAGCCTGGAGAAGAGAAGGCTGAGGGGAGATCTTATCAATGCTTATAAATATCTGAAGGGCGGGTGTCAGGAGGATGGGGCCAGACTCTTTTCAGTGGTGCCCAACGTCAGGCCAAGGGTCAACGGGCACAAGCTGGAACATGGGAATTTCCACCTGAACATGAGGAGAAACCCCTTTGCTGTGCGGGTGCCAGAGCAGGGGCACAGGCTGCCCAGAGAGGCTGTGGGGTCCCTTCCCTGGAGACATTCACCCCCCACCTGGACGCGGTCCTGTGCCCCTGCTCTGGGAGTGCCTGCTCATGCAGGGGGGTTGGACGAGATGATCTCCAGAGGGCCCTTCCAGCCCCTGCCGTTCTGTGATTCGGTGATCCACGGTGTAATGAAAATTAAATGATCCCCAGTATACACACAAGCAATGTTGGAAGGATAAGACACTCAAGGAACATGAGCCAGAGAAGGAGTCTGAGAGTATGTTGGTACAGTCTGATTCAGACAAGCAAGTAAGTTCAAGTGGCCCCTGCCCTGGAGCTGACCATGCTTGGAGTGGAGCAAGGCAGCATACTGCTGTCCATACGTGACCAGGTGAATGTGCTCTCGGAGCATGCAGGCTCTCAACAGAGTTAAGGAGCCATAAAAATCCCCCAAGAAGCTGTGGAATGTCCTATTTCTAATCATTAGAGCATGCATCAAGTTTTAGCATTCTTTTGTTTAATTTAAAGAAAGATAGATCACTAATTTGACCCTTATTGGATGGTGATTGTATGTAGATCACGTAATTTATGTATGTAGATCATACATACATAATGTATGTAGATCACGTAATTTAGATAGACTTAGAGTTGGTGGTGCAAGATAGCTTCAAGATAGTATTGTCTCTCCAAGTACTGGCCTGCTAAGTGCTAAATACAGGTGGGGATCCGATCTCTCTTGTTTTCATGGAAGGCTGCTGCTCGTGGAGATACTTAAAAAAAAGTCATCTGAAGCTGCTGATATTTTCAAAAGGATGTGCA
This sequence comes from Phalacrocorax carbo, assembly GCF_963921805.1. NCBI lineage: Eukaryota > Metazoa > Chordata > Aves > Suliformes > Phalacrocoracidae > Phalacrocorax > Phalacrocorax carbo. The sequence continues at coordinate 19,956,925 of NC_087523.1, read as the reverse complement.
CTTCATATATTGCTTTAGTGGAAAGGAAATCAGTCGGTGTTAATGGTTAGTCGTTTCTTTAACAAATAAAGTATGAGCTGTTAACATTAGAGTGGTGTAGTGATGGAAAAAAACTGTTATCAAACTAAATAATGCTGATTTGGTAGTGGTAAATCATGATCTGAAGAACAGAAGTCCTAGATTTCTTCCTCAACTGCTCTTGCATTCTGTAGCATGAAGACAAGGAAAATGTGTTTTCCTTTTCTTTTACTTGTTCAGCAAAGACAGTTTCTCACTTTCCCAGGAGAAAATAGCTGTAATTCCAGCTGATAGATAAGAGCTTTGACACAACAAAATTTTTTGTTTCTGGAAAGGAAAGAAAAGATGATACAGCTTTTGAGACTCAGGTAAAATCCCAGTGTTCAGGATTTAGGTCCTGTGCCTGGGCACAACCTCTGTGAGAGCTGGGAAATGAAACCCAGGCTCTGCAGCCTGCCTTTCCCAGGACCACCTGTGAAGCTGCCATTCAGCATTCGTGTGCCTGGTTCTTTGTTCTATCGTTTGGAGCAGTAGTAAAAGCAGGGAGGTCGCCACCAGACTCACATAAAAAACAACTAGGAAGAGTCTCCCATGTGCATCCTCAGTGCTTAGATTCACAGTGGGAGCAAGGACATGGTCCATTTCCTCACCACAAGTTGAGACACTTCACCTTACCCTACGTGTAGGACTGTTGGTTGACTTTCATGGGCTTCCCTTGTGTGTACTCTTCAGTCTGTGCTGTAAACTGAAGGTGAAGAGTATAGCTGTACCTCCTCTGTATTTCTTATCATTATCTCCTTTCTTTTATTTCTCAGGTTCCTTTTCCTTTATTTTGCTCTTAAGCCTTGACCCTTTAGCCTCCCCCAGTGACATGATTCCCCTTAGGTTTTGGTCAGCAGACACTTGCAGAGCTGGCATTTCCAGTCAGTGGCACATGTAAGGCAACATTTCTGCTGATGCTGATTCAGCCAAGCAAAGATCAGCCGTGTTGGCAAGAGCAATGGCAGTGAAGGAGGGATGCGTACTGGGCTTGATTCTTCTGTCTCTGACATCAGGGTTGTACTTCACTGAAGTCATTATTGGTCTGTATTGATGTCGGTGAGAAGACACTGGAGTCCTCATATGATCTGAAACTCCACAGAAGTGAATGTCTATTCAGAGATCCATATACAGAGAATGTATTAACTCATTCACTGTTTTGCTGTTATTGCTGATTAAAAGATAGGCCATTATAAATACCTACAGGGATTATGAACAACTTAATCTTGTGTCTGAAGGGGGCTGGTATGTATGTGTGTGGCTGAGGGCAGTTTAATGCACACTATGCAAATACAGCATGGTGTGAGGCTTTAAAAAACATCCTATGGAAAAACATTTCTGCAGATAGCTGTGGTTTAACTGAAATTGGAATAATATCATGAACAAGGGAAATACAAAGCCAGTTTATAGCAGTGATCAATAGAGCATTCTTTATTTTCTCTATTTGTTTAAAGTATGCTTTGCTTATTTTTCTCAAACAGCAGTCTAATGATTGTTCCCTAGCTGATGGCTCTAGGGAAAGGGCTTAGAGTAGTTTGTGTAGCTCGACAGTGGCTGTTCTGGCTGCAAAAGGAGCACTGGCAGCAACTTCCAAAGGGCCCTGCTGAGTCTGTGCAGATCAGCTTCCAGTGCTTGTCCTCCCAGGGTTTCTGGGGGTTTGTAATTTTTTATGAGCTGCTAGAAGGCTATTTGCAGATCTGAGGCAGTTTTGGTTCCTCTAAAATGATGTGTCTTCATGTTGGCGTGTAGTAACACTACTCTTTGATGTAATAGGATGATGCTGAACCAAACCATCACTGCGTTGTGGTGTACTGGTCTCCGTTTTGTTATATTTAGTTAGCAGAGTTTGCTGTCTGAAACAAACCCATAAAACTGACTATGCTGTGAACTTTACCTCTCAGGCCTTAGATAATTCCCATTTTTCACTGAGCTCCAAGTGAGTGCAAAATATAGTGATAAATGCAATATCAGACCAGCATGGCTACATCAACATAACAAATAAAACTGGAAGATGTCAGTATTTGCTGTTTGAAACAAAAACATGCATGCAAAGAGAAAGAAACCAAACAAGACAGTAACACCTACTATCTTAAAAAAAAAGAAAAAAAAGAGGGCAAACAACCTGAAAATGTGCTGTCTCTCTCTACAGACTTTTCCTGATTTCCATTATCATACAGATTATACTGTCCTGGCTACATCGATTTTATAACTACTGAACTTCTAAATAGACTTAGCCAAAACTTGGAGTTGCCAGCTGTCTGTAAGTTACAGCTGAGTAAAGGCCACTCTCCTCTGCCCTATCTAGACATCAGGATTAAGGCCTACTGAAGACTTCTGATTTTTCGGGTGTGACTTTGTAGGTACATATGGATAAAAGGTATTTGATATCTTTGAGGTGTTTAAATTTATGCTGCTATTTCAATCTTCTTTTTCATGGTTTTATTTTTTCTTTTGGATATGTAACTCGTAAGCATTCTGAGAGCAATCAGAAGTAATTCCAGCTTTGATTAGCAGCTAATTTAAAACAACGGATGAGCTACCATACCCCTCCCTTTGGCTTGTTGGTATGTTTGCTTAACTGCAGGATACATTCCTAACTCTTAGACACTTCAGTTCTGCTTGGGTATAGCGAAGGCCATTATCTGGCTTGTGGTCTGTCAGAATGGGAAACATTTTCTCCTTTTATTTTAAGAGAGAAGAAGCTGCTGAGCTGCTTTGGAAATAGTGGGCTGGTTATTGTCTGTCTAAAGCTCCCTAGACCTGTGTGCAGGACAGCACCAGTCAGGTTATCCTGTCATCATATACAGATCGCTGATTATCACACACCAATGTTTGTGATCTTCTGCAGCACTGCTTCCTTCTGTCTCTCATCAAGCCCCAATGAGCACAGACCGTGACAGGTAAAATCTTCTTCCAGACCTCAGATGCTCCCATACAAAGAGCCATGCTTAATCCCTGGCCTAGTGTGTAATTTAGTAATCTGCATGGTCATGAATTCCAGGGATATATAGGCAGGAAGCGCAGAGCAGTGTGGGTAGCAGGACAGGCCTACAGAGTCATTTAAGCCTTTGTTGTATTGTGTAGCAAGGGATTTTGGGGACAATGAGACCTGTCTGTCAAAGATTAAGCAGACTGGAAGTGTGGTTTATACCAACAAATGAATGAAGCTTTTTGGAGTGTTAATACAGCCACATAGTAAATGTCCAAGGACTTAAACATACAATTTATGTGATGACAAGCACCATTGGAATTAATCATTTATTCTATATACCTTAGCCAGTGGGAATTCAAGTAGGTGAAGAGTTCACTTCCGTCCTTATCTTGATCAATATGCAACACTTATTAGGAAAAATGAAAAATCCTCAATTTTTTTCCTCTCCCTGACTTTGGTGTGAAGTTATTTTTACTAATGGCAGCTTATTCTCTGACAGTGCCTAGTAAACCAGCCACTGACTGACTGGCATTTCTTGTTATCAGGCACTGCAGTAAAGTTTTGCCTGGACCTGCTCTGCTTAAGCCTCTAGAGATAACTGGAATCTTGCCAAATGTAATGTCTGTAGATTTGCAGGCCTCTACTACCCTCCCCACTCCTCCTGCTTTGGTCTGTATATTTCCAAGCAACGTGTAGATGAGAATTCACAGACTCCATTTTTTCCCTTTAAAGAGAATTGTTTACATGTTTGCAAAACTCCCCTTGGCTCTGCTGTGTAACAGGTCTCTGAGAAGTGGTTTTTTTTCTAAAACTGCTATCTTGAATAAACAAACGGTTCCCATCTGAGTTTTAAATCTTGACTAATATTATCTGTTCCTACAGATAATTTTGTTTTTATCAGAACCCCGTGCAAGGGAAGCCGCTCAGACCTTTCTGAAGTGCCAGGAACATGCTGGGAAGGCTATGGGAGGCAAAATGTAGGGGAAACTGCTTGCAGAGAATCTATTGTTCTGCACTGACCCCTTACCGGACAGATCTGTGAATGGCCTACTTTCACAGCCTGCCTTCTAACTAGAAGCATCCTTTGGGGCTGAATGACCTTAGTGGATAATGAGAGCTTTTGCTATGTTTCTCTCATGTAAACAGAATGTTTATGTGTGTGGAACATGCTCTGGTGACTAAAACTGATATTTATTTAAATGTGTATGGGGTTTTTTCCTTTTTCTTTCCTTTCCAAAGAAAGGCTATTTTATTCACCAGATGAATAATGTTAATACATGATACAGTAGTAAGGCTTAGAGGTAGCTCCATGCTGCATAGATCGGATGCCAGTTTCAGAATTGCATTGTACTCTACTAAAATTTGGTTGTAATAACACAAAGACTGGATATTGGACAGGAAAGGGGCAGAAGTAATGCATCAGTAAGAACAAAGGAAAAAAGATTCTTTTTCTGGAACACTACTTGTGGCAATTTAGAGATATACACTTTCTGTGTAACAGTGATATTTAATAGAATAATTAGATGTCCCAATATGATAAAAGTGAGCCAAAAAAAGCAGCGTTGGATTCTGTTCCAGAATAGGTTAGGCTATGACTTGCATTGCAAGCTAAGTTAGAGGAAATGTTCAGATTTTCAGCGATCTCAGCATCTTACAAGCTTGTTCTCTCAGGAACTTGAGACAAATTGAGAGGAGCTCCTAAAGGCAAGATTGGATACAGGCATTTAAATCTGCTTTTAGAGTACCAGTGTTGCGCTTGTGATCCCAGTCTCAATTGTTCATAATCTAATGATTCACTTTACATTCAGCAGAAACGGAGAACACGTAATGACAAGCATTAAAAAGTCATCTTTTATTTAATTATCATATTAGTTACCACCTGAAAAACCACAGCTATGTTTTATTCCAAATATTAAAATAAATCTGTGCTATTTTAGTTAGTTCTAAGTAGTTTCTGCAACCAACTCACCTCAATATATAAATTATTACAAAATGTGGTAAGACAAACTAATATAACTCCAGTATGAATAGCCGCATTACTAGCTAGAATATCTGCTGACAGACAAGGAGTAGTAAGAAAAGATTAAGCCACTTTTATGAATATTCAAAGGCAAGCTGTTAAATATGAAGATTTTTCTCTTACTTGATAATTTTGCAGCAATTTAAACTAAGATAAGTTTTTCTGCTTTAGCTGGAATACAGTGAAAAGGTTGACAGCAACACAGAAAACTTCCATAAGAAGCATGAAAACTGGGGGAATAATAGCCTCAGTAGAGCTACAGCTGCTAATTAACAAATTGATATGACACTATGATATCTCCATTAAAATGGTCCTCCGTTATGATCCTTTGAGAGAAGTTGTTGTTCTAGAGTAATTACCATGGAAAATAAATGATCGGTCTCCCTTGAGATATGCCATACACTACATTATCACTTTTTGCTCAGATTACATCTAGCCTTTCTTTACTATAATCTGTTCTTATCTGGCCTGATAAACTGAGTCCAATGGCATTTCCCGTTATCAGTTCACTGATACGGTTCATTGATAGCCACCTTCAAAGTAGAAGTAGCAGATCAAGTGGAAACTAACAACGTTTTTGGAATCAAAGACAAGACTGTTTTCTGTAGCTGTGATGATCTGAGTGTCTGAGCTATCCAGATATCCCATTCAGATTGAAAGTCTTTGCCTGGGAGAAAACATTTTGGAGGTTTTTGAATCCATGCAAAGTAAACAGATACTTTGTTGAGTTAATTTTCTTTGAATGACCAACCCCTCCAGCCCCTTAATGTAATTTAAAAATGGGTCTGATTTGGCATTGCAGCAGTCTGGGAATGGATGAGCCTAGCCCACGCTGCGGTTCTAACGTTGCCCAGCGAGGGGGAATATTGCTAGCCCAGAAAAAACTAGAGCAGGATCTTGCCTATCCACTTCAGTGCTTAGCAGGGAACCCAGCTGGTGAGCATGAAATAATTGTCCTTAGACTGGTACCCTTCAACTTCTTCCTAGCTCTAGTTGATTAGTGGGTGGTTTCTCTCAAGAAGCGCATGACGCATTGAATCTTTGCTAGAGGTCATTAACTAACATTTTTTCAACTGCTCTTGTACATCTTCATGTTCTTCTCCTCTATGTGGCTGTTCCTGTAAAAATACTCCTAAATGCTGGTCTTAGGCGCATCTTGTGGAAATGAGTTCCCCAGGATAATTGCCAGGATTTAAATAGACAGGGAACTTAGCTTAGCTGCTGATAGAAACTAAAGCTGGGAATAGCTTATCTGTAGCTTAAACTGCAGTAAAGAGCTCTAGTGAGGGAAGTTTGTCTAAAAGGTTCCTGAACTACTGTCTTATCTCTAGCATGGCGCCTTTTAGAAAGGCTGAGAAAGCATCATGTAAGGTAGGTGATCACTAGAGCTCTGTAACTGTTTCCATGCTTGGCAATCTCAAGGTTTTTTTGTTTTTTTCATTACTGGTTTCTTCATCCTCATTCCTTTCCTTACTGGTGGAATGTCATGTTTGGGGAGGTTCTGGCTCAAGAGGACATTCTCCGTTCCCACAGCATGAGGGAAATGGAAAGCTCGCTGCATCATCCACAGAGCAGAAGGGGCTTCCGTAACTCCTTTTCCATCTTTTTGTCTCATGCTTCTGGGTCTGTTCCTTATCTCTGAATTATCACCTTATCTCTTTGTTAGTGGGGAAGCAGGACATGTCTTGACTGCGCTTGATTTTCAGTTCCAAGGCAGAAAGAGAAAAGTAGTCAAATATAGTTTAATGTAGTTTCAGAAATTGTGAATCGGTGGAGAGGTACTTTTGACCAAAAGTTACCAATTCCGTGTTTCCTTCCTTCCTGTCTCGGTCTTCCATTTTCAAAATCCCTCAGCTCTTGTTGGGTCCTGTAGAGGCTGGTGGACAGAGAATTCTGCCTGTGAAAGTTAGTTGCCCACTGAGATGTGCAGTTCCTCCCACGCGTTTGCAGCTTTCTCAGCGCACAGCCTGGACTCTCGTAGCCGGTGCTTTTGTGGGAGGCATGAAAGTCAGCAGCTCTGCCCCTCAGTGCAACAGGGAGGACCAAACCACCCCATCTGCTACGGAATAGTTGTACTGTGAAAAGGCTGGTGTGGGCAGCCTCTTCCTGCTAGATATTGCCCACATCTCTGTTCCGTCTCTGAGGAAACATTAACTTTTCTCAGCCTTTGCTTGCAAGGGGAATTAGAAATTTAAAAATTGGGTTTGTTGTAAAAGAAAGAATTGGAGAGGAGCCCAAAGCAAATTAACAGATCTGGACACAGCAGACCCTGAGGAGGTTTGGAGTCTGTTCAGCTTCAGCATGTGGCTGAACCCTCCCTGCCTTTCTAGATACAATGTCCCTTTAATAGTCTTAACAGGCCTGACACTGGCAAGATTTCACTTGTACAGTACACTACTTAATACAGCTAATTTTCTCCTGACAACATTTTTTTGCAACAATGAATCTTCTGTCACTTGGGTCCATGAAGAAGGCAGCTTGGAAATGCCAGCCAGAGAGGGAGGTAGCAAAAAGTTCATTGTGGCTGTTCGGTTAAACAGTTCTTGAGAAACACTTTGGACGTTTTTTATTTCTTCTGTAGGGTGCTAGGGATAAGTGGAAGGGAAAATAACACAAGGCTGCATGTTATTCCTTCCTCGTGAGCCTGTAGAGGATCCCTGGAGAAGTTCTGTAGTGTAGGGTATATCTGAAGGAGAGGCACCCGCTGTGGTTTCGTGGGAGGCCTCATGCGGCTGCCTGTGAACTCACTATGAATCAACATCAGTTTTCCCAACAGACTTGTCTAATATCTCTAATTAGTGTGGTGTCTTCCTCAGTAATGAGTGAGGTAAAACCCCTTTAAATGGTTTTTGAAAAATATTATGCTTGATCTTAGCAAATTTGTTGGAGAGACAATATATACTGTATATACACATATATATACACACATAGTACATACAGCAAGGCCTGTAGCCAGATGTTGGAAATTGTATAAGCTCAGTTAAACCCCAGTGTGTGTTTGAAGCTCATCCATATTGTTTGTCCTGTGAAAAACAACAGACAGAAACAATTAAAATAGGGGATAAAACTAAGCAATCCCATTTGACTGTCTCATTGAACCAAATAAGTTATTTTACACAAAATGTAAAAGCAGGCTGCAAAATATTTCTGAGGACCATGAAAGTATTGCCAAAAGTAAGGATAGTAAGGCATGAAGAAAGAAGCAAAGCAAAGCTGGCAGTGACTGTGGGCTGCCCTCCTTTGCAGGTCACGCTTGTGTGTAGCACATCACTATGGGTTACTCAGGAATGAAGCAATTTTAATTATTCTTTTAATTCACACAGTTTTCAGTAAACATGAAAACTAATTATAACCAGTTAGCTGATCCTTTGCTAGAGCAATAGCGATGTAGATACCTGCTGTGTTTTATCGCTGTAAAAGCCTTTACTTGTCTCTAAGGGGCAAAAAATAGTTGGCAATAAAACCAGTGGCATCTGCAGATCAGTCTGGTCAGAGAAAAGCCCTGCAACCGAAGCCAGTACAGTCAGGGGCTGTGACCCTTGCTTTTCATTTGACTCATCTGCTGTTTTGGGGGCTGACTGCTAAGGAGCTGCCATTTGGTTGTTTTCTACTGCCATACACTCACCAGAGACGACCTGTGTGCTTTCTTGGGGCGGGGGGAAATGCTTTGCATATGCTACGTTGTCTACTTTCCTGTAGGGCCATCAGGAAAATGGAAAGAAGTTCTAGAGAAACCCTGTGTTTTATTCTGAAATAATTGATTCTTTTGTATTAAAATTCAGCTCAGGACTTGTGCTGCTGTCAAAGATGTACACAATATTCAGAAGTGCCCTTCCCTCAGTTAAGGGCAGGAAAATGTTATGACAGCTGCTGTCCTATGTGAACAGGTTGGGGAACTGTAAAGGCTTTCTAAAACATTTTTTAGAGATTACACACCAAAGGCTTGAGGGAGAGAAGATGGGCTGAGGTTGCAAAAGACCATAAAATCTCATAAACCATTCAAACCTTTGGCTGTACTATGTTCTTTTGTTAAATAAAAAAAAAAAATTGGTTTACTTCATAAGTAAATTGAAGTCAGTTAGACCTCACTGGCTGCAACATTCTTGCTAAGGTTTCATAGTCATGTCATCCATCCTTTCAGTATAAGCCTTATTTTTTGGAATATTGATGAGTATAATGTAATGCCAGAGCTCCATGAGGTGTGCGAGCGGTTCCTGCCTACTGTTACTCACCTCCTTCTTCATGCATCATTTCCTCAGTTGCCCCTAAGTCAGGCTTCAACACATGCGTGATTTCAGAGGAGCAGTGCCAGTTGTCAGTCTCGAATGCTGTCTACGTGAGTTGCTCTCCATTTGTGTATGAACCTAGCATTGCCCTTCCAGTTGAAAACACAAAAGGTTCCTAAAGATATCAGCTAAGCGAGCACAAACCCCTTTGGCTGTGGCAAGCAGTGAAAAGTTCATCTCAGACGACTATGTATCACCTGAGCCTTGTGGTCAATTAGCTTATACAGTGGGTAAGCTGGGGATTCGGGGGTGATCCCCTCTGCTGCTGTGATGCTCTGGGGTGCAGTTCATCAGTATCTAGTCTCTGCAAACCATGATGACTGTTTCACGTGGTTTCTGCTGAAATAGAGGCATAATTCTGAGTGATGATCATGAAAAGGACAAGTACATGTCATTCAGATATATAGCATAGCTCCTTAAAAAGAAGCTTTAACTCATAATTTTCATAAAACAGTTATTCATTTAATTAAATACAACGTAACTCACTGCTATGCTGTGTAAATCCTGCTGCTTGTTCTTTATTTAAAAAAAATCTCCGTGAATAATACCTCTATATTCTGTAGTGCCCGCCATTCTGTATGACGCTCAGTGTTACCCATGGATCCCCTTCTCTCCGGAGTGCGGCGCGGGAAGGCTGTCGCCTCGCTGGCACATCTCTCACACACACATTACAACCCACAAGTGACTTTCACTTACTTTCATGTTATCTGTGTTCTCTGTGGCCTGGAGCCTTTCCACACGATCTTACTTTCTTATCTAACTTGGACATTTCGGTCCAAGCATTCATCAAAGCAAAAAGCAGTCTGAGTTAAAGTCATCCTTTTTGATTCTTACTTTTTTAAAAGTAGTTTCTTTAAAGGGTATGAAATACAAATTGGAATAATTACTTAGATTTAACACTGAGTCACTCCTGGCATTGTCCGTGGTGGGGAAAAAGACAACAGTATGTGGTCTCTTTGTGTGCTATAAATAGAAATAGCAAATATGTGGAATTGATTGGATCACCATGTTCCGTGAAAGTTTTTAACTGGAAATTGAGCATTATAAAGAACAAACTTTTCAGAGATTTAAATATCCAGTTTTAAAATAAAAATACATTAAAATAAAGATTTTTTTTGAAGTCCAGGGTTTATACTCAGTTCTATATTTATAATGTAGTAAACCTTCCATTGCAACTTTATTTACGTTACTGAAGCACAGGATTCAGGAAGCAAATGATTTATGGAATCAAATTTAATTAATTTTTTTAAGCAGTTTAAAGATAGGGTGTAAACCCATATATATATGTATATGTATATGCACACACATTTTCTACTGGCAGTCATGTCTAGACCAGCTTAGTGGAAATAACACAAGTATTTTTTGAAAATGGAGTTTATTACATGAACTAAAATTGGAAATTATTCTGAGAAACAGCCTGCAGTTACTCATTACTACATTAAAAGATTGCTCCTGAGATGACCAGAGCAGCCTTGACAGTCTGCAGTGTGAGCATGCCAAGCGCTGCTTCGCATAAACAGAAAACATCTAAAATGAATTATGATATTAAAGGATTTCACATGGTGCAGGAATAATTTGTCTCTCTTCTCAAAAATAAATGCAAAAAAAATATTACCCTGATATCCTTCCTTTAGAAAACAGAGAACAACAAAGGAAAAAAAAAAACACAAACGATGAGATTTTGGGGAAGGTGCTGAATGAAGTAGGGTTGTTACACAGGATGTTCCTCTGGCCCATTATTTCTGTGTGTATATACAGTTTTGCGTATTCACCTCATGCTGTGTGGGTACTAAAACGCTGCGTAGAGGATCACTAAATTACAGGACAGAAATAAAGAAGCCATTTTGAACAAGACTTTCCCTACGTGTTTAGAAGAAAAACTGAAGAATAATTTTCATTAAAAGTACAAAGCATTTTTCAGTTGGGAAAATAATTACTTCGTCTGGAATGTGAGCAGGGCACTGGATACCTGACCTGTAATTTAGGAAAATAGTGAAGGGTTTTTCATCAGTAATTATTATTATTACAGTAGAACTGTGGGGCCCCAGCTGAGACCAGGACTCTCTTGTGCTAGGCACTGTCTATCTAGCAAGAGATAACCACTGCCGCAGGAATCTTTCAGCAAAGGCAGGGCAGACCGAAGAGGAGAAGGGAGGAAATGGAGGTAGAAAGTAGAAGTGGTTAGCCCAAGGTCATGCAGCTCGCTGCTGGACACTGCTGCCTTGCACCAGTAAGTCACCTATAGATGCTTCATCCGAGTTCGGCAGGAGTCATCCGTCGCCTTTTGTAATGTGGCATCCCTGATCAGGGAGAATGGCCCTGGCTTACATGGGTAATGCCTTTTGATGTGTGAAAGAGCATCTTGCAGGAGCTATCCTGTACAACATGGGAATCATCAGTTAGTTATATAGATCGTCCTTGAAAGTTTTGGGCTAGAGTCTGCTCAGTGTATGAGAACGTACATTTTTAGGGCCATAATGATTTAATGGTTGGCTTTTTGGTTTGCCTTTATGTAATCAACTGAGCATAAGATGCTTCAGACTACAAGGCATTTGGTCTTGAAGTAAATCGTTGTACCTAGCAATTTTTTGTGTCAATAAAACATTGTTTCTGGGGGAAATAATGAATGAAGACATAGAGAGCATGAATAAGACCCCTTTTAAAAATGTGGTTACTGATTTCTGTTAGAAAAGGAACTACATGTTAGTTTGAGAAAGCGTGAACATCTTTAAATTCAGTTGCTCTTTTCATACACTGGACATTAATTTTTCTTAGAAAAGTAATAATAATGCTTTGCTGATTGAAATATGACAGTCTACGACTTTACTAACTGAAGAAGGGGCTAGTTCTGCCCTACCTGATTAGTAGTATTCTGCTCAGTTACTAGTCCTGCTAAACTTACCTCACTTTGTGAGTTCTAGTATCCTTTTTTGGTGATGAATCACTGAGCTAGGATTTGACAGTGAGTGAGGCCAGTAGGACTGTCCCCTAAGTAAGCGCTTGTATTATTTTTTGTCCCTGAAATAAGGGGCATGCCCAGCGGCTCCATACCACTGCCACGTGTGTTCCTTTGCACAACGACAAATCAAATAGATTTACGCTTTATTCTCCAGGCTCACAGAGGCAATGGGGGAAAAAAAGAATGTTTGGAATTTGCAATGCTATGTGTAGCAGCTCTGCTTCAGTGGGCGAAAACTTATGTGGGGTATTAAGTTGGCAAAAGGGGTAGGGACAATAGAGAAACTGTGATGCATTTGATTGTGTAGCAGTAGAGAGGCCCCATATTACCCACTATACTGGCTTTTCCTCATGACACCCTGGGATGCAGATGAGGTAAAAGCGTGAAGGGAAGAAAGCACATGCTGCAGAACATTTTCCATCTTGAAAGACATTGCCATCAAATTACATTTTCAGGCCTTTTTGTTTTACCGCTTTCTGCGGTGTGGTGGTTCAGAAGCAAAGGAAGGTTCCTATCCCAGCCATTTTTTCCTCTTGGTCAGCACGCACTGAAAATGGGAACCTGAATGTCTGAGAGATCTCTGTGTTTTTAGTGGTTTGCAATGGTTAAGTGCATAATAGAGATGCACTCATATTGCACTTATGGCACAAACTTGCTCAAAATCCTGAAATTATCTATGGAAATGCCATGGTATATCAAGAAATAATGCCATTTTTTACCAGCATCATATTCATTACAGAGACACAGGCATCTCATTTAGTGCTGCTTGTGTAATAAAAGCCTGGTCACAAATATGTTTGAGAATGCACGTCATGGTTTTCAAATATATGAAATTCTAGTGGGAATTTGAGAAAACATCCACAAGTCACAGTAATTTAATAAACTCTGTCCTTGCTTGGTGTTACTAGCATTCTATAATTTTCCTCTTCTTAAAAATGGTTGTTGTGCAGCCAGGAAACCAAAATTACACCATCAGCGTTAATTACTAATGGCTTTTCTAGAGGCTACTGGACTATATATTGAACAATAAAGATTAAAAGTAGGGAGCTCTTTGATTCACTGTAGTTTCTGTTTGATGTAATCCACATTTTATGTTTAAGCTTGTCTTCACTGCCAAGAGGTGTTTCATTCTTTTTATTCTTTGGATAAGTAAGAACAATCCTGATGCCAGAGCACAGAGCACTTAACTTTTTACCACAAGGTAAACTCGTTGAGGTCAAACAGTAGTTCCACCTGGCGCTGAACCCTGTAAGTTTACCTTGTGGTAAAAACTGAGTCTTCATTGTGCTTTTATCCTGGAATTGTTCCTGCACACCACACTGCCGGCTCTTTATAATGCTTTTATCTTGGGACAGTTCATGGGAGTGCTACTGAGTGATGAAAAATGCTGCTTTTTTAGCAGTGGAGGCAAGTCCTTTGTTTCAGCATAGAAAACATGATTTCCATCCACACAGACTTCAAATGAAACAGTAGGAATTCTTGAGAGCCTGATTATCATGGCTTAATCACATTACCAGAGAGATTAGAAGCACTTTACTGTGTCTTTATGCTTTAGTGACACTCTAAGGCACTGGACAAAATCTTCAAGTGCTGTTTAAATCTTCCTTGTAGGGCACTAAGGCAAAAGACAGCTTTTTACCTATGGGCCCTGAAATGACAGAGAAAGTGTTTAGTTCTTCTGTCAGAGAGCTGCAGAACTTGTTACTGATCTTTACTCTCTCATCTAGATGTATTTCTCAAAGAGACCTGCAGCAGAGCAGAACAAAAGCCTCCTAAAATTTTAATTCCTATTGGTTCCAGTCATTGTGAAACACTGTCATTAACCAGGCAATCAAACTAATTGAATACAGAAGTGTTAGCAATTCAAACAAGTGAGGAATTCACAGTGTGCTTTCTCTAGAAACCTTGGTGGACTCTTGGATGCTGTTGCTTTTGTGGGCAGTGGCTGGCTATAACAGTAACATGCCCTTTTTTAGGATATGTTTCTCCAGTGCTGTGTTCCCTTGAGGTAAACAGTCCACAACCCATGTCTTTTAAGTGACTTGTAAAGACTCTGAATAGCTTGTGACTATGGGAGATTAAAAAGCTAAAGCTGAGGCTGAAAATGAGAGCAAAACATGTGATTTTTGTAACATGTTCCTTGCGTACGGTGGCCAAGGACCACTGAAGATTTGGGGATTAATGTTATGATCATATGGTTCCCAATATAAAGGATTCCATTGATAGTTAGCCCAGAGTGAAGGAAGCAAAAATAATGAACAGAAAAACCTTTTTAGATGGGAGTCTGTGCCTCTGGAAGTGCACGGTATGGACAGTGTCTAGACAGAAAAGGTATGAAATACAAAACATACACTTGACCTCAGTTAAAAGGCCAGGATGAAACAATCACGACCGAAAGAGTGACATGGGGGAATTGCTGCAATTTAAAAGAAAACTGCTCCAGTAGTGAAGAAACATGGAATATGGGACACTATGTTTTAGCCTAAACAGGTACTAAAAATGATCCTGGAAAAAGAACATTTTTAAATTAAATAACAGTTTGATTCACTTTGCTTGATTATTAACATGTAAAAAAGCATTTTTAAATTAACTGCAAAGTCTTTTACCTGCCAAGGCATGGAGTCAGGACTTTGTATGTCTCCAGCTGAGATTACTAAAACACTTGCAGCAGGGAGCTGCATTCCTTCTGCCGTTTTAAGGAGTTAGGGAAATAGAAGGGAAACACACTACCATGGACGTGAGTGTAGAAAATTAAAAGGAGGAGGATTTGGGGTTTTTTTTAAGCTTCCTCCTTCATTCTATATCTCTTAAGGTAAGGCTTGATTCTTGGCATGGGTAACTTCACGTGATTCACCGACTGTCTTGCCAGTAGAAAGCATAGCCCTAAGGTGCCGTTTTCTACTGATACTTTGGGACCTTAGACTCTCTTAACCTCTTTCAGATTCTCTTCAAATTAACCAAATGAAAACTACAAAAATGTTCACACAAAACTCTGTGTTAAGCATTCAGCTGCCAAGAGGCAGTTTGAGGCTGATAAAAAATCAAAGCACCTACAGCAAAAGTTTTTAAACATTGGCTTGTTTCAGAAACAAGTGCCAGACTACTCTGCGCATCCATGTAGTGGTAGAACAATGAATGTTCATCAGTCACACATGAATTTCTGCAGCTGTTGAAAAGGCTGCCATCTTCGGGCAATGCTCTGTCATTGCACCCTTATTTTTGTGCTCGAGGACTCAAAATCCCCACCCTGACCGTAAGGTAAGCACAGTGGAATCGATCCCAGTCCTGAGCCAGCCATTGTACTAGTCTCAAATACTCTAAAGTGTGCTTTCTGACTGCATGTGACCCATGCACTTCTTGTATCTTGTGTTATCTTTTTGTTGTGCTTGATCTAAAGCATAAGCAAAACCTTTTTGCACTTTGAGCTTGGAAATAGAAGTGCAAACTCAAGAAGCAGCAGGCAGTTTGATCTCAAAACACTGTTCTCTTCTCCTGTTCCTTCCTACAGCAATGTGGGTAGTAATAAATCTTCCAGGAAAAAGGGGAGATTTCTTACTGTTACTCATGACTTACCTGACATAATCTCTAAAAACTCTATCTGAGAATGTACAGGGAAAACTTTAGGATGTCCTAACTACCCCAAGAGGTATCAAATTGCATTGAAGATTGAGTTGGATGGAGTAATTGCAAAGGGGTTTGTCAACATGGTGTGTTGACTTATTTTTTGTTGTATATTAGGGTCGACCAGGACCGATTGGGCTTCAAGGACCAATAGGTGCACCTGGACTTACTGGCCCAGAAGGTTTGCCAGGAGCAAAAGGTGAGAGAGGAGCAGTGGGCCCCCCTGGACCAGCTGGACAGAAAGGCGACAAGGTAGGCTCGACAGTGACTTTTCTGTCTCTGCAGGAGATCTATGGCCTTGTTTATATTTTTGAATGAATAAAGATAATCTTGGACTACCTGCCCAGGGACAAGAACACAACAGCATTTCATTAGTACCTTTAGAGAATTGCTTTTATTTTTGAATGAGAATATGGTTCCTAAAGCTGCTGAATGTTGTACCCATCCTGGTAGATGAACCACAACCAGATGAGTATTGCTATTTCAAGTAGTTTTTCACTCCACATGCCCCTGGATAGATGGGTGTTACTCACACTATGTTCAGAGAGACATGGAGCCGGTTCCTGTGTAGAAGATCCTGAGCTGGTGTCTAGAAAAGTAAAAGGAACGGGTACTTTCACCTTAAGGAAAGTTTACATTGTGCACCAGGCATGCATTCGCATTGTGAGTTCTGGGTTGCATGCAGAGGACTTAGATTCCCACCGCATAGGCCCGAGCGGTGCGTATGCTCCCACCACGAGGCCCGATAGAGGTTATGTAATGGGTTATAAAACAGGGATGTCTGATGTTGTCTGATGCAAGGACTGGGATGAGATTCCTACCCCTCTGCGGTTGGACAAAAGGAATGTTTCAAGGACAACAGCTTGAAAACTTGAAAGACAGAGGAAGTCCTGCATGCTGTGCCTGGTTTCTAAAATCTGAAGGAAGTCTGGGACATCAGCATTGGAGCTTGCATTCTGGGACTATCCCAGAGCATCTACTTAATGCAAGGTGCTCAGGTCCTGTGTGCAAATAAGAAAAGGCAGATAGTTTAGGTACCAGCACCTGCAGAGCACAGTTCATCTTCCATATTTTCACAGCTAGTGATAGGTGAGCTAGCTAGGTGAAAACTAGCTCAATTGTACTTCATATGCTGCAGTTACACCCTCTTCTCATTTAATATTAGTCAACACATTGGAGTTCTAGTCACCCTTTCTCATAAGACAAAGAACCAAGTAAATGAAAAATGATAACAATGAAAGTCATTGCTTCAGTGTTGCATTCATCTGAAAGGCAATGGAGGTTTCAAAACAAGGACTGAGTGCCGATATGAGTGATAGCATTTTCATAATTCTGGCAGATAATGCTGAAATTATTAAACTTGGATTTTGGATGACACAGAAAACCAGGGTAGGAACTGGCCTTTAATGATTGGAACCAATTTCCTTGCACTGAAAAAGTCCCTTGTTTACTCCAGACCTGCTGTTTCTATCCATTGAAATGGATACATATACAACACCAACATGCAATAAGATTCTACCTCTTTATCCCTCGTGGACGCAATATACTTCACCTTTCCAACGCAAGAGCAGTTTAGGCTGGATATTCTGCTTACACAGTCTGTTTTGCTACTAACCAGAGCAAAGCAGTAAAATCAACAAAGTGGTAATTACTTGCAACTCAGCCAGGGGTGGTCTGAAGTTAATATAGTGGTCTGCATATCTCTGGGTGGTGCTATCCAAGTATAGAGAGAAAAACCCAGAAGTCCTGTTGAAACTCTTGGAAGGTCAAGTGTGACACTGAGAGTTAAGCTTATACAGGATTGTTTATTTTCCTGGCATCTTGTTTTCCCCAGATGTGCAGTAGGAGATTGTATTTTTACTTTAAATTGCCTGATTAAAACTTTCCTGAAACACTCATTTGGCATCCAGTCAAGCTCAGATGCTCAGTTCCTATCTTCACTGACCCCTGCGGTCAGAGAGAATCTATATGAGATAGTTTGCTCCTTTTTGTTTTAAAAGCTAGAGTCCAGGACTGAAAATGTTGGAGTGAAAAGCATCTCACAGGTAGCTGAAATATATAGATCAATGAAGTGAAATATAATGTGCACTTTTTTTTCTTCAGGGCCCAATGGGAGTTCCAGGATTTCAAGGCATCAACGGGATCCCAGTAAGTCTGTATATGTAAATATAAATCAGCAGAACGTTAGTCACAACTAAAAGCACGTAAGCACAATGAGACTGTCCTAACACATGCACAGTGTATCCTGCAAGTGCTTGCTTCTCTCTGGAGGGAAATGGCAGTGTTTGTTAGTCTGCCTGGTGATCCCACACTGGTTTGTAAGAGGTTTGGATCATATTGTAGGATGATGGGAAGTTGATACGTATCAGGAATTGAGCCTGAGTTCCGTGAGGATCCACTGCATCATTGATAAGCTTTTCTTTCAGCACCGTGTTCTCTCAGCATCGTGTCTAGAAAACACCAAATCATCAAATCATAGACTTCTGTAATTGAAAGGGACCTCGTGCAGTCAAACAGCCGTGATCAGCTGTGCTTCAGGCTTTTTTAGTATGTGTTTCCTAACCAATTCTTAAAACCTTGTAGTGATGGAGACCTTAACTTCTATGTTAGAAAAGCTTTCCTAATGCCTAACTTCAGTCTTTCTCTCTGTAGTTTAAACCTCTTAGTTCTCATCTTACTCATCATGGACAGAGAGCAGATTGTTCCCTTTTACTTTGTAGTAGCCTTCTTGTATGTGATAACTGTTATCAGGTCTCCCTCAAACTTCTTTTGCTGTGATGTGAAGGAAAACTGATTAGAGCTGGGGCCCTCCTGACAGTCCCTGCTTCTCCACTAGGCGCTAGTTCTGGTTTGGATCTGAGCCTTTCAGAAACCTAAGACAGGAAAGAGATAATTGCTGCATTTTCCAGGTGACTGGGTTAGGTAACCACTTTCCCTGACCATCAGGAATTTTTTGTTTGTTTCTTTCATTCTTTAGAACTTTAACTTTCTAGTGACAGTTGTTTCCTTTACTATTCAAAAAATTATGTGTCTAGAGTGTTTTGACCAGCGTTCTTTTGCTTTTGTCTTCCCAGTTATTTTTGTAGAGATGTCTTACAGACACTTTACCGACACTTTACCTCCGGGGAATTTTAGCTAAGCCAGCTTTAGAAGCTGCCCCAGACTTTCTTGCTCTCTCTACACTATTTAGCTCATCCTGCTTTCTCCTTCTGCAATTAGAATTCTTTTTCTTTTCTTGATGACATTTTTCCATCTTCTGTATCCTTCTGCCTTCAGATTATGCTCACAGTCTTTCTCATCTTCCCTACTTCCTCAGCTGGCCAAGAGCTCCAACAGTTGAGCTATGTTTTCTTCCTTCCTATCAAAAACTGAATTGTTTTGATAGATTGGCTGAAAATGTACAGTTGGCCCTGTAAATGAGCTTGCTTGATTCCAGTTCCTTCCTAGCCCTTGTTCTTCTCTCCCCCTTTGCTCATCCTTGCCTGTTTTCTCTCCTGCTCTACTCCCTTGATGCTATTTTTTCCTTTTCCCACCAGCCAACTCTCTAGCTCTGAAAAGTACAAGCTGTTTCCATAATACTTAATTTAATTGAACACACTGTGGGAACATGCTGTTCTCAGGGTATTTTTTCAGATGAGGCTCTGGAGAAAGGGGATTCCCAACAAGGGGAGGCAGAGATACAGCAACAGCCATTGCCAGGTAGTTGGCAGTGACAGGCATTCCAAGGAGAGAGCAGGGGAGGTAGATGAGAGGATTCAAAGCCTCCAGTTTATGCAGATATACTCTGTCTGCTTTATAGTATTCTGCAGGTGGGCGAATGGGAGAGGCAGATTTTGCTGTTCACGAACAGCAAGGTGCTCACCACTGTGGCTCTTCTGTGCCAGAACCACAGGACAGAAAAAGGGGGAAGGGAAACTAGTTCACACTGTTTACATTCTAGCATTGAGATAAATGCTTCCAATCTAGGGTGAAAACAGCAACCACCACTGCTTGAGAAAATATTTGTGCTTTTGCCAGTTGCATTTCAGGGTAAGGAGTAGCTTAGGTTTGTCGTGAAATGTATACGAATATACACACATTATATGGATGTGTGAAATGCAGAGCAAAGGAGAGAGAGCATGTGTGTGCTGATACATGTAAGAAAGAAGTAAAAATATATTGCTATCTCTGCACAAGAATTAACATCTAAATATGAAGAGAGGTTCTTTGTAGTATGCAGGTATGTTAGTGTGGGCAGGTATATTTTAGTCATGGCCAAAGGACCGCGAGGCTGTGATTCAGAGGGGAACCCCACTATTGACTTTAAGGGAAGTGGTGTTCCACAGAGGTCCCTTAAGGAATGCTGGTTGCAAGTAAATCATGTTGTTGCAGCTGGCCTGACTAATCCCTTTAACCTAGTAAATACAGCAGCTACATGTGTTTATTGCTAGCCTTTCATGTCACACTGTAGAAGAAACCCTCAAATCCCTAGCCCTGCTCAGGAAGTTTATTTTTTCCTAGAGGACAAGATTCAAGGGCGCCTCTGGCAAAGGCTAGAACTGGTCCTGAGAGATTTATATAGCTTTCACGAACTGTCCAAAGAGTTCTAGAAGGAAATATTTCTGAGATAAGTGAGCCCTTGTCTGTACCATGAAAGCTCAAGCTACATGGAGAGGCAAAGTTCTCTATTTGTGACCCTCCTAGAGGAAATGCAAGCACTTGGCAATGGCTGTAAAAAGGCCACTTTGCCATAGCAATCCATGAAACTGCTTATCCAATTAGTTTTGTGTTCACCCTTAATTGCATTTGTTTCCCTGTTTTTAAATATTTGTTGAGCTCTCCTGTTGGGATCACCTTTGTGCTGTTTGGTTTAGAAGAGAGGCCCCTTGGGATCACAGTATCGGTGTACGAGCAAGAGTCAGATAAAGCAAGAGCCTAGATGAACAGTTCAAGTTTCCTTATCTGTCTCACAGGGAATGTCTCCTTTTGTGAGAACAGAGAGCACAAGTGATCTCTCCAGCTTGTGTTTTAACTCAAGTCTGTAAACTAGTCACCCTGCCATGTATAAGTAAAGCCTGTAAAAGTCTACTGCCTTAGTCAGTTGAGGTGCTTGTGCTGGATTGGCATATCTGCGAAAACAGGAGTTAGAGGAGTGGGAGCAGCGAAACTATTAACCACCAGATGAAAACAGCTCTTTAAATCACCATTTTAAATCCCTGGGGAAAAGGTTCATTTAAGCCAGAACTTTACAGCTCTCAAGGAAGTCAGTTGTGGGTGCTCAGTATCTCCTCAGGTAAGGTTCTTAAAACATTGTGAACTCTGAGAGCAGGTTAGCTAGAAAGTAGTAAATCCTGTGGATTTTTTCCTAAAGCAAAAGAGGCAGCATGTGTGTCTGTGTCTGTCAGTCTCTGTCATGCTTTGGCTCAGAACCACAGACATGATGCCATGGGGTTGAGTGACAGGGCCAGAGATTTATTTAACACACATAAGAAGTCACAGTGGTCAGCATACTTTATGTCCTCTCTTTGTGAGCCCTTCTCGCATATTAAGAGGATACCGAAATCCTTTGGGCCACTTACAGACTGTGTTGGTCCAAGGGTTAGGAGATCTCACCCAAAGCGTTTCCCAAGACATGAGGCCACCGGTCATCTGCCTGCCATGGGCTGGCTCTTGGCCAGCACTAAAGTCTTAGCAGCTTGGCTCGCTGTTGCCTGGCTCTGAGGGGCAGATGTTGGCTGTTCAGCTTCACTAAACCCTGCAGCTGGTCACCTTATGTTGTAACCAGATACATGTGCACTTGTCTCACATAGCTTCTGGTTTTGTTGATGCTGTGAACAAAGTGAAAGACCTCATAGACGCTGACCACTCTGGCCTCACTCTGCAGTCACAGCCTGTCCCATCAGAGATTTGCTGCTCTTGGCTATGACATCCCACATGGATGGAGGAGGGTGGGTTGCCACTGGTATGTCCCAGCTTTGGGAACCAAATGAAATAGTTTCTAAGAGACAAACATAAGATGCAATTAATTGGTGCTTCAGCCTTCTCCTGTCGCTTTACCAGGGCTTGGCAAGTCCCTGCTTGCACACCACATGTGGGTGTTTTGACAAACAAGCTTTAATCATCAGGGCAATTGGTACTATGTATGCAGTGGTGCCTGATGCTAATGCTTTGGGATGACTTCATTCCATGTCCTGAGGCCTTGTTTAATCTCAAATTTATACTTGTCTGGGTGAGCTGCCTTGATCCTGTAGTGGAGACACACTGCTTTCATCCAGTTTGCACCTTATTGACTGACAGAGAGCAAATCTGGGCTCTCTCCCCTTCTCTCCATTTTGTTGGCACAAATCCCAATGCAGTTGACAAATGAGCTGGACCAAGGAACTCATTTGGCTGAAAATTAACCCCATGAAGAAACAGAACAGTTATAGCTCTGCTGTGTTGGTTTCCTGCTCCGACTCGCCTATTCCGCTGGTGCTTATGCCAGCACAGGGAAGGGGTAGGTGTGAGTAAGCTGGAGCATGCGGTGGCCCTACCGGCAGCAGCTGAGACCAGTGATCAGCTTGAGTACTTACATAATTATGGCCTAAGTTGCTCTGCATCCTTGGGAAAGTCATTCTGCTACTGTGTGCCCCAGCTTCTCATCCGTAAAATGAAGATTATAGCATTCCCACATTTTTGCAAGGCGTTTTAAGATCCTTAGATAAAAGGCTTTACATTACTGCAAAGTTCTCACTGAGTTTGGTCAGAGCATATGCTATTGGCTTGGACTGGGAAGACCTTTAGCAACACAAATGTGTTTTGTTTTAAGTGTCAGGCATGAAGGATTGTTAATGTTCTGCTTTATCTCCATTTTATCCATGTTTATTTTTTTACTTTCCTAGTGTGAGTCATAACTTGTTTAATGCCATATCTTAAGGACGAATCTTTGGGATCAAACAAAAGTACTTTTGGGATGAGTCAGGATCAGGGTGTACAGAGGGGAGTGAGAGCACTGTCAGTTACTGATACTATCTCTCTAAATTTCATTTTTATTCATGCCATAAAACACTGTCTTTGAGTGCCACAGAACTAATTTCTCTGAAAAGGAGGGTAGAATAAGGGGCTGCTTGAAACCTGGGTAGTGTGACTGACACAGAAGTTCTGCCTTTCTGTGTTTTGCCTACACATACCCATAAGACACTGAAGAAAAAGTAACTAAAGTCTCAAACTTTAATCTCCTTTGCACCAGTACCATGCTAAGTAAACTCCCGACAAATTAATAGTGCTATACCAGGGCAAAAGAGGTGTGAAATAGAATTAGGTACAATCGTATCCTACTCTGCTTGATTAATAATTGACCACTACAAATACTTTCTTTTAAATGCTGTTAGTTTAATTAGGTCTTTTTTCCCAGTTGCTTTGCCTAAGGTTTTAAGTGTAATGTAACAAGAAAAGCTGTTTTGCTTGAATGGCCTGTTGCTGGAGCTGTAACATCTGTTGAACTATTAAAGGAAAGAATCCACACTGGAGAGGAAGAGAAGCCACTGAAACTTTAAGCAGATTGGAATTATAAATGCTCAGTATTGTTGAGTCTGCCTCTGCCCTTGTTTTCACATGAGCAACTTCCATTCCTGGTGTCAGGTGCACCCTTGCGTGCTGTTTCATACTGTGTTATATGCCATATATTTCAGACTGCTGTGGGATGAGTATTGCCCTTTCGGGACCTACTCATGCACAAGTTATGTACTTCAGAAAATTATCCCTTGGAGAAAAGGTAATTACATGAATGCAGCCAATGTTCTAGGATTTAAGCTTTGGGGAGGATAAACAATGCTGGCTGAAGAAGCTAGTTCTGTTGCAGTCTGTCATACACTGAACTTGAGTGGGAGTTGTGCGTTTCTTTCATTTTGTGTTACCATTTGGAAGATATCAGTTTTCTGGGGACAGTATTACTAATGAAATAATGCATCCTGACAGTCATTCTCTCTTTTTCCCCTCTACGCAGGGTCACCCTGGGCAACCTGGACCTAGAGGTCTGCCTGGCCTTGATGGCTGCAATGGTACCATTGGGAGTCCTGGCTTTCCTGGATCAGATGGGTTTCCTGGCCTACCTGGGCCACCTGTAAGTCCCAACTCGAATATAGTGTTTTGTAGTCACTATGCCAGGACTTGCTTTTCATGCCATTATTGGGTAAGTAACTCCCATAGTACTTAGGAAGAACCCTAATAGCCCTAAGTTTATTAGCATTGTTAGAGCTCAGTATCATTTTCTTACTGAAATTCCACTCAGAGGATAAAATAAAGATCCTGTGAATTCAGTGTGCTCCCACACCAAGTTATACCATTGTCATTGGCAGTATTCAAGCTCACTCAGAAGGAACCATGGTAAAATTAAGAACCATGAAGTGTCAAACATCTTCCACCTGGCCCATTTCAATTTAGTGGATGCTGATTCAGGAAAGGATGTTACCACATGTTCAGGTCTATGCATCAAATATTGGATGCCTTCCTTCGGGTCTTAGGATAGCCAAAAGCTTGAGCCTCACTGACTGTCAATAGGATTTACCTTTCAGGGTACGTGTTTTACTTTTAAAAACACTTTCCTACCAGGTTGGAGTTTTATCTAGCCTGCATTGGACACCTTAAACTTAGAAGTCTGATCTATTCATCTGGGGTCCTCTCTTACAGAGGGTGGTATTTGAGAGAACACTTCTTCCCCTCTACCTTTCAGGATTAATTGTCTTTGGAGATAGCCATTTTTCTGCATTGACTGTAGAGGAAGTGAAGGTAGCTGTGTCATGCTCTACACACTGTTTTAAGTGGGTAGGATTAGTCATAAGAACTCCGCTCCTAGATGGTTTTGGGAATTACAGTCTTTTATAAAAGTATGTGGTTATTTTTGAAGTGTAAGCAAAAAATATTTGACTTAATATTCAAATATTTGACAAATATTTGTTCACATTCAAAGCCTGATTTTACAAATATGGGCCATGTGACTAATCATACATGTAATGGAGCTCCTTTGCACGCGTATATGAAGAAGAGGAGAAAATACAGCTGGCTGATGTAAATAATGTCATTTGTTTCAGCATTTCTAAACTGTACTAAGACATCTTTACATGTCATCCAGACTTGAAATTCATATGATGTTGAAAAATACTGAAGCAATAAGTTCAAATTAAAGTACTACTTTCTAAAGGAACTTATTTACTCATACCTGCTGCTCAAATTTCTATTTTGTAATGCTTGTAGGATTACATTTTTGGCAAGGAAAGCTGCTTGGATCAGCCAACCCCTCTCAAATCAAGTTGGCAATCAAATGAAATAACGTCAGATAAATTGGATGAGATGATCAAGATTAAAATAAATTGAGTAAATCTAGTATTCTAATGGCAGCTTTTTCAGAAGATTAATGCAGTCTATCAGTTTTTTCTTTCACTGATTCTAAACAGAATTCAGTAATTTACAGTATTAAACAAAAGATAGAATCATAGAATGGTTTGGGTTGGAAGGGACCTTAAGATTATCTAGTTCCAGCCCCCCTGCATTGGGCAGGGACACCTTCCAATAGATCAGGTTGCTCAAAGCCCCATCCAACCTGGCCTTAAACACTTCCAGGGAGGGGGCATCCATAACTTCTCTGGGCAACCCCTTCCTGTGCCTCACCACCCTCACAGTAAAGAATTTCTTCCTAATATCTAATATAAATGTACCCTCTTTCAGTTTAAAACCGTTACCCCTTATTCTGTCACTACACTCCTTGATAAAGAGTTCCTCCCCATCTTTCCCGTAGGCCCCTTATAAGTACTGGAAGGTTGCTATATGGTCATCTTGAAGCCTTCTCTTCTCCAGGCTTAACAACCCCAATTCTCCCAGCCTGTCCTCATAGAGGACGTGCTCCAGCCCCCTGATCATCTTTGTGGCCCTCCTCTGGACCTGCTCCAACAGGTCCATGTCTTTCTCATGTTGGGGGCCCCAGAGCTGGACAGAGCACTCCAGGTGGGGTCTCACGAGAGCCGAGCAGAGGGGCAGAATCACCTCCCTCGACCTGCTGGCCACACTGCTTTTGATGCAGCCCAGGGTACAGTGAGCGCACATTGATGGTTCATACTGAATTTTTTCATCCACCAGTACCCCCAAGTCCTTCTCCACAGGGCTGCTCTCAATCCCTTCATCCCCCAGCCTGAATCTATGTTTGGCATTGCCCCAGTCCAGGTGCAGGACCTTGCACTTGGCTTTGTTGATCTTCATGAAGTTCGCAGAGGCCCACCTCTCTGATCTGTCAAGGTTCCTCTGGATGGCATTGATATGTGTATGAACAGGAGGGTTCCACCATGTCAAACAGATTCAAACAGGATCTTAAAAGTTGTTGAAGGTCTAAAATAAAAGGGAATTCTAATATAAACAGGGAAATACCAGAGAAAATATTTGCAGAACCTTGTTTTTCTAAAGCCGCAGGAAGCCTGAAGTTCTCATAATACCACAGCTTCTCTGACAAAGCTGCAGTGGTACTTTTGCAGTTTACTGGGGCCACGAGTTTCCCTTGTTCATTGTGCTGACTATAACTCCTTTAAAAAGTCAAATCAGTGTTTTTTCCAGAAATTTATTTCATAATTATTTTTTTTTTTAAATCAGGGTCATCCTGGCCCAAAAGGCCTTAAAGGGGAACCTGTTTTTGCTCAAGCCAGTCTTAAAGGAATGAAGGTAAGACTTGTCATCACACAGGAGAAAATGCAGTACAAGAAACACTGATGTCCTACAGGTTGCAGGGCTGATACTGCAGGTTAGGTTGCTCTTGATGTGTCCTGGGTATGTCTGAATGCAGAGCTGCGAAAAAGGCCTTATAACTTCATTAACGACAGCACAGAACTCTCAGAGCGTGGAATTGCTTGGTCTTTGCAGAGATTTTGTTCACCCCGTACTGCAATGCTGGGACATTGCTCACCCTGTTACTGTTCCGTGCAGTTGGTCGTCCTTCACTTGTCTCTGGAAAGCTAGCGCCATTTGTTTGTGGTGTCAAACCATGGATGTGAGGAATTTCTTGTAAGCTTGTCCTGACTTACATGAGGTAGCATATGTGTTTCTAGGTGGAGATGTAGCGAAGGAGGTGCCCTTCACCTACACATGGAACTTTCCTGTCACAGACATTTTTGCATGTGCCAGGTTGAAATACAGCTAAGGAAACTCATAAATGCATGTTAAGATTTCTACTGTGAGATCCCAGCTGCCTCCCGGTGTTTCTTGTACTGGGAGGTACTAGTAAGTAGTCAGTCATATTCTCAGTTTAAATACATGAATATCATATCCCACTCAGAGTATTCCATCCTTTGCTGCTGTGAAGTCAGGATTTAACTCTCTCTACTTAATAAGGGCCTCACCCTGAAATGTCTCTATCAAGTCTATAATTTTATTTCCTGTACAAAAACCACAAAGCATGGATAGACCATTTCAGTTTATTGTTCAGAACAGTGAACAGGGTCTTGAATATACTCAGTTAAACGATTTAGTTCTTTGTTGCCTTGTAATAAACACTCACCAACTTACCATGGTTTTGATTTTTGCCACAAGTACTAGGTTTGGAATAAATCTACGATGGATTCAGCACCTCTAGTGGTACTGAATTCTGCAATATTTAGCAGCTTAATGCTTCATTAAATATTAAAAATAGTAAGAAATTTATTCTGTCCTGTAAGGCCCTCACATTGACTTTGTTGGTCAAAATAAGAATTTTTCTATAATACTACCCACATTCTATACACTCATAAGTTGGTAAAAGTTAAATAGATCTTTATTAATTTACTTCAGAATTTATTGGAAATGCAGATAATTTTATATCATAATGACATACTTTTACATGTTTTATAGTGATTTTGTAATGAAAGTTTGTATAGTGTATTTTCCAGTGTTTTTACAATTAATACAAATTTTTTTTTCATGCCACTTTAGTTTCTCTTGTTACCCATATATAAAATGGTTGTAATTTCTCTGGCATTTTGGAATCTCTCCATTACCCAATTTAAATATGGAAGCACAGGTGTCAAAATATTTTTGCATTTAGACTTGATCTAATGTTAACTAACAGCAAATATTTCTATTTATACAAAACTTAATGTTCCTTATAGCTTGTTGCAACAACATAGTGTAATTTTTACATATGCATTTATAATTTTCAGGGAGAAAATGGTCTTCCTGGATTGGATGGAATTTCTGTAAGTTATTTATTTTGGGGAATAATGATTTCAAAAAATATTAAGTAGGTAATTTTTCTTGTATTGGTTCTCAAGGACACTTTCCAAATTAGTGGGCCATGTATTAACATGTGTGATACCAGTAGCATGAACGATTCCAGCTTTGTAATGGTATGAGTGGATCCACATTATGGTAGAAGTCATCGGATTTTTGCTATTATCTGTTCCATTTTTCCTTTTTCAAATCAAACTCCCTTCTACCTCTGAACTCTGTACCTTCCATTTTCAAAATACATCTAATAATAGGAAATGGACTGTTATAGTATTTAAATTGGCATACTTAATTAGGGGATGTTACTTATTGTTTCTTGAGACTCACTTTGTCTTTGGTTGGGGTTTAATGGGGTAAGTGCTACACATTCTGTATTTGTCCTATGTTCTCCTTATAGGGCCCAAAAGGTCTTCCAGGTCCAATAGGTTCTGCAGGCCCTATAGGATTACCAGGTTTGCAGGTAAGAGACCTCAGCTGTTGCACTTGTTGATAGAACAGTTCAAAATGTCGGCAGTTTTCCCTCCTTGCCTGTATTTGTGTCATGACAAGGAGCAAAAGTGTGTGGGCATCTAAAAGGACTGAGCACAGCTGACTTCAGGCATAGAAACCTTGAACTTGGATAGTTTTATCTAATCACAAGAGGGAAGGTTCTTCTCTGGAGCAGTGTTCAGAGCAGCAGTCATGAATGAGGGCTCCAGCAAAGCCCCAGAGCGCTGCCTCAAACACTACATTATACTATCCTGAGGACTTCCTTGTCTTGGGACTAGGGGGAATATGCTGACCTCTGCATGTTTGGAGCCTTTGTCATCATGAAATATGCTGAAGAGTTGCTTTTTCAAGACAGTTTCCATTAGGCAGAGGTAAAAATGAGTTACATGTTTGTTGCTTTTAAACTGAAGTTTGCCTTTAATTAACCACAGTACCAAAGGGCTGTGCTGTCTGTCATAAATATGAAGATGTGAAGATCATGTGTATCAGTTACTTTTGCTTTGGGGGCAAGAGATGAAAGTTCAGGTACCACTGCAGATCCCAGCACTGCTCCAATTGTGTGCACCCTAATTAAGTCAAAAGAAATAAAATCTCGATCTTGTTCACATTTAGGGTCCAATGGGTCCCCCTGGGCCACCAGGTCCAAAAGTAAGTACCTACCTTTCCTGTCTTCTTTCTACACCTGATTGTTGGCTTTTTAAACAGTGCTGTGGGCCTAGATGACAGTGATGCTGTTGTTTTATTCATCCATCATTGGGTTTTTTTCCTCTCTCAGGGTAACATGGGATTAGGCTTTCAAGGAGAGAAAGGAGAAAAGGTAGGTGAAACTTGTTCTGTTATGGAAAGAGCATGAATTAATACTCCAGTGTTCTGTCATAGCTTGATCCTCTATAAGGTGGCTAGTTTCTAGCATTTTCTTCTTTTCTTCTTTATTTTCTTCTCTTGGACTGATTGACAGTCCAAATACTAAAGAGTCTTGCTGGTTCGTTATCTGTTGGTACACAAAAAAAGGATGGGGGCTTTTTCTAGATGAAGAGGGAGAAGGGGAAAATCTCAATTCAGTACAGTATTTTCATGGTTATCGAGACATGAGGCCCTTAGACACATTTTGAAGCTCACTCTTTGGTTTCTTTGAACCCTCACCTCTTGTATTGAATTGTTCTACTGACTTAATTCTTTTTGGCTTCCATAATATTCTTTGGGTCAGCCAATGTGTAAATTATGTTCTTGCTATCCTAAATGGGTGTCCTGCACCCTGTGTGAGAATTTACACTGGCATGATGGGGCTTCTCAAGGTTCTCAATTTGGGACTTGATTCTGCTGCTGTTAAAATCAGTTCTCAGCATTCTACATTTCTAATTGTTTCTCATCTTCTTTCATATTTTTTCCCCAAAGTTTTTCTGTAATGTTTTCCTGGTGATTCAAAAGCTGAGCCTTTTTTTTCCCTTTCTTGCCGTGTTTTGTATCTGCAAATCTTCTGAAACAGATCTAATGTGTTTTGTTCACCTTTTTCAAATTTTCAATTTCAATGAAAAAAAAAAATTTTTTTTCAGTGTTCAAATTTTCAGTTTGATCTTTTGACTTCTATGACCAAACTCCTGTGCCAGCATTCTGGCACACATATATTACGTACATGGGATATAATTAGAGTGGCTTTTCTGATTCGCAAGCCACTTTCATCATAGGAAATGTGTTCTGCCTATGTTAATAGCTTCCTCTTTTGCCAACAGGGCGATGTAGGGTTGCCTGGCCCTCCAGGTCCCCCACCATCTACTGGAATACTGGAATTCATGGGATTCCCAAAAGGGAAGCAAGGAGAAAAGGTCTGTAAATTCAGTTTACAAACCCTCACCCTCCCCATGCTCCTTCATTTAAGGCTGAATGAAATTTCCTGGGCACTGAGGGCTATTATATTTCCAAATCAAAATAATTTTCTGTACTAATTTAATCTCCCAGATGGCTATTGAATAAAAATGTTCTTAGCTCAGAGCATTGTGGACCACTGGAGAATGCATACCTCTCAGGGGAGGGTTTTCATCATTAATCCTAAAAATAAATGAACTGAAGTTTGTTTCTGTTGGACCTGTGAAATTGTGTCAACTGAAGCAAAAAACCCAAATCCATTTAGAAAAATATATAAAAAGCTCCAGCTCTTTTGCTTTGGCTATGATGCACACTACTGTGAAATAATCAGATTTCTCTCCTTTACATTGTTATCCTGGCATTTACTGAGATACATATTTAGCTCATCAGTGATTTTATAAAGCTGTATGGATCTTGAGTTAAAGATTCTCTACATGCATTTAGGCATACTGAGTTAATCTGGGACCTATACAGGCTGTTTTGGGAGCCCAGTCTGAGCTTCCCTAAGCCCCTGCGTAAGTCACAAAAGATAGTGTCTTACTTGGTGGAGTTAAATTAGCATGAGGTGAGATTCAAACAAACGCCATTCCTTTTGGCTCACTCTTGAATTTGTAAGCAGGATTTGTGAAGACATTATGCTCTCTCATCATGTGTTATTTTGCTGCTTTCTGTGAAGTGCTATGCATTTTCAATTCCCTAGATGACTATATTTTGGAGAGGCTGGATCAATGGGCCGAGGCCAATTGTATGAGGTTTAACAAGGCCAAGTGCCAGGTCCTGCCCTTGGGTCGCACCAACCCCAGGCAACGCCCCAGGCCTGGGGCAGAGGGGCTGGGAAGTGCCCGGCGGAGAAGGCCCTGGGGGTGCTGGCTGACAGCCGGCTGGGCATGAGCCAGCAGTGCCTGGGTGGCCAAGGAGGCCACCAGCCCCCGGGCTTGTGTCAGCACTGGTGTGGCCAGCAGGAGCCGGGCAGGGATGGGGCCCCTGTGCTCGGCACTGGGGAGGCCCCATCTCGAATGCCGGGCTCAGGTTTGGGCCCCTCGGGACAAGAAGGACCTTGAGGTGCTGGAGCGTGTCCAGAGAAGGGCAGCGGGGCTGGGGCAGGGTCTGGAGCACAAGTGTGCTGGGGGGCGGCTGAGGGAGCTGGGGGGGTTTAGCCTGGAGAAGAGGAGGCTGAGGGGAGCCCTTCTCGCTCTCTGCAGCTGCCTGAGAGGGGCTGGAGTGAGGGGGGGGCTGGTCTCTGCTCCCAAGTCACCAGTGACAGGATGAGAGGAAATGGCCTCAAGCTGCGTCAGGGGAGGTTTAGGTTGGAGATGAGGGAAAATGCCTTCCCTGCCAGAGCGGTCAGGGATTGGCACAGGCTGCCCAGAGAGGTGGGGGAGTCACCAGCCCTGGTGGTGTTAAAAAAATATGTGGACATGGCACCATGGGGGCATGGTTTAGGAGGCCTGGGGGTGTTGGGTTGATGGATGGACTTGATGATCTTAGAGGTCTTTTCCAACCTTGATGATTTTATGATGCTATGATTGATTCGATATGAAATGCTTCTAGTTTGACTTCTAGCAGTGGAGGACAGTAGAACAACAGATCCCAAGCAGTGGTCTTTGAAGCCATGGGAAGTGGTCAGAGGCAATCTCTTGCATGCCACTGGCACTGTGCTGACAGACACTATATCTGGCACATAATGACACAGACCAAGTATACTTTCTAACAAACAAATTACAAGGCCTTACTTTAGGAGTCAGGAGTGTGATGGGTCAACTGGGAAAAGTCTTGCTTTCACAGGCACAGTGATTTATTGTGTTTGTCTTTCTTTTGTCAGGGTGAGCCAGGTCCTCGAGGATTCCCTGGAGACAAAGGATTGCCCGGCATGCCAGTAAGGACGGAGGAGTTTTTAATACATGCCTAATATGGGTTAGATGGTTCAGCACCCTCTGAATAGCTTACGGGGTCTCTACAGGAGTTTCTAGGCACCAGAGTACTTTGTAAATCTAATAAAAATGTCCACAAGGCTTTTTGAAGACTGTAACTGTAATCTGATAGTTTTTTGTCCTGGAAATGGAAAGAGGATAATGCTGTCCTACTATAGCCATTACAGAGCAGCCAGCATTTCAGTACATGCAATCTGTGGTTTGCAGAGACCTGCAAGTAGACACACCCTTCACATGGCCACTTGATGGCAGTGTTTCGTGATGTCCCACAGAGAGCTAGCCGTATTTAAAAAAAAAAAAAATCCATTTTTTTTCCTTTAGTTATGTCTAAACATGGTTTTTGTTATTTTACTTTAATGTTGTAAAGCACATAGAGATCTTTCTGTCTATATATATCCTGTTTTAAAATGGGCTGTTTAACATTAGTGCTCATAAACTCAGGAATGTATAGCATCTTGTCTGTATGAATCAAGAACAACAATTTATCCCTGGATTCCAGACAGCTATTTCCCAGCTTATAACCTTTTGTAAACACGGGTTATTTTGATAAGTTTATGGAATAAACATTTTGTAGAACTTCTGGCTAATAGGATAAATTGTTTGCCAGTTTCTTCAATGTACAGATGTTCTTAGCAGAAAGACGTGCAAGAAAAATCTTGCACAGTTTGTTATTAGCCTTCCTGGATGTGTTCCATTATGTGCATGTTTAGCTTTATGCATCACAAGAGGCCCATTGAAGCTGGTGGAGTTGAACATATGTGTGAACTTAACCACAGTCATAAGATATTTAAAGACTGAAGCCTGAAAATTGCTTAACTACTGTAACTCTTGCTGAAATTAAATCCTGATGTTCTACCTCTGGATTTGATACTTCTTGCTGACTGGGAAGACCACCAAACATTTCCAAATGTTGAGCGTGAAATGCTAGTTTTGTGTCATTCTTAGGCTTTAGAAATGAAAAAGGGTGCTCTGAGCACTCCCTTGAGCTACTGCTGTTAAGAAATGAGATTTGAAATAATTTCTAAACACAGACTACAATACAGAGTAGCAGTGGTGTGACCTTGCTGTTTATAGCATGGGGTTAACTTGCATTTGCTACTGAGAGATGTGCCATGGTTTAAATGGATGGAAGTCATGGTAAATGAAGAAAGTAATGTACTGCACACACTGCCAAGTCTGGTTGATACAGGTTTTCTTTCTGGGGCAAAAGAGTCCCAGCAGAAACAGTCAGTTCCCCCTGTCTCTCTGTTGTACTATTTTAATAGATGGCTTTGTGCTCACTTTGTCTTAGGGCTGTGCTGTTCAGTTCCAAACAGATCACAGATTTAATGCTGTTGTTTTTCCTCAGGGCTTTGGAGGTGTTGGAGAAAAAGGAGAAAAAGGTGTGCCTGGCTTACCGGGTGGCAGGGTAGGTAACTTCACAGTGTCTTTAAATGCCTGTTCTCAAACACATGAAGCGGACCTTTCATCAACAGAAGCGTTCCTGAAGCACGTAGGAGTCTCAGGCATAGGACTGGGTCCCACAGTAGCTGGCACCATACAACAATGGAACCAGCAGATAGTTCTTATCGCAGTAAAGTCTCAGATTAAAGGTGAGATGAAAGATGTATACAGACAAGGCAGTCCGAGAAAATCATATGGAAGTATTTAGTGGAGGTCTTGATACTGCAGGGCCTGAGTTTTTCCCAGTTTTTCTGAAGGCTTCACAGAAAAGGAAGCTTGCAGAAGGTCCAAATGAAGATAACAAAGAGGCCTTGCAGCGGCTTTAGGGAGCTCTTAACCACTGCCAGAACCAGCCATGAGAGAACACAGATAGATATTTGGGGAAGAAATGGGCAAGATGACAATAGATGTTGGTCGAACTAGTCAATGAATGTGGGATTTAACAGCATGCTTGATCACATGCCAGCCATAGATTCTTCAAACCAGCACGACCCTGCAGGGATGTGCTTTCACATACACAACAGGAAAACCAAGGCATTCTGTTCTGTGTGTGAAGAATAAGTTGTCAAGATAAAAAGTCTTGATTGCATTTAGTTTCATGGCTCTATAATTACAAACTACCTACCTACCTTTCTAGTAAGTTGAGACACCATGACTTATTTAACTTGGAACGCCAATTAGAAAGACAATGGCTAAAGAAGATAATACATCTTTTGTCAGTTATTCTGCTGAATTCTTTCAGTTATGGTCGTTGATATTTGGGAGATATGAAAAATCAGTGGTAGCTTCTCCTCTTGAAAGTTCTACCTTTTCATTCTTTGGTGCTGAGATATTTGGAGCCTGATATAATAAGACCAGACTGAGATGGAGTCTCTGAAAGTTAATGTTTTTCTTCTGTTCTAGGGTCTTTTGGGAGGTGACGGATTTGATGGGATTCCAGGGAGAAAGGTGACATTTCTTTTATTTTTTACTGTACTTTCAATTACAGAAGCCATCTAGCTGCTTAAGATCTACTGACATCCTTATCTAGTGGCTCCAAGTTCTCTGATGGATGAATGCACCTGCCTTATTGAACTAGTGAGAGCTAACTAGAAAGTCCACATAAAACTCTAGATCCCTTTAACTGTCTCTCTAGTTATCCCTACATATTCAGAGGACCACCTCCACAGATTGGAAATTGTAAATCCCCTCCTGGAACCATCAACTCTCCTGCTTTTCCCATTTTGGGGGGTGGAAATGGCCAGGTGATCAAATGGCTAAAAAGGTGTTAAAGCACTTCCACTTGCAGATACAGCAGTGGAAGTTGTTCAGGAAAGCAACTTTCAGAAACACAATTTTCATTTTGCAGCCTGGAATTCAGTCACTTGCTTTTATGTTTTGTTTTATATACGTCCTTTTCGAGATATCCTGAAGATTATGGTATCTCCGATATAACCTAATTTGTATCTATATATTAAAATTATATGATTAAAACCAAGCTTTTTAAAACAAGTTTCTCAGCAATACTGTGTATGGGCTATATTGGGGCCTGCAGCTGTCCAAGATTTCAGAATCACAGGGAAGGTTTAAAGTTAACGTTCCCTGCTCCTGAGCTCTTGGAATATCCCATTTTGTCTGCAGTGGCAGTGGGATTTGCAATCCATACTGGGCCACGCTGAATGTTACCCAAGAGAAAACAGTGGATCACTTCTGCGTAGATTTCCAGTCACACACCCAGAAGGGGAATTTTATGTCACTGAGAACACTACCAGGAAATGGAGAGCTGGATGTCTCAGTATCACTTCAAATGTTTTGGTGCCAACAATTTGGTGGAGGGGAAAGTGTGGGGGACAAGGAAAATAATGTTCTAAACTCCTCGCTCCACAAGTATTTCTATGGTTCTGTGAGAACTCCAAGGTGTCCTCCTGAATTGGACACCCTCATGCTTGCTCACAAGTTCTCACCATCTTTACAGCATAAGGAGGCCTAAAGGAGCTCTGGTATTTTGTAAGTGCTGAGAAACTGATGCCATCATCAGTTTTCTCTTTCTTTATATCTTCTGCAAATGTTCAGTAGGAATATGAATTTGGTTTGTGATTCAAGTCCAGGCACTGCAGATGTCTCAGCTGACAAATAATGCCATTGTCTTATTGTCTCACTGTGTTACAGTGTTCCCTTGTGTGAATTTGCAGGGTCATCCAGGTACTCCAGGCTATCCAGGACTGGATGGAGTTGAAGGCATGAAGGTAACTTCCCACATGAAAATACTGAAGCATTGCTTTTTAAAATATATTTGCATGAATAAATAAGCATTGTTGCCACAATCAAATCTCTACCTCTGTATCACTGTAATTTTCAGTATGTTTCAGTTCCTCTTTTATTTTATTGTTAAGGATATAAATGAGTGGTTGCTGAAGTATGAACATTGGAATGTTTTAATACCTCTACAATGTTCATTTATGTAACTTCATGACTTGCAGTTGTAGGTGCAGTCTCTCTGGTCTCCTTTGTCCTTACACCAATGCCATACTTACTGGACAATTGAGGCAAGATTAGATGGAAGGAAGTGGATAGTTGCCAAGGCTGTCTGAAGTCTTAGGTCTCAGATCTACAAGTATTGGCAAGCCTGAAAAGAATGGGTTCAATTTCTTGAACTGGAGATAGGCACCACATAGCAGACATTTTCTAGGTATCTCACAACGTGGGCCATCAGACATCTGGAAACTGAGTGGAAAATGGTTGGGTAGTAGTTTGCTGTGAAAAGCACTTACCTGTGGCCAAGAATGGTATATGGCTGGCAGACATGTGAAATGCAAGGACTGAAGGGTTATTTTTGTGCAGAGCACATGGAAGAAGTAGTAGTTCAGGTTTACGCAGAGAGGGGTATTACTGGAAGAAGCAACTGAGTGCACTGCCTTGGCTCACTGCATGGTGTTGATATGATAAATATGACTGCAGTTTGGACAACAGTCAGATTTTGCACTTGCTGTTTGGAAGAGGATTTGGTACTGCATTAGTGTGACAGGAAGAAATGATACTGCAGTTTGTCACAACTTGCTTGTTCTACCTGGGTGATCGTATGGATGAATCCATTTTCCTGGAAGCTCCTAGTATTGAAATTCAGGATTCCAAGGCAACAGAGAGCTGCAGTGATGAATGCTACTAAAAATGGTTATGTTCATAGCAGCTCTCGCTTTTACCGCAAGGTGAACAAATACAGTCTACCTGGTATTAGTCAATACGCTGATATGATAACTGGTCTCCAGTACACATGGTATATACACGTCCATGCTTCCTGTTGAGGTAACAGATGCCTTCAGAGGACAGCTGGATAGTAGCAAATACTTTATGTGAAGCAGCCAGCAGTTTCATCAGACAGGAAGTAGGTAAGTCAGGACAGCAGATGATTGTGAATAACAGAGCAACAAAGTGAATTCTTCACCAAGACAAAGAAGGATGGTTAGTCAGTGAATGAGCACAGATGTCACTGCCACAATTTCCTGACAAGCAGCCTTCCTCTCCATCGCCCATCTGAATGTGGCATGAATCTGTTTTTTCTACAGGGTGAATTAGGTGACATCGGTCCCCCAGGCCCTCCTATCATTATTGACAGGGAAGGTGTAGTCATTTCAGGTACACATTTCCATTTTGTTTTGGAACTTGTCTGAAGCACTTTTTCTGATCAAGCTTCCTTCTTCCTCTGTTTTACCGCTTTTCCACATTGTGTATTGTGTCTAACCCATCCCTTGTTATTTCTCCTTTAATTTCTGTATTGTTGGCATACAGATATATTCGGTCCCATGTTTATAACTTTAGAGTTTACAATAAACCTTTCATCCCCACATTGCAGAACGATACGTTTCAAGGCAGAATGAAATTTAGTGCCTGGGAGGCTGACTGTGTGCGAGCACGGGGAAGTGCTGTGTTTCTGCCTGTGTGTCTGTCTTCACTGTACGAAGGAAAAATGGCTTCCTCGTGTTGCTGGGAAATGGGTGCTCTGAATGTCACTCTGCTATTATTTGTCGTTCAATGTGGTAAGAATATTGTTGAGAATATGAGCTTAATTAATGCCACAGCTGAATGAGGCCTGGATGGGAACAGTATCTGAAGTTATAAAGGTAAGGGGACGAATTGTATGATCTCTCCTTTTCTTCATCCTTCACAAGCAGTCAAGTTTGAAACAACCTCTAACAGGTCAGGAGGAACTTCCCCATTATTGTTAACTTTGGCTAACAGGCTTACTGCTAACGGCTTTGCAACCTTTGCTGTCAGTTGGATCAGTGGCCACCGGCGTAGTTGACTGAACAGAGTCTTTCAGCAGAAATTCTCATGAGATTTTCCTCCTTGTTTTTCTGTATTTGCCTAATAGGTGCCCCAGGTGACCCTGGAAACCCAGGAATACCTGGTCCTCCAGGAGAGGAAGGGATCAGTGGTTTACCAGGCCTTCCAGGAGCTCCAGGCTTTCCAGGCCCGGAGAGAGGTAAAGCAGCTGCTAACAGTGCCCTTAGGCTCTTTTCTGTGTTTGTTGCTGAGAAGACGCTGGGTAGTGGCCTGGAGATGGGAGAAGGTGTTGGAGCAAGCCTCTCCTTGCTCCTTCAGCTGGCTGATTTGCAGATTGCTGTATGAGACATAGGAGGCAGGGATGACACACAGGGAAACTAAGTATGTTGACTTGGATGGGGGCAGGATTAGTCCCACAATGATTACAGCCCAGGCAAGTCTCCAGGTGTGAATATTTGGTGTAGCAGTGTACACAGGAGGTTGGTGGTTTGATTTCCATTTCCAATTAGTTGATTGGCAGAACCTTTCCTACATCTTAAATAATAGCAAATGTTTTTGAAAATTATTTTTTAAATGACTTTCCATATTTGCAATGGAGAGCTAACAGATTGGCTAGATAAACTCACTGTAGGTAGAAAGATGGGACCTTTGTCCCATCAAAGATCTCACTTGGAAGTTTCTGTTTCACTTGAATGTCATCTGTGAAGTCCTGGTCTGCAAAGATCTAGAGGGTAGGAACTACTAAGAAAATTATCTCACTCAAAAGAAATCAGAAAATAAATAAACCACAGTCTTACATAGTTAATTGTCTAGCTGATCAGTGGGACTCAAATGCAGCCCTGTGAAGTTTTATAGATGACCAAAGGAGAGTGTAAATGGGAGCCAGTTGGTGCCTCCGACTAATATGTTGTGTGCAATTATATATTGCTCTGTGCTAACGTGGTTGCAGCTCAGGGCACAACAGTAATTTCTGTAACATTAAAAATGCTAGAATGTATTTGCTGCTGGAGAGCTGCTCATTGTGTCATTGTTGTCTAGATGGAATGGGCCCTGGAGGGTCTCCAGGTATCCCAGGTGTGAAGGGTGAAGTGGGAGAACCAGGAAGAGCAACGATTGGATTACCAGGCACTCCCGGCAGAGGTGGTTTGCCAGGTCTGCCAGGAGCACCAGGTTTGCCTGGCTCACCACGTATGTATATTTTTAACATCTATTTTTATATTGGATTCAGAGTGAAACAAGACAAATAATTGTTATATTTATTTCTTTGCCAGTGAGGATTATTCATCTGTAAATCTTAAATGTTTCATTGACACCTCATTGTGATCATAACTCACAACCTTAAATATATATATCAGCAGTCACTCCTCTGAAGTAAGAAAATACAGCTAATCGTTGTTAAAGTGGTAGCCTGAGAGACTGAAGCACAAGGTTGTGTAGACATAATTTATGCCACAGAGGACTTTAAAAGTCTAGGCTAGTCTCCTACTGGCTTAGGTAAAGAATAGACCATGACCTTATGAGCACCTGGAGTAAATGTCTAGTCTTGTGAGTAGGTATTTTGGGTACCAGGAGTCAGACAGGATGCCTGAAGAGACTGTTTTCAGATGTAAGGAAATGTGATTTTATTTTTACATGTTTGTTTGTATAGATGCCCTGATTGGATTAACTATGCATTGTTTTGTTTTCCTCAGAAATTGAGTGTTACATGAAAAGGATTGATTTTACACAAACCTTGTGTTTTACCATTCTGCCATGAACAGAGTTCAAACAGCCTGCTTTATTTTGGAGAGCCAACCTTTCAGAACAGGGCATGCTCCAGTGATGGAGCCGATGAGCATGGTCTGATGAAATTATTTTCTGTGGAGAAGAAATAAGTGCTCTCTTATCAATAACTGTTTGCTAGTCAAACCCGGCTCATTTTTCTGCAGAGTCTGTAAAGCTCTTGTAGCTGTTTTTAGCTGATGGTTGCAGTTTGTTTCCATGGAACATCAGATGGGTGCTGGTCAGCACTCCGTCTTACTGTTGTCACTGAGGGGAAGGGTTTTCAGACACAGTAGTTTTAGATTATGTTAGATCACTTGCCACTGCTGTTTCTGTCACTCATGTTTCATTCTGTTCAGCGTATCAAGAGATGTAGAAAATAATCCTACAGTTATAAAGTGAGGGACAGGGAAAGTCCCCTTAACCTTTTGGCCATTTAGTCTCTTTCCTGAGCTTTGGCAACTTAATGAGAAGTTGAGGAGCTCTGCAGAAGGCAGGTAGCCCTGGGGATGACTCTACCTACCATGCCAGCAGCAGCAGAGACACTGCTTGTATATGATAGCTTCTGTGCCAACAGAAAGGGCAATAGCCAGTCATCACAATCACCGATTTGCCCCTTCAACTTCTATCCATATGAGTCTCAGCTTCTCCCAGAGCTGTAAAGGCACATCTGCCATGAACCAAGTCATTTACCCTTCTTTATACAACCTGTTCACAGTTTGGTTAGTTCTTCGGCCAACTGTTAAGGCTCTGAAAAAGTGCAATGGTCGAGCAGTAGAGGAATGAATCTCTGTTGCATCCACATTGTGAGAACTTTTGCTTTTCTCTGTCAGAAGCTAAAAGCAAACATATGGCAGAGGATTGCAGCCTGTGATACCAACCGACTTCCATCTCCTTGTGTAACTTCCACAGCTGCCGTTTGATCCAGTGCCATTTCTGTCAGTTGTATAACTGACATTATAAGTAATTAATGAGATGGAAATCTAGCCTTCTCAGGGCTCTTGCTTGCCTTCTTTCCTCATATAGGCCCTTCATTCCCCTCAGACACGATCCTGGATGGAAGGATTGGGGCCCCAGGGGAGCCTGGACAAAGAGGGCTGCCAGGAGCTTTGGGTCCAAAGGGGTACAAAGGTAATTGACTCTTGTTTTGGGAGGGCCTTTTAGCAGTTGTTGGGCCTCAGAAAGATATTTACACATGGTTAATATCCTAAAGGATGAGGTGACAGGGATTTATGACAAATCACAGGAGGCTGAGATGGATTAAAGGAGCCGAGAGAGAGTTGTGCCCAGTACTGCCAGCAAAATCCTATTTCCTACTTCCTACTCTGCTCAGGCGAATAAGCAGATAAATATCTCATACCCAGAAAATTAGCTAAGTTAGTTATACTTTAAATCTATAAGACATAATAAGCCTTAGAAATAAAATTTTGTTCATTGCTTTTTGCAATATAGGCTGGAAATGACAGAGGAACTTCATTTTATTGTCCTCCGTGCTAAAAATGATGAGAATTTGGGTCTTAGTGCGTGACAGAACCAGTGGCAAAAGCCATGGTGACACAGACATCACTGTGCTTTGTGATTGTTTGGATCCATGACCAGTTATGATTCAGGGAAGCATAAAGATATCCAGCTGAGGGTCATTTGTAACCTGCTGTGAGTAGGGGTATGGATTTGCTTTCTCTGACATCTCTAACTATCTCTTCAAAAAACCACAAGACTTCTGTCCTAAAACTCTCCTAAAACCATCTGTTTAGGAGAGTCTAAACCTTTGGGAAAAGGCCAAAAAGTGCTGAGGTTCATGCTGCACGTGATAATTTGATGATGGGCATTGCATAGAAATTAACCTGGACAAAACCTGAGCTCCACTTGCTTGACACTCTCATCTCCTGAGCAGAGTAGGCAAAAAATCAAATCATATGGGAATGGCTTTGTCCTAATTGAATCAAATACTGCTTTTGGAGCTCTTGCAACTGAAAAGGGTCTTAATCCAAATGAAACTGAGTTTGGAGTGTTGACTGTATTTTCCAGGAGAGGCAGGTGATTGTGCTTGTGATGGAGGAGTTACACGAGCTGGTCCAAAAGGCATCTCAGGTCTACCAGGTCCATCGGGAAGCCCTGGTGTGCCTGGGATTAAGGGCATTGGTGGAGACCCAGGCACTGTGGGTGCACCAGGACTGCGGGGCCCTCCGGTAAGCCGGGAAGAGTTTAGATTTGTTGTCAAAATAAAGGAGAAAAAGTGCCCGTGTGCAATTGCTGGTGCTGACTGTAGTGAAAGACAATCACAGTTTTTTGCATAATTCATCTTACTTGTTTGGATTAAAAAAAAAAAAAAGGCAGCCCAGATACTGATCTGTGGAAAGAATCTGAGAACAGAGAAATTATCACCTATAAAAAATGGGAGAAGAAATGGTTCTTAAGTTCTGAGAACTGCACATTTAGCAGTCAAGAGAGAAATAGTAACAATTATTCATCCCAGGACTTCTTGGCCGTAGGCGTACATGGATTAGACCCAGGGTTCTTCCTAAGCGAGGGCTGGCTGGGGAAGCAGATACACATCTGCATGGAGAGAAGACCTGAAATATCAAATGGTGAAATCTTTCCACACCATTGCTCATAGCTATAAAAACTGTGTGCCATAAATACAGTCTCCTTCTCAAATGCTATATGCTAAATACGTCAGTGAGAGTTGAGCTGTGTTTTTTATGAAACAGCAAACACAACACACAGCACTTTCCAAAGTGCTGAGCGCTGCTCATTGGCACTATTTACTTTTGAAAATAGTAGTCCGTAAAGATACCGGTCTTTTGTCTTCAGGGGATATTTATCAGCATCAGTAAATGCAACACACCAAGTCATAGGGAAGAAGATTCAATACTTGGACCCTGTTATATCATGAGTAACGTAATACTCTCAGATGCCATCCAAGATTGCTGTCACCGTAGTGCTATATACCAGGGTTTGGCTTGCCACTGTAATGCTGTAGTGACTTGGTTGAAACATTTGGAAATAATCAAAGCTCTTTTTTTTTTTTTTTTTAGTGTAATGTATACAATAGGAAACCCTGTGGAGTTCTCTCGAGCTCCAGTCATTCTGTCCTGACCTCATATGACATTTTTAAGAAGCAAAGCTTTTTCTCTGTGTGTTCATATTCCTGTTTTTTTCTTTTGGTCTGTAGGCTTTGGCTGGTCAGCAAGGTCTTGCAGGCCTTAAGGGAGAAAAAGGGGATTCATCCTATGCAACAGGCAGAGGTGCTCGTGGGGACCGTGGTGCAACAGCACCCAGAGGACCTTCAGGCATCCCGGGAACCCCTGGCAGGGATGGACTCCCAGGCTTGCCAGGCCCACCAGGCCCTCCAGTAAGTTCAGGTTAATTTAGCAGCAGTGCTTCAGAATTGGAATAAGGAACAGAGACAATAGAAAGGCCTGGCTTACTAGTCCTGATTAGCCCCATGGTAAGTCTCCAAATACATATGAAAAGCTCACAGCCCCTGAGCCCAAATTTTTGGTCAGGATTAATAATTGGCACTGATTATGCCTCTGGCTACTCAGTCAAAAGATAAAGTTCCAATAGTGGGGTAGAACCTAATGTTGTTTTACGCTGTGTCCTAAAAGATAAAAGACTGTAGGCATAGTTATGAGTCAAATCTTGGAACAGAAAACTCACACCAAAATCTTCTTAATTAAAAAGAAAGTAAATGCCTTTTAGAATATGTAATATTTACATTTTGGCAAATACAACATAAAATGTTACTTTTAATAGTCATTGAGTTTTCCTGCATTTTGAAATAATGATGGATAATTTACGGTGGTTTTCACGTACCTTCCCAGGCCCATCTGAACCTTGCACAGAACCAATCAAATTCTTATGCATCTGTTAAAATGGTAGTGGTGTATATTGTTTCTACGTATCTTTGATTTTCAGCTGTAATTGTCTTTGCTGTGCACAGGGTGATGGTGGGCTAGGTTTCCCAGGTGAAAAAGGACTGCCAGGATTTCCTGGCTCCAAGGGCCCTCGTGGAGAACCTGGTTCTCCTGGCGTTGGATATCCAGGTCCTAGTGGAGCTCGTGGGCCGCCAGGTGACCCAGGAATAGATGGTTTTCCAGGACAAGCAGGACTTCCAGGCCCTCCAGGTAGGTGTCGCTGGGTCTGCTGTTATTTGAAGAGGTGCAAAGCTGCTACACATCAAATAGCACTCAGCTTACTGCTCTGCTTATAGCCAGGCCAAAAGATTGCATTAGATTAGAGATTGCTCGTTAAATTAATTGAAACTGGTTTCTGGGCTCACCAGATCTCACACAGCTGTCACAGCTTTCTCAAGTTGTCTTGCTCAGGAGGACACAGGTAATGAGCAACAAATATTCAAACAGTACTCAAATACTGAGTGTTGGATGGAGCTACTCACTGACTATCACTGGAGAACCATTTTACACCAAAGGTAATTAGGAAGATGGATAAAATTAGGTTTTTAAAAAGCATGGCCTACTTCATTGTCCATGTGAAAATAGTAGCTCACTGGTATCTGAGACTTCTGATTCAGTTTTCTGAACTATTATTATTATTGAAATACAAAATGCTCCAAAATTTTTTAAGAAACTGTAGTGCTTTGTGTGTATGGGCAGGCGTTGGTGAATAAGACATTGTCATGGCAGTCAGGTATGGAGTTCAGTTATGACTGGTACAACCAGCTCTGGGCTGTTTACTTCCTGAGGCACTACAGTTTGGCTCAGTTGGTATGTCATTATATGTACCTAAAGCATACCATAACGACAAGTGATAAAGTCAGTAGATGTAGGTTTGATAGTGTTTCATATATGATGTTTTATGTCCATTCTCAGAGCTTAAAGTGAGTTACATGGAAAGTCATTTGTCTGAACATTTATGGAAAATGTTTTCAGAACAAAATGACTACAGAGACCTAGTCCCGATGTCTTGATTCCATGTCAGCCATTTAAATATAATTTAAGATAAAGAGTATTTTTTTTCTTTGCTGCTGCTGATTTTCAATGTATTTTCCATTCTGTGTATACTTAGGCTTGTAACTCTGTCAGTATCAATAATGCAGAACCAATA
Organism: Phalacrocorax carbo; assembly: GCF_963921805.1. Taxonomy (NCBI): domain Eukaryota; kingdom Metazoa; phylum Chordata; class Aves; order Suliformes; family Phalacrocoracidae; genus Phalacrocorax; species Phalacrocorax carbo. The sequence continues at coordinate 19,912,035 of NC_087523.1, read as the reverse complement.
ATACATCTGCAGGCATATTTTTGTTGCATAGGTTTCTGGGCTGATAAACTGGTGTTCTGAGTTTAAAAACCTTGGCAGTAAGACCACTGCAGTATGAGGAGTTGGCAGAGGACTCTTAAACCCGGAGGGAGGTGAGAGCTAGGCCAGAATAGCCCTGGGAAGGTTGCACAGACATGCTGGATGGCATGTTACCTCACATCAGTGTCATGCTGAGTTGTTGTTATGGGGTGAGGAGACAGCTAGCATTAATGTCCCCTGGAACAGTCTGCATAAGCTTTTTTTCCAATTCAAGTCACATGCTAAATGCTAAAAGCTTTACTAATTCATAGCTATGAATGCTTACATCTTTGTTTGGTAAATTGTCTCTTACAAAATCCACTAAATTAAAATTGCATTGTAAGATAAGTAAAAGTAAAATGCTCTGTGCATGATGTGAACTCTAGATATTCTGCGGAGCACATCAGAAGCCAGCTTATTATGAATGCTACATCAAAGCTTTGCTAACAATGACTGGTCCTTTGTAGAAGAGTATCTATAGTCAAAATATGTGGGAAAGTGTGAATAAGTCATTAGCCGGTTCAATTTGTACCTCCATAGAGATGTGTAAGAAAATTTGTGAATGCATCATTCCCGCCGTACAAGGAAATAATTTGTGTACATTGAAAGACCCTTTGATAGTGTAAGTTTCATCTAATATTAAATAAATGTGGGTAGGTGGAAGAAATAATAATTTCTTATACTGCCCAGAGTGAAAGGCCTTATCATGAAAATGAGTAAAGACATTTAAAAAGAGGCTATGACCTACAGAAGTTGCCACGTCAAAATCACCACTTAGGAATTTTGCTCGAGTTCATGCCATGTGGAGTAAAACAGGGTGAAACAGTCTTGCTTTGGAAAAGTCTAACTCAGTATTTTATAAAAAGCTAGGCTGATTTTACCTGGTATTATGAGATTACTCAAAAATTTTGGAATTGCTCATAGTTCACTTTTATGTCTGACATGATGGTTTCATACTTGTTTAATGTCCTTGATACTGGGATATTATTTTGTAAAGTGTGATAATGTAGGGTATTAAGTAGCTGGGGAACACTAAGTTTTGCTTATATAATTTTTACACTAAGTCTTGCTTACATCATTTTGCAAAGTGCACAAGGAAACAGGCCTAATTGCATTTGAGTTATCCTCACGTGAAATATCCATTGTTCAAGTATTCTGCTGCTGGCTAATAAAGTAAAATACAGAATAGGCTATTGTACAGAGTTGTTTTTGCAAAACTCACGTAAGACAGTCCTTAAAGCCGTGTAATGTGAGTGCAACCATATTACTTAAACTTCCCTTTCCATGCCAGCTGCTGCCCTGAATGCTTGCTTTTTGAAAAAGTATTGTTTCTGAGGACCTCAACTTTTTATTTTTAAAGCATTTGGCATCAGGCTCACACAGTATCACAGAAGATCAGAACTGGAATTTTTATTTTGTGTCCCCACCATTTAACTTTTACTTTATCAAAACACCCTGTCAAAGTGTACCCAAGTGCAGGCACCAATGTGTGTGTTCTGTCTTGCAGTCATGGTGTTAGGTGCCCATATCCATTCAAGCATAAATTGGATCATGGGTATTTTAGTTTTGAACCTCTGTTCTTAAAGCTAGTGCTGACTATAAAGATGAATTGCTATCACAGATGAAAATAGAGCAATCTTTGACTTTGTGTATGAATGGAAGTGTTATTGCAACTCTGTAGATGTTGTCATGAGTTTAGTCATTTTTAAGTTAATTTTGCTATCAGTGAATGCCTTATGTCAAGATAAAAGTAATGAATTGAGAACTGATCTTTGGTTCTCTCACATCAAAATAGAAAATGTTCTGATGTTTCCTTCAGAATTTGCGATGCATCTCAATACATGAGTAGATTACACATCCTGGGGAATGCATTCCCTCTTATTCTCTGCTACATCCCACTTTGCACATGAACCTCACTTGTTTCTTTACACTAGAGCTGATACCTGTTAGCAGCCCCCAACTAGCTGGAATTTGAGATTAGGATTCTTCTTTCTTCTCACAGATCTGAATAGTGAAATCAGTCACATAAGTCAGAAAAATGAAATAATGAAAATTAGGGTTGAGGGTGCGATAAAAGGGGGTAGAAATGTGAGGTCAAAGCAGAATCACTCTGTCATTTGGCACCGTGAGAAGAGGGATGCTCAAATCTGCCTACCCTGACTGGGCTTGGGGGCTGGACCCTAAACTGAAAGCTTAACTTTCCATCCCTGGTTGGATATAGGCATTGAAGTCAGAAGATTTTCACACAGCCTTTTGTGAACTGAGTTGGAATCCAAGAAGAATGTCATTGAACCAGTTCGTAGCATGGTTTCAACCAAAAAAATTCATCAGGTTCTTTACAGCCTTTGCACCAGGAAAGATATATTGGATTACTTAATGAATTTTGTCCTGGCCTATGTCATTTTGAGACCCTTATTCCCACTGTCAATGTCAGAAGCAAAGAGCCATATTTATTATCCATACAGAAGTCCACTGATTTGATTAGATTTATGCAGGAAATAGTTTGACATACAAACTGTTAATACAATTTGTTAGTCATCTGAAAATGTTAATCTTTTCTGAAAAGAAGTGTCTAACTTGCGTGGCCGTGCTGGAAGAAATACCTCCAGTGTTGCCTGATTTAGATGAGATTACCTCCTCGGGACTGAAAGCAGTCACGATTTGGAGTGCTCTTGTGTGGCTGATGAATAAATTTGACTTGTCAGTCTGGGAATGGAGCTTGAATAGAAGAATCCTGCAAAGAGAGTTGTAAGGAAATGAGAAACAATGTATCTGTGATACCTGATTGTCTCATCTTTAATAGGCCTTGTGGTTAATGCCAGATATGAATTAGCAACTATTGGGCGACAGTGCCGTTAGGCAGCTGTTCCTCTGTGCCTATAAAAGTGTTCAGAGTAATGAAAAAAACCACCTCTCTTCCCCAAATTTGCTTTAGTAGTCATCTTCTGTACGTAATCACTCTGACTAAATAGCTTTCAAAGTCCTTTAGATTTTCATTTTTAGAAAGTATATCTATGACAGTTTAAGGCTAAGCCAGCTGTTTTAGCATAGGAGCTAATTCCATAGTTCTAGCACAGACTCCTCTTGAAATAACTGGAATAATTTCTGGAGGCGGAAAGTCTTGAATTAGTTTTTGTGACATTCATTTCTGTGACTGTGTGAATGTGACTTCAAATTGTCACTGACCTACAAGGAGGAGTGTTGGAAGTGTTTGAGATCTCTCAGGTAAAGCTGATGCGCTAGCAACTCTGATAATGCCACATAAATTTCATTCTGCTGAAGAGGGGTTGCTAGTACAAACAGCCTTTTTTTGAGAGGTGGAAGTCAGTCAAAGAGCTTTGCAATTGCTGAGTCCTGTTTGCTGCTAACAAACTTGTAAGCCATGTGGTTATTTCTTAGTCTGATAGACTGGAGAAGAAGCAGTTGGAGAGTAAGGCTGAAATAAAACCCCCTATCTCTTCCACCCTCCATGCATCCATCCATCCATCCAGCCTAAATGCCTGTCCATATTCCCTAGATATGTGTTTTATCTTGCATGTGCACATTTATTTTAGAATTTCACACTATAGCGTACTGTTTATATACAGCTTAGAAATATCCTCAGTCTTTCAAAGTTAGGAATGCCTGTCCGCTCCCACTGATTTTGAAAGCTCTCAGCCTGGAGTTTAAGCTCTCTGAGGCACAGACTGCCTTTTCAATGCCTGTTGCATAGCCCTTACCGTAGGGAGGGCCAGTTGCTGAGTGGAAGCTGTGGATATCATGCTACAAGTAGTCCACAGCAGTAGTTGCTACCTTTTACTGGTCATGCAGTAAGTCAGTAGCAGGGATTGGCTTAGACAATTGCCAGGCTCTGAATGCCTTTTCTTTTCTTTGATGTCACATATATGAGACGTCAGCAGTGTTTGCGTAAGTTCACTCACAGCCACTTTTGATGTGTCCTGTAAAAAACATCTGGATGCTAACTGTTCCTCTTCTGACTGTCTCTCTGGAAGGGGCTGTGTGCAACCTCCGTGTTTCTTTGTTTTAGGTATCACCTTACCCTGCATAGTTCCTGGAGCATATGGGCCCCCAGGGACTCCCGGCTTTCCAGGATTGCCAGGTAGGCAGACAAGCTGATTGTACTGTCCTGGCTGACTACCAAGAAGCACTTATTCTTCAAGGAAGATAATACCTGCTAATTAATCTCCTGCAAGGGATAGTTATTCCAGAAAGTTAACTGGCAGAACAATGTTCCTTTTTTTCCCAAAGAGATTAGACTTAAATCCCATGGAGGATCCTAATGACTGCACCATTTTTTCCCTTTCAAGTAGCCTCTGAACACAAACCCTCTCACTCAGTGTTTGTGTAGCTGATGAAACAGCCATAGCTTTGAGACATTATTTAGCTTAAATTGTGTATCCAGGGAGTGTTTTCAGCAGAAGCTTTGGAGAAAAGGTCTGATCCTGTTTTCTCATGCTGTGTTTTTGTCTTCCACTACTTATTTGTTAATATTACTTATTAATATATTTTTATCCTTAGGACCCAAAGGCATCAAAGGCTTTCCTGGCATTCCAGGCCAACCTGGATTACATGGGTCAAAAGGACAGCCAGGGTCTCCAGGAATAATAGGCTTGCAAGGGGAACCTGGTAAGGGGGAAGTTACTGGAGTTCTTTTTATTGTCTGATTAATGTATACAATATTTTATCAAAGGAGTTGTGTGACCTTCTGGGCCACTTTTCTGCCTGGTACATTCATAATGCTCCATTGAGAGCTCCATTGTACTTCTTCCAAACGCAGTCTCTGGAAGCAAATTGTTGCAGCTTGGAAGAAAACAGAAGAAATGTTTGAGATACTTGTTACCTGCCTATAATATTATATCGCTGCTGGAAGAAAAGAGGACAACCAACACAATTGGTTTCCCCAGAGACCATCATAATGTGCATTGTTACAGGTTTAGTGTAAAACTTGGTTTAAGCCATGTGGTACTCTGGTAAAGGCACGCTGTACACAGTGTTTGGACCCATTTTAGCTGTGGGAATTTCTGATGGTTGTGTAAATAAAGAGCAAGAAGCAGAGGTGGTAAGGGAAGGTTCCTAAAGCTAGGTTGCTGTGTATCCATCAGGTTTCTCTGGATATGGCTGAAGAAATCTCTTACCCTTTCACTACATTAAGGGGGGGTGCCATCTTTATGGGGTCACTGATTTCATGATATAACCCCTGAGCAGTGTGACACATCACACAGCAGTGCAGTTTAGTGTCTGCTTGGTATGGGGAGATTACGTTCCAGTCCTTGTACTAAGGCTGCCAGAGTCTTCTGCCCCGCAGTGCCAGTTCTCTGACATAGAGGGCAGAGTAAGAAAGGTGTGATGACTATAACTTCTTTGCAGCTTTTGTGGTTGGTAATGATGGTGAGATACTGCCTGTCTGTAGCCTGAAATGGCCATCTTCCTCCATTTTTTGTCCTTATTGCCTAATCTGCCATCTAGTGAAACCAAGCTTGTAAAGCTGCAACTAGCTGCAGCTCCCAGATGCTCCTAAAGTATTGTTTTCTTTAAAAAAAAATAATGAAAGGATATTCTGTTTTATACATTTTCATCACTTCCTGTCACCAATTATTGTTTCTAATTCGGTACTGAAACATTCTGTGACTTTCCAAACAACTTCTTCTTACATGGAAATTTGTAAAATGTTAATTTTGTTAGAGATACTATTGGAAGCAGATATTCTGTACTTCTGCTCAGTGACATTTACTGTTTTTCTCTTTAAGGCTTCCCTGGGCCTCGAGGAGAGCAAGGGTCACAAGGACTTCCAGGACTGGATGGAACAGATGGTTTGCTTGGGAAAATGGGTGCTTCAGGCTTAGCTGGAATGAAAGGAGCTCCTGGAGATGTATTTGGTGCCGACAGTGGAGCCCTGGGAGAGCGTGGCCGACCTGGACTCCCAGGCGATAAAGGTCTTACAGGTGATCTTGGATTCCCAGGGCCGAAAGGTAAGTACTGGTATGGCATGTATCTGGGAACATCAAACTTTTCTCCTTCAAAAAACTTTCCACTTTCCAATCTCTTTAAGATACTGTGTTAGCAGTCCTCTAAGCTGCTCACAGGTGGTGATTTGCTAGTTTTCTCTTAGAATCTAATGCAACTCAAAGGCTTTTATTAAAATTGACTCTTTAATTTAAGAAGTGTGATTTTTGGTTTATTTGTTCTGTAACCTCTCACCTCTCTGTTCTCAGGGTTAGATGGAAGACCAGGCCTCCTAGGTATTAAAGGCGAGCAGGGTAACCGAGGATATTCGGGTGCCCCTGGATTGCGGGGACCTCCTGGTCCTGGAGGTCCTTTTGGCATTAAGGGAAAACCAGGACCCTTGGGGCCAGCTGGCCTTACAGGAGCACCAGGTATGTCACGTTTTTAAATGAAGACGAGTAGCTAAGCTGAATGCTGCAGTGTTGGGGAAGTGTGGGAGAGAGTTGGCATTTTCTATAAGTGAGCTCCTACCTCTGGTTAGGGGTAACAGAGTGCAGAATTTGAGCCTTTTGCCTCTGACTCCTGGATAACTCCTGCCTAGAAATAGTGTCCCAAGGCTGTAAAAGTACAGCAGAGAAATAGAAGAAAGCTTTTTAAATGTCTCGATATTTTTAACTTCTCTGGTTTTACATGCTGGCTGTATCATTGACTAATCTTCATTTCCCATTTTCATGAGGAATAATTTCTAATACATGAGGTTGCTTGAAATATGACTTAGATTGAAAAACTGTTGGCTTTCTCAGAACAAGCACTTAAGTCTTCTCTGTCTTTCTCTTCCCTGGAGCAGAAGAGACATTTCTTTCCCTTCACTTTATGGAGAAAAAAACCCACCACTTGAGTACAGCAGTATCTCTCAAGCTGCACTGACTAAAGTGTTTCATGATAACAGTATATACAAGACTTGAAAACCAAGCAAAAGGGACCTGGAAATTAGTAGATAATGCTCTGCGACATAACTTTATTCTGACATGCACAACGACAGTCCTGGAGTGCAGTGACATCAAATGAATGAAAGCAGTAATGTCATCTGAGATTAAAATTCTACAGTTCTAAAGTCTTTTAATTTTGACTTTAACATTGCTTTTGCCTCTCTATTGGTTTTCATTTTTGGACTGTATGCCGTATCTTACTTTCCTTCAACTGTTTTTAAAAAAACCCCATTGCTAGGATGACAAGCTCCAAATGATTTTTTGCACCTGTAGTCTCTCCGAATCATTAATTTCTATTGTACCCTTGGTCCTTCTGTTTACATATTTTGTCTGCTTTTTTCCTTCACCATGTTTCTATTTCATTTATCATCAACTCTCCATTTCTGATGTCACACTGTTTGGTTATGGGTTCTTCACATAGGCTGTCAAGGTGAGAAAATGCAGTGTAGCATAAAAGCTCATGGACTAACAACCTGGCTTTTAATGCTACAAGAATTGCATTGACTATAGGTGATACTATTCATGATTGTGGCTAAAGGTGATAATTTTTTTGCTAATCAAACCAGAAGGCAAAGAGCCATTGTAGTGAGAATGCTCAGACAGTAACAAAGCCCGAGGCCTATAAGGAAATCCTTAATATAAATAGATGTTAAGTGCGTGTGTTTTCTTTGTCTTCTTAAACAAAGCAGCCATTTCATCTTCTGCTTGAAAAAATACTGTGTTGTAGCTTAAAACGTTTAAGCCCTGAGTGTAACAAAACTTGTATATTGGGTGCTCCTGCTGCCAGTAGCCATTTTTCAGAAGTCACCTGATTTTTCCTTCTCTTCCTCTCTTTGCATTTGAGCATTCTGTTTTCAATGGTTTGAGCCTTTATTTAAAATTGTAAACCATTACAAAGCTTCAGCTGGAAACATTCTGAAACATTTAAAGGCAAAACAGTACATAGAATGTTGGTTTTGTGACAGCACAATCTGAAGCTTGTTCCCTTAGTGAGCAATTTGTTCTTGAGAGTAACACTTTAACTACCAACGTGGAAAAAAACTTGTAAAAAAAAGCCTCTCCAACTGACATCTGATTCATCCAGAGGATGGGGTAGGTAGCAGAAGCTGGTGTTAATGATGCTCCCTATTCTCGTTTGGCTGCCTTGATGATACAGGTAAGACTGGTGCACTGCAGTTCAGTGTCTGCTAAAGGAGACAAAAATGGATACATCATACCAGGTTTCACTCTTGCCAGTTGTGCAGTGGTGTAGGCAGTAACTCTCTCCATTGGTATTTTATTATTAGATGACTAATGCTTTTGCAGTTCTAAGCTTTATGCCTTCTAGTAGGCTGCATGTGCTATAAGGTCCATTCATCATATTAAAAACAATGCTGTGTTTAAAGAGTTTGGGAAGCTGAGCACATATTGTCCTAGTGTTTGTGTGACTTAATCTAGTCTTCTTTCTTGTATTGATTCAGGACTTCCTGGAGCCAAAGGCTTGCCTGGGGATGTAGGTCCACAAGGCCCTGCTGGTATGAAAGGCTTCCCAGGTCTTGATGGTGCTCCAGGATCTCCTGGGGAAAGAGGATTCTTAGGGCCACCTGGGCCTTTTGGTCAAGATGGACGTCCAGGTTTCTCTGGCCCAAAAGGTATGTGTTCCAGTAGGGGCACAGTCTGAGATTACTGCGCCCATAAAAAAAATAACCTTGTTAATACTGATTTTAGGCCCAACTTGTCAGAAGAGAATGAATTCCTGACTAGTGTTGTAATGCATTTGTTTGGCTGCTGAGTTATGAATTGTGAATGATGGATTTAATTATGAAATCATGGTCATAAGGAGATGGGTCTTGAAAGACTTGGGCCTTTATGGACAACGGATCATGTGAATCAAGATAGAAAAACAAGAAAATTGAAGAAATGACAAACAGTGCATGAAATTTGTAGAAGGGAGAGAATGAAGCACAAGCAAAATGGGAATTAAAAATTTACAGTCTGTGTGGTTGTTAAGCACCAGTACAATAGTGGGTTACTTGGAGAATTCTGTGTTATTTTAGTTAGAGGGCAACCGAGCTATGGACCTGCATTTGCTCTCTTGGAAATGGATTGGGTTTTGCTCTCCTGTGGAAGCAGGAAGGACTGGGCTCTCAAAGGTGAACTGAAAAGTGCTGATTGAAAGTATCATGAGGGGGGACCCATGAGATTGGCAGTGCTGTGCTTGCACCATGAAGTTTTACCACCCAGATTTGGGTGATTGGCCAGACCCAGGCTGCCCCTTCCTGCCAGCTAGGTGGGTGTGCAGTGTACCAGAAAAGACTAATTTTCTATTTCTCAACTTTCCTTTACAGGCGAGAAAGGGTCTTCTGGCCTGCTGGGTTTCCCTGGCATGCCAGGCCTGCCTGGTGTCCCTGGGGTGAATGGGTTTAAAGGAGCTCCTGGCACAGCTGGAGGAAACGGGAGCCCTGGAGTTGTGGGACTCCACGGTCAAAAAGGTGAGAAACAGCTGAAAGGCTTTCGCTGGCTGTGCAGCAGAGGGACTTAAGAGGCCCTTCTGAAATGTCTGTGTATTTAATGTTTTCTTCTTAATGCTACGTTCTTTTCTGCCTTGTGAAATACTTTGGCCTTGTTGACAAAGATGGCTGAGCGCTTACTGACGAATTTGCATCAGGAGACGTTGAAGTTCTGGCTTTGTCTGCAAGCTTCTAGTGTTATACCCTTTCTCTGTTAGATTATTTTGCAAGATTTCCTGACTTCTTATTTCTTCAGGTGACAGAGGTGATGTAGGTCCACCCGGTCCTCCTATTCTTGGGCTTCCAGAACAAGCGCTGCAATTCAAAGGAGACAAAGGAGATCCTGGATTAGCTGGACTTGGAGGATTCCCTGGACCTAGAGGTATTTCACAACATTGTAGTTGGTTGCCAGTATCAGTTGTTCAGTAGCTGCATTTATTCTCAGTGGAGAACGGCCTGTCCTTTTGACAGCACCTGCAGTATTACCATTTTCTGTTCTGCCATTCACATTCTAGCAAGATTTGCATATGGCAATTCCAAATTTTGAGAAAACAATTTTCCTTTGAAGCTCTGTTCTATAGAGGTAATGCCATCCCTTCCTCCTCTTTAAGGGGAGCTTTGGGTAAGAGGTCAATTGGCCCAAATGAGCTGAATGTCTGTATTATGAAATTAAATTACACTCTATTGTATAACCCAGGTGATAAAGGAATCCCAGGAAGCCGTGGACAGCCTGGTCTCCCTGGTCCACTTGGGTCAGCAAGCAAAGAAAAAGGTCTTCGTGGTGAGCCAGGCTTCCCTGGTGCAGCTGGACAGCCTGGGCTGCCAGGACAGAGGGGTACACATGGTATCATAGGATTTCCAGGAATGCCAGGAGAGAGGGTAAATAACTTCTTGAGTATCATCATCTTCTCTAAGTGCTATTAGGAAAATCCAGTGTTCTAATTGGTACTCCTGTGGCAAAGCAGCAGAGGTGGCAGGATTTTTCCTTACAAAACTTCCAGATTGTTTTTGTGTGGCTCATACTGTTGAGTGACACTTTGGATAGTATTTCTTCCTACATCTTTGTGGTCTGTTACCCTACATGACCCAAACCTGGAACAGCAAGAATAAAAAGCAAAAGCTAATTTTGGGTTGGATTATTTTTTCAGGGTTCAGATGGTATCATAGGAACACTTGGATACCCAGGATCTATTGGTCTCCCTGGTCCGAAGGGTAAGAAATCTTTCATAGTGTACATGGTCTTGCATTACACACAGTCCTAATATTCGTGACTAAAATGAATATTCTAGAAGTGTCCATTGCTCTCCAATGGAGTGACTGGCTCTGAAGTACGTGTTCCCTTGTAAGGGGCTTCATTCAGATGAGACCAGTCCCAAGCCAAATGCCTAAATACTTTATGGCCCTTTGAAAGTTTGGCCACAGCGCTGTGTGAAGCATGTTGGACAGTACAAGAGGCACCCTTCTCTCTCATCTCCTTGTGTCAGAAGTATAAAGGGTGGGATATTGTGGGATTCCCCATAAATATTTGTCTTACTGTGCATTTGCATGAGTGAATTTGCATCCATTGCTGTGTATAAGCATTTGCAAACTCAGGTACATCACTTGCCATTGCCATGGATTTAAAGTATAGGCAAGGATTATTTTCATAAACAAGGATATTGAGCAGCCCTGAAAACTGCTCCCCATAGTCAGTTAGGGAATGGCCTCCCCACCTTGTCTTTCTTTTCCAGGTGACAAGGGAGAGCCCCTTGGTGCTCCTGGCAGTACTGGACCAAAAGGAGAGCGAGGAGACCCAGGGTTCCCAGGTAAAGTAGCGCTTGATTGCTCACTTCAAGAATACAAAATTCTAGAGATTAAACAGGATAGCATTGCCCAGTTTGGGTGTTCTTGTAATCTATAAATTTAAATACTTTAGTCTTCTCCTGGAAGTGAGATTTGAGGAGTCTGGAATCCAGGTGGGGCACAAATCTGGATGATAATGAACATGTCTGAGAACAGCCCAATTCTAAAGCTGCATCCCACTTCAATTCTTGAGGAGGAACTTGTGAACTTGCATTGGTATTTGGTGTCCAGGGCCCAGACCATGGCTATGCAGACACAAGTGCTGCAGCCTCAACATAGCGAGTTTCTCATTCTCTTCACACCTTCCTCCAGCCTGACCTGTGCTGTAGCATGCTGTCTGTTTTTATCCTTTCAGGAGAGAGAGGGAGAGAAGGACTCAAGGGTGAACCAGGTTATCCAGGAAACACTGGGGTGAATGGACTCAAAGGTGGCCCAGGAGATCTTGGCCAGGAAGGACCAGCAGGTACTGGGCTAGGCATCTAAGTTCTGCAGTTCATGGTGTGACTGTGGAACAACTTCACCTTGTTGTTTCCTTAGCCCTGGTTGGCCTGTCTCAGCTGGGGCTTAAACAAGAAGGTTGACAAGATGATGGGAATTTTCTTTGACACTAGTAGAAGGTGTCACATTGTCCTGTTGTGACCGATCCTGTGGGTCAACCATGTGGTGAATCCTGCACAATTCCTAAAACCCAAGGAATTATTTTAACAAATAGGGAAAACCTCAGTTAGATACAAACAGCAGCAGCTTCTTTGCGGCTGCTTATGGGCAAGGCTGCTCTAAAATCTTCCATTGCAACGCTTCTGTCCGTTCCCTCTCTAGAGCCAAACCTACCCAGAAGGGTAGCTGCGAGTGTCTTTGGGTAATGGTGTAACTAGCAGGTAAATTCTCAAATTGTTATCAAGGTTAAAGATGGGAGAACAGTGAAAGTCATTATTGGAATATTTTATTTGAAAAATAATTTAATTAGTTATTCAATATGTGAACTGTTCCAGTGTGTCCCTTGGTGGGTGATGAAGAATGTCATTGCTATAATTAAAAGAAAAAGCTGTCAAAAAAGCAGCTTGATAAGTGCTATGCCAGTAGTGGTAGTGAGGAGAGATTTGGATCTGGGTTTGTTTCATCTAAATAGCAGTTTATTCACCCATCTTATGAGTTAAGTGCAGGAGCTGTAAGATGGAGCTGTGAGCTGTTCCATCCCGGATATGTAGTACAGGAACATTTTTCTGCTTGTTTTTAGGAATCCCTGGAAATGCTGGGCTGAGAGGAAGCCCTGGGCCACCAGGGCCTCCAGGGCAGCCAGGATCTGTAGGATTCCCTGGAGCTCGTGGAACAGCAGGACCTAAAGGTATATCTGGAGCCTGCACATGGACGGGAGAAATTCGGTCAGAAAAACAGTGTTTTGGCCAAGTATATCACAGCAGGCAGGCAGCACTCTTATGTGTGGGCCAGCTGTGCGTGGGAAATCAGCTCATTTCTTGGCAGTGTTAGTGCAGACACCAGCTGCTAGAAATGAGCAGAGGAGTGGTTGGAAAAGGAGAGGCTCTCACTTGTTTTGGATCACTGGTGGGTGTTCACTGAGGGGAAAACCGATGAGAGCAATGGGAAGAGTTTCCACGAAGGGGGGCCTGTGTGAAGGAAGACTTTACATACTGTGTTCCCCCGCGTATCAGAATTCTCCTACACGTTATAGTCTCCATGAAACATCTTATGCATTTCCATCTAACTAGATTATTTGCTTATTCGCTCACTTATGTGTTCCCAATGTCTCTTCAGGGTTTCCTGGATTTCCGGGTTTAAATGGTCTGAATGGCTTGCCAGGAACGAAAGGGTCTCCTGGAACACCAGGTAAAAGAAATGTGCAGTAGAAGCGTCATAGCTGGGGAAATGCATACACTGGTCCCTCATTAGAGCAGTGTTCCCCACAAAATTCCCCTATTTCACCCAGTTCTGGATTTAATTACAATGTGAAGAAAAAACTCAGGTTATTGGATGTCCATGAACAAATTCTTCCTTAGTGCCAGTAAGAACAGGACGCGGCCTGTGGAGCAAAGAGGCTTTTCTGGGGATGCTTGTCCTTGAATTCCTGAAGGATTATGTCGCTGCTGGAAAGTCAATGGAATGAAATCATAAAACTCTTCCATTTCGAACGGATGTTTGATTTTAGCAGGGCAGCATCAAATGCTTGCTTTGAGTTGGGCTTAGTGATGGCATGTTTCCTTAATGCTGTCCATAGCTCTCCATTATATAGAGCTCAAGAAAAGCATCACTGAAATCAGAAGCTGATTTTTTGATTGGATTCTGGATTCTGCTTTTGGGAAGCTTCTTCTGGATTTTTTAATATTTTTAACCATATGAGATAGAATGTGGTTGTCTTTTGCAAAAAGTGTTTTATTAAATGTGAAGAGGTGGAGAAAGACCTTTCCAAAGAGACTTGTTTAGTTACAGTATTCTTGTAAAACAGCACTTAAAATTTTTTGCAGACATTTTATACACGAAAATGAACAGTCTTGATGTGTACAACTCAAACGATACCTGTGTTTTCTTTGTTTAAAATATTCTCTATTTGAAGGTAATGATTTACAGCCTATAGATCCACCACAATCTTCCTGTCTGAGGGAGCTGCTTAGTATTTACGCTTACCAGAGCGACATGCTGAACACCTCCCTGCAGCTCTTCCTGGGAGCCTCTGCCCTGCGCCACTTGTGCCCCAGTGTGTCTTTTGCAGTAGTCTGTGGAAACTTGCCGCTCCTTGTTGGAGCATGAATCCCACTGGATTATTTAAAGATCAGAAGCTTGAGTCTATGTTGCAGCCTCTTGAGAGACACAACATACAGGCTGGCAGGCAAATCCTGTCATAGGAGTGCTATCTTCACATCCTTGCGCAAGAGCTTGTGGGAAGACCAGAACAGTCATATGCCTCTCACTCAGCATCTTGCAGATTGCTCAAAGCCACTGTGCACAACCAGAGTAGCACGAGGCACCAAATCTCTTCCTGTTGCACTACTGAAAATAGCAGAGAGAGTAGTAAATGGCTATTTTTTATTACAACTCAGTTTGTGTAATAATTTAACTGCTATTAGGCAATTTGAATAGGCTCTCTTATCTTTATTAACTGTGTTTACTTAGGTCTGAGTGAAGCTGGACTGAAAGGCCCTGCAGGTCTGCCAGGTCCGAAGGGTGAAGAAGGTTCTCCAGGCTTCGGCAGAGGACCTCTAGGATTCCCTGGACCAAAAGGCTCATCAGGAGACGTGGGTAAATACTGATGTTCTGGAAGCCCAAGAAGATGTGTTGCAGCTCTGGTTAATGGGTTGTATGGCCAGCAGAATTACCAAAGAGGACTCCTAAAGCCACAGAGGTTGTTAGTAGCTTGATAGGTAAAAGTTAAATCTGTGATGTGGCTGTACATTTGAGAAACAGTTGGCTATATAGTTCTTCACAGGGTCGGTACCTCTCCTAAACAGCAGAATGTAGTCGGTTTTCCCCTCATGTAGTAAGATGTCTCTTTTTTTCTCCTTAACAGAAATGCTACTCGGCCACTACTTCTGTCCATGTCTGTGAAGATCACTGAAGTGCTTTGTGTACACTCTTTCACTTTGTATTTCTTCTCCTAGGTCCCCCTGGTCCTGTGGGACTGCCTGGCTTGCCAGGAATACCTGGACCTTCTATTCCTTCTGATATACCTGGGAGACCTGGGGATGCTGGCCATCCAGGAGCTGATGGGAGTTCAGGTATGAAGAGAGGCCTCCTAAGGAGAGTGGGCTAGCTAAGGGGCTTTCTGTTTATTTATGTGCTTCCTTTGAAGAGCTCGGATGGGAAATGACTTGGATGAGTATCGTCACTTTAATAACCTGGGGTTTAGATCAGGGATCGAGAATGAGAAGATCTGTTTTCAATTCCTGCTATTGAATCCTGTTGGTTTAGCCTGTTACGAAAGCTCTCTAGTCCATATTCATTTCACCTATTGTGGTAGGCACTAAAATAGGTACCTAAGTCCAGTGTAGTGTGTCTAACATTGGACACCAGCTCCATTTTGGACTGTAGTTTCCACAGCTGTGATCATAGGCTCTGTGTGAAGTTTAGACGTATCCTGCGTGAGCAGCAAAGTTTCATTGCTACTTAGAGGTACATAAGAAGCACTTGCCGTAGGGTCAACAGCTTTATGGAGAGGCTGAGACTCTAGGCCTTTCCCTGGCCGAGGATTTGAAGCCACTGCTCTTGTTCTCCTAGGGAATGTCTGAGTCACCAGGCTAGCTACCAGGTGGGGCAAGGGCTATGCTCAGGCCTAGAGTTCGAAGCTAAATTACTGTGGTTAAAAGGATTTAAAAGTTTATGAGACCTAAGTAGATATAAGCAGGTGGGGTCTGGTTCTTTTCCTTCAGGAGGAGGACACCCCTAGAAATACAGACACCCAAACAATGACTGTTCTCTAGAAAGATGTGCTGGAGATAGCCCAATCATTTACTTTGCCCAAGGAGCAGATTCTGCTAATTACTCCTGTTGTCTCTAGGTCTTCCAGGTTCTCCAGGACCACGAGGGCCCCCTGGCCCAGCTTTTGACCAAGGTGACACAGGCGATCCAGGTTTCCATGGTGTTCTTGGCTTGCAAGGTATTAAGGGTGACGTGGGACCCACTGGTTCAGTTGGACTCCCTGGAGCATCTGGATTCAAAGGTAATCTTGCCTTGAAAGGGTCTGGGTGTGGTTTGGCAGCTGTCACCTTGCCAGTATGAATGGCTATCATGTGGTTAGTGTGACTGCTTTGAAACGAATCCTCGTTCAGGTGTAAGCACAGCTGAGTTTGTTGTCTAAGTCTTCACTTTTGGCCCATGCAGGTTTTACCTGCTGACTCTAAAGGCAGCACAGGCTAGCTCCAGGCGCTCTTCAGTGTGTCCCTACTGATTTTTTTCTTTTCTCTTTTTTTTTCCTGAGTAGATAATGTCCACATGCAATGGTGCCGTGCTTGTCCACTACAGTTACCCACTTGCATATGTTGCCTAGGCAAAGGCTGCAGATGCTGGTTCATCCCACCTATCATGTATGCACAGAGGGATAGTGTGGTGGATTTAGGACTCCACAAGAGGCTAAGAGAATTGTAGGAGTTGAGAGATCTTGTTCTGGGCTAAGGCAGGGAGCAGGTTGCTCTCTCTTTGGTTTCTGCCAAGGGGACTAGAGGGCAGCTGTAAACAAGAATTCTAGTAGCCAGGTTCCAGAGAAACCACAGAGCTCAAAAGCCAGGAGAGGTTAGAGAACCATTGCCAGGTGAAGAACTGTATGCTGTCTTTGTAGGCTGGCAGATCCCCATCACTCCGTGCTGTGCATAGAGATGGATTCCAAATAGAAAAGATGTGTACTCCCCAGACACTTTCCCTGGGTTACCCAAGGAAGGGGAAGAATACTTTCAGTACAGTGTAATTATCTAGCAGTGGAAATTCTTGTCTTCAGGCTTTGCAGCCATTCTGGACATCAAAATGTTCCTTAGGGGTTGTGGTCCCCTCCATGACAGGGCTGAACTGCTGTTGCCATTGCTGCCATCAGTGTGTTTCCCAGCTGAGGATCAGAATCAGGACCTTTTGCTCAGCCCCTGGGGTCTTCAGCTCTGTATCTTTGCAGGTATAAGAGGGGAGCCTGGTCTTATGGGGATGCCAGGTAAAGATGGGCCTCCGGGGGATGCTGGTTACCCTGGGCCGAAAGGTGAAATGGGCCATCGAGGTGAGTGCTGGAGGATTTGAAAAGCTGTACTTCATTGTGCATGGTTTGGGCTGGGGGATATTTCATAGCTCCCATAATGGGCTTATCTGGGTGACTCTCAGTTTCTTAGAGACTGAAATAAATTAGAAAGAGCTTGACATATCACTTTTTACAAAGATACCTAGTGCTGAGGTACTAAGGCAGTCTTAATTTAGCATGCTTCTCCTTTGTGTCAGTATTGTCATCAAAACTGTGAATTTTTTGTGGAGTACTTACACTGTCGTTTGCACGGTGTGCAGGTCTCCCTGGCCAACAAGGGGCTCCAGGTATAACCCCACAGCTCGATGAAATCACAGCCCCTGCAGGCTTACCTGGTCTGCCAGGAATTGATGGTGTCCCTGGCTTTGATGGAGATCCTGGATTCCAGGGCCCAGCTGGAAAAACAGGTAACAAGTACACTCAGAGCACTGAAATGGTGGCCTTCTGGGAGAACAACACTACTTTCTTAAGTGCTTTAGGAAGTTTTACAAGTTTTTCTAATAAAGCAAATAATTCCAGCAAAATGCATACAAGTATCATGTTTTATTATTATTAGAATGTATTTGATAAATTCTGTTCATGCACTTTTATAGTGTTTTTAATTAGGTTTCCAGAATTAGGTGCAGCCACCTGTGGTGTAGCTGATATGATACCAGCTTTGGAGTGGTCATGGAAATGATTTGCCGCCGAGAATTATTTGAATTGTCAATGAAATGCTGTAACTGGAGAAGCGCTGGGAACCTCAGCCTGCACCACTGTGGTTCATATTGTTTGGCACAGCAGCTTTGGTGGGTCCTGCACCAGCTGGCTCTCCTAGGCCCAGCAAGTCCCCATGATTCCTTTCTTACCACTGCCACTTAGGTGATCTTTAAACGTTAGTATTCTCTTTTATTCATGAAAACTCCTGGAGCAGGATTAACACTAGCACCAGTCCTTCCCCCTAGATGTTCCCCTGGATCCCATCACAGTGAAGAGAGCTGTGTTAGTTCCTGGCTTCCTGTTGTCAGTTCCCAAAATGAATAAATGTGCAGGAGTAAAAGCTGAGAGAGCCTTTATTGATACTGGTCAGGCAATTGGGTAACAGATGCTGCGGAGCAGTGGCAAGGGAGAAGTTCTACCCCTTTTTGTACTGGTTTTAATGCTAAACCTTTACAAAAAATGTGCAAATGTACACCCATCTGTTTCCCAGTCACATGTTTCTTTATACTAATATTAACCTTCCACATTACTGATCACATGCTAGGTATCCAGCTCTGTGCAATTGCATAACGCCTTCTGTCTCTTTATATTGTTGTATTTTAACTTGTACCATCCTGAACACTTATTTTATTGTTGGTTTATCCAATCTGTGCCAGACCTTGCTGGTTTGGGATCAGGACAGTCCTGAATGGATTCTGAATGTCCACAGGCAGGCACCTCCCCTTAGCTCCCACTGAATTCTAAGCCTTTACATGTTGAGCACACTTCACTGCCCTGAGACTTTTTAAAGATTTGTCAGTCAGATGCTCATCATCAAATACTGGGGGGGGAGGAGGGGAAAAGTGAAGTTAGTTCAAGTCAATGGCTCTAATTTTACATAATATTTAGGCTGAATATCAAGGATATTTTTCTGGTTTGAAAAAAGGGTGAAATCAAGCAGAAGAAGTGACTTCAAGTCTAAGCAAAATTTCAGCAAGGTAGCTCAACTTTCTTCGGCCTACAACAGCTGGACCATTATACCAGAGGATTCTTGTTTTCAGTGGCAGGAGTCTTGCAAGACAGAGATGAGAAGACCTCACCGACTTCCACAGCCATCAGACTGAAACCTGAGTCTTAGGTCTGATGCAGCTTCAGACTAAAATCAGTAGCTTATCCCAGATCTCAGTGCTTCATTTTTAGCCTTATCTAATGCTTAGCTGCACCTCTTGATCCTTTAACAGACCGTCAGATCGTGTGGAATCCCTGTATGGAGTTAGTTGCTTGTAACCACAGCTGTTGAAGAGTGAGCTCTTGGCCTGGCTGCTGGCAACGTATTTCTCTTCTGGAATATGATTGTGGGAGTGAAGGCATTAGTATGAGGAAATAATGACAGTAATAACTGTATTTAATTTCAGGTACAAAAGGTCTGCCAGGAAGACCTGGTTTGAAAGGACGTGATGGTTTACCTGGACCACCTGGCACAGCTGGGGATCCAGGACCTTCGGGTCCCCCAGGGCCACAAGGATTTGAAGGTAATTTTATCAGAAAGATCAGAAAGAAGCAATCAGTAGAATTCTATTTGCCTCCAGGTTCTGCAGAGACCCTGTCCAACACCCAGCTCCCTTAGGAAGACCAGGGGATGTACACGGTCTTGTGTCTTGTATCTGCAATGAAGTAAATTTAATCTTCGGTGAGGAAGATTATGTCACATGTCATTGTTGTCTGTCACAGCTGGTGTTTCCCTAGGTACAATTCTGAACATCTTTTGGTTTTAATGATTTGTGGATGTGGGAGTCATCTTGAAGATCTAGAAGAGCGAAATGGTGTTCACAGCAATCACAGCAGTGAGGGTTGGATAGCAGAGCAGAGGCTCAGTGAGAGAGAGACGGTTTTGATTCTGCCATAGATTTGTCGTACAACTGTCAGCCTTTCTGTGTCAAAGGAATACAATCGTGAAGAGCACTATAGCAAAAATGAATTTGTTAGGTGTTGGTTCTTTGAGATGCTCAGAATTATTGTACTGAGAGATATGTGCTAGCATATTGGCACCAGATTTGTTGGGCAAAGAAAAAAATTAAATGAGGTAGGAAATGGGTGGGTGCTACTGTGAAACGACTGCTTTGGAACTGAGCCAAAACTCAGTCTTCTCATTATACAAGACTGACATAAACACGATGGCAGCAATGCCAAAATCAGGTATAGAGCCAGCTGACATCTACACTGCGTATTAGTAATAGTGACTCCTTTTCTGTCTTCTAGGTGTTGCTGGAAAACCGGGCTCGCTTGGTTTGCCGGGAATGCCTGGTCGGAGCGTGGGCGTTGGATACACTTTAGTGAAGCACAGTCAGTCAGACCAAATCCCACCTTGTCCCATAGGAATGAATAAGCTCTGGGACGGCTACAGCTTATTGTACGTGGAGGGGCAGGAAAAGGCACACAACCAGGATCTTGGTGAGTTGACAGAATTCTCTCAGGCACAAACAGCGTAGGCCAAAACCCCGTTACCAATGGCAACCTTCACTGGTACCGCAGGTGGTTGTAGTGGAGGTGGGGGAAGTCTGCTTGGCCAGAGTCTGTATTGGGAGCAGTGTCACTTGTGCGACTCTCCGCCACTCATGCCCGGAGTGGAGGAGTTGGAGCATTTGGCAGATGCTTGGTGTGACCACTTCTCCAACTTTTCCAGGTTTTGCTGGCTCATGTTTGCCTCGCTTCAGCACCATGCCTTTTATTTACTGCAACATCAATGAAGTGTGCTACTATGCCAGCCGAAACGACAAGTCCTACTGGCTCTCCACCACTGCTCCTATCCCCATGATGCCAGTGGACAGTGTTCAGATCTCACAGTACATCAGTCGTTGCTCCGTATGTGAAGCCCCTTCCCAGGCGGTGGCTGTGCACAGCCAGGACATCACCATCCCACAGTGTCCCCTTGGCTGGCGCAGCCTGTGGATAGGATACTCCTTCCTTATGGTATGGATACTATTGCTAATGCAAAGGCAGCTTTAAACGTTTCTAGATCTCCTCTTTGATTAGGTGACTGAGACTGTATTCTCTGAGTTGCTTACAGGAAACTAGAGCCCTGTAGCTTCTTGCCCTACCACATTTATTCTTTATCACCTGGCCTGCCATAGGCTTTCCAAATTTGCGCCTGTTTAGCTGGCCTTCTCCCCTGTGCTGCTCAAGCTCAGTAGTGATGTTGATGCAGTAGTTCCATATTGCCATGGATATTCTTTGTTCTTCAAACCTGTAAATGTGGAAATGCTGATTAACCTGCAGCATTGTCTTAATCCCCTCTCTCAGCGATAGAAGGAGAACATTTTCCATTGCACTCTCCTAGAAGCTCAGCATTGTAAGACTTAGAAAAGGATGAAGTCAGCATTATTGTTTCCAAATTTTCCCAGCTTGCAAGTGAAAAGCTGGTTTTCCATTATACCAGGCCTGTATGTTTCCCATAAGTACTTTCCTTTGCTGCTTCATCTCTAGCCCTGACTCAAAAGACAGCCATAGCCACAGTATAATTTTGGTTGTCTGTTTTACTCCTTTTAACAATGGAACTGCAGGACTCCCCTGTTTACCTCCCCTTCTGTTCCTTCAAACTCATTTAAATCGACACCTTTATTTCAGCATACTGCGGCTGGTGCAGAAGGTGGCGGTCAGTCCCTTGTCTCACCTGGTTCTTGCCTGGAGGATTTCCGTGCTACTCCCTTTATTGAATGCAACGGTGCGAGGGGAACGTGCCATTACTTTGCCAACAAGTACAGCTTCTGGCTGACGACCATCGAGCAGTCGCAGCAGTTTGTCAGTGCTCCTCCCTCAGAAACGCTGAAAGCCGGGCAGCTTCGAATAAGGGTCAGCCGCTGCCAAGTGTGCATGAAGAACTTGTAGTAACAAAAATGCAGTAACATTAACAGTCCTTGTTACCTAAGACTAGACATCACTGATGTGGAGAAGGACAAATTCATAAACCTGTTTTGTGTGTGGCTGATGGGTGAATCAAGACAGCCAGAATTCTGCAAAAATCAAGTGTCAAGTCCAGGAGTTTGCATGCAGAGGAAAACAGCGGTGCTCTGAAACCTTTTTTTTTATGGAACATGGTGCTATGCTTTTACTTTGATGGGTTTTTTTCCCCTCATTTATGGCTACCTCAGAAAGTCTCTGTGAGTTCCCTATTCAGACCGAAGAGTAACCGATGTCTCACGTTACACCACTCCTCTGTCCGAGGCACAGGCCAGTCATCGGCAAGAGACTTTTTTAAAGTTACGCTTTATTAGTGTCTTTGTGAACGGGGTTTGGTCTAGTGTAAGGGAAGGAAGACTCATTCTCCTACAAAATACAGAGCTAGCTAAAATTTATCAGTGTGTTGTAGGTGACTTAGAAGCACGAAGCATTACTGGTTGTTACTGACTTCCTTAGGAAGACTCAAAGATTAATTTGGTTCGCTTTTGCTTATTAAACAGATGGGATGTTCTTTCCTCCAGTGACAGGTAGTCAATTCTAACCCGGACTCTCATCCACGGCTGACTTTAAAGAGCTACCCCAGTGAAAAATGCAATTTTTGATGTGAAGATGAATCTGAAACACCTCTAGCATTTTTCACAGCTTTCTATTGAAATGTATTCCAGGTCTGCTTGAAGGTCTGTGCTTATCTTCTGGCAGCCAAATGATGGGCAGCCACCGAAACATTTCATTCCTATGACCGGAAATTTCCTTTCTGAGGTAGCCTTGGCACACTTGTAGTTACTCGAGCTGGGCGCATTTGAAAAGCAGAAGCTTTACTAGGTACAGCATGCAAGCTTATGCGAACGCAAAGTAAGCAGTTACGGGATGTACATTTTTTACTTCTAGTCATGATGTGTTGTATACTTCCTTTGGCCTTTATTTCTGTTAGTTTAAAAAACTGTATTTCTAGTGTATGCACTGTGAACTAGTCACGCTTTCCTTCAGGGTGTAATTAAAGAGGAGTGCCACTAATTGTATTATCTGTGTGTATTTTGAGGGAAAGCCATGAAATGGGTGTGCTAATATATAATGAGTTAACTTAGTTGGGCTAAAGTTGTTGTTATTATCAACTTCTCTCAAGTAAACTTGTGTGAAATCCTTACATATTGGCTTTCCAGGACATTTGAAAGAAGTGCCTTGCAAATATACTCACTATCACCTTGGCTTAAAACTCTTTAAGACAAAATTGTTCAGAAAAATATTAATGCAAGACCGAGACGTTAAAGTATTATTTCTTTACTGGGTTCTGGGGCTCTAGCTCTATGCAGCAAAGTACTTAAGATCATGCTGACTTTGCAGCAGATAATATTTTTACCTTTAGTGATTATTTACATGCATAATATAATATTACCTCCCTAGGTCGGGGTCAGAGACCTCTGCACATTCTGGAGCTGAACCACATTGGAGATGAGCGGGGAATTGGTGAAGAACAATTTAGTCTTTCATTTAACTTATTCCTAGTTGTGAAAGACCCGCAGCTGTTTTGGATGTAGTTTGCAAATGTCTCTAAGGCATTTCAACGCTCCTGAGCGGCAATCTTCTTCCACAGAATATTCACTCGACTTCCTAGCTGTCCCAGCCCAGGCAGATCGAATTGTATTTACATCTTGGGTTATACAAACACAACTTTAAAACTCTGTGTGCACAGAGTAAAGCTCACTACATCTGAAAATGTGTGCAAATAACTGGCAAACTACAATGAATGTTTCAGCCATCGGGCTCCCACGGTGCTGTAAGAAGGGGTGTCAACAGCTGTTGTGTCTAAAAGGGACTTGGTTTTGGTTTTGAACACGGACACATGCAAATACACTTGATTTTTTTTTTCCCAGAATCAGAGCCTTGTGCATCTTAAGCACTACTAGCTTGGGGGAAGTGCTGCTGCTGCGGTAACGTGGCTCTACTCCTACCGATGCCCGGACTCCCAGCAAGTTCAACAAGCCCAGCCTTTTACACACCAGCCACTCTCCATCAGGTGCACGGGGCGGGAATTGCAATCACCAGCCATTCTTCCACCAGTCAGCCCCGTTTTCGTAGCTCTCTCTCCTCCCGCCCGAGAACACTTCTTCATGAGGTCGGCAGGGCCAAGACCTCCTCTCTGAAGAGTGTTTACATAACAGCTACGTGAGGAATATGTACACTGTACTCCACTGATTTTTTCACTTTTTAACTTAGGTGCTTCCATTTTTTTTCCTCTCTTTTTAGCAGTTACTGCTCAAGACTGAGCATTTCAGAGCCAGGGCTTCACATTCATTTTGTCTGTGGGGAGGAGAGGACTACGACCACTGTTACATGAACAGTAAGTTCATGTATTAATTTAAGTTGTAATGCTTTGTTTTTTAAAAAAACCAACCATGCAGCTAATCCATGGAGAGGGGAAGAAGTGTAGTTCCCAAACTGTGGTTAATGAACGCTGAAGGCAAGCAAAATGACATATGATCTGGTTAACTATTTCCTTGGAAATCACACTGGCCCTGACCAAGAAGTGCAAGCGAGAGGCGGCAGCGTTCAGCATTTCTCTATGTTGTCATTTATTGGTGATGACAAAACTGTGCCATTCATGCCCGTTACACTATTGTGACAAAACACCCATACTGGGGACTGTCTGACAGTAAAAAGGAACTTTATAATGGATTAAAAGAGCTGTGCCTTTAATTATTCTGAGCTGTTTTTCTTATGGCTGCTAGAGATATACTCTGCCTTAGAAACACAACCACTCAGGCTGTTCTGACAAACCTGTAGAATTAAGGCACTTTTACCAACACAGATTTCAAAAGGCAACAAGTCAAACCCCACAATTAAGTAATCTGCATATGCCTATATATTAAGGTTTAAGATAACCTGGTTTATATTTAGTTCACACAAAGAAATTAACAAAATATAGCAGCATACAACCTATGAAAAGCTTAAGAAATTTATTAGATGCACAGATAAAGTGCTGTAACAGAGAAACTTGTGTAAGTCTTTCTTAAAATAAATAAGGTACAGTTAAACCACCTTTGACTCATTTTAGCTCCGAAAGAAAAGTCAGCCTAAGTTTTAACGATTTGAATTTTAAGGTCAAGGTGAAATACATCATAACTGTGACAGTGGTTGTGATCTATAGCAACTATTTGAGTCTCCTGCTCCCCTTGAGGTTTCCCAGGAACAGGAAGGCTATTGCAGAACATATACATTAGACATAGTTCCTTTTACAGAAACATTTTTGTAATAAAGTGTGGTTGCTCAAATACATGTTAAAATATTTAACAAGGAAACACTTTTCTTCTGATCCAGTCGATCTTTTAAACGAGACAATGTGTTGCTTTTTTTTTTTTCCCTACGATGCAGCCCACAGGCGGGAACAGAAGTAAACATCCTCCTTAACTCAAAACTGTTTTGCTTTAAGAACTGAACTATTGCATTATACAAGAGCAAGAAATACCCATTTGGTGTTGTCCCTTTCTCCAAACACAGCCCGGTGACACACATATTTTTGCCTTAATCTCAAAGGTCCATTTGTCTTCAGGAAAGACACGCACTAAAAAGAGGTTCCCTTTAAGGCTCTTATTATAGGTCTTTTCCTGCCTTTCCATCTGGGGAAGCTCTTTGACAGCAGGAACTGTCACTGTTGGAGTTCTGGATGCTACTAGGTTTTTGTGCTCTGTTTTCTGTAATTTCAGGCACTTTGGGGCTAACATGGCTGTTTGATTTAAGTCAATGCAATAATAGTAGCAATATGTTCGATACTCAGAAGGGCGACCACAGGTTCCTTCATACACTCAGGATTTCAAATTCTTCTTCCAATTCAAATAGCTTGTCAGTAGATTCAATGAGTTCTGGGAGGAAAAAAATTGAAACCATTTAGAATCCAAAGACATGCCTGGCTTTGTTTACTTAAAGACATAAAAAAACCCCACACTTTGCTGGAATGTGTCCTTCAAAGTATTCTGTAAGATTTCAGTCAGCACCGCACCTGCTCCTGTGGTTGTCACCTCTGGCTTCGCTGGAGGTATGAAAGGAGGCCAGTGTGGTGGATGCTTCTGGACCAGCTCAAACATCCGTAGACTCTGTTGCTTTAGAATCTCCTGAGGACAGAATACTTGCATTTGAAAAGATACCTCGAGAGAACCTTCAAACATGAAAAATGTCGGCTTAATTAAAAACATTTTAAATTATGTATGTCTATCAAAAAACAAGGGCTTTATGCAGACATAGAGCGAAACCTGTTATTTCAAGTACCTGCCGTTACCGACCACTGCTTCACAGATCTCTGTAATATTTTCCTAGTTGAAAACACACCTGGAAGACAGATCTCCTGAACCTTCCTACGAGTTATCAGTGTGTTCGAATTAGCTTTCATATGCACACACCTATCGTTTTGTTTACATGTAGCAAACAGACACCAGAACCTACAGTATTTTCTGCCTTATTAAAGAAATTACTGTTTTACTAAGAAATTAATATTTCTGCCTTTTATAAGAAAATGACTTGCACGGACCTCTCTGTGTTCAAGTTTTCTGTTGATCAATGGGAACAAAAGAGATTTAGCAGCTCCACAAAACCAACAAATTTTGAAGGGCAGGTTTTGATCAGGAGAAACAAGTTATTACTGAAGTCCAATTCCACGCCCCTTCAATCAGGTAAGCTACATCACATCCTGTATTTCAGTTATTTGCAAACTGCTTTCCTTAGCTTTTTTTCTTTTTTAATAAATGCCTTTAGAGGCTGATATTACTTCACATTCATACTTCTGCTGCTTAGTACACAGAAATGTCCTGAAGTCCTCCTCCTGTGGCAGCAGGGATCTTTTGTGCATCCCACAGTTCAGCAGGAGCTGGAAGGGTTCAGTGCTCACAGAATCAGATCTTTTGTGGTAGCAGGGACTGACAGTCATAATTAGAACACGTAATAACGTATTATGTCCGACAAGAAAAAAGGATCAGGAAGCAAATAAATAACTAAATAGCTACAACATGGCACTTAAAACTTACTTTTAACATTAATTTCTCAGTAAATGACTAGGTTTCAGCCAGTGACATAGTAGTGCTAAAGAAAGAAAAGCTTTCTAAGGGTATATATATTTACACCCATTTCCAAGCAGCAGGGTTCATGGCTGTCAAAATGCTGAACAAGCTCCGATTAGCAATTCAGGAGTATTGGCTTACTCTGATGCATTAATGCATTCTTCTCTATGGCTCATTTAATTTGCATGCAGAGAAAGACGTAATGGGAATTTCCATTAAAAAAAAAGATATACATTATTTCATACAGAGCAAATAAAGATAGTATTATTACCTTTTGTACAAGACTACACCAGTTATCAAAATCACATTCTTCTTTGCAAAAGAAGCCCTAAGGGAAAAAACCATACAGTACTAGTGTTAAATAACAACAGTATGTCAACGAGTGAAGGATGCTGTGGTATCTGTGTGCAGTGTTTAAAACTTTAGAACCATATGTCTCAAGTGACAACCACCCGTAACCCAACCAGGAGATCCTGGTTGGGGTCAGATTTAATTTCTTCAACTACCACAGTATTCTTGTGACATATGCTGGATGACTTCTACAACGAAATGCATTTAAAAATTTGTAAATTATGATATAAAGTAAGTTAAGCTTAAGTAACTTGTCCAGAGCAACCACGCATATCTGGTAGTAATGGAATAAAATAAGGTACCCTGACAAGAATCCTTGCTTTGACCTTCAAAATACTTCTTGCCAAAGGTGAACGCTGCTCAGTAAAGAAAAGGAATTAGCTCTCGCTATTACCTCAGCCATACCAACAGCCAGGTCCCTGTCTGACCTGAGATTAATGTATCCTATGCAGTTAATATATAAACTACCATGTGTTGAATTGTAGATCATAGAAGACGGCCCTGGGATCTTGATTCTGCTCAAGAAAATGCATTGCTGCCCGTGCCAACACAGAGCAGTATCACTTTGAAATAGAGCACACTCTTCCATTGGCTCCCAACACCTACTAAAGCTACCGAAGGGTCCAAATTCATGATCTTCATCCTGTGTGGGGCTTGCTGGCAGTGGAAGCTCTGGTCATCAACCGTGCCATTTTCTTCCCAATCTACAAAACTCTGAGTGGTGTGAGGGTCCAAGTAGATCAGCTCATTGCCTGTATGGGTAAAAGCCACATGCTGATAATGAGCGAGAGACTTTAATAAGCATGTAGTCCATCCAGACTTGTAAAACAGAAACTAGATTATCGTTGTCATCAATTTCTAAACTTTCTAGCTAGGGAGTCTTGAAGAGATTCACAAAGTTAGACACAATAGTTTCCCACAGGGTATTTAGTGTAATTTTCTATTGTGACCTATTACTGTAGATCTTTTTGGTTGATTTGTTCTACCTTCGTCACATACTTCCCTTTTCTATGTGAGGTCCAGTACATTTTTTAAAAATGTCAACTGTTGTAATCCTTAACATTCCGCAGATCAAGAAGTACAGGATGACCACAAACGCAGTCCGGAATCCCATTAGGCATTCATTCAGAAATTGGAACAAAGAAGTCTGACTAAAACAGTTCAGGTTTTACAAAAGGAAGAACAAAACATCCATAAAATCATGGCTCAAACTGGGGTGAAATCTGAAAGACTAAATCAAGTATTAACCATTGCTTTCATTAACACAGGAAGGCATGGAAGAAGGTGAACAAGATACTGCTGGCAGAAAAAGTTTGAAATATGAGAAAATAATTTAGAAAACTGCGAAGCAAAAGGATAAAACAAGATACCCTTCATTAGGGAGTACTACTCATTAGGAAAAAAAACAGTATTTTAGCAGACACTGGCCACTTGTCAGGCGTTATCGACTATTTTTAGTGTGTTGTTCTTGCTTATATCATTATTTATTTTTACATCAAGCTTTGCTGCTACTTTTCCATTCCTGTAAGAATGATATCACACTGTTCCTGAACCATTTGAGGTTTCTTCATTTCTTCTACTCTGATTTCATGCTTAAACTGCTGACTGTTTCCCCTGCCAAAAAAAACCCAAAACAAACGACCAACCCTTTCTCTTTAGATCATACGCAAATTTGGAATAAGTTTCTTTTTTCCTTACCTAAAAATCCTATGAAATAATAGGCATTATTTGGTTTCCCTCCTAATGCTCCCAAAGACTGAGGCATCTTAAAGCATTCCTAGGAGTTCAAAGGGAGAAAAATTCAATTGCAGTTGATTTGTTCATTGATGCAACAGATACCTGAACTTATTTCACAATCACAAACAAGTCACTGAAAAAAACCTTACTTTAAATGCATCAATATATACTGGATTTATGTGATTTATCCCTAGCCGTAGAGGTATAATAAGCAAGAGGGGCTTCCAGCCTGTGCAGAATCCTGCCGCGTTCTTATTTCGGCCAAGAGCACTTCTGTGCAAGTGTGCGCTGCTGTGGGCCGCGCTGCTGCTCTGCGGAGGGGACCAGCACATTTTCTCTGTGGGAATAAAAACAGACATCAAGGATGCGCGAAGGAACACAGAGCAGCTCTTCCTCTCAGCCGTGAACTAAGCTGCTTTGCCAGACATTTTTCTAGAGCTCCTGTGTTAAGACAAAAGGAGTGAGGCATGGAAATCGTAACTATTTAGAAGAAGTACTTCTAGCAGACGGAGCGTGTGCTGGCACATTAGTGAGACATGAGATAAATGACTGGAGGATGAAAATTTAAGATGGAAGTCACGCTTACTGCTAGCAGTATTAATACTGTCAAGCTTTGCCCATCAAATGCCAGGAACAGCAGAGATTATAGCATTAGAAACTCTTCAGGGAACTCTCTGCTTCCAGTGACGTGAACATAAAATATGCTGAAGTAGGGACTAAAGTAGAAATAGGCTGTGGCTAAATACCCCTTGTAAACCCACCTTTCTTACAACTGAAAATTAAGCCCGGCCACGAGTTTCTCTAAGATCTGCCCCTGGTTTCTCTTTTGGCTGACAAAAGCACATCTCTCTGGCAAACTCTGTATTAAAAACACCTCTCTGTATTTCTACATACTGCAACTTCATTCCATTTCTGTAGCAGGAGTTCAGGAAGCACAGACTGCATGGTATGTACGTTGCCCACCAAAAAGGCCTACACCGTTCTGCCCTAGCTTTAGTTTTGACATGGAAAACCCGAGTCTCCATTTCCTTTATTCCTTTTCTTACCCTGGGAACAAGTAAGGGGGTATTATTTTGTTGTCGTTTTGTTTGGAAAAAGTATTTTGTTCATATTTAGATACCTTCAGGGAAGTGGAGTCGGATCAAAAACCACAACCAGAGAACTAATATTTCACTTACTGATGTCTTCAATGACCACTGTATTGTCCATAGATACATAAACTGCTAGTGAATTCCATTCATCAAACAAAGCAAGCTTCCTAGAAAACATTAAGGTAATAATTAATATAAGCTAATTAGGACCATGAGGGTAGCTTTTCATTCAGGACAATTAGATGGTTTTGAGTAAAAAAATTAAATCAGTTGTTTGAAAAAGCATATTCATTGGGTGTTTTTTTTTAAGATACCATGTAATAAAAAGATAACTTTTAATATTTAAGGTTTAGTATTTTTAGAAAAATAAATACTGAGTGGTACCAGGAAAAGCGCACACACTGTACCGCATGAAAACTGTTTTGTCCTTTTGCCAAATGCAGTGATAGCAACAGCTCAACCACATAATTAGGTTTATTACTTTCTCTTGCACGTAACAGCGTTCGCAGTGGGACCCTGCCCATTGTGCCTGTCTAGAGAAGGAAAACATTCCTGTGCCAGTTTGCACATTACTTTTTGTCTTAAGAAGTGCCACTAAGTCCAGTGGAACCACTTCTGTGCACATGAGAACAGCAGACTCAGGGCGTTAAAAGCTGTATCAGCTAAAGTTTTTTGGTACCCAGCAGTTAGGAGGAAGGCATTATTGCACGCAGCTTTCTGTCCACTTGTGTCAAATCCAAAACTCTGGGGAAGGGAGCTACACTCTTAAGCTGCACAGGCAGAGTCATCTGTCTAAAATAAGCCAGGAAAACCTGTATGTGAGTACTAAGCCATGAAGAATTTGTGAGTGAAAAGAGCTGGAGGCCAGGGCATGCTTCAGCTCCTCTGTCTCTCCAGAATGTCAGTCCAGGGCCGCAAAGAATTGCTGCTGAGCACTCGGGACCTGCAGTCTAACCTCCACTTGAGATCTGGCACCTACATCGATCCCTCAGAAACAGAGCAAAGTCAACTCTTTCAAGTGTGGCTTCTAGACTAGGAGGAGCTGCCCAAGGTTTACACGGCAGCCTTCAGGCAGAACTGCAGCTCAGCTCCCTCCCTGGGCTGGACGGCTTCGCTCTGCTGTTTCATACCACCACTCTAATCTGCCTGCTGGCACTCCTGACCTGTCAAAGCCGTGCCGCTTTGTGGGAAGGAATACGCAGCCCTGGTGCTTACTGGTTAGGGCATGTAGACAGCATAGCAGGAGAGGATCTTTTGCAGATCTTCCCCAGGCTCTCGGTACATTAAAGTTTAGAGCTCGCCCAATCCCAGCTCAGTACCTGCCCACCAGGCTACAGCACCATGGTCCTTGCAAACACACAGCATATACATTCCTGATTCCGAGAGAGGGAGATCAGCCTCTAAAACTGTGTCTTGGGCCTTATCTCAGTCTCGTCGCTTAGCTGCCCCGGGGGAGCACGTTCTGAATGAGCTACTGCAATTTGACTTACTTCAGTACTTGAGCAACTGTATTTGGTCCAAACCATTCTCCAATTGATTTCCCTTCTCCAACACCCATCTGTGCTGTTTTTATGAGGGAAAACACACACACACGCAGAGGGGAAAAAAGACCACAGAGAGTCTGGTTACAATATATGTTGAACAGCATGACCTACTAATATTTTGACACACATTGTAGAGCAACTGTAAACTGTATTTAGCAACAACAATTATTTTCTCAATCTATGCTCTTTCCAGATCTTAATGACTGCCAGTGAGTGTCTTTACAAAAAGTTTCTAAACTGTAATGAGAATTACAAATATTAGTGTCCTTTATTACTAATCACAGCAAGAAGCTTCGTGACTGATGTTTAATACTATCAACTCTGGTACCCAAGGCTCACATACTTTACCAAGAGCTAGGTTCTAGCACACAGATTTATTTAGGTCTCGGTGAATAACATTTCTGAATTATTATATTTTTTACCCATTTGCATGCCATACTCATTGTCTTCATAATTGCCTTTTTAAAGTTTTGAATCACCATATTTCAAATTAGAAAGTTTCAACACAGTAGGAATTTCAACAGAGAAAAATAAAAAGTTGGTGTGTGCTCTTACCCATTTGGTGGATGGAATAACAGCAATCTTTTCTATCTAGAAAGCACCGTAAGATTCTGTGATATTCTTCTGGTTGTTTTTTGTGTTTTTCCCATTGCCAATCTTACAAGAAAAAAGTTATACTGATTAAAAAAGATCATGTTTCCATCGTCCTGATCAACATTTAAGTTTTGTTTAGACTTCCTAGAAGTCACAGCTTGTCATTAATTACCAAGCTGTCCTTTATCATTACAGGCTAGGTTGTGAAAACGGGGAAAATAAAATAAAAATGTCAAATGCAAAGATATCTGGAGCGATCACCGCTGGGAACTGATAGCTACTGCTGTGTGTGAGCTTCCAAGATTGTTTAGAACTTTATTTAGGTTTTGTTAGATCCTTAAGCATACATCACATAATGATATAAGATCCATAAAGCAAAGTCCAAACACAGCACTGGCCCTCTCCCACAGCAAAACCCAAAGCGTAGCGTTGCCATGTATGCTCTTGCTTCTTACATAAGGCCATTACCTCCCATTTACTGACAGAGAAGTGCATACACAGGGCTGATACCATGAAGGAGCTAGAGTTCGTATTCTAGTTTTTCTCAGTTAATTTGTTTGTTTGCCTACTCCTCCAGTTACATCTTTGCGCTGCCGTTCTGTGGACTCAGTTCTTCAAGTGGATAAATCCCACGGATTCAGTTATTAAAACAGGTAAATCCACAAAGCACGCTGCCATAGAAACTACAGCACAACAGTATGAGGAATACGGACCTAACCGTAATGATTTGATAGATACAGCAGCTACACACAGACCAGACCTATGATACTTCCCTGTGATCCCGCGATCTGAGGCGTTGATGCTGGCTTAAGAGCTTGCACTAACGGGTTCTGCTGTGGGGTCTGGCCCTGAGGCTGGTGGCGGGTGAGTACTCTGTACGGCGTCTATCACTGTGTCACTATTCACACACTCACTGTGTGCGAACATTTGGTGGCTCCATAAGCAATGAAGAGAAGGGTAAGAACTCAGACCCACGGCGATAGGTTTTCCCTTGGCCTCAACTTGGGTATTCCTCAAAAAGTTTTATAAAACAATGACAAGGGGATTCCCTATTCGTCCTCCCTCTGTTTCTATTTCTCTGCTTAAGGCTGGCATGATTTCACCCTGTCAGACAAGAATAATTCACCAGTAACTTCTATCAGGGCATGAAATAAAGTTTCATTAATAAATTTAGGGTTTGTGCTTTTATGGAAAACTACAACAAAAATTAAACTGCCTCTAATCAACACAAAAGTTCACTCAGCAACAGTACTCACCTCTTCCTAAGTGTCTGCAGATCAGTGCTTGTGCCAGCATCATCTGCCCACACCGCAGCATGCACCCCCAGCCAGCATCAGACGAAGGACCGGTGCCTCCTATTAAAAAAGTGCCTGGCAATCAATATGAGCTTTAAATTGAGTGCAGAGCCAGAGAGAAAATTTCAGAGTTAAAATCTCTAACAACTGTCCTATGGATAAAAGGCCCTGAGCAAGACCTTTTCTTTCCATATTGCTGGTCTAACTTTACTGTTTGCTCTACAAACAGGAAGACCTGATCATATGCAGGTATGAGTAAACACAGTTTTTTATAGCTTTAATATTTTGTTTGCATAAACAGTTAAAACGATGCTTATAATGTTCTAATACTATAAAAATCATTCTTCAGTGCATGATAACATCACTAATCCTGCTATCTAATTTATAACAAGGCAGCTGGTCTGCTGCATACTCACCAATAGGCGAAAACTTCCTTCTATACGTAAACCAGAGACGAGCACTTACATCCAACAATAACTTAGATTTGTCTGGAATATGTTTAAGAGGAAAGAAATTATTAAAATGAACTTCTAAAACTGAAAAATTCTAACTTTCCCTGGACAGTCAATATATAGAGTGCATGGAAAACTCCTTTTAGCTTTTACAGGAGTAAAATACTTAAAACTTTCATACTTAAAGCATTTTTAGCTGTTTAAATACAGAGAGCGTTTGTAGACTGCTAATTAAAGTTAACTTATTAAGGATGAAATAATTATTAGACAGTGAAGTTTTACAGGAATGATTATGCCCAGCTTGAATGAAACAACTATGGAGAACTACGTCCTCAGGAAAGAAGTGGTAAAGCAAGTTCAGAAAGGTGAAGAATTTCAACATTCAAACCAACATGGAATTACGCATTACCTCCAAACCCAACATAAAGTCATTTTAAGAAAAGGTCAATAATATCAAATTTAATTAAATCTCTCCTTTTTTTTTTTTTTCTTTTAAATAGATGTGCTTACAGAGTTCCCCCAAGGGCTCTGAAGAATTCTTAAGAATCTTTCTTGGAGCCGTGGCTCAGACGGACTGGCCTTTTCAAGGGATCACTCAGCTGATCAAGGCTGTATGTGGTACCCGCAGCTGCCCTGGACACCATGCCTGCATTGGTGGCCACCACCTTTGACATGTAACACAGAAGGATGCCTCTGCCTTCTCCCCAAGGAGCAAAACTCATTTCTGAATTCTTATTTTTACATGGTATATAAATACATCACTCTGCTGGGACTTTTAGGTCATATATTTATTTTCACCAAAATACAGTACATGCCCTAGATTAATTTTATTATTATTATTATGAAATATCATTTTAGTTGCAAACAACAGGCTGCGGACAGCATCCCTCAAGGGAAAATAACATTAGTAATAATGAACGTTCCCCAACAGTTATTTATCTATTTCTGAGGCATCTGATGTTGAGAAGTGACCAGCCTCACACCTGACACACCTTTGCTGCAAGCACGATCTCTTTGCATTAATTACAGTAGAAGTACATTGGTAAACTTCTGGTTTAATTTTAGGATGAACATCGCTGCTTATTGGCTTCTTGTTGATGGAGAAAAAGAAACTTCTCTGTCTTGATAGACAACGTAAGGAAATCAGGAGCTGGTACTGAATGTGAATCTAAGAAAGCTCTACAGACTTTACAGATGACTTTTCATGCTAAAGATACCTGTGTTTAGGTGGTGTTGCCTTCCCAGAATCCACACTGGCTCATCAGTTTCTGGGAATTCTTCTAAGTAGTCTGACAGAATAGTGATCTGGTTTTCATACCTAGATAAAACTGAAGAGGAATACACAACATTCAAACTCCGCTTTGTCCCTTTGCTCTGTAATGCACAGCTCTGAGCTCTGAATTAGTTGTAGCTAGTCTTTGCAATCTTTGGGTCTTCTGCACAGTGCTGCCAGCTGCGTTTGCTCTTTTCCTTTAACAAGCTGTCCTGACACTGGAATATCCAATGTCTTGGCTGTTTTTTATTTTGATCCTCAGCGAGCGCTGAGAGAATAACACGGCCGACACCTTGATTATAAGCAGTCTGACTGAAGCCAGTAGCAGAAGTTCAGGATGATCGCAATGAGAGGAAGATTTGATTCACGGAAATGAGGAAAGGGAGAAACAATTTAGGGATCGCGGCATATGTGCCTGTGCTCAATCTTAAATGTACAAATACTCCCGCTCAGAGTGATTATGTCCTTGTGCTTAATGGGAAGCATGTGAAAAGCGTTAGCAAGACTGCATTTTACTTTCCCAACTGGAGATTTGAAACACTTCAAAATAAAAGATGGATTAATGTTATTATCCAACGCTAGACCGATTTACTGTGAAATAATAAATGATAATTAATACTACTTAAAGAAGACCATTCAACCAATTTTTTTGATAATTAATTAAAGCAGGGTTTGTTGGAAGAGGAGAAAAGGCCTTCAAGTTGAAAGTGAAAGCAAACACAATTATATTTTACACTTCAAGTAAGTGCATATACATACAGTATACAGAATGAATAATCATGAGGTAAATATTTTTTTAAAATCACATAAAAATATACGTTACATCAACCAGAGGTGACACTGAGCTCCACCGCCCTCTGATTCGAGCACCCAGGGCCAGCGCTACCAAGCGCTGAAGATACACCTTCCCTGCGCGTTAGCGCAGGCGGTTGTTAAAAGGCACGATAAACTTTTTTCCGAAGGCTGCACGCAGAGTCTATGCAGGGTGAGGGGAGCCTCCGGCACCGCGCTCTGCTCGCCCTCAGGACGCCCACCGCCCGCTGCGCTTACACGGGACGCAGGCTCTGCGAGCCCAAAGCCTTCACAGCCCCTCACCCCTCGGGAGAAGCCCCGCAGGAGGGAACGGCGTCCCCCCTCCGCGGCCATGTCTCCCTCCCGCACCCGCACGTCCCAGACCACGGGAAAGAACCGCCGGGGTCCCCCCGCGGACCCCGACCTCTCTCCAGGGCCGAAGCGCGGCGGGGCGCTCCCCTCAGGGGCCGGCGGCAGCCCCCCCCCCCCCCCTCCCGCCGCCGGCACCGCCGACACCCCCCCCTCGGGCCCCGGCCGAGCCCCTCCGCCCCGCCCCAGCCCCGCTCAGCCCCTCTCCCGCCCCGGGAGAGGCCGCGGGGCCCCGTGTGTCCCCCTGTGCCCCCCCGCCCCGGCCAGGCAAGCCCCCTCAGCCCGCCGCGCCCCTCAGCCCGCCGCCGCCTCCCGCCGCGCCCCTCAACCCCTGGGTGGGCGCCTGGCCCCTCGCCACCGCCCCCGCCCCGCCGCCCCAGCGGCCGGCCCCGCTCCCCCTCCGCGGCCCCGCACCGGCGCCCCTCACCCGACTCCATCCTCCCGCTGTCACCATCCTCCTCCTCCTCGCCCCGACACGGAGGCACAACACGGACGCGGCGCGGGGCGCCCTGGGAAGTGTAGTGCCGCGGCCGGCAGCAGCGCGCTGCCTCCCGCCCGGTGGACTACAAATCCCAGCGACCCCCGCGGCACCGAGGGGCGAGAGGAGCAGGCCGGTGAGTGCGATTGGGTGGTCTCGCCCCCAGCGGCACTCTGATTGGCCGGCGGCGGGCCGAAGCACCGCCCTTGTCGGCAGGAGTCGGTGGCGGGCAGCATGGAGGGCGCCGTGTCTGACGTGGGGATCTGCAACCTGGCCTACGCCGGGCGCCTGGAGGAGCTGCGGGCCCAGCTGCTGCGCGACAGGGCCCTGGCCACCAGGGCCGACCAGGTCAGCCGGCTCCGGCCCACCGGGGCGTGCGTCCCCGTGGGGCGGCTCCTGTCACGGCCCCGCTCCCGCCGTTCCCGCCGCCCGCTCACCGTTCCCTCCCTCCTTCCCTCAGGACAACCGGACCGCGCTGCACTGGGCCTGCTCGGCGGGACACACGGACGTCGCCGACCTCCTCCTTGGCCTCGGCGTGCCTGTGAACGACAAGGACGACGTGAGTGTCGCAGCGCTCCCGGGACCCCGCTCTCCCCCGCCGCTGTGAGGGGCCGCCCGGGGGCGCGGGGCTGCTGCCGAGGGGCTGGGGGGGTGCTGTGGGCTCTGCCTGGGGAACTCGGTGGCGCAGTTTCCATCCGGAGCCTTTGCCGTCACGGTTCCACCACGCAGAAGTGCCCCGAGCAGCTGCGGTGGCGCTGCGGAGGGTGGCGGCTGGCGCCGGTCGCTTCTTCCTCCCTTTTCTCCCTCCTCCCCTCACCCGGTGTCTCCAGTGACGTTTCTGGGAGGTTTTAAAAAGCACATACTGCTGTGTGTGCGCTGGGAAGGCTGTTTGAAGTGTTTCAGGGCTTACATGGAGGAGGGGGTAATGAGACTTTGAGTCTTGCTTGTTGTCAAAAAATGTAGGAGAACTCTTCTCATGTTACAAAAACTGGGGATTAGGTGGTTCTTGGGGGTTTTCATATTATCTTTATCTCAGTGTCATCCTCCTAAACATGTTGTGTTTCAGGTACCCTGAAGATTCCTCATTATTGAGGAAGTCATTATAGAGTAGGTGGCACGTTCCATGGTTTCACAGTTGCAAAGGAGATGATCTGTGACTATTCTAGAGGAAGGGTTGAAACAATTACATCCATTATGAAGCATCCTGAAGGTCATCCTTAAAGAAGGAAATGTCCCATTAGTTCATCAGTATCTTTTCTATATCAGTAGGATATAGAAAAGATTGCAGAAACTTTTGGACACCCTTTTCTGCCACTCGTATTTGTTCCTAAAAAAGCACTACCGGTAATTCTGCAGGGACGAAGTGCCCTGCAACATACCTTGCATAACTCCGTAGCAGATGTGATTTCTCTCGCTTAACTGGCACCTGTTGTCAGATGCTGAATACAGGTGTGTGAGGGGACGTGAGACTTGTCTCTCTGGTGATAATCAGTAATGTTTAGCTCTACAGGTACAAGAATATGTGCAGTATGACTAATGAGTAGTCAAGTCAGTACTGGGGTGTCTTTGGCCTGAAACTCCTGGTTTGAATGTGTGTGTTTTTCTTGCCTCTGTAGGCTGGTTGGACTCCCTTACATATTGCTGCTTCGGCCGGCCGTGATGAAATTGTGAAAGCCCTCATTGCCAAGGGTGCTCATGTAAATGCTGTCAATCAGAACGGCTGTACGCCCCTGCATTATGCAGCCTCCAAAAATAAGCAGGAGGTATGTTTGCCTATGCTGCTGGAGGTGGTGTTGCTCTTGGAAGAAGTGTTTAGTTATAGTAACTGTTCCTCTTCCTCCCCACCTCCTTTCTCTTTCTACATATTCAGATTGCGGTCATGCTCTTAAAGAATGGAGCTGATCCGGATGCAACAGATCATTTTGAATCCACCCCATTACACAGAGCAGCAGCCAAAGGAAACCTAAAAATGGTACAGATCCTTCTGCAGCACAATGCATCCGTTGATATACGGGACTCTGAAGGGAATACTCCTCTGTAAGTAATTTTTTATTTTTATTTTGCTGAATATAGCATAATGCCTATGAAATGAAGCTCCATTACTTCAGTTTCTTTATTTAATTTCTTCTTGCCTCAAAATACTCCCTTGCTTCACACCTCTATGTAATTAAAAAGGATTTGAGAAAACCATACTTAGTATTTTGCTGAAGCGTGTCTGTAAATATGTACTTTAATTTGTGTTACTACATCTACTTAGAAAGTGTAGAACACCTTTTGTAATAATTTGGAATATGTTTGGTTGCCACTAGAGGGTAGAAAGCGAGCTAATGACATCAAAGTTGGAGGAAACTGGTCTTGCAGGCTGGCCTGCTCTGGCCTGCCAAGTAAGAACTAATTTTGGAAGTTTTTCCTCACCTCTCTGAGGAAAAGAGGTTGCAATTTAAGTACAATCAGGCCAGTGTTTGGTATTACCTTGAAGATCAGTTTGAATCTCCAAGGGTAAAACTTTAGCTGCTTTGCAGTTGGTGGCAAAACTCTGCCTTGCCTACACTGCAATCAAGATTTTGCCATGAATAAGATCAAGGAGTATGTTTTAGCTATACATAAAACCCAGTATTGTCCTGGAATACACACATTTATTCTCAGGACACTATGCTAAAGGGGAAAAAAACATTTTTGCTGCATTTGCAGTAACTCTTTACTTCAGATTATTTTTAAGCATCGTTCAATTTAGTTTATCGCTTTCAATTCAAATAGAGATTACCATTTTCCAATCTCACTGTGGATTATGTGCTCCTTAGCTTTGCTGACTGCAGAGCCAAATCCTACTCTAAAGAAGTGCCTTAATGTTGCGAGGACAATAGCAGGAGGAACGTTCTTGAGTTGCTTAATGACAACAGAGTGACTGGACAGCAAGCTTTGGAATCTGTGTAGGTAGTTGGTTGCGCGTGCTTTTGTTGTTCTAGGGTGTATCTCCCCCCCAATATTCACGCTGTCATTTTGACAAGGCATAATTACTGCTCTTTATAAGCTTGGACTGTTCAATAGTGGCTGTGGATTTCTTGTTCTTATTACAGTCATTTAGCCTGCGATGAAGAGAGAGTGGAGGAGGCAAAGCTGCTGGTGTCTCATGGTGCGAGTATTCACATTGAGAATAAAGAAGAACTGACCCCACTGAAAGTAGCAAAAGGTGGTCTGGGAGCCATACTTAAAAGAATGGTGGAAGGCTAGTGGGGACTTCTAACTTGAGTCTCTTTCCTGTTGCACTTACATTTAAGACTGCAGACTTTGTATTTTAATAGTTCAGCTAGGATGTATGGGCATCAGCATGGTAACAAAATGTGTATCTCTAGCTTTCCTTCAAGTACAGTGCCAAAACAACTGTTTGTACTTACTGTTAATTAAACAGTGTGCTCATTTTAAAGTATTTTTGAACATCTTGCAGTTTTCTTTGTTTACAGTATGATCTGTATAAATGCCGTTGTTCCTTCTATTTCAGAACCTAGTCTTTCAAGCAACAGGACCAAAAATGCTTTAACCATTTAAAGTCGATTTTATTTTGGAGGCTTATTCTAGAGTCTGTGGCTTTTTCCCCTTAGCCTTTGTGATTTGTGTGTGGTTTTTTTGTTTGGTTTTTGTGGGTACTGATTCTCTTCCTTCAGATGATTCTAAACTACACCTCTCCCTTTGTAGACTGCAGTTTGCTCAGTTGCTTAGGTAATTGTATCCATTTTTACTCTTCCTAGTCTACGCAAGTGAGGTCTGAGTGTGTAAAGCTGTTCTGTTATCTATTGTTGTCCTGTTTCTTTGAATCTTTAAATATGTGTATGCGGTGAAGTATGCTGGACTGCTTGCAGAATGCAGGCCTGGTTTCAGGCTTACCTCTGCAAATACACTATTGTGTAATGGATGGCTCTGGATATTTCTCTGGGATGTACTTTGACTCTATTTTTATTTCCTCTTGCTTCTTCTGTAGATTTCTTGTTCTGTTCTGTTTGCCTCCCATCACGTAGCACTGACACTTGCAATTTACCATCTTATTTTATAACAGAAGCCTAGTTTAATCTCTATTTACTCACAGCAAATCCTGCTATTAAGTTATTAGAAGGCAGAGCTAACAAGACTGAGTCTGAAAAGTGGCCTGCTGATGTTGGCAAGATAGCTTCTGACACTAGTAGGATAGATTTTGCCTTTCTGAACAAACGATGCTGATGAAATTCTGTGAAATAAAGAACTTTCCTAAACAGCAGTCTTTGGTGTTATAAAACTTTATTAAACTTACATGTAACACAACCAATATTGTCTAAATAGCTTGAACGCTTGGGATGTGAACAACAAATCAGATGAAACCCTGCCATCCATTACACAGTATGGAAATAGGAGAGCTGCAAGGAAAGGTTGAAATGGAAGATGACAGTTTCTACACTTTGACTTGTAGGGATTAAGGTCATGCAGTTTATTTTGATAAGCAAGACAGAAGCTTACAACCAAACAAATACCTTCACCAGGTACTTTAAGTCTATCCTAGAAAGCAAAATGCAGGTTAAATTTCACTGCGGGTACCTATTGCGAGCAGGAGGGATAACTTGCCTGTACAGACCTTGCTTTTGAAGGAGGAACCTGACTGAGTAAATGCTGCTTATATATTGTGCAGGCACTGCTGAAAGCTTGAACTGAGACAAGCCGAAGTTAGAATTCTGTGTTCATGCTTGATCTTCATATAGCAAAATAAAAAAAACCCACAAAACACCAAACCCTGCCACAGCTCTGTAGATTTCTAAATCTATTTCCCTAGGAGGTGGTGGCTCAAATATTGGCTTAATATCTGGTTTCCATATTAATGATTCCTGCTCCCTCAGGAGAAGATAAATGGGCCGTGCAGCAAAGACTGTTGGAACATCTGGGGCAAATTCTGAAAAATGTTTCTGCATCCTGCATAGCTCTGCAGGGTTTTTGAGCTACACACCGTGGATCAATACCTAATTTGGCTTGTGCTTTGCCAGGAGCATCAGTGGAAAGCTAGGAACAGTGTCTCATCCTTTTTAATAAACTATTTTACGTGAGAGAAACTTCATAATGAGAACAAACAGCTGCCAGAAGGCTTACAAAAACATCCCAATATGTTAAGAAACTCCAAATAGACGTTATTTTCCTTACCTTCGTCCTAACCCTCAGCAATCTGTTTTGCTTCTTATTTTTGCTTTTTGGTTTGCTGGGGGTTTTTTTGTGTGTTTTTTTTTTTTAATACTATCTATTACACACTGGTGGTTAGAAGTATGAGAGGAATTATTAGTCTAGAACTTGTGTTCAATTTTTCTATTTATAGAAAAACATTAACATAACTCGAGCAATTTCTACTTTTTTAGCAAATGCAAGACCTGTGGTGTTCTAGGAAGATTGTATTAGCTATAGAAGGTAATTACAACTTCACCAGCATAAGCTCCTGTCTTACTGTAGCAAGCTATGTATAAGGAATTCATGCAGGGTAATTTGTGCGGGTGAGATTATAATTTTATAATCTTTCCGTAATGACCATATAATGTATTCCCCCTTCAATCACAATAGCGCTGTTGGAGAGATGTGAAAGTTGGAAAGCTGTTGCGGGAAGAAAAATGTAACTAAGACACATATACAGGCGATGACATTAGAACTAATATGACTACATCAGTGTTGTGAAGAGAGTTATTTATATTTCTCTAGGAAGGGCAAGAGTAAAAGAGTGCCTGGGAATGTCAGAGAATAATTTATTTAGAATTAATATCACTGTCAGCCAAGTCATGGACCAATAATTGATTTGAATTACCTCATTAGGCAACACTTTTGGTAAGAAATGGCACCTAAACAGGAGTAGGTAGTACTTGCTCTTCTCTTGCTGTTACTGAGTATGCTTAATGTCGTAGTTCTGCATGCTCACAAAACTTTGGGTGTGAGTATTGGAAATTTTCAGTAAGCTTCTAAACCTATACTGAAGGTTGTGAGTTTGCGGGTTTTGCTTATCACAGTTGCCACAAGAGTCAGTAAGAGATGCCTGATTAAGAAGAGCCTTCCGTACAGGTCCTGACTTAAGCTTTACCCTGGATATTTTGGGGGGAGAAGAATGTGAGGATCCATTGGTAGAATATGGCAGTGTTGCTATGAGTAAGGCGTTGACCCTCACAGTCGATCGAGCACAAGCAATTTTTAGCTAAAACAATGTTAGAAGAACACTGTAAATGCTCTTTTACTCTGGAATGAGGCTAAGCATCAGGACACGTGTATCAAAGACAAATATTTGAAAGCCAGAAAACTGTATAGAAAGGGCAATGAACATAGTTATGCTTAATGATCAAAATGAAATCTTAATAGGACCTCATGCCTTACATCTTCTTTGAATGTTGCTGTATTTTTTTTCTCTTTTTTCTTTTTTCCCTTTTTTTTGGTCACTTTCTTGATAAACATAGCTGTAGGAAATGAACCTGAAAATTTTAGCACAGATCTATCCTTTTATCTATTTGAAAGATGACTGTTGCATACAACTAATGTTTACAGGCTAGGAACAGTCACCAAAGAATTTATGAACATTAGATCCTATAGAAGACTTAAGTGCCAAAAAGTTCCATGTCCCTGAGCCAGATACATTTTTCTGCAGTGCACGAGACTGAAACCAGTGTCTCCCTGTGTCAGTGAGTATCTGCCTCACGCAGTTCAGAAGGGAGCTGCTGAGGCTGTGTGTCTGTTTTCCCCTGAGCCCCGTGGTCCTTGAGCTCTTCTGAAAGTAGGTATCTTTGCCCTTTGGAAAAATGGAGTTTGCTTAACCTTAGAAACGAGGCCCAGAGAGAAGAGGTGTCTAGTGATTAGTGTGGATGGTCCAGTTCCCTTTCCTCCTTCCAAGAGAGTGCTCATAGCTCAGCTGTTGGCTCTTGTTGTGGATGCACTAGTTACCTTTCCTCTTGATGCTTTCACCTATAGAAAATAGCCGGTCACACTCGGCTAAAGAGACCAGAAGAAAAGTAGCACGAGTTTGTTGCTCAGTGGGTAGCGCCATTGCCTGGAAATAGATTTAAATCGTCTCAGGCAGAGGAAGCAAGCAAAACTAGCACGTTGTACAACAGACAGTATTCGCTTCTAAGTTTTGAAAGCAGCTGGATCTGCGTGTTGTGAGGAATCTGATACTCTGTGTGCCTGTTATAACAAGTCTTGCAAGGGATTTAGATTTCCAGCTCCTGCTGTCTGGAAACCAGCCAATGGATGTCTGAGCTGGGTACCTGAGTGCTAGTTCCATTAAACTGAAAACCAGAACTGCCGAAACACACAACTCTGGAATGCTGGCGCCTTGGGAACTTTAAAGCCAAGATGGTCACTGTTAA
The DNA here is from genome assembly GCF_963921805.1 of Phalacrocorax carbo. NCBI lineage: Eukaryota > Metazoa > Chordata > Aves > Suliformes > Phalacrocoracidae > Phalacrocorax > Phalacrocorax carbo. Next base: position 19,867,988 of record NC_087523.1, on the reverse strand, counting down.
CAAAATGTATTCCACGTCAGGCGGCAATAGGGTAAAAGTTCCCAGAATCTTTTTTTTAGCTTTAAGTGGAATTCAGACACACAAGATTTCATTGGTCCAGGTCTTAACATCTGCTTCTGCACTCTGAAGACATTGATGAAACTTCTTTTTACTTCTGACGTGCAAAATCAGATCCTTTACACACTGCAGTGTATTGGCCATGATGATTGTTCTTGGTGCACAGGAGACGCGAGGTTGGCCAACGCTGTTTCTGGAGAAGACTGCTGTGGTTCAGAACTGTATGGATACGTACTGCATTACTGATAGTTGACTGGAAAGCTCTTACTTTGTCAAATGCTTCAGCCCACTTCCTAATTAGTTTTGCAAAATAGGTTGGATAATTGTGGATGATAGTCTTTTTAAACTTGTATTTATGTATAATTATAACTAGTTAATAAATGAAATTTGGTTAACTTTAAAGGCCAAATTTTCTGCTATTCACCAAGTGCATGTGTAACATACCTTTTTCAACCTCCAGCCCAGTGGTTCACAATACGAATATGTGTTTAAGTTTTAGTTGGGCTTCTATATTAATTGAATGACAACAATTTTTCTGTATAGAGGGGTTCAAAGCTGACAAGGAAAACCATATTAAAACTCTAGGCTATTTCTTCTTTTTCCGCTTCTTGCTTCTCATTATTTTCAGGTGTTCCAGAGGCTGCTGTTTCATCAGCACTGGAGTATTCGTGTGTCGCATTGCTTGATGGAACTGTGGTCGCAGGAATGTTTTCTTCATTGGGTACCTGAACATACTCTGCATTGGGTTGTTTCTGAGCCATTTCTCTGCAGGAAGACAGGATGAGGATTGTGATTTCTCCTGTTGAAATCCCATTTACACTACAGACTTTCAAAAGAATGATTCTTCGTAGTTTTGTTGTCTAAAAAGTAACCCTCATATTGTTATGACTGACTGTTCCAAGAGCATGTGAAAAGGCTACAACATCACTGCTGCTAAGACAGAGTGACAGAGTGTTAGATAATAAGACTGATCTGCATCATTGGTTTAAATGATCCCATTGGAATAAAATGGATTTTAGTGTGTTTAAATGGTACACCAGGAAAGCAGAATGGGAAACTGAGTGCTGGCAAACAGTGTCTGAGAAGGGGTAGCAAAACACACTGCTTGCTGTAAGCTTTCTGAGAAATTACACACAGATCTGGTGTCCCATTCAGGTGCATAAAAAAAATAGAGCGAGGTCAGAAAAGAGCTATGAAAAGGCTGAAATCTAGAAAAACATTCTTAGTAACAGGTATGAATTCCATTTATCTTATCAAAACAGTAATAAACCAACTCCTGATATTTAAGCACTTTCACATGTAAAAAATATCAGATGCTAGTGGATTATTTCAATGTAGAAAGATTTATTAGGATCTGACCACAAAATTCTATGTTAATGCTACATCAATTGAAAGCAGAAATCAGGTGCATGAGTGACTGGCCACTGGTCTGGATTAGCAGAATTCCATACGGGAAGTCTTAGACCCGTGCTACAGGGAAGTGTCCAGATAGCGTAATGTTTTTTTCTGGCCTCAGCTGCATGCATTTATTTAGCATTTAACATGATGGGGCTAAATACAGTCTGTATAGAATATGAGATTATCCCTATTCTGAAGATTTGGCAATTTAAAGGAAAAACGAGCAAGCAAAGCACAGAGGAAAAGACATTTCCAGAGCAGGATCAAAGTTGGCATTCTGGGCTCCATTCTGGTGCCTGAACCTTGTGCCTCCTGCCATTTGAGATGCCTTAGAGTATCCCAAGCATCTGTCCTGTCATTTCAAATAGCACTTAAATGACCCCTCTCTGTTTAATTCGGTAATTTACAATCCCAGTAAATTTGCTGAGGCAACTCTTTCGCTGCTGTTTCTTTGTTTAATTTCCTCCACCTGCCATTAACACCACTAACTTTTAAATATTAAAAACCATTTTTCCAACTTGCCACTTTTAGTTTGTGTTTTTTAAAAAACATTTACTACCTTAGATACAGCTAAGTGGCAGCTCCCTGTAAACAGAAAAGAGGATAGCAGCAACTTCTGTTACAAGAGCAGCAGCTTAAAAGTTACACAAAAGCAAATATTCTTGGGAGTTTTTCTCAAAACCTGTATTATTTACCCTTCAAAAAATGTTTAGAGTAATTACATTTTACTTTAGTTCTGGATTATCATCAGTGCTTTACAGAAATAAGTGTCTTAAAATGAAGCAAACAGAAACTCTTACTGCATCTCGTTACTTGATGACTTCTTTTTCTTTGCCTTCTTGGTTAAGACCCAGACGATAACGCAGATGATAGCAGCTGCCAGAATTGCTCCAATTAATGCTCCAGCAACAATACCACCGTCTGAATCTGGAAAGAAAAAAGAGATTACTTGACTTTTTAAAAATTATTATTATAGCAAAATCCCAAGGAAATTTAGTGGAGGAGCCTTTAGCAGAAAGAAGGCGTTGAATTCAAAGAACTAAAAAGCTGACTGACAGCTGTATTTCCAGGAGGGAGGCTGAAGATTTGCTAGGAAAGAGATAACTCTGCTTTTGCGACCTTTGTGCCTCCTTTCTTGTTAGTTAGCTCCCTACCCCAGCAAACCCCGTGTTTATGCCTGGCTAAGGGACACAGCAGGCTATTAACATTGGCAGTAGTTTAAAACCTTTGCTCTTCAGTCCTTGCAAACAAATTCTGAAAGTCAGGTTGCCTTTATCTCTGAGATGCTCTCATCATTTGTGAGCCCTCAAACCCACCTATTTCCACTTCAGTAGAGCTTCTAGCTCTGACCCATGATTTTCATTTTATAGACAAGTGAGTAATTGAATGACTGTTTCGGGAACGTCTCTCATGGCTGGTTGTACAGCATATGCTCCGCTCTTGTTGAATGTTGCTGGTTAAGTGAAAAGTCTGCATGCAGATGTGGTTGACCACTGCTTGAGAACAGTCGGATAAAGTTGATCACTGCTTGAGGGCAGTCAGGGTAAGGTATTTTTCCATGACTGCACTATTTTTACTAGTGGTCACTTGTACAGTGCCCCAGTCCTTGTACTGCCACGTTTCAGTGATGGTTGTAAATTGTGGGGCAGGGGGACCTCAGTGGGACTGTTGGCTGGAAGAAATCGCTCTAAACTGCGTGTCTGTCGGTTCTCAGTAAAGGCTCTGCAGTCAGAGCCAGGTTCAGCTCCTGCTCCCAGTGGAAAATGAAGCTGGAGATGTTAAATGAGTTTCTAGGTCAGTGTAAATTCTGGGCATGCCTGGATGAAAACCCTGGAGCTCTCCAAAGCCCGTTCTGTTCTTACTTGAAAAAACCCTATGCTTTAAAGTCATTACAGCATTTTTCTGCAGACTATGCATGTCATGCATCAAATATGTGATTACTTTCATGCATTAAACTTACGTTTTGGAGTTAGGTCAAGCTCACAGGTGTTGTTCCCCAGGACGTTGCTGGCTACACACTGGTAATAACCTGTTTCAAAGGTGGTGAGATTGCCAATGTAAAGGATGCCGGTGGCTGGATCTGTGACAAACAGAGGGCAGGTACAGATTACCCTTTGTATACTGTAGAGGCAAACGATTTTCTTTAGTTGGTAATACTGAGAGCTATTAAGATATTATAATCAGGGTTCTCGGATTATTCATTCACTTGGCGTTTTTTATATTCCTTAAGTAAAAACCATTTACCTTCCTTGAAAATTGCTACAGTGGATTCTGCAGGAGTGTTACAGAACATGAGAAGTAGGCCCCGCTCTGCAAATCAGTCTGTCTGGTGTTTTACCCGCATTGATACTGTTGTTGGTGTAACTTCACAAATGAAAATGTAGCAGGTACTGAAGATTTTCAGGATGGAGGTCTTAGCACCTGAATGACAAATTGACTGAACTTACTCTAAGTTCACTCAAAATTCCGAGGGAAGGGAGATGTAAAGGCATAAATGTTTCTCCCATTTGAACAATTTAAAGTAATGGGGTAGACATGACTTAAACATGCCATACAATTTTTATTAAAACAGGTAGAAAAAATGTCCTGTGTTAGTGACAGCTCTCCGTCGATTTGAATAAGTAAAACTACAGTTTTGTGGCATTGACTGTCAGAAGAGGAGGATAAGTTTTAACTGCCCTATGCGATACACAGTGTTTGAAATGGCTGGTACTATGGAATTCCAGATCTTGAACACGGTACGGTAGTGCTGTAGTTACGTACTGTGTTGTTCAGTCACAGGCTTGAGGGTGTTCCCATCCACTTTGTACCAGTGGTAGGTAGGGAGAGGCAATCCTTCTTCACATTTGCATAAGAGGTAGATCAGATGACCTTTTTCAGGCGTTCCTTCGATTTTGCAGAAAGGTTTTGACGGTTTGACTGTAAAATAACAATGAGGAGAACAGACACCTCGTCAGTACATACCCAGGGCTGCAAGCATCCACCTCGGGTTCTGGTACTGTGCTGCTATAAATAACGAATTGAACCGAGCTGCAGATTTCCATCCGAGAGCAGAGTCTTGTTTATGGCTTGTTTATGACCAAAGGCTCTGCCATAAAGATTTGAGTAGTACTAAATACATGTACATGGCCTAGGATACATTTTTATTATCTTTTCTTCCATTTGCATACTAAATATTGTTATGGAGGTGTTGAGATTAAGACTATTGATTACTTTAATTATAGTGGGCAATCACTATTCGCTATACTCCATTCTGCCACGTAGCAGCATCATTTTCTTTAGGGAAACAGCAGAAGCTTTTCCACATAAAGGGAGAGGGTCAAGGCCTGATTCTTCAGTATATTGCAGTTGTGGAGGAGATAAATCAACTACGGTTCTGTTAAAAATACATCTGTTTTGATAGCATTTCCTTGCTTTGCACACAGGAGAAGATCCTGTCTTCATTTACAGCTATTATTTTTCATTTCCTACCTATAGATATGCTGTTGTGGTTCTTTAGATACCATCAGTGGAACTGTACCAGCAATGAACACGGCCCAATTTTCTGTGCATCGATGAACAACCTTTCTTGGTTTTCATGTGAAAAGTACAAACTCTTACTCAACTGCTCCAAGATTTACTATTTGTTTTGGGGAATTTTAGATGAGAATTAACAGTAGTACTTTGTTTTTTCAGGGATTGAGTTTACATGTGTCTTTTTCTTATCCCTGGCAGACAGGCAACTGAGGTTGGCATCATGTTCTCATATAACTTTGATTTGTCACTCTGACCAGGTATGAATTTTCAATTGTTGTGGTTCAGTCCCAGTCAGCAACTAAACACCACACATCTGCTCACTCACTCCCCCCACCCCTGTGAGATGGGGGAGAGAATCAGAAGACCAAAAGCAAAAGAAAAAAAAACTTGTGGGTTGAAATAAGAACAGAATAATAATTTAAATAAAATAATAATTATAAGAATTATTATTATAATTATAACAATAATGATAAAATAAAAAGGAAAAGGATAAAAGGGAAAAAAGCCAAAACACAAACGATATAACCACTCACCGCCCGCCGACTGATGTTGCCGGTCCCTGAGCCGCAGTTGCTGCCTGCCTCCCCTGGCCCACTCCTCCCAGTTAGCATACTGGGCGTGACGTTACATGATATGGAGTATCCCTTTGGCCAGTTTGAATCTGCTCTCTTAGCTGTGCCCCCTCCCCTCCCGGCTTCCTGTGCACCTGGCAGAGCGTGGGAAGCTGGAAAAGTCCTTGACTAGTACAAGCACTGCCCAGCAACAACTAAAACATCGGTGTGTTATCAACATTATTTTCATACTATGCCCAAAACACAGCACTGGGCCAGCTGCAGTGAAGAAAATTAACTCTATCCCAGTTAAAACCATGACATCAATATAAAAGCAATTATTAGATGGGGTTAGTACAAACTTTATCATTTAGGAAGTAAAATATCTCATTCCACTGCTTTCCATCCTTTCCGTCCTGCCTGTTCGTGGTAGAACTATTGCTTTCTTCCATCCAAAATAGACTCTGTACTACTTCCATCCAACACATACTAAGTTTGAGTTTCTGGGAATGGAGGAGAGCCAGAAGCCTTGGGCTGTACTGCTGCTTCTCCCTAGATTTACACAAGTCACCACGACCAATGTTAGGTAAAATTAGTAAAATTTTGGTCTTTGTTGGGGCTGGATTATCCTAAAAGTAATAGCTTCAGAGAGCAGTTGTCACTCCCAGCTAAAAGAGCCTGTTATTTTAATCAGAGTTAGTATCACTTTGTTTTCCAAAATGAAGAATGCAGTGCAGTTGGGTAATTCCTGCTACCTGCCTACATTAGGTAGCTTTTTTGAGAGCACAAAGTGAATCTGAAGGCCGCTCATGGGAGAATGAGATTTTACTGTAGGTCAAGCAAGGGTAGCTGTGGAGTGGTATCAGGTCTGCTTGGTCTGGAAGCTAGAGGGCACCCCAGGCTCTGCCTGCCTCCAAAGCCCTTGGAAAACCGCGCTGCGTCAATGCATCAGCGAGCCCTTCCTCTGCATCCTGGGCCTTGTTTATCACAGTTCTGTTATTCTCCCTGGTCCTCTGTATTTTCAGCCATGAATTCAGTGTTTCATAATAAGGGTAGAAAACTGCAGTACGGCAGCAGAGAGGAAAGGCACTTACCCAGCACACTGACAATCACAGATTTTTGACTCTGTCCAGCATCACCCTGTGGGCTGAAAACTTCACAGGTGTAGGAGCCAGTGTCTGAGGGCTGCATGTTGGAGATTGTTATCGATGCATTCCCTGGACCTGTTGCAGCTGTTATCCTGTTCTTAAACTCTCCATAGGAGTAAGACTGGCCTCCTGAATAGTAATAGATCTGTGATAAAGAATCAATTGTTAGCTTAACAACAAGAGGTCTTACTGCCGCTTTGTTTGGTACTCATAGTTGGAATAGAGTTGATTTCTGATTAAGCCAAGCAATGTCACCCCCTTTCTTGCCCCCCCCCCCCCCCCGAGAATGCAGAGGTGAAAACATGGTACATTTGAATATGTATTTTTAGTGGGTCTTAAAAGACAAGCTTTTCAGAAATGGGACTTTTTAATTGTGTAAATGGACAGTAGCTAGTTCTTTGCGGATACTCCAGTCACAGACATGCATTTGCAAAAACAAAGGTGAGACCATTGACCATCATATGACAACCCTGCGAAAAAAAGCCAAGTCATGCACAATGAATAGTGGTACTAATTGAAGTACTAATAATTTGTGATATTATTAATAGGCATCTCAGCAGAAGATTGTGACAAGAATGGGCCTGTCATCACGCAAAGTAGATGGCTGCAGAGCTTTCCAAATACAGAAGCTAGCAAACGGAGAACTGAAATGAATCCACAAGGCACCGGTCTCAGCAAACAAGGCACCTGATCTGTTGGCAGTAAGTTCGGAAGCAATAAAAAGGCGTACGAGAACACCAGCAGAATCATCACACATGCAGTTAAGAGCAACCATGCTGTTCTCTTTGTGTAATCAGGGTCAGAGGCAGTGTCATGGACTAGCTTGGTTTTTTGAGTTTACACCATAGGTGAAACCAAGATCTGAAAGAACAAAGCTGATGTGGAAAACTATGGAATGTTTATTGTTTTTCCCAGCTGTTATTGATAGCGTTGTGTAAAAGCGATAGTATTTGGGACGGGCAGTATATTCCCCAGTGTCCACATGCATGGACTCCGTTGTCCCAGCAAAGAGGACAGTTCCAGCATACTCAGTCATTTTTTTAAACTGGTGAGAGGTAACCATATAGAATGACAGGTCAGGACCCAAATAGATCTAACATTGTTCCTACTGACAGCAATCCAGAATCAGCAGTGTAAATGTATTTATTGAAGTTGGACTGACAGCATGTTTTTTAATGGGAATAGCTGGAAAATGCTGGTAGGAAAAAGCTTCACAGACTCCTGTGAAATGCCTTTCACACTTGACTAGTATCAAAATTTCCTTTTGGTCAAAGTTCCTTGCCTTTAGGGACACTGCAGATCCCCAGGCAAGAAGTATAATTTGCTTTACTTTGCAAATCAACTGATTGCATTTTGAATTAAGAATATTTATTCTTAATTCTATCTATCCACCCTCATACAGTGTTGACTGAAGTCTTTAAGCAATGTTATCTGAAAGCCTTTATTAGCTTAAGGCAAGCTACACCCCAAAACTGCCAGAGCACAGCTGGTTTATGCAATGATAAGGCTTTGAAATGAAGGTCAGAACCCCAGACTGCACAGCACCAGCAGCTCTGGTGCTGCAGCTTGGCCCCATCTCAAGTGCAATTTCACCTACTTTCCAGCCAGACTTTATCTTTCCCTGCCCCAGTATTACAAACACCAGGTACAATTGATGCAAAGCTACGTTACTGCATATTGCATTGCCAGCATGTGGAAAACTGGTGTTGCAGTGAGGAAGCGTAAGAGGTCCGGTGTTAGCACAGTGGCAGACTAGGTTAGAAAGTCTGCTGAACAGCTGGATAGACCCTCCAGTTTCCATTGTTTGCATGCAATGCCATCAGTTTTAAAACTGATTTCATGCTTTACAAATGTCTAGAGATGGAACTCTCTTGCAAAATTAGAGTCTGGATGCACAAGCTCGTATTTCCCAAGGAAGGAGAGTGTTCAAAATAGAGTGTTTGGTTTAAGCAAACCTCTCATCAGGAAACTGATCTACCTGTAATTACAAAAACACACTGGCCACACTTGTCTCATTTATCCGAGTATGAGCAACCACAGTGTGTTGTACACTGTTCCTTGCAATAGTGTGAAGTTACAAGAATGGTGACCTCTGACTTCAGGCTCCTCTTAAAGTGGCGTTCCTATATAGATCTCAGGAGGGATGGGCTGGATTTGCATCTCCTCTCGATCAATTGCATCGGTTTGAGTGGGGTGGTACAGAGCTTCCATCAGCTCTTCACACTAATGTGAAATTAAGTTGTACAATGACTTAAATGAAGTAACGCATGACTTGCAGCAGCATGAGAGGAGAGGCAGGCCTGTTATATCCGACTAAAAGGCCTGATTACTGAAAAAAGGGGCAAAATTCTACTCAGCCTACCTCAGAGCGATGTGGGGTTTATGTGAGAGTAAACAGCAGCAGAAGCTGCCCGCTGAGTGCTAGCTTAGCTACCGCACATGCTCCTGGGAAACAGGACTGGCACTACGAGCCTTAAATGCAGTCAGGGCAAGCCAGTAACCATTATGGAGATGCAAGCGCTGCTTGGTATATGTGATCTGAAGCCAAGGTGAATTATGTATCTAGGTCCTCGTACAATGCACTGAAAAATTAATCCCTTGTGTTCTCCCTCCCTGTCAGAATGCGTGCAGAGGAATAGGTTGTGCAGTGTTAAATCTGAGGCAAGTGTCAACACAGCAGAGAATATTTGTTCTCTTCATGGATTTAAACAGAATCTCTCTGGGTTGGGGTTTTTTTTTTTTCCAACTATGAACATAAAGGCAGTGGAACATCTTAAGGAAATGCGTTCTGCTCCTCTGCAGGCTCCTGCCTGTTCTTCTGCTCCTGGGTAACGCTTATCTCGCGAGCTCTGGAGTTTATTGCCTGAAGGAAGGTGGTAAACACCAAAAAGGCTGAGTAATGTTGTGATTAATTACTGAGTGTATATCTTGTCCCAGAGGCATGATTGGACTGTGTACACAGGAAATTTCATTTAAGAGGAACATGTTTCGGTTAATTGGCTGGGAATTCATAACCCATTTTAAATGGGCTCAAAACGGGCATTTTAAACCCTCATTCAAAGTGTTTGTACACTGTCCTTGAAAAGCTCGTGGTTGTGGCTTTCAGAAAGCTGAAATGAAAATCTTTGCAAAAATGTTTCTGTTCCTTTTCAAAAGTAAAAAACTTGTTTTCTGTTGAAGATAGAGAAGGCGCTTTATTTTTGGGCAACTGACAGCTAATGTTCCCTCCTACAGAGACACATCTCATTGACATTTCTTTCCATTTTACATAAAATGTCCCTAAAATGTCGGGATGGTAAAACTGTAAATTTAGTCAATGGTAGACTCTTCCTGGAAGCCTTTTTATTTGATGTGATAAATATATTTAAAGTGCATCATCTTGAATGTAAAAAATACGAACGAAATCTGCTGTGCTTCTCCTGAAAAAACAAGCTTTTTATGTCCTCAAGCAAATCATGAGCAGCTCTAGTGAAGTTGATGATTTACCAGTGTAAAAACAATATTGAGGATGCGGTAATGGTCGGTGCTTCTCATTACCAGCTAGTTTGCTCATGTGAGTTTTTATATAATGGTGCCTTTTCACATTTCATGGGAGCAGCTGCCTGGGATGACTAATCAAACAACTGACAGAAAACAGAGCGGAGATTATCACTCCTAAAAATGTTGTCTCTAATAACTTGACAATGTGAAAAAACAGTTTCTGCAAAACAGCTAAGTTGCCCAGAAAACGTCTCCCTGACCTTAGAAAGTATTGCAGTTTGGTTGGTTATTCAGCCTGTGGGCCAGGTGGTGCCTAAAGCCACTAATGTCAGCAGCCGTCCTTCTTGGCTTTCTAAGGCAGTGGTACAGTTACTCTACGTTTCCACAGCCACAGTTTCTGCTGCTACCAAGAAAAGGATTTGTGCTCACAGAGTTCCAAGGCAGCCGAGTCAATTATTCGTGTACCTGTTCGGGGGAGCTGGGTTACAAACAGAACAAGGAATTGGGAATGACCATACTCATTTGGAAGAAAATCTTGGTAATCTCAATGCACCCCAGATGCTGGAGACAAGATTATTTGTGTCCCCAATTCTGAAGGATCTGGTACATGAAATCACAGGTCCTTTTCCCCTTTAGCCTGACTTGTGGGAAGGGTGCTTCTCTTCTAGTGTGATCGTGAGGAAAGTATTCGCCTGCAGATGAAGCAGTTGGCAAAGCTGATGCTGAGTTGAGGATTTTCAAAGGCCGCCAGATGTTTGGCAGACAGTGAGCAACACACCTACAGGTTTTCTTTATACAGCTTCTATAGAAAGATCTTCTTCCTTAGAGGGTGGAGGTTGTGTGTGAAAAAGCAGGCAGTAAATTAGAAGAAACAAGCCTCCATCTGCTTCCTTTCTTCTTTGGGCAGGACAAATACATACTAGAACTTGCATAAATATGCGTCTTTCCAGTGTCTTTGGATGGACTCATTCATAATTACCAGGTCAATGTTGCTCTCACCCACCACCTCCCGGTGTCGTTGCATGCCATTGCTGTACATGCCTAGTACATCTGGATATCAAAATTGTAAGATGAGATGTACTTGAAGATGTGTTACAAAATGTCCTACTTGATCTCCACGGTTGTCTTAATCTCCTGACTGGGGGGCAGTTTCAGGACATGACTTCCTTTCCAGTACCTGTCTTCACTCCCCCAGCCCCTTCTCCCTTTCCCCCACCAGCAGATGCAAAGCTATAGCATCCTGTTCGATGGTGTTTCTCTAGGCTGATGTGTTCAGCATCTGATTCACAGTCTTTCCCTGGAGGGCTGTAAAGCTCAGGCGTTCAGAGGGCCCCGTCACTGGGTTTATCATTTTCTGTTCGACATTTTCTCAAGCTACTAGAAAAACAACCGTTAAAGTGTCTTTCCCACCGATTGATGCAAAGGAGGGTATTAGCAACTTTACTGGTTTGAGTTCATGATCTTCTTTTGAATTCTGAGTACAGACAGAATTTATAAAACAACAAGAAGGGAAAAAAGTGTTCATCACTCCCTTAAGCATCTTACCATCTAATTAGAGAACAAATGCCACACACTCAGAGTGTTAATTAAAGCCCAAGGCTCAGATTCTGAACTCGGCTAGCTAAGAAAGCAAACGCTCCTGTGTGCATTGGTTTCTTTGACGTGTGTCATGTGACTGAGTCTGGCCCCAAATGCCTTTTTTCATCCACAGCTTCTTTTCACACATTTGAGTCCAAACTCTGATCTGCCAGTCCTGCGTTACTGGGAGCTTTGCATGGGTAATTGAGGATGTTAATAATGACTAGAAGCATCTTGTCAGAATTGCGCATTGGTAGAAGAAGAAAGGGATGGAGTCAGAAGCCTTTAGAGGATTAATTGCTCAGCAGCTTTAACCGGTGCAGAATACTTTTGAGGAGCAGCTCTTTCATGTTCTCACAGTGTCATTCTTGTGGCTGAACTATTAGTGAATAATTTCTGCAGTGCGTCAAGCACGAACATGTTTCCTCAGTGCATTTGGTGTAACTGCTCTTCAGCAGTTATTGTTAGACCTCAATTGATATTGGGTTGTACCCTGTACTTCATGGTGAGACAGGAATCCCACTGCAGTCAGATAGTTTGGAATGGATTATGGCTGGGACGTTGAGCTGAGAGGAAGCCAGTTCAGCAGGCAGTTTAGTGCCCCTCTGTATCCATCGCATCTGAAAATGTTGCTATATTCAAGAAAGGAGATCCAGGATTTTTTTTTTTTTCTCTGTAAATATGTAGCCCCAAATTTGGACTCTCCAGACTTGCTCACATTCAGCCTAGAGGCTCCTGCTGTGTGGACATGCCCTTCAGATACCCTTTGGGTAGAATATTCCTGAAGGTGCTAGTTCAGCCACCTAGAATAGCTGTGGGAAAAAACAACAGCTACATGCAAAATAAGTTTGATAGAGGAAAATGCAGTAAAAAACAGGGTGAGTTAAAAATTCTGAGTGATGCATCTGATTCAGCTTATCTCAGTCATGTGCTGGTTTTAAGATTTTAATCCAGAACATGATTACAGGTCTCACAGTAGCATAAATCTAGTAGAAGCTATTTAGCTCCTTTTTTCCCTTAAGATTGTGGGTTTTTTTTTTCTTACCTTGTGTCTCCAGCTACATCTTCCCCGTGCATCTGTCACATACACCATCTTTTGACAATGACTGACTGACTTTTCATCCATACTCAGAATACCGCGACACGGGGAATGCTGTATTTGAGCAAAAATGTGCTGATCTGAGAGTTAAATGTGACTTTAAGTGATCCCCAAAATCAAAGAGCCTGTTCTCTACACAGCTCCCCATCAGTACTGTCAGTGCTGTTCACAAGGGCAGGGTGCCTCGTGGTCAGCGGATTTTGCAGATGTCTCAATCCCTTGTAAAAGCGAGATGCAATATGATCTTATTTCTAAGTTTTACCTAAAATTAGGAAAAGTAAGACTGAAGTCAAATGTTTGCTCCAAACACACCAGTTACAACCTGATCGTTCTCTGCTTGTCTCCGCTTTCCTTTGGGTTCTCACCATTGCCTGCTTCGGTGCATCAGTTTATCTTCTCTCTGCAGACTGTCACCCCAGCGCCACAGATAACCACAGGCAGTCCCCGGTAATCCCACTGACATCCAGGGAGTCCCTCTGACTGCACTGACATAACAACAGCGTCTCCATTCCTCTGCATTGGAGTTGTTGCCTCTGCTTTCTGTGAAGCTAGTCCTTTTAAGTGCCTGCTCAGTCACCTGTGTGCTAGATAAAACTCAAATTTTAAAAAATCACCTCTAGGCAAAAACAAATGATTATGTATCAGAGAGGCCCTTTCAGGAAATTTTCCTGTACTGCTCCAGGGGGTGCTTTGCACAGGCTCATCTTCGCACGTGGGCTCGAACGGACTGCTCTGCTCCCGAACCAGTGCCCCGTGCTGCGCTGACAGCTTCTGCAGCAATCTCAGTTGTCTGTGGCTGAAAGCGTGTGATGGGCTCTCAGGAACTACTCGTACTACATGGGGAGGAATTTGTTCTTTCAGTCGTTTGTATGGGAACCCCACAGTTACAGGGCTGGCTGGCTCCTGGCTCTCACGTGGTAGCCCAGTGCCCGTGCCCGTGCCGTGGCTTTGTGCGGGGCAGCAGAGTTGCGCTGGCATTGGGACTGCTGGTGATACGAATTCGGGGTTTCAGGGTGAAAGGAGCGGACCCAGTTGCGCTCGGATCACTCTTCTTGCATTTCTGTCCTTCCTTGGGCTCCGCCACCCTGTCCCCAGTTCCTGAACAACGTGACACAAGCCTGCTCACTCCTGTGAAGGTTTTGCAAAGTGGCTTCTCAGGCCTGCGAGGCTGGGTATAAGGACACGACTAGGCTTCTCGTAAGGGAGCAGTGCCCTCTTCCTCTTCTGTATGGTTTGCAGTAAGTGAAACCCTCCATGCCTCTATCCACTAAGTGATACTTTGTTGGCAGTACAGATATGAGAAAAACAGTGCTCTGGCAGGGTGAAAGCCAATATATAACATAAATGGATGATATTCTTGCTGTTACATGCTGCTAACACTCCTTCCCTCTCAACTGCACATCAGTAGTTTTACCAAAACAGTGTCAATGTCACTGTTGGCTGATATTTCAAGCTCACTTTTTAAAAGAGGATATTTTCATGAGAATTCTATCAATAATTCAGTTTCTTGTACAAGTAACAGTCATTCATGACCTTTACTCATCTAGTGAATTTAAAATTTCAATCAAGGTTTCTGGCCTGGGCGTACCTTGGGGAGCCACACAGTGTCTCTGATAATTTCACTTTAACTGTGGGTGGCCTGGGCTGGCGGCTCCAGGTGTGGCCCAGGTTAGGTTCAGGAGTTGTATTTAGCTTTGCAAGGCTGTAGCCTCACCTATGCAGAGTCAACAGCAGGCTTCAGGCTTTCAAACGTTGACTTAGGTGCTTTACACCGAGGCCAGCCGAGTGACTCGGAGCGTGAAATGAAGCACAGATGCTCCTCTTAGCAGGAGCTGAGACTTTACCGTAGGAACCAGGCCAGGCTGTGATGTACTGTTACCCTGGGTGAGCTCAATAAGTCATGTTCGCTTCAGTTTGTCTATATGTAAAATAGAGATAGTTCAGTATTGGAAAGCTCTCAAGATCTTCGGCTGGGAGATACTATTCAAAAACTAAATTTATCTTTAAAAAGACATGTTGCTAAGGGGTAAATGGCAGGAAAAAAAAGATAAAAATACATACGGCATCCTATTTTCCATGAGCTGATATTTACATTGTTTATTTGAAATGAGGTGAATTACTTCCACTGGAGAAACTTCTCAGGAAAAGAGCAGAGTTAGGCTCCAATTAGTAAAAAGATCTGTATTCGCACACTATATATAGCTGCACTGTCTTCAAAACAGCACTGCGAACACCTGCCATTCCGCTGTTTGCTGCCTCCCTTTTCATCATACTGTCTGTGAACAGCCTGTTTGTGGTATTTCATCCTCTCCGGTGTAACTGCCGTGACTTTTAACTGCCGAGCACCTGTGCCAGCACTGTGTAAGGAGGGCAGTGCGGAAGGGGGTATGAAAGCACCAGAACAAACAGCAAAAGACACCAGCCAGCTTCACAAAGCCAGTGCTGGGAGGCAGATCTGCATCAGGTCTGAGAACTAATGAACAGCACTGCCTCACCTTGAAGGAAGGTAAAACCTGGCGCTGAATATTCTGGGGCATTACATTAATGCTGGCTCTAGTCCTGATCCTGATCTTACTGATTTCACTCCAGGCAGGACTGTACCTGAGCCTGTGCATCTCAAAGCACTGCAAAAGCTATAAGTGGCAGTGTAAAATACTGACATTCACGTTCATTAACGCTTCAATCCAAAGGCATCTTAATGACACAAATTTGCCTTAATTAATTCTAATGTTCTACAGTTTGCTCTATTATTTGTTGGCACTGTAGAGAGAAAGGGCCATATTCTCAATTATGTAAATAAACATTATTTCTTAAAATCAAGATTCCTCCCCCCCCGCCCCCCCCCCCCATGTTTCTTATGGAGAACATCTCTCTGCTAAATCTTATTATTATGAATATACTACCCATGTGAATAACATGGTCATCAAGACACCTAGCATTTAGTAAGATGTCAGGAATATTTAAAATTGTAGCAGGTGGGATAAGAAGACATGTTTTCTGTAATTTTTCTGAAAAATTGTAAGATTCCTGTCTTCAAATTATATGGCAGAAATTTTCAACTTTAAAAAATGGAATTTGAAGATGTTATCTATTTAGTTGCTGAAAAAAATGGCAAATTTTGAATGGAGCCAGAATTTTCAACAAACATTTTCAGGGAAAATATATGCTATTCATAAGGAAGTGTTTGTTTATTCCTGACATTTTAGAAGAATCTAAATATCTCATAAAACGAAATAATTTTATCCCACTTAAAATGCAAGCTATGGTTCTGGTATTCAGTAAGCTATAGTGCCAGTCTTCAATTCAGTTGGGTTTGTGATCTTACCAGCTTATTAAATATATTTTTGACTTGCATTTTAGTATTCTTTAATCTAAACCAAATGATCAATGAAAGCCAAAGCTGGCAATCTCCTCCACGGCCATGTGTATATTTCCTGCTTGGAACAAAATGTGAAACTTCACTTCAGCTACGTGCCAAGCAACCAGGGCAAAGCCAGGGTTGTAGAAAGAGAGGCTATTTTTTGTTTAAACTTGTAGGAAAAAAACATGCATGCTTTCAGGCGCTCAGTCCTTCCTGAAACTCAGAAAAGTCACCAGCCTGAAATAGAAACAGCAACCTTGCATTGCTGTGGGTTCAGCGGGAGGTTGAAAATCGAATGTCGTGTTCAGCTGTGATGTGTAATTTCTTAAACCGTATTTTCCACAAGCACTCACAGTCCTTTCTTCCCAGTGTTTGCATTAACGTGATTAATATTACTGTGAACAGGCTCAAAATGGTAAGGGATTGCCATGCTGCGGTAAAAGGCTACAGGGTCAGGTAACGCAGGACTGAACGGGTTGCTAAAAGCATTTTGGAAAGAGTCGTGCCCCAGTCCTGCGGCTCTTCACACACATGCCCTCTCCTGGCACACCAGCAGGCTCCGAGGAGCGAGGGGGATCCTCCAAGCCTCGCTGAGCGTGCGAGCCAAGGATAACTGGCGCTGCAGCAAAAGGACATTTCACCCCGGTGTTCAAGGAGAATGGGATTAGTCACTAACCTGTGGCCTTTCCAGACTGAATGGACTTTATTTAGTGAAAACACAAATCATCCATTACAAACTCATGTGTGTTGTGGTGTGAAAGTGAATTTACCGTGAAATTAGTTTCAGACAGGGAGAAAACCAGATGCAATTTTTCCCAGTAGCGTTTCTTACAGGCCTTACAGGCATGGCTTTCCCGTTGCCTGCACTGGGAGCTGCAGAAGCCAGGAGTGAGTGCTGAAGGGATTGATCCGTAAGGTTTCCTTGACATTTGCTAGCCTCACATCAGTTAGCTCCTGTTGAGCATATTCTGAACCACCCACACTACTTCATGTTTATAATCCTCAGGGAGTATTTTCTTATCATTGGTCACAGTTCACAAATGGTTTTCCCCTCCTGGATCTCTTGAAAATGTCTGATTGTCTCTCTAAAACACTTGTAACTACAATCTGCTTATTTCTCTTGGTTGTGACCAGGAAATGTATTGCATATATTGTCTTGCAATATGGAAAATTTGACGCAAGTGAAACAGAGACTCTAACCAAATCTGGAGAGGTAGGTTTGATCCTACCTCAGTGCTGTACTTCCCACCTGAACAAGTGATTCGAATTTATGATATAATGTACTGGATCAAAATTATAATATATTGTACTATATACAACTTAGGAAACCTGCAGCTACCACCCTTTTGTGAACGATTCTTCATTTAATAAAGTAGTTTTGACTTGAAAAAAAACCAAATGATGAGTAACAACTCTTCCTACCATGAGTCAGGCAAGGTGTTGGTCTGGCATTCAGATGGAGTCAGAGTTCGGGATGGGCCCAGTGTTTGTTCGTAGCACTGATACAGCGCTTATCTGTGGCTGTGATGTACCGCGGGGGAGTGAGCAGTTCTGTCTTACATTAAATTGCTCTTTCTTACATAGTGGCTATTGCTGTTCAATGCCAGATGTGTGACATACTGTACATTCTGCAAATTACAGTATAATTCTGCTATAGTTGATAAACCAAATAGAAGGTATCCCCCAAAATAATATTATTAGGAAACTGGTGAACATGATAAGAATATCATCAGTGGACTGTGCCAGTCTTCGAAGTCAAATCTCTTTACATCAACTCCCAGGTGTAACATCAGGCAGGAGGATTGAACTTTTGGAATAAAAATTTTAGCAACAGAATAAAAACAATGGGAAAGAAAAGGGACTGGTTGTCTAACAGGCACAAGCCCAACACCAGGGCATGGGGAAAAACCACAGTCATCTTTAAGGATGCAGTAACACTTCTAATCAGCATTTCTTCTTATCAAGTAAGGTGTCGCTGATTGCTCAGCCCCTGTCAGGACTGAGCTGATGGGAACTCACACCTTGCATGTTATGCTGGCAGTGAGAGTCATGGACTGTTTTCCCCACCAAGACATAATAGCTCTTGAAGTCTGGGCAGCAGTGTGAGTACATATAGGAAGTTACACGTCCCATCCCTGACTCCTTCCAGGCACACCAGGCTGCTCTGCAAGGCCTTTACAGCCACACGAGAGGCTCGGGCAGTTGTTACAGCACAAAGCTGTCTAGGACTTGGTGTCCTTCACAGTCCCAATGCTGTCTTGGTGCTGATACTCCAGCCTACCACTCGGTCTTGTTATACCCCCAGGGGAGATGCTGTTTGGCTCTGCTGCCTCTCGGGGTCTCTGGAAGGGCAGGGAGCATTTGCCTTTGATTTGTAATTGTTCTGCTACCACAAAGACACCCGTGGGATGCTGTGAAATACCAACGCAAGCTCGCTGTGGCCAATTTCCTGCTATGAAAAATTTCTAGAGTCCTGCCAAAATACTGCTCACTTTGCGCCAGTAGCCTGTTGTTGCGCACCACTCCTCTTACGGAGCCGCCTAATAGCAACGATAGCAGCTGAGTCAGGGAGCTCTCGTTTGACCCTTAAATGGGGGACACATTGTCATCGGCAAGGGTGTCTCTCCAGGAAAGCAGCCTTCACAATGGCAGGAAATATCTGCCAGACAAGAGAAAAGGGAGCTGGTCCAGGGGCTGGAGTGCTTGTGTGATTTTTGGACACCTGGTCTTTGCTCCGTTTCAGGCTTCCTCTGTGACTTGGAGTAAGTCATTTGAGCATTTGAGTTTAGGAAGTTCTCATAAGTTCCTAAAGGAGTTCAGGCATGCCAGTAAGAATTAGGAGCCTAAGTAACTTTGTGTATCTGCCCTTAAATTTCATTGCACCCAAGTCCCTTGTCTATAGGATGGGAACACCAACGTTACCTGCCTCCCTGGTCTGTAGTGAGGATAACACTATCAAACGTAACAAGATTCTTTGAGAACTTAAGGATACCTTAAATACAACCTCATATTAATAATAAATAAATATCTTACGGTATGCAGCTGGCTCTCTTTGGCACTGTAAAAGCTCCACTGAATAAAGAAGTTTCCCAGTGGTCCAGAACTCGTGTATGTACAGAGGAGGGTTGCGTTTCCACCTGTAGTGACATTCACTGTCTTCTCAGGGACGGTCACCACAACACTGCTGACATGGCCTGTGGGCAGTAAGCGTGGTGAGGAGAGATCAGCCGGGGTGGACCCTGGGAACTGTGCGCCAGTGCCTCGCTCCCTGCGTTATCGGAGAAACCTGCAGGACGTGTCTAGTCATTCTGATTTTCAGTACAGTTTCCCTTGGGCTTTGTGTGGAAATTTTAGTGATAACAAGCTGGGAGTGGGCAAAAGCTAACAAGCAAATAAATCCCCCAGAATACCTGTGCCCTTAAAACAAATAATATTCTGAAAAAACAGAGTTTCTAAAAACGTACTTGTTCTGACTTGCAGAGACTTCTCACTAAGAGCCTGTGGCTAAACCGAACGTTTCTCCTGCACTGCAGTGCTCCCCTGCACCTCACACTCTTATTCACAGCTGTCTCTAGCCCTCTTTTACACCCTTCTTGCCCTCTTTTTTTTGCAGTTATTCCTTTAGATATCTGACCTTCTTTACCATGGACCACCATCTCTTACAGTGTTGTCTCTTCTTACATTTTTAAGTTCTGACTCGGACTCGGTGCACTGTTGGGTTCCCCAGGCAGGAGCCCAGCAGCCTTCCTCTGCTTTTCTTCTGCTAATTACTTTGCTTTTATTTGGGTTTCTTAGGGCTTACACACAGAAGCTGTTCTTTCCCAATGCTGTTACATTGGAAACATCAAACTAAGGTTTTTTGGAACTGCTTTTATTATGTGGGCTATGAGAAATTCTATGATAACTTGATCAACCCTTTCTGTTGTGCTCAAAGTAGGAAGGGAGCAAACATAACTTGTGAGCCCTTTCCCATAATGTTCCGATCAGTGTTGGCTACACAGCCATATTAATGAAAGGAATCGAGCACCATCTGAACAGTATTTAGCTGTCTCCATCCTCCATATAAGTTACTAGCAATGGTGACATAGAGCAACAAAGCTAGAGCTGTCAGAAAATTAAGTCTGAATTTCAGGTTTTTGCTAGATCACAGAGTCCAGTTTTAAAGCTACTGTCCAAAGATTCTGAAGGAGAATATATTTCTTTTGAATGTGATGGAAAACATAAGTCTTTCGGAGCTTTCTATGCAAAACAGGCAAGGTGAGAACTTCATGTTACAATAATAGTTATTTTCACGTGGGCTTGTTGCACGTATGAATGATAGAGGCAAAACATACAAAATATTGTTCTCAAATATCTGTGCACCTTATGTGTGGGTGCCATTCTTGAGAGTTTAAGCAGAACCACCAGTAATACCAAAAGAGTATTTTGCTCAAATTATTATCCCTATGAGAGAAAATATTGCTTTAAAAAAGAAATATATTTTGACATTTTTAACTACATAAATATTGCAAATTCATCAGTTGCTACAATATGCAAACCTATCTGAACCTAGAGTGTGAACTCTTTGGGGTCTGTTTTCCGTGTTCGATGGCTTCAGTAGTAAAAGCTCACTGCAAGGAAGAAGAGAGTAGTCTGCTTTCCATGGTGGTGGTGGAAAGGATGAGAACTAGCGGGTTTAAACTACAGCGAGATTTACATTATATGTGAAGACAGTCTCACAGGAATGGCTGGAGACTGACCTAAACGTGTCATACCTGCCTTAGGGAAAGAGGGGGTCCCAGCACTGTCTGCAAGTGCTCCTTGTCCTGTGAGTTCATAGTAGCCTAATCCTTACTAAGATCTAATATAAAAGGCATGTAATATTATTTCAGATGTCTCAGTTTACTGTTCTCAGCTTTAAGAATTAGAGTTGGCCAGAGGATGATAGTTTCTTTCCACAATAATACTTCCAGGTTTACATGTATTTATTTTCTGCACTTTGCTGGTCTATCTGCAGAATGTCATTCTACTAAAAACATCCATTTTCCAGTCATCTGCTCCATGTATTTCCCTTATCATTCTCTGGTTTTGGAGTCAGGAGTGCCACAGAGCCTGGCTGTTACAAGCTTTTCCGGAAGAAATTAATTTTAGCAGAAATGACTCCACAAAGCATCCTAGTTTCCATCAGGCTGTATATTTTGAAGAAATACATGTAGTTGAAATAGGCTTCACTGCAGTAAAAACACAAAGCCAAAACCTGTCAAACTTCCATTGTCCAACAAGGTCATGTAAAGCCATCACTAACTGTAAGGTGGAGCTTTTGACGGAAAAGGGAGCAAACTGGACCCGCGGAGCCTGTTCCCTTGTCATCGAAGTTAATGGGAGTTTTACTTTGCATTCACTGCTTACGGTTGCAAATTCATAATCCCATTTCATACATACAGGCCTTTTGGTTTCAGTGAAAAAAAGTGCATGAGTAAGAAGTAACTCAGTGAAAAAAGCTAACGTGAACAGGACCATAACTTGTAAAAATAGCTGAACCATGTCTTTTACTCATCAATATTACAGTAAGACTGCTTCCTTGCCACAGAGGAAGTCGTTGCAGTTAATTGGGAATCACCCACTTTCACTGAAGTCCCATGCAGTTTTTAACTCTCGCGAAGTAAATCCAAGTTTGCCGATCCTTTCCTAGCCACTGCAGAATCCCCCATCAGTGGGGACCATCAGTATGGACACACTGCTAGTCTTAAATCCTGAACTTTAGAATTAGAGGACGTTGTTTTGAAAAGTGTTGGTACTAACGCTGAATTACTTTTCATTTCTAAGGCAAAAATCTGTGGGGTTTGTGTGTGTGTAAGCGATAACATTGAAACGCCAGGAGCGACTGTTTATAATATTTTTCTGGCACCCAAACATGTAATTCCATCTTGAAAAGAAAACATGGAAACTAACTTCCGTTTTCTTTAGTGGATACAGAGGCTGTTCATCTCCATGGAACATTAGACTTAACATGTCTGCTTCTGTATATATTAAAAATAAAGATTAGCACAATGAAATGTCCTTGAAACACAAATAATATATAATCTTTAATATACTATATAGTTCCTAGATTCCACAAAGTATTATGTCCTCACTTAACTTCAGGGAAATCCAAAGGATTTATTGCATGCTTAAAGTTAAGCATCCCCAAATTTTTTTTGGTGGGGGTGGGACCAAGGCAGCATTTCCCAGGTCTATTATCAAGGGGACACAAAAGCCAAATGTGAGAAAACCTAGCCTTGAGACACCTGAAAGACCCTAACGCTGTATGAGAGAGCTTGTTCCCTCTTCCTGGCTTTAGAGCAAAGCATTTACCAAAGCTAAAATTCTGTTCTTGAGCAAAAAACCCTTACCAGTCAGTGGCAGCTTGCTGATTTCCACAAAAATGGCATAGCATTAAAGCCATGATTTTCATTCCATCCTGAAATAAATCTTGAACATCCTCCTAGTTTGCCAGTCAGGTTCACCTGCTCTCTTATTTCAACAAGTTCCTTTATTCCAATGCTATTTCGGTCAGTTTGTTATTCTTACCTGTAAGGACGGCTAGAATTGGAAATATCTCCAGCATCGTTGCAAACATCTTCTTGACGCTGGGAGAGAACCGAGACCAGATGCTGCTTCTGACTTCGACTAAAACTCAACTGGTTTTTTTTTAAGTGGCTTTTTGTTTTCCTTATCAGCTGTGTATCAACATGTCAATAAGCTTTTTCATTTTCCTTCTTTATCACGTGTGCCTTTCTCTGACTAGTGGTGTGACTGTTCAGTTGAAACCATTTTGTGGGGTTTGAGCAACTGAAGGTTTTGTTAATAATAAACCTTTGAATCAGAGAAGCCCAGATTCTCCCACTTTTGCCAGGGCTCACCAGTATTTACCTACATAAGTACTTGCACTGAGTAAAAGAAAAGTATTTGTGGAGCTATTTAACAGTCAATCTGATTACCAGTGTAGGAGTCAGGCCTAATATGAATAAGGAATAATCTTTATTTCCTGCTAATTCTATCATCTCTTTTTAAAAACAGGCATGTGGAGATAATACGTTGTTAGCACATTTTAGTTTTAAAACATATTTCTCATGCAGTTTTATACAGAATGATTACATTGGACTCATGATTGCGTTGAAATTTCCGTATTGAACTCATCAATAAAAAAAACACACACACACAAAAAAGTTATCTCCTAAACTGATAATAAAATCTGTTTCATCTAGTTTTAATCCATACCATTGGATGCTACTAATACAAAATGACAAGGTGAATATTTTTATTTTTATTTAAATGTTAATACCTGATTTATAGAGTGGAAAAGGAGTGGATGAAGGTTAGGACTTGAAGAAGTAATTACAATAATTTACAGTAGATTACTTTGTCCTTACTGGGTGAAAAACACCTTCTCTAACTCTCCGACGCTCATTAGGAACTGAAGGTGCCAGCTTGGCTTTCTTTATTCCATGTCATTTGATTGAGGCTATTTCAAAGCCCCAAGCTGCGATGGGAGTAGCTGGCTCTGCGTACACAGCCACGCGTGAGCGAGTAGCTGAAGACAGAACAGAGGGCAGCATTGCCTTTTAGATGTGTGCCCGTACCTAGCACCAAGGCAATGAAAAGAGTCAAGTGGCTTTTTTCGTGCTTGTTGAAAACATGGGTCTAGTTCATGCCTGATGATCCCATCCCTCTAGCAGCAGGCAAGGGCAGCCTCCCTATCCGTGGCAGGGGCTATGCTGCAGCTCTGGGGGCTCTTTTGGCCTGTGGGGCTCAGCATCTGGCCGTGTGTGGTTGGAGGGGAGAGGTATCCTCAGGCTCTCCTTCGTCTCTCATGTGATGTGGTGGTAGATTCTTCAGCACAGACGTGGCAAGGTACTGGTTGCATCAGTTACTGATGGGATCAGGTTTATGGCCTTAGGTGAATTCTATTCTGCCAGATATTTCTGTGCATGGCAGATGCCTGAATAATCTCTGGGCAGATGTTGGGGTTTAATTGTGTTCTTAAATGAGCCACCTCCAAAAGTTTTAAAAAATATGTCTTTTCCTTAGTTCTGACTGTCAGCACTTCACACAGCATTCCCACAGGGCAGGCAGTGCTTGCCTTTTAGTGATGGGGAGGACAAGACTTGGAACAGTTAAATTTCTCATCCTCAGAGGTATGGGTGACCCAGAGTCCAAAAAGCAATATGTACTTTGAAAGGCTGAAATTCAAATTCAGGTTTCTTCCAAAACATGAAAAGCTTTTAGATTCACCTTCACTCAAGAAACATGGAGGGATCCCAAATGCATGTGGGAAGTTCTCACTGGCCTTCCCCAGGTCAGTCTAAAATGGGAGCTGTTGCTGTTTTCCAGTCATTTAGCTATGGATGAGCACAAACGATCTGAACATGAGCACGATCTACAGAGCAATTTCAGTGATTGCCTGTGGCAGCTCCATAATACCCAGGAGGATTCTCACTAACAGCTCACAGAGCACCGATCCTTTGCAAAAGACAGCAATTTTCAAGAAGATGCAAAAAACGTTGCCACCCTGCACTGCAGGTGAGCACACGCCTGCACAGCCCTGCGTCTTTACCACAGTATCAGAGTGTCTTCTAATTCCCTCTCATTTATCAACATCAAAGTCCTTTCTCTGGTACTTAAGGCATCCTCAGTTAATATATATTTCCTCCCTGTTATATTCATTTTTTGTTAATTAAGTCTCTGAAAGAAGACAGAACTACGCTCCTGAAATGCTCCGTTTGACCAGACAACAGGAGCCAATAACACAACTTCTGCACTAATATGTGCCCGTTTCAGCTTGGGACGCAGGGCTGAGAGTACCAATTACTGAGCGGGTATATCTCATAGTGAAAGGTTAACAAGCATCAGTCCTGTTTTACAGAGGATACTAAACACCCATAGCATTTACTTTTGACTGTTACCAGCCTGTGGCTCATTTCACACCGTCAGACCAGAAGCATGTGCCCTAATGCTAATCTTCCAAGCCATCCAGGGTTATTCACCTGTGAAGGTAATAGATGGTACCTGTCAGCTGCTGGTTTTGCTTCTAGCTCATCGCTACTAGAGCAGCACTGCCTGTTCAAATGTCACCTTAGGAAAAGAACTGAACACAGAAAGCAAGATCTGTTTTGTTTGGGCAATGGTTAAGCTTAAGTTACAGTGGGACAACGAAGAAACTCTTGCTTACACCACGGCCCTCGGCTAAGAGGAGAGGACAGCCCAGAGTGTAGCAACAGCAGCAGTCACTTTGCCATGGGTGGAGCCAAGACCCTTATCTCGAGATAAAATGGAAGGGGCCAGTACCAGGAACTGTATGTTAACAGACTTTGTGACTCAAATCTGTGTACACTGAAACATATTCAGAAATGTTCCCTTGCAAGCAACTCCCTCGTATTCACTCTATAAATAGTAGTGTGTCATTAAAAAAATGAAGCCCAGAGACACACCCAGAGCAAGGCAGCGTCACCCAGCGTGATATTTAGGGGTTGCTTCTATTGGCCTGAAACCTAATTAAAAAAAATCCTGTAGAATTCCATATTTAACCTGACAAAGCTCAGCAGCACTTCAACCGCTTTGTCTTCCTGAAATACGCTAAATATGTGATTGTTCAAAGACACCAAACCCAGCATAAAGTGATTTACAAAGCTCTCTAGGTCAGTACCACATCCAGTTGCTGGGGATGAAGAGTGTAATTGAAGATTCAAACAAGTACAGTAAAAGAGCTGCTTTAAGCCTCTAAATCCATCATTAGGTTGACTTTCAACTGCACTTTACAGTTTTCTTGCTTATTGCACAGCCTCATTTGTTGTCCAGAAAATATTTATAAGCTTTTGCTGGAATGTTTGCTGCCTCAAAGGTAATTGATGAACTCACCCTTATTTTCAAACTCACAGAGAGTGAAAGTCTGTGAAGGTACCAATAATATAAACTCTTCTGAGAGAGCACTATGGCCTGTCACCTCAAAATAACTTCATCAGAAATATACCTAAGCCTCTGGATCCACTTCCCAGAAAAAGCACAGCTTGTTATCCAAAAGCACAATACCATTTCGTTATAAAGGTGCTGGACTGGTCTGTTTTATATTGTCCTTTTTCTCACTCCAAAAAGAAGTACTTTTTCCCTTTTAACCATTCAAAAGGCAGGGTCCCCTAGAGCAAACTCTTTGTCCAACAAGCTTTCCTTTTTGTGGGGGCTGAGAGGGAAAGCACTGAAATGAGATACGCCAGATTAGTGATTGCCAGGAATTAGAGGGCTGCGTGGCCAGGCACCAGCTCTTTGGGCTGGGTTTGGTGGGCTCGTACCTGGGCTTTCTGACTCCCTTCATATGGTTCTGTGCTAGCCAGTGTCTCGAAGTGGGTTTCCTGAGCATGGCAGAGCAGCATGTTACATTGCCAGATGTACAGATGTACAGCCTTCGCAGGTCCGTGTCCTGAGGATGGCATAAAAGCTGTTGGGTCAGTGTTGTGGGTGTATCCTGAGTGGCTCTGGCAGCCCTAAGCACGCCTCCCTTTCTGTCCTGCTTGCCAGTTAGCAGCTTTATCCTCAGAGACAGAACAGAATCATAGATCATAGAATCATTAAGGTTGGAAAAGACCTCTAGGATCATCAAGCCCAACCATCAACCCAACACCCCCAGGCCTCCTAAACCATGTCCCCAAGTGCCACATCTACACGTCTTTTAAATACCCCCAGGGATGGTGACACCCCCACCTCTCTGGGCAGCCCGTGCCAATGCCTGACCACTCTTGCAGTAAAGGAATTTTTCCTAATACCCAATCTAAACCTCCTCTGACACAACTTGAAGCCATTTCCTCTCATTCTATCACTAGTAATTTGGGAGAAGAGACCAACACCCCCCGCCCCCGCCTTCTCCAGGCTAAACCCCCCCAGCTCCCTCAGCCGCCCCCCAGCACACTTGTGCTCCAGACCCTGCCCCAGCCCCGCTGCCCTTCTCTGGACACGCTCCAGCCCCTCCAGGGCCTTCTTGTCCCGAGGGGCCCAAACCTGAGCCCAGCATTCGAGATGGGGCCTCACCAGTGCTGAGCACAGGGGCCCCATTCCTGCCCGGCTCCTGCTGGCCACACCAGTGCTGACACAAGCCCGGGTGATGGTGGCCTCCTTGGCCACCTGGGCACTGCTGGCTCGTGTTCAGGAGCTGTCAGCCAGCACCCCCAGGGCCTTCTCTGCTGGGCAGCTTTCCAGCCCCTCTGCCCCAGGCCTGTATAAAGATAAACTTTACCTTATTGTAAGTGATGTGTATTGCATTATGCTGAATTCCAGCTAGATCTCCCATGCTTCGCATGGTTGGAATAGCTCCTATTTTGACAACTGATCTGTCAAGACACATGCTGGCAATTCCGTAGGTGAGTCTATGCTGAAGTTGGTAGCCCAGGATGCAGCTAGGGGTGCTCATTGGTGCTTGAGGTTTTCAGTTTTTCTCTTAAACTTACTGAAATCCTGTGGAAATGTATAGAGAAAGCCATTCAATCATCCAGCATCACCTTTATCAGAGTGTGGATTGCAGTCTTCTGGCTCTGTCCTAGCTGGGGAGAGTCAGTCTGTCCTTGACATGCCCCTGGCAGTTTCAGGTGGCCATAAGCACTTTTCACTGCCTGTTAGGGACAGGTATGTTGTTGGGTGCAGACAGGCATCACCCAAAGCTGGCTGCGCTCTGCATCCTCACCAGCACGCTGACGAGTAACACCTGGGGAGCACTTCGACTATGTATAATTTTTGTTTTATACATGAGCACTAGTAAGCCCAGGTTTATCCGCTCTGCTCTCCCAGTCGGTGGCTGTGACCTGACCCTAGACTGCTCTGTAATTTGAAGGTACCCTGACTCCCTTCCTGCATCCTTCCCACCACAACCTTGTGCTTCCCGTTCCTCTGTTTCGCTGCTGCCCCCACTGGCTTTTCCAGCCCAGCCCCATGATTTCTCTCCTGCTCCTCAGAGCAGCTGTGGGCTGTGAAAGTCAGATGGAGGCTGGAGGACTCTGCGGGAGAGGAAGGGGACTGAACTCCTTCCCCAACACCATGTCCCATGGACCCATCCCAGTCATGTAACTCACCCCCCAACTCCAGGGCTGCCTTCATCACCGTAATTGTTTCACTGACACTGCGCACGATGGCTCATTTTGCTTATGGCAGGGGTTACTGTAACATTACACACAACTCTCCAGAGAAGGCTGCCTTCAGACTGTCACTTGCTGGCCTCAGCTGTCTGTGAAGGAACACTTGTCAAGAGCCCTTTGCAGAGATACAGTCTGAAAGTTTTCAGGAAAAATGAGATGCAACATACCCTTCCATCTTTCTTCTCTTCCCAACCAAGGAAAGGCAGCAGGCTGCAAACTTTCAGTGTGTCTTTGAATCCACTGTGAACAAGCAGATAGCTACGCCAGCCACAAACTCAAATCAAACCTGTCTTTTCATCAAAGGAAAACAGCAGCATTGGCAGACACAGAACTTCCCCTGTGCAGACAGCTGTTCCTCTTCAAAAGGGAGCAAAAGAAAAGGAAACCAGTGTGGAGCTGTAACTGAAAAGCAGTCATAAGAAAAGCTTGGAAATTGAAATAAACAAATAGAATTCCAGTAGGCTGGGGGCTTAATGAAGCAGAGAGAAAGGTTGTCTGAGGAAAGCTAAGAAAATGTCCCCATCCTAGGTGATAACTCTGGAGTCCAAGACAATTGTGTGTCCCTGTAAAAGCTTCAGAGGATAAATACTACTCAGCCACAGCAGTGCAGTCCCCTGCCAGACACCCTAGTAGGCACCTAAAAGATCTTTATCAGCCAAGCATTGTCCCAAGTGGGTGACTCACCCTGCCAGTCTGCCCACAATATTTCCGCTGCTGCGAGGAAAAAGAAGCAGCAACTGACTTTCTTCTCTTTTTCTTTTCTTTTCTTCTGAGAAGAACCTGAAAGAAGCGGGATGTGGGAGACCAAAGAACTTTTGCACCCACCGGCTGCTCCTGTCCTGCCGCAGAGGATGCTCCCGGGGTGCTGTGGGCACGGCACGGTGGCCTCCCGCCTGCCTGCACACCGGCTGTGGCCTCCACGCAGGTTGGCAGGGTGGAGAGGGCCGCTGGGGCACTCGTGCACCGATCCTGTCCAGGGCTCTGCAGGGAACATCCTGGCTGGCCCGGGATGCTGCTCACAGAAGAAGGATGGCAAATCTGGTGCAGAGGGTGGCCTTGAGCCAGCTGTTAATGCATGTTTTAAATATACCCCCTGTGGGGCTGGCAATGGTCTGGGCTGTTATTCTAATATTTTCCACATTTCTGGACTATTGCAGTTGGGGTAGCTTGGACATTTTAGATTGCTCAAAAATGTGGCAGGCAGTTAATTCAGTGGGATTTTGTTAAGAGGATGCAAAATTCTAGACCTCTGCTATCTGATCTGGCCTGTTTAACAGACACAAAAGACACAGGAAGTTTTTTTATCCTGTATCAGCTGTAGGAAGCTGATGCCTGCTGCAGCTGAAATGATTCATTTGTGTGCAACACATGGCAATAGAGCTCCGACACCTGTACCCACAGCGGTGTGTATTTAGTCATCCAAGTCACACGTGAAATCGGTGCGACTGTAGGCACCTTGATACATTTGTGCATCTGGCTCAGGCCTTTTGGGTTGATGGTAACACCCCCCCTGCCTTCTGTCCTGAGAAAAGCATAAAAAAGCAGAGAAGCAGCTGCTGGTGATGCTGCCTCAGACCTTCTGGGGATGCTGGTGTAGCATCCACATGACCCGGGACTGGGCTGCCTTGGGTTGTGCTGGACTAGGATGATGGGAATGCTGGAGGGAGTTTTGCTGCAGAAGCAGAGTGGTGGTTTTGCCGTGGTTGTGGTGGTAGTATAAATGATAAGGTTTGCCCCCACGTTTGGCAGGTGAGCTGTGCACCACGAGTGCCCTGGCTGATGCCTTCCTAACAAAAAGTGCCACCATCAAAGAATCCACTTATGTGCTGTGGCTCAGGCGTCAAAACCAAAGCGAGCTCTCCGCTGCATCATAAATCACAGTAAAATGGTTCTGTCTTTGTACAATTGCTGTTCCCTTGAATTTGCGTTGGCTGCATAACCTTTTCACTGCATATGATTAACTCTCGTTGTTATGCCTTTTTTTCCCCTCGTTCTTTTTCATGCAGTTTCAGAATTGAAGCTGGCAAAGCAAAAAAAAAAAAAAAAAAAGAAAAAAAAAGAAAAATTCACAGTGGGGATCTGGGGATTAAACTGTCTATCAACCTTACCAGAGGGAAAGGTCTTTTTCTAATCATCATTTGCATTTTCATAGGTTAACAATTTCTGAAACTGTTAAGTGATATTGTTCCTTGAGTTTGGCAGCACTTGTTGTACTTGTCTAAAATGAAAAATGCTTTCACCTTAAGAGTGTGTATAACTGTATAATTTATACGGTGCATGCTTGCATTAACAGGTATGCTAATGAAATTTTACGATTACCGTGTCAAACTAAAACCTGGCATAAAATTCATGCAATTGCGCTGAACTCTGTGGTTTCCACCTGCTTCTGCCATCTCTGAAATGGAGGGTTTAGGTGGATAGATGTTAAAACAATGCTAGAGTTTGGTGCTTTTCAAACTCACCAGTTCATGGTGTCAAATGAATACAAGGCAATCTCATCTGTTATTTTAAAAAATAGCTAGGTTTTAATTCTCACTGTTTCAAGGAAATGCTTGGACACAGCGACCTCAGCGCTGACCTCAGCTGCTCCTTGCTCCAAGTAGGGAGCAATTGCTAAAATCTCTTAGGAAGGAGACTAAAGCAGCCTCTGGTGTCTGAGCGTTGCTTTGCCTGCCCGAGTTTCACCTGGGCACTAATCCTTTCCATTTTACTTCACGTAACTGTCTCCCAGAGGGAACTGAAGTCTGGGAGAAGCTGTTCCGTGCCCAGGCTCTGCAGCTTGGCTGCCCTCTGGAGGAGCCGACATTCCATGAGACTGCGAGGCCTTTTTCCTTGGGAGGCGCAATAACTTGTATATGCCATTAATCATTAATTGATAGTTGTAAAGCTCGTTTTACCTCAGCTGCCCTTCTCCATGCGTGCGTGCTGGCTTCCTGCTGCTGCTCCGGCACCAGCTCCTCGAGGTAGGATGTGATGGGGTGTTTTTCTTGGGAGACTCCAGTTTCCTTGACGCTGGGCAGTGCTTTGGAAATGCTGCGGTATGTTAAGGAGAGCACACTAATGCGAGGTGAACCAAGAGCTTGCTTAGTGACTGGCTTTGATGAGACTTTTCCTTTTGATTCCCAGGAGCTTCCTACTGGGAGAAGGTTACTTGTTTAGTTGGTTTTAATCCTCAGGAAGAATGATACGATGCTTCCTATCTGGCTCTGAGTGTCTTAATTATTTTAATTACACTCAGTGTGACAGTGCAATGGTGTGATAGGATGAAGCTGTCGAGCAGAGGATCAGCTACCCTCAATAAAAATCAGTGTGGAAGTCAGGCAGAGATAAACCTAGGCACTTTTTTTGTCATGCCTTTGATTTGCTTGTGGCAGGCAACCGAAGTTGTTCATCAGCGGATCGGGACTCAGATCCTGTAGCCCGGCAGCTTTGTTACACACTGCATATTGGCAGTTCAGGTTCTTTGGAAGCGCTTGTTAGCCTTCGGTGATCAAGTAGACAGTGAGTTTGCGAACTGGAGGGGAGAAATGGAAAATGAAACTGTCAGCAGCCCATACATCATGGGAGCAGCTGGGAAAGCAATCACTCAGATGACTTCATCTGATAAACACATGAATCTTAATAGTGTGTAGGGTGTAATCTTTGGAGAACGACTGTCTAATCCAGTTGTACACAGCAATTTGATTCAAATGAGCAGTGGGGCAGCCTGGCCTGGCACAGTTACGTCTCTGTCATGCCTTCGCTCGCAGCAGCAGGGTTTTTGCAGCTATGCAAACATGTCCCGTTGGCGGAGAAACCACTGATCCATGGCCGGTAGCTGTGGCATACTGTACGCCAGCCCTTGCCCTGCCATCCAGTGCCCTCGGGCGAGGAGCACGCATGGTTCATGCTGCCTACAGCCAGGCTGTGTCCTGCACATTTGCTGTGCGCGGCCACGTCCTCGCTCCTGCGTCGCGACTGGGTTCCCCCGGGCCAGGCTGGTGGGTGCTGCAGCACCCTGGGCGCTGCGCGGTGCAGCCCGGCGAGGCCCCGCGCCCGCAGCCCCTGGGGTGCTGCACACCAGCCCCTCTCCGGCGCACACCTCGGCTCTCCAGGCTGGGCTCCTCCTCGCCTGTGTGGCTTCAGAGCACTCAACTTGCTGTAATTCCCAGACTCTCAGAAGAAAACAGAAAAAAGCCACGGGCTTGTACGGGTGTCCCCAAAGAATCAAATGGCTTTGTAAAATTATCAGAGGTGCAACGGGGCTCTTTTTGCTCTTTTCCTCCCCCAAACGCTGAGTATTGCTGCTGTGCCAGAGGTGATGTAAAACTCCTACTGGGTGGCCTTTTCTATAACGTTCAATAAGTAAAGTGGTATGTTCTTGGAGCCTGTGTGAAATGCTGAAAAGCTTCCAATTCTATAAGCAGACAGCCCCCAGAAAGAAATAAAGGCTTAAAACCCAGTTCAAGGACTTATCTGTCGGCACCACTGATGTGACTGGTATTGAATTAGTGTTAGCTTTTCATTCAGCCCCTTTTCATTCTGCAGGTTAATGTCATGTATCCAGCTGGGACTGTTCCATTCAGCATCCATCACGGTCACTGTCTTTGCATCGCTAGAAAAGGCTGGTTTCAGTTTGCTGTGATTTTGGGAGTCGGGTCACACCCCAGTTGACAACTGACCTGTAGCAGATGGATTAGAGTGGTTGTACATCGCTAACAGTAATTACGTGTCATTAATGTGCCTTCCTGGGACAGCAAGACCCTGACCTTGCAAACGATCATTTGCAGCCTTGATTTTAGTCCTGTGGCATCAGTGAGGCTGCTGCGGGGTTCAAGTCAGCCGCGTGCACATGGCTGTGGAAGCGGGGCTGAGGTCTGGGGGAGAGGAGGACACCACCGAGCACACATGCTGTCGACAGCTGGTTTTTAGCCTCTATGTTTCATCATGATAATATGTTGCATAGGGGAGACATTGACCTAAGGTGCACCAAAACTGTCAAAATTATCATGAACCATGTAATAATGAATGGTTTCCCCTAAATCCCTGCCTCTGGGCGTGGTGGTGGTGAAAAATGATATGAAAGACCTGTTTATATTTGCTCTCTCTTTAAAGAAAGGCTGTTTCTATCCTTTTGGTTGCATGGAAAAATCTTAAAATAGTTCAAATAGTTCCAAATATACCCTAAAAGACCAAAATCCAGAAAGCAAATCAATTACGTACATAATTTTTACTTTTTTAAAAGTATTTTAAAAAATATTTTCATTATTTGTATTACCCTGTTCATGGTGTTTGTCTATTTGGAGTGGCTCTACTGAGGCACACAGTTACCATGAATATGTCACCATATGGCTTTAGAAAGGATTAAAAACTATTAGCAACTTCTTGCAGTTTGGACTTTAAAGCCAACCAGGACAATGCCTCTTCCCCATTTTTCCACTTCAACATTGCAGTAACAAAAATAATAATATAATAATAATAGCAATAATAGTAATATAATGGACAATTAGTTGATAATTTCTAGGAAGGAATTTATTTGAATAATATAATCTCTCTTGCAGTCAAATGCTGTTCATAGGTGACTTGTACTTTTGCAAATTTTAGAACAGGAACTGAACAAAGGGATAAACATAAATGGTGTGGGAGTTCATCACAAGGGCTGGTTCTTTCTTGATGATTGAAAAAGACTTGTTTAATTGTGATTGAGTGCAAATCCACTTGACTTTTTTTATATGCCTTAAATACGTTATCCCTCATTGTAGCAGCTTAAATTGCACTTGCAAAGAACATGCAGCAAATTTTTCCTGTTTCCTTAGAAAATGCTTTTTTTTGTGATCTTGTTCCTGTAAGAAAAGTAATTTTGTGCAGTAGTCCCTTAAGGCAGATACAGCAAGAGCAATAGCTCCTCTAAGCCAATATCTGCATAAAGCATTTAGGCATTTTAAAAATATTTTAATAATATAACATTCTGGCAGAGTCCCGTTTTATTCCATGCATGTTAAGTAAACAGCCTATTTTGATACCCTTTTTTTGCAATACAAAAGCTTTGTGTGCATTAGTGGCTTAAAACCTCACTGCACCCTTTTGAGACGGGAACACACGCAGGTGAGTGTTTCAGCCTTGCTTGGCTTGGTGGAGGGAGCAAGGGAGGAAAGGAAGGGATACCTCTTCTGTTGTAAGGGGTCAGGAAAAAACGTTCTCCTGATCTTCTGTAATGAGAAATCATCTTCAAACTAATGTTCCTTTTTCCTTTTTAATGAATTATTCTTAAGAATTCTCTTTTTTGCTCTGACTGCTTATCAAGGCACTAAATACCAAATGCATTTTGTTCTTTAAAATTCTGGTTATAAGCAGTTTTGAAACCTGTTTGAGTATGGGTTCTTGCACTGATGCCTGGCAGTCCAGCGGGCCTTCTCTCAAGACAGACATGTACTTAGAGTACTTAAAATCTACTGGGAAAATGCAGGTTGTTAATTGAAAACGAGATGTCATGAAGGGTCTGATGCAAAGCCCACTACAATCCATTAAAATGGCCTAAGTGAGAGACTGGATGAAGGCGTGTATACTGGTAAAGAACCCATCTTGAAAGTATCGGCTTTCACAACACACAAAGTCTGTGCCCATTTCTGGTGAAGGTGGTCCTTAGGGCGTTGTATGAGTTCATACCGGGAATGATGCACAGACATAGCTGAAATTTAGAACTTTGCCTGCAGTATATTTATTCTGAAATAGGTTATGTCACATTTGCGTGTTATAGGGGGCAAAAAAGGAAATTCCAGAGCTGACCGTGTGCAGTGCTGGTTGTGACAAGGAGTTCCGTGGACCTGAAATGTTCGTGTGCCGAGTCTTGTGCTGGAGCAGAGCACAGTTTTATGTTGCTAAGCAGCAGTTCTGCTTAGCTTCCCTATTTTACATGACAGATGCATGAATAAACCCAGCCTCTGCTTCTCTCACAGGTAGGAGGGTGGGTCGGAAAGGCCCAGCTCTCAGCGATGCTGGTACCCTGCCCTGGCCGAGCTTTCCCACAGAGAAATGCAACAGGCTGTGCAGCGCTAGTGGTAAAACAGCAACAGAAGGTTGTGCCAATGGTGGTAGCTCTGTCCTTCACTTTTATTCACTGGAGTTTCTTCACTTGCAGGCTAATGTAACTGTAAATATTCTCATTAAGTGGAGGAACATCCACTCTTTTTGTATCTTGCAAACGGCTTCACCTCTGTGTTATCTTTCCTTGCGTGGTACCACACTGCAGTGTAGCGTTTACTTAGGACACCCTGTCAGAACCAAGGAGAAATCCAGTTTTAAAATGTGATTTGGACTGCAAGAGGGCAGCAAATTCACTAATATTGCAAAGAAACCTTTCTATGAAAGAAGATTTATTGTTTGCTTGTTTTCAAAGGCATGCCAGGATGTGTTCCCCACAGGAGAGACTGTATGATTTCCTCTTACAACATAGCACATTTTTAAAGCCAGTTAGCAGCAAACATATATTTCTGATGGCTTCCTGCTGCTGAGAAGGGAGTGTGCAGAGCATCCAGAGGGCAAGGATGGGACAGCATGTGGAAGGGACATCAGGCAGTGTCACTTAACCATCAGCAGCACATTTCTGCCTGAAAATGGTAAACCTTTGCGAATTGCCCTCTTTGAGAAATCCCCTTCTGCTCCATGTTGTCTTCTCCTGTAAGCTGTTTTACTGCATGTCTTGGAACCCAGAGAACAGATTTCTCAGGATGCTTTTTGCCTTAGGCACCATAAGTCTAGCCTAAATCCACAGTTCAGCACAGCAAACCTGGAGCGACAGTGGTGGTAAGAGCAGCTGCAGAGCGTTTCTTCTTCTGTGATGGTTTCACTCTGTTGTAGCGCTACCCTCAACCTGAACACGTACCGCCACAGATACATGTATTGCAGCCAGAGCAGGATGTATCAGTATACAATCAATGCTGTTTTATCTCATGCACGTGTAAACTCTCACCTGTTTCCTCTACTACCGCTGATCAATAACCAGTCTTGACATATGGTTGGAGGTCTCAGGCTTGTAGGTCTGTTTTCCAGAAGATTTTCCTTGTGTCTGCCAGGTTTTGCATGGTTACTTGGCTTTCTGGCCACTGGAATGAAAAGCCTTAAAACCTACTGGTGGTCTCCAAAAGTCTGGTTTGGGATCAGACTCTGCTTACCTCATTTTGAAGCAGGGCTCCCTGGCCATGTTGTCTCAGTTCCTTATGTAGTCGGTGAAAGAAGATGAGGCATCTCATGAAGGAGGTCCACGCTCTTCCTCACCTAATGTAGGATGGGGTGATTCATCTCTGTAGGTGCCTCTGTTCCTCTGTTTCTACAGGTAAACCTCACCCCTAGTAACCAGCTCTTCTCTCTACAGACTCTGGACCTTGCCCCAGCGACTGGGCACAGACCCAAGCCCCTCGTGTTGCTCGAGCCACGGGTGGCTGCGTGCGCTTTGCCATCCCACTGTCACTGGTAGCCGGGATGAATGTGGCCCTATGAAAATTGTTGGCTTTGCTGTAAGCGATTAGTAACATCTTTCCCATGACTTGGGCCACATGATTTGTAAGCCTCTCGGAAAGTTCTCTGAAACATGAGCCAATTCCTCCTTTAAAACTGTTTTTAAATAGTAATAATAAAAAATCTTACAATGCTAGCAGTGCTGAGCAAGACAGCATCAAAAATCTTTCATAGTTCTCACTGCCAACCAATACAGTTTATACCTTACAGTGGAAAGGACACAGACCCTCAGTTTTCAATTAAAACAGCTCAGCTTTTCATCAGTAAAAATTGAGGCTCACAGTGCCAAATAAAATTAGGCCAGGTTCTTAGCTGGTTTAGACTGGATGAGCTCCATGTAGTTTCAGCTGACCTGCCCTGAATTATACTTGCTGGATTTTGGCTGTTGCATGACTTTCCTTCTCTAACCAAGTAAGACATAGAGCAGGTTCGCAAGGCATGTGTCTAAAGAGACACATTGCTGTTCTGCACCTGTTCAGTCCTAGATTCACAGTTCCTGCAGATGCGAGTAGGATTCTACTCATACACAGATCTATCAGGGCTTTGTTCTCCATTGGAGTCTGCGTTTATGTTCATGGCTTGCTGGTAGAGGATTTGTACCAATGGACAGGGGATTTTTATCTGGTTCTTTATCCTGGCATGCTGTAAACTAAAATTTTAACACCCAGTAAACAAAACTGAGAGGCAGTTTGTTCTCAGTATATTTTTGTGGCAAGACAGTGGGAAGTAAATGGCATCTACAAGCACCCTGTTCTCTTTGTGCTCACAGTAATTTTAGCACTGCAGTGGGGGAGCACTGTAGTTGGGGAGGAAAGTTACAGAGACCCACTTGGGTAGCAAATATTTGAATGAAAGCCCCCAACAAAATAGTTGCTGGTGATTTTGATAGTTTCTGCTTCCACATTTAGGTTCTTCTAACACTGAGCCGAATCATGAAGAAACGCCAAGAGCATTAATCACACTGCTATATACTTTTCAGCTATCTTTTGGCAGCCTTTTGAAAGTCACAGCTAAAAATACTGAAAACACTCTAGGCTTAATGGGATTTGAGTTAGGGAAGAGGATAACTTTGGAAGAAAAAGACTGAGAACAACGAGCTGTGTTATGGCTCTGCTTACTGAGGTCCCGACGTAGGCGAGGTAACAGAAGGAACGTTCATCCAAGTTAAAGGTGCACCTGATCTAAAGAGGAGTCGTCCATTGTACTCTGCAAAGTTGTGTAGGTTTTGAAGGACTTTTCTCCCTTACTGGAATACGAATGAACAAACTTTGTCACTTCAACCACGGCACAAGGGGATGAAGACAGACCCCTGGCAGAGCAGTAATGCCTAAGGGTTACTGCAGAAGCACTGGTGTCTTGGGGCCCAAGGCCATTTTAAAACCTACTGAGGGCTTAAACAGCCCCAAGTCCCCTCTTCTCCCTGCTCTCCCCTCTGGGCTGGGTGCTCCAGGGCAGTGGGGAATCCTTGACCAGACCCACAGAGGCAGACACACTGGTCTGGCCCAAGGATGTCCAGTCTCCTTTCCCAGGCATGGGGGTTTACGCACTTGGGCAGTATCATCCCTAATACAAACCACCAGGGCTGCACATGGGCCATAAGCAAGGCGCCAACCGATCACAAGAGATGCTCAGTGACTTGTAAGGGCAGGCAGCAATCGGCATTTCCCAGACTCAGAACGCCTCCCAGTATTTTAAGCTTAATAGCCCAAACCTTAGACTTGAATCAGCAGTTCGTTTTAGGATACAGACCATAAAAGCTTAACTAAAGATCAGCAAGTAAATCCAATTTTTTCCCACCTCTGCCTACTATTTTAGTGTTTTATGTGGCTTCTGCCAGTTGTTCTCATGAAGACATTAAAAGACTGAAAGTTGAGAAAAACATAGGAGTATCTGGCTGCAGTAATAAAATGCATTTCTTCACTGATTTTACAGGCTGTTGTAAAGTTGTCCCCATGTGACTGTATGTACTCACTTCCAAGTCACATTTTTTCCCTATCACTGAACAGGACTGGCCAGAAGGAAAACGTTTACTAAGATGTTGTTCCTTCATCCACTTGATGCCGAGGGATTGACTCTCCAGCACCCAGAATTCAAACTCATAGCGGTGTTTGGACACTTTTCATCTCTATCACTTCTGAAGTTTACTGCATGCTGTAGGGCTGTTATTTTACACCCATAATTAGGCACAGGCTGCAATAGCCTGGGTATAAGGTGCCTGGATAAAAATGTGAAAGCACAGGCTCTAAATCCAAGCAATATTGTACCTACTAAATCCTCCTATCGAAATTCTTCCAGCAGTTGTAGAATCCAGTTTGCACTGATTAATTTGATGCTGAAACCCCAAAATGGATTCTGAGCATCCCAGCCAAGTTACAGTAATAACACCGTGCTCTTACTGATATCAGCAGGCTTTAGTGTTATTGCCATTGACGGGAGCCGAGATATAGAAAAATGAAGCAATTTCTATGGCACTACGTGAAGTTAACGGTAGGGTCAGGAGTAGGACTCCGGCTGTTTGCCTTCAAAGCCAATGCTCTGTTTTACAGCCTGAAGGCACCATTGAAAAGAGTGAGCCAGGGAGCTGAAGGCCATCAGCAGAGCTGTCCCTGTTTCCTCACTTCTCGGTTTACCCAAGCTGGAGGAAATGCACAGCTGCCACTAAACTTATCTCAGCTAACCGAGATCATTAGATTGATTCTGGTTTATTGCAGCTGGAAATCAGCATTTACAGTGGGAAGGCAAAAACTCCAATTCAAATATTCCCATTTCCTGAGCTCTTAATGTCCCTCTTTAAAAAAAAAACCAACCTTAATTCCATTGTATAGAGGCTCAGGCTTGCAGGGGCATTTGAGGGTTGCCCAGGAGCAGCATGTTGTTGGGCCTACCAACAAGTTTCGTCATCTCAGGGCTGGAACTTGTGAACGAGTTAGTCGTGCTGCTGGGGGCAAACTGGGCTTTGGGGCAAGGTGTTTCACTTTGCATCCTTCATTTCTCCATCTTTAAACGACGGACAGTACTGTAAGGGTTTGTATGTAGCAGGCAAACAGCAGAACCTGAGTGCATGTGTGGAGGCGTGACTAGTCTTGCTCCAGCCTTCTCAGTTGTAGAAGTTGGAAAGGGAGGGACCTGCCGCATCTGCTGCTGGTGAGGACAGCATGCACTGCAAAGAGCTGCGCGTTGCTCTCAATGCCCTTTCCTCGCCTGGGTGCTAAACCCTTTCAGGGTGCACTGTTTTTTCCTAACACGGCACTGGTGCGTTGCAGGCTACCGCGGCCCAAATTAGCAAGGTAGGGGCATTGCCCGGGTCTCCTGAAGCCTCTTGATTTCTCCTACGATCTGTTAGTTACTTGTGCCTTGTGTCTCTGTTCTTGGTGACTGTGCCTTGATGTGGAGGACAGAGGTCGGTCGGACCCTCCAGGCCGGGTTTTCCGCGGTGCCGCCGCCTGGGGCGGGCACGGCCCCGCCCCTCCCCGCCCCTCGCGGGCATAGCCCCGCCCCCCGCGGGCATAGCCCCGCCTCCCGCGGGCATAGCCCCGCCCCGCGCCGCCGAGGGCAGGTAAGGGCCGCCGGGGGCTCCGCTGGGGCCGGCCGCGGCGTTCGCGGGGGGCGGGAGCGCGGCCCCGGGGCCGCCCGCGGGTGTTCGGCGTGTCGCGGGCTCGGCCGCGGGACAGGGACCCGGGACAGGGGCCGGGGCAGGGACCCACCCCGCAGCACCTCCCGGCGGGGCGGCCCCGGGGTACCGGCGGCGCCGTCCGGCCCGCTCCCGCCATCTCCCGCCGCCCTCCCGCCGCGGCGGGGGTGGTGGCAAAGCCAGCAGCCGCAGGAGGCAGCCGTGCCCCAGGGTGCCCGCCGTGCCCCGGGCTGGTCCCGAGGCCCGCCGTCGGTGGGACCTGCCCGGCCTCCGGCTGGGCACGCGTGGTCCGGCAGCGCGGGGCACCCACAAAAAGGGCGGGAGCGTTAGCTTGCGCGGCTGAGGCGGGCGCCGCGCACGAGCGCCGGGCAGGGCACGTGGGGCTGGCCTCCGCGCCTCGACGCTTGTCGCGGCGAGCAGGGGCGCCGGCGGGGAGCCTCGCCGTGGGCGGCTCTGCCGTGCGCGGAAAGCAGCCCGTGCGGCGGCCGCCCGCTGTCAGCCGGGGCCGGTGGCGCCGCAGCCAGCCGGGCGCGTCCGTGCGTTTCGCTGCCCGTCGGGTTAGGGCTCGGGGCCGGTCGGGACTTCGGGCTGTTACCTCAATAAAAGCGTATTTTTATCTTGCGTGGGTGAGTTGTGTTATCGAGGCCTTTCGCAATTAGTCAGAGAGTGGTGTTGTGGCGTCTATTAAAAACAAGTTCGTGAGGCGGCTGCTGGTTTTCGGAGGAGATATCAGACCAAAGATGCAGTTACGTTGTAGAGAAAATCTGACGTGAAAAACTCTTGAAAAAAAGAGGAAAACCCGACAGAATAAGGGGTACTTCTGATGCCTTATTGCTTCCCCGCTTCGTGTTGTAAATTACTTGTCAAAATTACTTGTGAAATGACTTCCCTGTGACTTCTCCTCCTGTTTTGTCTGTATTTCCATAGCCTCCCCCTCCATCCTGGTTTTATTTACTTCCTTATTCATGCTTCATTGTTGTAAATAGTTGGCATGGAAACAAGAGCAGCATTTATTAATTTCTGCTCCCTTTGCAGCCAGCTCCCAGTGGGATTGATGCTCTTGTATAAGCTGTGGTAACCTGTGGCCACTGCTCTTTGGCTTATTATGTCTTTCTTGGATTTCTTTGAATAATCTTTAAATAAAATAGTTTGCGATGAAGCTCATCTTCCCCCCCAGTGACATTATAGACCATCCTGTGCCCCGGGTCTGTGCCCCCAGGGCAGACCACAGGGTATGGTCAGGACGGTGGAGATCTACTGCCCTACCACTGTGGGACTTGTGGTCAGGATCAGGCGGCTGCGAGGGCTGAACCATCTCCTTTATCCTCCCCTCCCCTCTCTCTCCCTGTTCCACCTTTGGCAGAATATCTGAGGAGCTCCGTGCGGGGATCCAAGTTTCTGCTCTCCTGCACAATTCTGTAACTGAAGCGCAAACTCTTTTTTTTTTTTTTTTTTTCTCCTGAACTCATAAATCGTGTCCCTTTAATGGGCCTCCATCACTGGGAATGAGGCAGCCCTTGCCGCAGAATGGCACAACGTGGCCGAAGTGTTCATTGTAGGGCAGGCTCGCTTTGATTGCCTATAAATCAATATTGTTATCTACGCTCCAGAGATGTAGGTGGGGGAGAAAGAACAATAATAAATGTTTGCAACAAAGTCAAAAGGAGTACACCGCTGTCCTGGGGCGTCAAGAGGCAGCAAAGCCTGAGAGAAATAAGCCTGTTAGTGACTCTCGAATCAAAATCAAGTGACCTTTTTGCAAGTTAAACGTAATGGTACAGTTCTCAGAGGGGAGAGAACAGGCGGGACCAGGACAGCAGGCCGGGGAAG
Organism: Phalacrocorax carbo; assembly: GCF_963921805.1. NCBI lineage: Eukaryota > Metazoa > Chordata > Aves > Suliformes > Phalacrocoracidae > Phalacrocorax > Phalacrocorax carbo. The sequence goes on along the minus strand of NC_087523.1, from coordinate 19,825,712 downwards.
CTCCCCCGCGGAGGATGGTGTATGCTGCCGGCAGCTGCTCTGGGCGTCTGCTTGGCTAAGCTTGCCTCACTTCAGCAGGTCCAGCCCAAGCCGTGGCCTTCTTGCAGACGTGCAGCTCACCAGGCTGAACGTAGCACTGCCAAGCAGAGCAGTCAGTAGCGTGGAGTATCACCGGGCAGACATCTTAACCCTCTGCAGTATAAAGTGCATTTTACACAACAGTTTCATCATACAGCTATGTCTGGGCAGAATTATAGTTGTCACTGCTCATAGAAAAGCTCAAAATCTCCAATACAAAAGCTCCAATTCAGCTTGAGCACCTGGAAATAAAACCACATTATTCAACAGTACAGGTGATCTTGTTATTCTTATCCGAAAAGTCCCTCTTCCTCACCTCCCTGCAAGATTTGCTAAGTACTCGTGGAGCTGCGCAGTTGGAAGAAACACCTTGTTTGCACAAGAAAATGGTACCAGATGATCATCGGAAACTGATTTTATTTTTAGTGGTTTAATTAAAACGGTGCAATCTGGGTTTGGATTTCTTACTTGAGTTTACCTAAACTTTATCTTAAGCTGAACTAAGTGGCAGTCCGTGTCCATTTGCAGATTTGTGCTCAATTAAGCACATCTCTTAATAGCCGTGCCTACAGTTAATTAACCTACTGTAACTTACTCCTGTAGAGAAAACCTAATAAGACAACTGTGCCTTTGCGATGAACTTAGTGTGGCATCTGATTTATTTAATTAAATAATTCCCTTGTGAGTTCGGACTGCCCATCTCTGGTAGTTTAGCCTCCTCGCATCTGTGGACGCTGTACATCACCCTTCACTGGGAAGACTTAAATACAGGATCTGTCACCTAACTCTGAGCACTGCAGGGGACAGGCAGTGGAAGCAAGTGGGTGTTTTTCTTATTGTAGGCAAGAAATGCTGCCAGAGATACCTCCTGTCCCACTCGAGTCATCCAGCTCCTAGAGCACACGCATGGCTCCCCTAAGTGAATTCATGACTATGTGTTTGCATTGGAAGGTTACATTATTCCTGGAAGAAACGTGCCCAGTTTATAAAAAAATATTCCCATATATGAATTTGTTTTCTCATGGAACGAGATCTGTGGCAGAAGGTGAAGTGGCGGCTTCAGTATGGGATTACTCTCCCTGGGGTTTCTGTTCACTCCATCTCAAAGTGACAAAGTAAACAGCTTTATTTAAAGTTGTGGCGTAGTGTATTTCTCTATTCGTCCCAGGCTCAGCACAGACCAATATGGGCCTCAGCGTGTGCTTGGAAATCAGAAGAGAAGAAGGTGGGGATCCCAAATCAGGTGTGGTCTTGAGCTTCATTTTTCTCCCCTTTCGTAATGTGGGGGCTGACCCCAGACTCTGGACGTAGTCCCTCTCTGTTTTGGCATCACAAACTAGAAATTGCAGATCAGGAGGTTATTTCTTAGAAGGTTGTTTCAAAACTTTCCCTTTCCCAGATGCTGGAGGGAGTTATACCTTCCAAATGTACCTCATTTTTAAGCAATAGTGAGATGCACCCCGTCGTTTTGCAGTTGCCTTCATTCCATTTTTGAGTTATTTCAGAATCATCCAGGCGTGGCTGAGGCTTAAAAATAATCGTTGACCAGAAGGAAGGATCCCTCAGCATGCAAAGTTTCCTAAACAAACAGCACTGGTTTCCCATGGGATTTAGCACCACGCTCTGCCACATGCCATCGAGCTCAGCAGGCAAAGGAGTACAAAGGAATTGGGCCCCACAGATTTTTGACTCCTGAGCTCCCACTGTGTTACAAAACCAGGTTTTTTTTGTTTGTTTGAGTTTTGTCCGACAAAATGGCTTCTGATTCCAAGGGCTCCTAACCCACTCTGGACAGCCGGGCAGGTGTTGCAAGCTCAGTATTACTGGGGCATAACCAGCAGGGACAGGAAAGCAATTTATGACTTGTCACCACTGGAGGCAAACGTGGAGAAATTACACTTGGAAGGAAGCAAAGTTGAGGTCAGCAAATATTTGTCAGGGTCAAAAATAAAGGCAGACGTTCTCACGGGTGGTTGCTTTTTCCTTCATCTTCCAGTCCTGCGGTTTCTTTCTTTGAACTCAGCTAAAACTTATCTTCCATCTCCCTTTTTCATGTGGAAAATATCCAGGTTCTGACAAATGGGGACAGGGAGATGATTAGTCTAAACACGTAACCTTCACCTCCAGTGGTCTAGCTTTAAGCTGCTATTTTCTCGTTGTAGCTACCATATATTTATTTTTTGTTGCCTTCTCAAGTATAACAGCTGAGGAGATGCTTTTAGGAGTAACCTTCATACACGTGGCGTCTAAAAAAACTGCTAGCAGGACAGCTGGGTTCTTTAAAGCTGATACAGGGTGACTTCTCTGCCTTGGCTGAGAGGGCAGCCTGGACACTAGGACATTTCTCTCATGGAAACGCCAGTGCAGCAGAAATGCAGCATGACTTGCCTGAGGAGCTCTAAACTGGCTCACAGATAAGCCGTGGGGACAAAGGCTAGTTACAAACTAATAAACAGTGAATTGCAAATACTTTTAAAACTCTGTTTTCTTGAGGATGTAAGTGCGGATTTAGCACAAACCTCAGCGCAAGCCTGTGCCCCCCACCCCAAAGCCAAGTGCATTTAGCGGTCGTGTGGGAGCGCTTCCCCCTCGCCTCCACCAAAACACCCTGCCCATGCTGGGGCTGGGCAGAGGCAGTGGGCTTGGCTGGGTGACAGACGTAGCGAGGCCTCTGAAACACTCGCATCCTCTCTTGCAGCTGGGACATGGCCATCCTTGTTCAATGGGATATTAGAGGATGCCTCGGTGTCCCAGGTGGCGGTGCTTGTTTATTTGTGTTCTGGCAATCTGCAGAATTACAACGAACTACATCCTGCAAGATCTACAGATAGTCCCCACCTTGCAATAAACAAAAGTCTCAAATATTTAAACTAAAGTGTTGAATTGTTGCTTTATTACCAGTAAAAGGCTACGTCGACCTTAAGGAGTCTTAGTCACACTTCTCTGATGGGTTGGTGGTTTTTTTTCTGGCAATGCTGGCTCTAGGAAATAATGGTTAGGACTGCAAAGCTCAGTCTTTTGTTTACCCTAGGTAGGATGATTCACTTAATTAGAAATGGTTAAAAGGAAGTAAATTGTATGTAATGCAAATTCCACCCATGCAGTTCCGTGCTAGAAGGAGATGGGTAGAGTTCAGTATAGATAATTACTCATGTGACAGTTACATTGCATTGGGTAGAAATTCATAAGGGAGAAAAATCCTTATGCATTGTTTTTTACAAAAGGAAACTGAAGCCTTAACAAAAACTTCTGTAACATTGTGGGTCTCACCTTCTTCGGAAGCAGTGGTATTTCTGAGGTTGAGTGAAAATAAGCAGAGTTTACCCGCTTCTAACGTGGTCAGTGGAGCATTTCCTCAACTATGCATTCCCCACATGCCCTGAATAGGGGAGTTCACTCAGTTTTTTGGCTTAGCATTGTGGTGTTGTTCTAAAACTTCTTCTACTGGCTGCTTTCAAGGGGCTGGGCTAGAGACCTTATTGCTCTGATAAATTCCTGCAATTCCTATGTCCCTAAAAGCATCTCAGGGCCGTTCTTGATCAATGGATATCCTTCACTAAAGCTGCCCAGGGGGAGGAGGAGGAGGAGGAGGAAAAAGATTTTAATGAAAGAGCTGAGGTTCTCCATCGTTCTGAACATTATTGGAAAGTGTAGTGTGAGACAATGACTGAAACTGAGAGAAACCACCCAAGGCTGGGCTCCCAATGACCTGAGCAGTGTTTTTATTCCGGGGTGCGCACTGGAGTGGAAAGCCATCGCTCGGGTCAGAGCTGCTGTCTTCCAGCCTGCCAAAGCTGCCCTCGGTGGTGGTTGTCGGTAGGCACCAGCTGCTCGTCGTTGTGTCTGAGGTGGGAATGGCACATCGTGTCATGTACAGCCCTGGCTGAATAAAGGAAAATCTGTGTAAAGCCTGTGATTAGTTAGGCTTGAGTAATTTTAGCATTTGGAGATGGGTGAGACTAAACCAGCCTGGCATTGACAGAATTTGGCCTTGACATTCCCTGTGTGTTCATAACAGATGTATTCATACATGGACTGCTCTGGGCGACTGCAACTGCCTGATTTGTTTGAAGTTGTTCTTTATCTTATCAGCTGTCTCTCATCTGAAGGCCATTTCTATATGACCTAGTTGCTTGGGAGTTTTTTGGGTAGGAAGAGTAGACCTCTATTCTCTCCTTTCACTGGGACAAGTCAGACAAAATAGCATTGCAGGCAGTGCAGCCGCAGCATTTTTAGTGGAATAGCTTTTCAGAAAACAGTTATATTAAATATATTCTCTGTTCTCCTAGCTCACAGCTGCTGTCAGTCTGTGAAGGACTAGAGAGTTCATAGCTACAAGTGGCAGATTGCAAATTGAGAGAAAATGGTGCACCTTGCTGTGGAGCTTCGCTGTGATGCTGTGGAGCTTCGCTTCACAATGGCTAACCAAAAGGCAGGTATTTTATGTATTTTTTTCATGACAGTGAGAGAAGAGATGTGAGCACAGAGAGGGAGAAAGAGGGTTAGTGGTGTGGCCGCGACCACAGGCAGAATGTAGCTGGCTGGGGATGTCTGCCCTTCAGCCCTGTGCCTTTTCAGCGGGACAGCCCTCGGCTGCCTCAGGAGCACCTGAGTCTCGGTGTGAAGGTTCCACTGACGGCACTCGCTGTTATCCAGCAATTTGATACTTGAAGAGCGATGTTTGTAGCCTTGTGCAATACCGGTTCTGTCTGTATTATTGTACCTGGAGGGCTTGTCCGTGTGTGAAAGGAAGCACTTAGATCTGTCGAGCTGCTGCAGGTCTCAGTGAGACTCACACATCTGGCTCCCTTCTGCCGCAGCCACCCCGTGGGCTCGTGGCTTCCCAGCCCAGCACTGCCGTTTCTCTCGGTGACTGTGGCTGGTGCCGGCTGCAACCGACAGCAAGCTGCTGCGCTGCGTAGGAACTGGGATTGCACTGCTCCCTTTCTGGCTGCGGCTGCAGCGCCAGACTCGGGGCAGGGAGACACAGTCCCATGGACAGGAGGTGTTATGCTGATTTTCAGCCCATCCCTCCCAGAGAGAAAGACCATCCTATAGTTTGCTTTTTATTTCATCTCTGCTGCTAAAGGAGGTCAATCAAATGTCATAACATGACGCCTATGAGCATTACAATGGGTGTCAGTGTTTTGCCTGTACAATAGCAATGGCAACGCCTCTGCGCAGGTACTGACAGCAGAAGAAATAAGTTGGGAGGAAGGGCGGGGCTGGATCCTCCAGCACGAGACAGGGAGAGATCATGGGCTCAGTACAGGTACGGCAGTTTTGGACTGTTAGCTACAGCGTATATTGGGAACCGCAGTATGACTGTGGGTGCCAGGACCCCATCCATCATTCTTAATACAATGCTACTCTTGGTTTTGACCTGCTCTACAAGAGCTGCCTTAAGCAATAAAGTTACTGGGAAGTGTCCACACATTGTAAAGCAAAAGGAGGTTATTTCCTTACATTGTGAAAGGATATGTGATAAAGAGGTATGGACAGAGGCAATCAGCCTTTCCAGCTTGCTGCTATTTTCATCTGGCTATGAATAGTCTGGTGAGGTCAGTATTATCTGTTCCGGGTTTTGCTGTTTTGGGTAGAGATGTTTTCATATCTTTTATTACATGGACCCCTGCACAGCTCCACGTCTCAAAGGGTGAGGTGGGTCTGGATGGTCGTACACTGACCTGGGTGATGAAATTGGGGTGTTAAATACTGTCATCATTCATGGGTCCTGACTACCAAATTGCTAGGTTGAAGTTCCTAAATTCATCCTCTTCCTCTGCATGCAAAGCAGTGTCTAACCAACAAATTCTGCTTGGCCTGTGGTGTATGTTATTAATCTGTGCACATCCCAGTGCTGAGGAAGATGTGCAGCATTGGGAAGGAAAGGTACATGCTGAGAAATCAGAACGGAGACTGGAGTGCCCTGCAGATGGTCTATAGATAATTCATGTCTGTAGGCAGATGACAGCAAGAGCGCTGAGCTGGTACTGTGCATCTGAGCAGTTTGTGCTCAGGTTAGTTATGAAGAGCATTAACATAGTTCTGTTTTGAGCTGGAGCTGAGTTAAACCTCCCAGAAATAAAACGAAAATGCAGCACAAAGAAGGCGGCAGCCCCTTCAGCGTCTGCCTTTCCAAAAGGGACTATGTTTCCTGCTTGCTAGGCTAAGCAAGCATTTAATTTTCACCTGATAAAACTATTTGAAGGAGTTACTTTAAAAAACCAAACACCACCCTTCTCCACTGTAATAAAAAGAAAAACTTGAAGAGAGAGGGTATATTAGTTCAGGCAAGAGATCTGTAACATAACTTCTTTCATAAATAACTCTTACTGCTGCAGAAACCCCGCATGGGATTAGTCAAGCTTTTTTTTTATTTGGGAAGCGCTCCAGAACAGCACCTTCTTGAGCCTTTCCTTGAGGGCGCAGGTGCATGCCCATGACCTGGGCGGCCAGCAGGCTCTGAGTGAGACGAGGCAGGACTGGTGGCACAGGTAATTCAGTTGGTTTTGATCACATGTGTGGGGACACGCTGCAAAGCCCCAGGGAACGAGGAAATGAGCATGGTCCAGGCTGCAGGCCGTGCGAACGCGCTTTCACTCGGTGTGCCCCGATGCAGGTGTGCTCCCCGCGAGAGGATGCTCTGCTCTGCAAACGAAAGGTTGGTGTTTATTTGCCCCTTCAGTTTTAGGGGTTGGATATTGGGTTGGTGCTAGGGGAATGCGTGTCATACCACCACTTGATGCTTTGCTGAAGGGAAAGGAGCAGTTTTGGACAGGTCACAAATTTCCATGTCTGGCTGGTGCAAATGGGAATCTCCCCGGATCTGTGCTCAGCACCTGGTCTTTTTCTGGCCATCAGCTCCAAAACATGTGGGACCGCTGCTCTCCCCGAGTGGCACTGCTCTTTGCTGGTACACAGCCCAAGCAGCTGACAAAGGGAAGGTTTATTCCTTTTACTAGTATCCCTCTTAGCTTTTCTGCAGGTGATCAGAGCTCTCCTGTCTCCAAGGGGCTGGCAGAGCCATTGGCTGTGCCCCATGAGAGGCAGGGATTGCCTCTCTAGCTCTTGGCTGCAGAGCTGCAGCTGGGCACAGCTTACGCCACCTCTCCTGGCACTGCAAAACCAGTCTTGCAGGTGAAGATACCAGGGGTTGCAGCTGTTGGGAAAAGCCTTTTCGCACCTAGATGCTGCTAAGCAGTTCTCTAATAAGCTAGATATGGGGCAGAGAAGGGTGTGAGGAATGATCGAAGCTCCCTGAGTAACACCTGGAATGAGCAAACAACAAACTTCCTTCCTCTGGAAGAGAAACTCATCCGTGACACGGGTCTGCAAAATGAGCAACACGGAGTAAGTGAATGCAGAGTAATCCTTACTGGGTTTTCTAATAAAACACTTGGGGATATCAAATGAAGCATGCAAGTGGCAGTTCAAAACAAAACAAGGGCAAATACTTTTTCATTTAAAGCGTAGTGAGTCTGTGGGACTGTGGGGTTTTGAGGATATTGCAAATGCTTAAAATTAATGTGAGTTTCAGGAAGTAATTAGAAGAATCTGTGAAATGCAGAGACGTTGCTCCTGCTTCGAGGAGTCCCTGCCCCGTACCTTGCAGGAGGCTGGAGCGCAGGATGGCTCACTGTACGCTCTCTACCCCTGTGCTGCTAGCCCTTGTTGAAGATAAACTAGCGCGTTACAGGGACCTTCGGTCTAGCTGTGTATGGCCTTTTCCTGTATTTTTAAACTGGACACTGAAATCTCTTGGGAGATGAGATGCAGAGGTCCCAGTAAGCTGTTTTAACAGAATGGCCTCGCTTCTCTGCCAATGCTTGGGCTCTGGGTTTGACAAGCTGCACAGTGGTGTAATGCACCGTCACGGATCTTCTCGAGTGACCAGAGCATTTGCTGCTTCTTGGGGTGGCAGCCACAAGAAATCAAAAGCCAGCACAGTAAGAGATGGAGCCAGTTATGCCACATGATAAGTCTTGCTTCTGCTTGTCTCCACACCCTCTCCACACCCAGCATTTGTCAACACGGCTGGGCATGCGAGCTGATCTCTGTGATGTTCTCTCTGCCAGAAAAGCAGTAAGGGGGAAGAAAGTCCTTTGAATGTCCAGTGTGCTCCTCTGCTCAGATTTATGGACTTCCATGTAGCCATGATAATCCACGTTGCCCATCTGCTTTGTTGCGACAAGTGGGCTGGGCAGGACACACAGAAAGTGGCTTCGTCTGTGTGAGGTCCTGGCTTTCTTACGAATGTGTCGATTTAAGTGTGTGTACTGCATCGTACCTGTGGTCTCTGAACTGTTTATTAACAAGGCTTTGAGAGGTGGGAAGGTTATGTGCAGTCTAACACGGCGAATCAAAGCTGTGTGGTGCTGCTTAAGGAGTGTAAACATGAGCTCTGGGATTAAGCAATCTGGGGGAGCGGGCGATGGTTAGGTACGGCACAGCGTGCCTGTCTGATAATACACTGTACATGTCAGTTGATTTTTATCCTTAATCTATTGCGCTTGCAGACCCAAGTGAACAAATAACACGCTCCCTGATCGCTGTGTGCCTGAGTGGTTAATGGTGGCGTTCTCCTGTTTCAAGCCTCGTGGTGCACCCATCAGAGGCTGCAAGGGCTCAAGTCGCAGCAGGAGCAGCCCCGTGGCCGTGGGGCGTATGGAGATCATTTCCCAGCCTTGCTTCCTGCTGCAGGCCTGGGTCGACAGCTTTGCAGCTCCTGAGACTGCCAGCAAAACCTCCAGGTGGAGCGGTCTCCCGGACCAGCTCGCTTTCCCACAGCCCATGCATTAAGTGGTTTGATTTTTAACTATTTAAAACAAAAGAATGAGTTGGCTGTTTGCTTTCTGTTAATCTTTTCCTTCTAATCTAACTATTCCAGTGAGATAAAACATACTCAGGGAAAAAAAAAAGGCTACATACAGAGAAGCAGCCTTTATTCTTTTGCTAATTGACTACTGTACTAATGAATAAATATGAGACTTTGCTGAAAACGTTTTCTCAAGTACTTTCAGCCCACATGCCATAGGTTTGTTAAAAATAAATAAAAGTTCTAGGGAAGCAAATACTGTGAAAACTGTGTCCCTAGACACTTCTATTAAAATAAAATCTGTCCCAGAAATTTCTATAAATGTCTTTGTAGAAGTAGGTTTGTACCTGAGAGCCAGAGAGAGTAGATGGTTGGAACCAAGCGTGGAAGAGCCATGCCAAGCTGAATGAAACATAGTTTTAAACAGTACAGATTCATCTGGGTTTTATTACTGTTTCTGTTTTAACTGTTTAGAGTGGTATTGCTAGTTTCTCAGATGATAAAGGCTGGAATTGTAGTGTGACAAGCACAGCTGTACTTGCCTCAAAGAAATATGAAATGTTGTTTCCTTCCCTCCAAAAGTTATTTTCAAATAACTACAGAGTTTTTATGACAATGCCTGTTCCTTTCGTGAGCCTTTTTATGTTCTGTGGTATTTCTTTGTAAGCATTAAGGTCAGATGCCAATTCTTTCGTCTAACATGTTATTACTCCATTAGGAAAAAGGCAAACATTTGGGTATGTATCATCCATAAAATAATGTAAATCTGTGAAATGATGTCAAACGAGCGAAGTTCAGCTGAAATACTTGTGCTTGACTTTGGATCTGCCAGTTGAAGGCAGAGATGCACCATGTGGAGGCAGTCCAAAGAACAGTGACAAAAATGATGAAGACCCCTCTGAGGTCTGAGCTCTGAGGAACCTGAAGGAGCTGGGGTTGGTTAATGTGGAGGCTGAAGTGTAAAACCCTGTGAGGACGGCTGCAGAGGGAGCATGCCCGTGCAGATAGGATGGGCTAAACTCTACCAGGGAGATCTGGGGTTGCAATAGGAAGAAGCTGCTTGCTGCCAGTTAGCTAAGCACTGGAAGAGGTAGCCCCAGGAGGGCTGCAGTTGCCATCCTCAAAGGGGCAGAGCAGAGAGACAGAGAGTAGGGGTGATCCAGGCCTTGAGGTTAGGGAAATGGGCCTGATGACCTTTAGATCATGATTGCCATGAAAGCTGGGATTTATTAATTTTTAATGACCTGACTCCCAGGGCTGTGGCTTTGGGGAAAATAAAAGTCAAGTGTAATGAAACCCACAGTCACCTGATGGGCTTGGAAACAGTGGAAAAGTCCCATCTGGTGAGGTAGAAACTGCCTACTTGGACACGAACAGAACTTCTGCTCCCTCGGAGGTGTGCCTTACTGCCCTCAAGTTAGCCAGGAGAGGGAAAAAGGAATAAAGTAGCAAAGCAACACACGATTTACTCTTCCTCTATGCCCTGCAGCCTCTGGCCATTTTTGATGTCTGTTGAAACGCTAAGTGATCTGCACCCGTACTGTTTGAATAACAAATATCAGTGCATCATAAAGCAACGTGCACCCGTATTAGAAAACGAGCAGCCTCTGGTATTTTATAGCATTACATGCAGCAATAACACTTGCAGGTTGCTGTTCTGTCATTTTCTAATTGCTTTACAAAGGCTGGCTGCTTATCCTTGGTCTCATTTAGGGCAGGAAGAAGTGAGGGAAAGAATGGAAGTGAAAAGCAAGCAAGCAGTTCGGTAATTTATATGCATATTTTGCTTGTAGCATGCTGAGTCGACTGTTTACCTGTTAGAAGGAAGGTGGCTAAAATAATATATTGTCTTGGTTAGGTTAATACCACGTGAGGAGCTGTAGGATGGAGAAAAAAGTAGGGCAGCTTGTTTTGGAACTTGTGCTGAAGAACAAATAAAAACCCCCAATGTACACATTCGGTTCCCATATGTCGTGCTTATCACGAAAGGCATCTTGGTGTTATTGCTTTGCAGGGATGCTTGAACTCCACGGAGGCAGACTTCCCTGCTGAAGAAAGCGCATGCCAGAGGTGCTGGGGTTGCCGCTGGTGAGACGAGCTTTCGTGCCTCTTGAGGCAGCTAAGGCGGGCGGCGAGCTCGCTCCTTCCTGTGCTTGCCGGTTTGATTGACGCTGGCTTCCAAATCGCTGCCTGAAGAAAAGCAAAGGAGCATAATTTTGCTGAGAGAATTCCTCTGGCAGGGGAAGGCATGCAGTGAAGAGAAACGTGCCAGCAAAGAGCCTGGAAGTGCAAGTCCAGGTGCTAACGCAACTTCCACCCAAGCCATGCTGTTGTGAAGTCCTTTTTCTCCAGCCACGTCTTGCACAGCGCACCAGGGCGGGCTGCACAGGGGCTGCCCATGGCATCGCGGCAGTCTGGGCTGGATTAGTTCCTGGTGTGTCATTGCTTCAGCTGTCTGAAGAACTGAAGATTGCGGGGAAGATGTTGGACTTGAGCTTCCTGACCGAGGAGGAGTATGAGAAGCTGATGAAGGTTCTGCAGAGAGATGCAGAGCTGAAGAAGAAGGACGGGGATCGCATCAGGTGAGAGTGCGCGCAATAACAGCAGGACGTGAGCTTCCCCTGGGGGGGATGTTTTTACTTCTTTAGAGAGGACTGTGTGTGTCAGTGTCTCTGTGTGTGTGTGTGTGCGCCACATGGAGAGGTGCAGGCTGCAGCAGTGCTGTCCCTTCTTGCTCAGACCCCGACGGATCTTTTCGTTGCACCTCCTGCTTTCTCAGCCGTCCTGCTGTTGCTGCCGTCCTCTCTCTGCAGGGCTGCAGGGCTGGACGCTCCTTTTGAGTTATTCAGCAGCCCTCAGAGGTGCCAAGGGAAATCATCCCTTTCCTGCTCTGGGGGGGAAGATGCTGATTTCTTGGTTTCAGAGGTCTGAGGAGGGGAGTAGCTGCTGCCTTGTTTTCCTCACTTGGTAGCACAGAAACCCCATGGAGTGTTTTACAATGAAACTTTACATCTCCATTTCTGCTTTGCGTCCCTGCGGTGCTCTTCAAGGTGTGCGTGCATGTGTGCAGCATCTGTTGTGCAGGCAGAGAGGGGCAGTGAGAGGAGAGGCTACATGATCTGCCAAAGGTTTGCGGGGAGCCGTTTCAGAGCCAAGAATCACTCTCAGTTCAGCTCGCTTGCCACTGGCCATGCTGGAGCTCAGGTCTGATTGACTGGGATTGCTTGTTGCTGCTGTCACTTTTTAAATGCCAGCCATTAGATCATCTGGGTTGACAGTATGCACCAGGCTCAGGAAGCTGGCACCAAACTCTCCGTGGTACGAAATGAGTAGTTCAGTGAGTGTGGATGGCCCTGTGCCAGTTTACCCCTCTTAAGGATGCCAGTCTTTGACTTGCTGTTGAGCCAAAAAGGAGTAAGCCCCATGTAGGAGGGTTGCTCAAGGCTTGAAGGGGGAGCGGGTGGCTTTGCAGCAAGCTCCGGGGAGCCTCTGTGCCTGGCCTCTGCTTGGAGGTGAGAGCTGGGGACGCTGGGAGAGGTGGTGGCATGCAAGGAGATTGGGATTGAGGTGTATGTGTCCGCATGCTCTTGTTTCAAAAAGGTATTCCTTTTTTCTTCTTTTTTTTTCTCTTTGTGAAATGTGGTAAAATTTCTGCTCTGCAGTGGAGGTTTGGGGAAAAGAGTGGATTATTTTGGTTTTGTTTCACTTCTCTTTGGAAGCCGTTGCACAGACGGCTTTCATTTGCGAGCGAAGCGAGTTAGATCCTAACTGGGGTGGTGCCAAGTGCCCCTTGCTGTCAGTATGGCTATGTGCAGTAAGACCTTTGGTGCATGTGTGGACATGTTTGGCTCCAACACAACCTGCCTGCTGAGCAAAATGAAGTCAGTGGCATTACACTGATCTGGTGTCAACAAGATTAAAATATGTTCCTGCATCTCCTCTGGCCCGGCACCTCGAGACCCTCCCGGGGGCAGATCCAGCCCTGACCTAGATGGGAGGTGTGCAGCTCCCTGGCTGTCTGTCCTGCCGGGCCCCCCAGCGCTGCCCGCAGAGGTGGAGCCCCGTTACCCCACACCTACTTCCTTCTGGCCTTTAGGTAGCCAAATGTGGCCCCTCAAGGCTCCACAGTTACCTGGGGTTTTGCCCCCTCTTCCTGCTGAGAACTGGACTGAGGTGGGAGCTTCCTCTGCCCTCTCGGGTCTTGCAGAGACCCTGAATTGTGGTGAGCCATGGGAGGCAGTGCCAGCTGAAACGCAGCTCATTCAGCAAGCTGTGGTGTGAAAACAAAATAACCAGAGGAGGGTTAAAAGTACAGGCTAGCAAACAGAGCACTGGCGGGTTTAGGTGCCAAAAACCAGTGCTGGGTGTGCCCAAGCAAGTTACAGTAGGAGAAGCCGTGCTCAGGAAGGAGAGCTAACTGAGTGCCAAAATTGGCATGGCAGGAGGAGCAGGGAGAGGAGCAGTGTCCAGGGAGAATGCTGCAGGGACAAGTCACTCCCCTAAATAACATGATTTGTTTCCATGGTTTACATCAGATTTGATCCAAAAGGCTTTGCGGCTCATAAAGGGATTAATAGACAAAACTGAGAAGTGTGAGACCTGCGAACAGCCCCATCCCTTCCCAAACCCTCAGGGCTGCAAAGCAAATGGACAGATCTCCTCACGAGGTTACTCTGATTTGGATTTGTAAAATTTGGAAGAGGTGAAGACCTGTGTTTAGAAGGTGCTGTTCCCATTTCAGATAAAGAATAAATAAGCTTTTGTTTTAATGCTGGTTTTGCCCTTGTGATTGCAGAGAATAATCTCTGGATTCTTCATAGTATCAGACAGGTGAACCATACGGACAACTGTTTCAAAGGTATCTCAGGGGAAGTCAAAACCTCAGAGATCTTTTTGATGTGTAATATTCTCATTGATTTTCAGGCGCATACAGGGCACCATCAAGGATGAAAAGAAGAAGAAGTTCGTGACGGGTGAATGGTTTTCAGAAGTGAAGGCAAAACGGTTTCAGGAAGACTTAGAGGGGTCAGATCTACTTCGGGCATCGATTAGAAGGAAAAAGGGCAAACTAGAAAGTAAGTATGTTAGCATGCATCTTAACAAAATAGAAGAAAGTGGTCAAGTATGGGGGTCTTCCTATACTGGGAGCATGTTGGGGACCAGCCTTTGTGTTGTGATAAGGGGATTCTCAGCCAAGCTTTCAGTACTAGAAGAAAAATACCTGATTATCAAAATCAGGGCCCAAAGGAAAAATAAGGCAAAAGCTGTTTACCAGCTATGTGAAATAAATGCCTGTTTACCCCTACAGCTTCTTTCTTCTAAAATGTCTGTTTGTCAGAGGTCACTGGTATAATTTCTTGATGTAGAAGCAACAAAGGAAAGGGGTGATGTAGGGCAATTTCTGGCATCAAACTGATATGTGTGGGTCAAACACTGCCCGATTCCTAGAGCGTTCTGACAAAAACATGCAGCCAGCTGCTTTCGCAGGCCTCCAGGGTGGTGGGTTCATCACATCTCTGCAAAGGGAGGGGGGTGCCTCTCTTCTCCTGGCAAGCATTTGCCCACTGTGAGAGGGGCATGATGGTCCATGCCTATTTTTTTTACATGGGAATAATCCAAGACACAGCATGGTTTTCAAAGTAAAAAGGGCTTTGGGGCCAGGTCTGAATGGTAGCCAGGCTGCTGCGCTATAGCAAGGGTACGTCTGGGACCATGTGCTCATTCAAAGCAGATGTGTTGCATGTTGTTTGACATGCAGATGAACTCTCATGGTGGTATGTAAAACAAATCAAATCAGATTTGGCAGCTCAGGGCAGAGAAGAGAAAAGATCAGCCCCCTGTCAAACAAGAGGACTCTGCTTTGAGTCCAGACGTAACCAGCCTGGAGCTGGTACTTCGTGCTGAACATTTGTGTGAAGCAGAACTGGGGATGATTCACATCCAGTCCTCAACATGAAGACAGGCCAACCAACTCCACAGCAGGACTGAGGGACTGCAGCCCAGTCTCACACAACCTCCCTGATCATTTGTCAGGGCGGGTAATCGCAGGTTACTGAGGGCTGGTGGGTTACTGGCTGCCGCTGCTCTGGGGAAACCAAAGCCCTGACAGACATCTCTAAGCAAAATCGACTGCAGTCCCTAATATAAGGACCCTATAACTGGGCTCTGTTCTTTTGCAATAAAGGCTACTCATAGATAAAGGGTTATCTTCCATCTGTCCAAAACTCCAATGTGATCTCCACCAGTTCAGCCCTCTACCCTGGGCCCAGCTGCCCGTTCCTGCTGTGGGGTAGCAGCAATATAGATCACTCCTTTGTTTGGTGGCCTCGTTGGCCAGGATATCTCTGTAACATTAATTGCCTGGGATTAGTATACACCTCTTAGCTCCACATTACTTAGACACATTCTCAAAGCTAAATGCTGGCTAGGAACTTCACTGACTGAGCGCCTCATTTTCTTTTTGCTTTTTACTTACCCTTGACAGCTCTTGTAACTTAGCATAGATTCATTGGAGCCTCTGATGCAGAACTGGCCCATCATATTTCATATGAATTTGCTTTTATCCTTGGTATTAAGGATTCATAATGTCATTAAATTTTCTATTTTATCATCCCTCCAGAATGCTAAAACATATATAAAACCTTTTCCAACTCAACAGTTGCTTGGCCATTTCTGCAGGGCACGTTCTGCTTTTGGAGCATGTGCATTTGTGCTTGCGCCCTCTTTGCATGAAGAGACAGACGCTTCAGCAGCCTCTGCTGGGGCCCAGGTCAGATGAATGCTCTGTCATCTGCAGCCCAGCTAGTAGCCAGCAATTAATTGGATTCGTCTGCCTTTTGCCTTACCAGGGTTGTCAGCACCCTTAGCTTGCAGTCCATTTCAGTAAGCAAAATTTGAAGTACTGTTGGTTTTAGATTTAACTTTTACTGCTGATGTGCAAGTACGAGATGTGATTTCAGGTTGTCATCTAAAATAATCCCCTTATTAATATAGCAGTAATATGCAAGTTATGTCTTTGCACATGTACTACTTGAAGAAGCAATGTTACTAAATTACTCTAGCAATTGTGGTTAGATTTAGCCCTTTTTGTGTCTTCTTCAACTTATTTTCTTCCCTTTCTTTCTCTTTTCCTATTCTCCAACTTATTTTGGTAAAGCATGGGTATAATGTGACTTTAGTCCTTTCTCTTCCTTTTCCCACAGCCATTTTACAGCACTGGTTGAGGATCAAGATTCTGCAGCTCATATTTTCACCTCGCTGTTGCCTATTGCGTGCTCAGCTCCTGCAGTGGTTACCGTATAGGTTACCTCCCTTCACACATGAGGGCGAGCACTTCTCTCACTGATGTGTCAGCAAGAGTATGGCACTGGTGAGAGAAGAGCTTGGCCCATCAGGGAATAAGGATGAAGCCCCTTACAAACAGTTTGGCCATGCAACTCACGTTCAATTTGAAGTAGATGAGATAAGGGCCTTTGCTTGCCGTCTTGACACCTTTTTAGATAGATATAGATAGCCTATATTTAAACTACAGCCTGCAGAGCAGCACAGATGGGTGAATTTGGTGATAACTCCTCTGGGAGCTTGTGTGCAATGGATGAGAGCCAAAATATCATCTAGGAGAGAGGCGATTTTATCCACTGCTGAGGCAAGTCAGCCCTGATGGCACGGTTATCTGTGCTTTCCCCAAATGTTGAGTGTCTTCATTTTAGACTGGAAGAAAATGAGTAAAGCAGCTAAAGTGTTAGAGCAGGAGTGGCTGTATACATATGTATATAAATATATATATGGACAAGTTAAACTGGTCATGCCACTACTAATTTCTGTTGGAATTTGCTTCTTATTCTGTCTTATCCTGAAGTTAGCATTGGCATTTTGCTTGTCTTGATGGATTATAACGTACTAATAACCTATTTGTTTGTGGTTATAGAAGTCAGGTATAGCTGTGTCAGTGGCTGAGCCATTTTGAAGGGCAGTGATTTGGATGGGAGGAAGGGAACATCTCCTGCTGCCTCTGCCAGCCAGGAGGGGGGAGCTCTGTCTGAGGGGGAAGCAAATATGACGCAATGCCTTTGGAAGTGGAAGTGAGGTGAGAAATGAACGCAGTCGCTCGTTGTCAAGGTCTTTTCAACTATCACAGATTGAAGGAAAATGTGAGAGCTCCTTGTTTAGTTTCTCTGCTTCCAGAGCAGCTACCTGCTGGCTTCTCCCTCCCTTGGGTCTGGGGCAGAAGAGGAGGACATGGCTCACTGTATAAGTAAACACTTCTCAGCGTGCCTTCCCGTGCCTGCATGTGACGTGGCCTGCACGTGCCACCAGCCTTGCCACAGCTTGTCTCTCCCGAAACCATGCTCAGTGCCGTTTTTTACACATCAACATTTAGGTGGACAAAACACAGTCCCTCTCTCGGAAACACGCTCTCTACAACTGCTTCGTTCTTACACAACCAGACTCCTGTCTTCCAGCAGGAGCGACTCCCTGACTTCCCGCTGCTGTGGAAACCACGGGGCCACGCAGCTGCCATCTCATGCATGTCTCAGACGCGTGGTCCTAACGCAGACATCCCTGAGCAATCAGTGCCTGCTGTGGTCCCCTGCACTGCAGGGCCAGGCGCTGGGCACGGAGGAATTGTTGGGACTGCAACGTTTTTCTCCGTGGGGATGCAGGGGCAAGGGGGAATGAAGCTCCATCTTCGGATATCCCTGTTATCTGTGGGCTGGTGCTGGATGGCACCGCACGGGCGGCACCAGTGTGACGTTGATAGCACAGCGCGTCCGTAGGACTGATTTGCTCTTGGGTTTAGTGCAGTTTTCTAACCAGATAACAAGTAAGGCTGTATTATTTAATGTCACATCTGAATCCTTTGAGCCTCTGATTCTACTGTATTGTGTAATGAACTATATCCTAAAGAAATTTGGCAGTTTTTGTAACAGGTAGATTTACTCTTTAAAATAGACCTAGCTGCATGTGAATAAATATGTGCAGGTCTTGTTGACCAGACTAAGCTTAGTTTTTCATCGCTGTTTGAGGGTTTAGTTATTTTGGTTTTGCAGTAGCAAGAAAGCCTGCTTGCCAGCAAAATGTCTAATGCAGCCTGGCAGGCTGCTGTAAAGGGTTCTGTCTTCTATTGTTTTTTCTTTAGGGTCTTTGAGAGCTTAGAAGATATAGTTGAGCCTTGTGCCAGTAAAAATAACAGGGATCTCCTCATTAACTGTATTGGCCTCCTCCTTTGTTTGCCAAGATCGGATGACTTTGAGTCAAAACAGGAAATGGCTGAAATTAATTCCTGGAATGGATTAACTTTATTGACAGCCGCGGCAGCGTCCTGCGAAGGTTTGCAGTGATGCGACAGCTCGCTTTGGCCTCTCAGACTCGTGGGGTCCAGAGATGCCTTTGCTGAGTGGGGAGCACAGGCAACGCTGCTCCAGGGCCTCCCCCATCTGCAGGGACATCAGGCACAGCTGCCCGTCAGCCACCTCCTGTTAAATCTGCAGGGTTTGTGCTGTGGGACTCATTTAACAAGACTTTTCATTCCCCTAATGAAACACACCGGCTATTACAAGTTTAAATAAATGCCATTTCTCAATTGTCTCTGTTATATTACAGATGAGTACAATGAGCTCATCCGGACAGATCTGGAAAGCAAAGCTGCCCTGAGTCCTGCCTTCCCCGAGCACGCTGCTGGTGCAGGAGAGGAGAGGTAACCGCCGCTGCTCGTGCAATGCTCTGGCTGCTGCTTGTACTTCTAATGAAAATTGAATGCTACCCATTAAATCCTGGCCTTTAACTGAGTTTCCAAGACTGTATAAGTAATAGGTAATATAGGATATTTCTGAGATCCCTTTTCCAGGAATTGTCAGAATATCAATCCTCCCCTAATAAGTAAGTGCTAATGTGCTTAACCCAGAAAGGTCTTTTCCTGCATGATTTGATAAGGGGTCAGGAAAATGGACGCTGTCTCTAATGTCAGGATATTCTTGTTATTTTTTCAAAGTAATTATGGTTTTATTTGTTTAATTTTTGCCATGGAGCAACACTAACAAAACGAACTGTTTGAGGAAACTGCTCATTTCCCGCTGGTGCCAACCTCTCTGTCCAGTGCTCATCACTCTCCATCAAGGCTTGGTAGGATTTCACGTTGTGCTGACTGAGCAGAAACGCCCACTAAAAGCACTCCAACGAGCAAATCAGTGACCTCATTCAGTATTCGTGGACTATGGAGAAGCCATTAAAGTATTCAGATATTCATTTATTGTTGCTCCCATCTCGTTTGCATTTTTTTGTCAGCAGCATGAGGAATCATTCTTCACAGGTGGCAATTGCTCCAGTTAAATACGGGCCTTGACACTTCCAAACCTCTTGCAGCTGATCATTGAGTGTTGCTTAATGAAGAGTCAACAAGCCCAAGATGCTCCTGCTTTACCAGCACAGCAATGGTCTTAATGGGTTTTTTGGGGGTTGATTATATCCTGAAAAGCTTGCTTTGTTTTTCTCATTCAATCCTAAGCACGAAGCATTGTCACCTGAAATCTCACCAGCTTGACTTCTGTTCTCCATCTAAGAGCAGCCACCACTAGACACTCCCAAAGGTGGTAGAAACAGTCAAGTAAACTGCCTGTGAAATATGCTTCTTCCATTTACTTACCAGGCAGTTAGTAATTAACTTATATTCCAGGCATGAAGATTTATATCCTCTACTATAGTTTTGCCCTAGCTATTGTTGTCATAATCATTCCCGTAGTTCCCAAATCCTCCATCAATCTGGTTATGCCTTTGGCCCGAACTGTGAGGTGTGGCCTGTTCCTTCCTGGGCTGTAGCATGGAAATACATCTCCCTCCTGCGTAGCTCTGGGGCTTTTCTGGCCCTGCTGCTTCCCTATGGTTTTCTCCCAGAAGGGGAAAATCTGGATAAACCTAGAAGTTGACACCATTTTTTTTATTGAGCAAGTTCTGTACTGGCTGCAGCAGGAGACCCATCCTTACTCCAAGTTCAGGTCATTTAACGTGTTCCCCAGTCCTTCCAAGCAGTAACTGAAAATAAATGAAGGCGTCAGCTCTGGGCAGCCTTATATTGGGCTGAGTCAGTAGATAAAAGTGGCACAGCAGCCGAGCAGAACTGAGATGATGTTGAAAGCTGCCTGATCACCCTACCAGGCACATCACTACCACTGGTCTCCTTGCTCAGGCATGTCTCCTCTCCCACAGACCCAGCACACCTGCAGTTGATACCTCAGAGGAGCACAAAGTCTTGCCAAAACCGAAGCCGAGACTTGCTGTCCCGGTCTCTGGATCACACAAGGTACTATAGGCACAGCCTCTCTACTTTGTTTCATTATTCCTTGGACCATCACAGCCTGTACCTACTGGCAGGGGCTCCACAGACTGCCTGCCCTGGTGTCTGTGCTCAAATAAAATACATTTTTCCAGCCTTGCCAGTTTATATACACTGATACGCTTTGTTTTCCATTCAGAGATCCAGTATACATGATGTCTCGTCCTCAGAGAGTGACACTGGAATCAGTCCAGTTGTGGGTGCAACAAGCAGCTTGCATTTGTCTAGAAAAGGTAAGGTTTTTGTTCAGTGAGCCATTGGCATTTTTGTTATTCATTAAACACCAAGGGACAAGATACTTTTTTATGTGTGTAGAGATGAATGACAAAGAGTATTTCTTACCTTGGCATGTAAGAATGCACTGCCAACATTTGTATGAATTATGCCCAAGGCAGCAGGGACCAAGAATAAAAAATCCAATGACTAAAACTTCTCCTGGCTCTCACTACATTTTAAACTGAGCGCTTGGCTCACAACTCCTTAACCCACAGATCCAAGTTACCTTCTCTTTCCTGCCTTGAATGTATGGTGTATTTTTGGTACATAGCAAAAAGCCAGTAGGAAAGCTGTCAAACGGAAAGCAAAGCTGCAAACAGATCCCCAACTCACAGCAACAATTTTGAGCTCAGTAGATTTTTTTCCATGTCCTGTTGCAGAGAGAAGGGCTGGGGTTTTCAGGGCTTTCTTCAGGTGGAAGAAGGCTCGCTAGAGTCTCAAAATGGGGAATAATTGGGAACATATTGGTGGCGTCTGAAAACTGGCTTCCCTTTGAGAAGCTGCAGCCCAGACCTTCCAGGGAAATACAATGTGATGTGGTAGGACAGGCTGTGAGCATTTGTTGTTGTTGTAGGTCATGGAGTATCTCCATTGTCCACCAAGCTTTCAGAGGATGCTGTGCCTCAGTCCAGCTGTGCAGCTCAAGAAGCTCTTGATGGGGCCACTGGCACCACAGCAGGGGCAAAAACTCCACCCGAAGAAACTAACGTTCCCAGCAAGATACCAGTTAAGAGAAAACCAAGCAGAACTTTCCTCAGGTCTGAGCAGTCTGTGCATCACGTGGGGCCAGCAGAGAACAGCCTCACAAATAGAAAGCTGCTGACAAGCCCCAAACCACTGACCGCAGAGAGGGAAAGCAGCCAGGTTGTGAAGCAAGGCGTGAACTATACAATCTCATCAATGAGTAACAAAGAGGAGGATATTGGCCTCGATCGTGAACATTTCAAGAACTTGAAGAACTTCTGGGAGAAGGGAGCAGACTCTGTGACAGGGGGAAACGTGCTGGAGGACCCAAGCTGGGTGGAGGCAGACGGTAGGCAGTTCAAGCTGTGCCGCTCATTCTCTGTACAGTCTGGGCAAGACCAGAACAGCGAAGAAAAACCTGGCGTCTTCACCAAAACAAGAACCCCCTACAAAAGGACAATAGCCTTGTCTTCCAGCGAGGAAGAACAAAGCTACATAGCACCTGCAAGGAAGGGCTCGGTTTCCATCATTCCTAGATCCACATATGCCAAGAGCAAAGGCAGCCTAGTTACAAGAAATAACTCCCTGAGTGAAAGCAATGGGAAGCCTCCAGTGCCAGAGGAAGAGAAGGCGGCACAGCACTGCTCCAAGAAATCCAGATTGCCTGTGCGAGCACCTTCCCTCAAAATCGAGTCGCCTACCAAAGAAGTGTCTGGCAGCACGTTTGAGCCAGAGACGCCTACAGACGAGTTTATCGTGGCAGCAGAATGCAAGCGCACAGCAAATTCCCTGGCGAGCAGGGTGCAGATACTGATCGAGCCTGTGCTTACAGATGGTGAAAACGATGATGAGAAAGAGGAAGGATCTGATTTGGGCACTCAAGACAACATGGAAATAAGTGGAGAGCTTCCTGAGGAAAAAAAGTGTGAGTCTTCAGACAAGCAAACACCCAGTGAACCAGCCAGAGAGAGAGAAGCCGTTCAGGGAATGGACTCAGCTGTTTACTCAGGTACTGAGGGCTGTAACTGCACCCTGTGAAATCCCAACAGAGAATCATCCCTAAGCCTGCTTTCTTCCCTAGCCCCTCTGCATTTTGCATATTTTCTTCATTTGTCCATTTTTCCTGTATTGCAGTTTGTGTGGCGTTAGCATGTGTGGAATGTGTTTAGCAAACAGCTCTGGAAATAAATCTTGTGTAGCACGGTGCAAGTGTAAAAGGGGGCAGCGCTGTGTTGTTCCCTTGCCTTCCTCCTCCCTGCTGCCAGCCCTCGTGCCTTAACTGCAAGCCTCTCAGCTCGGGACAGCCCTCCATTTCTTTAGCGCTACCTACAACAGGTCACAGGAACTTACTTTATTTCACTCAATATATTTATAATTTCACACAATATATTTATTATTGGGAAGACTGTACTTTCGTCAAATGTGGGGCTGGAGGAATTCTTTGTGGTGGTAGAGATAAATCTGACACAAACAGAAGAAGTAAAGCATGAAGCAGTGTGTTTAACAAATACATGGCCTGTTAGGCTACCTTGATATAGCCACTGGCTGTCACTGTTTAAATGACATTTTGGTTCTTTTGGGAATCCACAGGTGAATTTGGATATTAAACTGCAACCAAAGCGGGCTGAACAAGGAATCTGATCTTTCTGGGTTCTGATACTGTCTTCTCAACCATGATGGTGTCAGCAGTATCACCACTCTCTCAGTCTCTCTCTCTGGATTTGATGTGCTCGTGTAGTGTAGTGTAGTGTTAATATGAGCCAAATTTATTGTTAATTGCAATTCCTTTTACATGTGGGCTCTGATTTCCCACAGCTCTGCTCTCTGCCAAGCAAAGACCTAGGAAGAGAGCTTGCCATCCTCTTTTTCCAAATTTTCTGCCCTCATGTACCTTGGTGAGACCTATTTGAGAGGATTCTCCATAGACTCATCTGATTTTAATTTTTAACTGTGTGTTTCTTGGCTTATTTCCTACCTCTTATAGCATTTATATGAAAATTCTGAATTGTACTTTAGATAAACATAAATATTTCCTTTCTATACCAGATCATTCTTATATTTCTCAGGTTTTATGCCTTATTATTACATTCTTTTCAGGATGATATTAGCAGATGGCTGTGTTTCACTGGAAGCTCTTTGCGAGTGCTGGTCCGTTTTAGGGACTGGGTTAATCTAGGGTTTACATTTCCCATCACAGTGTGAAGAGTTTCTCAGGGAGAGACATTAATGCACACTGATGATTTGAAAGCAGCCCTGTGTAATGTAACTGCAATGTGCTCTAAGCAGAGTGAACAAGCCGGGAGAGAGAGACACACACACGCACGTGCTTGTTGACACACTGCCCATTTGTGTTTATTTATTTACCATGTTGATTTGGCTTTTCATGTATTCCAGAGGAAGATGGGGATCATTCTCCTGCGGCTCAGGCATTGGCCCGAGCAAATAGCCTTAATCTTGCAAAGAGCATGGTGAACATTTACACAACCACAGAGAGTGAGTAACATCTTTCTTTCTCCTTTTTGGTTTACATTCCCTGAAGGTAATACATTATGCCCAAGTTCTGCATCCCTGGTGCTTCTGTGCATGTACCAGGCAAGGAAAGTGATATATTGTTTCATCATCAAATTAGAGAGCTTACAGTGCCTAAAATTTAATTCAGAGCCAGGAAATTGGAGCTAGATTGATGGCATGTTGCTCAGTGTCTTTGGCAAAAAACACAAGGGCTTCAAAGGGTTGGCAAGAAGCTTGTACCCGTCTCTCCTCTTCCCTCACCGAGTACTGTGGGAGCTGCATGGCAGCCTGCACAGTGGATTAATCGGAGGTGCCAGAGCTTGCATCCAGCGTGCGAGCCATGCCGCAGGCTCCTGTCACACGCTTACTGGGCTTGCAGTGCCCAGCCTGGGCCTCTCACCTGACCCAGAGCAGCCCCCACTTGCTGGCCTGATCTCCTCAGCTACCACCTGGGACATACTTTATGGTAGCAGTTTTTTCCATGAGAAACCAAGACAAGCTAAGGAGAAGGCAACCAAGGAACCAGCAGCGAACCTGAAGAAGCCCATGGCCAAGAAACATGTCTGTGCCACCAAGAAGCCCAAGAAAGCAGCAGCCAAGGAAGGGGCCCTGAAGGAAGGCAGCAGCAGCATCTGCGGCCGAGAAAGCCAATAAAAGTCCCCAAAAGGTGAAAACTGGCAAGCTCAAGAGGACAGCTAAAAGCAAAATGAAAAGTCCAAGGCTTCCAGGACTGAGGTGAGAAGGCTGGGAAGGCAGTGCCTGAGGAAGGGTAAATCCGCCTAGAGAAAACGATCAAGCCTGTTTAAGTGAGCCCAACCCCTCGTTGTGAGAGGATGGAGGGTCCTCTTCGGGGCTGTGTCGAAGGCAGCCTGCGGGTGGGATGCGCTGCATCCCATCGCCCTGTGACTGTGCCCACCTCATCTGGTAGCCTCATGCCGAGCACATGCCCCGTCGTATGGTGCAGCAACGTATGTTGTACAGCGCGGTGGCTCGAAGCTTCTGGGCCCCGATGCGTTGCTGCTCAGTGGTTGTCACATAGACAGCCACAATTTTAGCCTCCCCTTATTAAAGCTTATTTAGAGCCACAAATATCATCCTCAGAAACCCTCCTCTACAGACTTACACTTCAGTGTTTGCAGTATAACAAGTAGACTGTGGAGACAGCTAGATTTAATGCTTTGCTCATGTTTGGGAATAAAACCAGTAAATATCAAATGCATGGTAAATCTTATAAAAGGTAAATCACATAAAACGAAAATTCCAAAGAAGCTGTTGGGCATTTTGAGCACTGAAGAACGTATCATCATGACTAACATGCTAAACAAGTGTATATATGTGCATGCATGTTTATGCACAAATATCTTCTGAAAACAAATCCTTCTGGGATGAAGGTAGCCATCTTCAAGGGGGTTATTGAGAAAAGATAAAGATAAAACAAATAGGTTATATTTAGACATTTAAGAAGTCCAGTAACCATCTTTTTAAGTTGAGATGAAGCTTTCTGAATTTTTTCTTTTATATATCAGGCTGTTGTCCACTTCTTTGTCTAGCAGAGTATTTGAGAGGTATATGCAATGGTGAAATTATAAGTATAAATATTTCACAGCTCTTTTCTACAGGGCAATATGCTACAAGATGAAAACGTGAGCCTGTTTGGTTTCTTTGACAAGGAGGCAGATCTGTATGATTTTAGTCCAAATTAAATCTACAGAGAAAGTGGTACAAACAAGATACGCATCCTTAGGCTAATAAGTGAATTAAATCAGTCGCTAGAGGGAGTTCGCACACACCCACACATTGAATGAAAACATATTGAAAATAGCTTTAGGATGTTAGCTAGCAGTTTTTGTCTTGGGGAGGGTTAGCTTCAATGGCAGACGACAGAGGTGGGGCAAGCTTTCCTTCTTCCTTGTGCCCTTAAAAAAATGTGACTTTCGTGTGTTTTCCTGACTCTGACAAGATATCTTGATGCCTTTTTTTGTTTGTACCTACAGCGTACAATAAACCTCATTTGATACCCCATCAGTTTCTTGAACCTGAAAGAGTCAAAGAGCTGAGCAGATCCTCTCCTCTCCTGTTGTCTGAGGTAGGCGAGCTGCCAGAAATGGCTGGAATAATGTTGACAGCATCCCCTGAAGGGCAGTCGCTTTCATGAGAATGTTTCTCCTGGAAACTGTCAGTACTTGCTCTAAAGCGTGCCTTGGTTATGTTGTAAGTAAATGAGAAAAGCCTTAAGAAAAAAGCCCCCCAAAACCAAGACCAATCCTTCTATCCTGGAAGAGTCTTAGTGTTTCCCTCTGTCTCAAACCATGCTATTCCGTGCCCTTCCCAGGAGCCCAGGCAGTTGCATGCAGCTCTGTTTGGAGGCAGTTAATGATGACGTTCACTGCCGGTCAGAGGGAATGCCTCTGGGGAGACTCCCTGCACTCTCCTCCACTCTCCTAACCTGATCGCTGCTTAATGGGACTCTGCTGAGCTATTGGTTTTTCTCTGTAGTGTTGCAAAGTGCTTATACGGCAGAGCTTAAAGGTGCTTGTTATTTTCTGAGCAGACTGAATCAGACACGGCGTCGGAAATCAGCTTCCAGTTTAACAAGCACAAAAAGACGCCTAGCATTGGCAGCCACTCGTCCGACATGGCATCTGTCTCCTCGGTAGGTTTTTAACGCGTACATCTTGCTAGGTGGGTTTTCTCAGTCGGATGCGGTGACACTGCATTTTGGCTGATACTGGTGATGTGGCCTCCAGAGTATCCTGTTGGTTTCTGCAGGGTACATTATTAAAAGAATGGCGATGGTTAATTACTTGCTTGCATTAAAGGAGTGTCTCCAGGTACCATCTCACATTAGAGAGCAACTGGGTCATTGTTAGACAAATTCACAGCAAACGATAGCCCCCTCTCCCAAGTGCGGATGCTCTGAAGCCTGGCGGTGTGCAGGAGAGAGGGGTGGCCTTTTTCTGGGTGGGGAAATGAGGCACACAGCTATTAGTGACACGTTTGTGGTTCGGCTCTGAGAGAGCTGGGACTGCAGACGGGTGCCCTCTGCAAGCTTGTCCTTCACTTCGACAGCAAATTCGAGGGAACTCAGAGTTGGTCAGCAAAAGCGTGATGTAGAGCTTCAACTTCTAAGGAAAGCTGAAAAGAACTGAGGGTGTTTAGTTGACCATTTTTAAACAGATTCCTTAGAGACAGTGTTTTGTGGGGAGCTGCTTAGATGTGCTTGAATTTGCTGTATTAGTATTATAGACATCTCCAAGGTGCATATGTGAGATTTAAAGAATATATGTGAAGGAAAGCTAGTAGGGAGAGGTCATGAATGTAGATAAATATGTTAAAAAAACCCTAGGACTTTGGGGCATGAGTCCTCCTCCTAGTCTGGAGAGTCTGGGAGCGATAAATGAGCCTTTTGTGTCCAAGTCACACAGGTGTTCTTGAAAATCTCTCTCAGGATTCTCTGCTGGGGTGAGTATCCTGATGGGATGGTACATGCAGCTCCAAGGACTGAAGGAGATGTTTAGTGGGTTCTTGTAGGTTGGAACAGAATGGCGTTCAGAACCAAAGGAAGAAGGGGAAGACAGAGAAGAATGGGGTTAATTACTAGAAAAGTTTTTTGATAAATGTTCATGACTGTACCACAGAGAAGTGCCAAGAGGGTTAATTATTTGCTTTGTAAATGGCATTAGCTTTTATGTTATCCTGTCAGGAATCATGCGTGATTGATGCAATAGAAAATTCTCTCATCTTTCTGGAGCTGTGTTTTGTTTCTGCTTCATCACTTTCTACCCGTGAAAGACAAAGCCTTGAAAAAATAAAACCCCAAGGCCTATGGGCAAATGCAGTTTGTTCTGGGAAAGCAAGTGACTCTTGGATGCCTTGCTCCCGGTTTATACCTGTAGAAACGCCATTTTGCTGTGCCTTTGTGGCAGGTAGATGCCCACAGGCTGTCTCTGGTGGGACAGTGGCTCTTCGGGACAGGGGTTATACCTATTTCTGTTTTGTACAGCTCCACGCACATTGTGAGCAAGCGACAAGATAGTAATAGTTTTCCCTATATTTATAGTCTGATATGATTCTTACTAGCCCATTTTAAAAATTGATTGACAATTGTGTGACTATATGTACCAGAAATAGTTTATATACAAGTAGTTCAAGTTCTCTCAATGTATTTCTTTCTTAGTGGTGAGACTGGGTCAGGATAGCAGCTGTTTGTATTGTAAGCATAGGGAAAGGGAAGAGACTTGTGTGGCCTGTAATTTTTGACTCTGTTTCCCAAAGTTTTGGGATTTAGGGGTTAAAAATCTTCTGCATTTATTGAGCATTCAGGAGAATAGTGCTTCTAGGTCCTGGTCTAGGATAGCACATCCTTGTGAGACCCTTATTTGGGTTCCCCAGCCCTTGCTTGCTTGAGCATAGATGTGTATGTGTACCGTTTGTGTGTCAAGGACACAATACCACACAAGGACAGAAACTGCAGATTATTTCTCTGGGAATGCACGTTCCAGACTATTGGCTTTGTCCAGAAACCAAGTCAGGAGGGTGCCTATTTCACTGGCACTGACCTTGCTCTTCCACCTGGCAGGTGAGTGGCAGTGTGCTCAGTGTCTACAGCGGTGATTTTGGGAGCGTGGATGCCCAAGGTACCGTGGAGTTTGCTCTAGACTATGACGAGAAGAACCGGGAGTTCCAGGTTCATGTGTCCCAGTGCAAGGACTTGGCTGTTGTGGATGAGAAGAAAGGCAGATCTGACCCGTGAGTGATGCTTTGGTGCCCTGTGACTTCTATGTTGCTGAATTTTGTTTTCTGTAGGGTTTTTTTTTTTTCTTATGTATTCTTTTTTCAACTGTCAAGGTTTCTTCCATCCTTCAGACTTCTGGTGCATGCTTACTGCTGGGACTTTCCTAGCTGATGGTTCTGGAGCCATTCGCATCAGTAAATATGTTGCCACAGACTTAAATTTGAATAGATTGAGAAAGCTTTGATCACTACAAAGACAGTTCCTATTATCACTGGAATGTGTTCTCTCTGTGTCCATGTGAACCTTGATCTCCCCATGGTGAATACACTTCGGTAATAACTCCGGTGATGCAGACACATACCTGTCTATATGAAAAGAAAGTCCATAAAGAAGTGCTGTTAGGGGCACAGTGGCAGCTGTACAGAGGTTAGTTATCTCTAGTTCGAAAGATGATGAAAAGAAGCTTGGATTTGAGCCCTGAGAGAGAGACTTAAAGATGTTCCACCTCTTTCTTCCTCTCTAATTTCACCCTGATTTTGAGAATGCACAGAGATGCTATAGTTATGGGCATTTCAGAAACTGGATATGTGGCCTTGCTGGCTTCCCATATTGCCTAGGCAGCTGCCTGTTCTGAATGTTGGTGGCATCCATTCACCTCCAGTGAGATTTATAACTTCACATGCAAGCCGAGTTAATATCCTAGGAAGTCTCTTAATCAGTTTTGCCTTCAAAGAGTCAGCTCCAGGTCTTTTGTTTCCATGTCACTGTTCACAAGTGTTGTCCGCTTATTAGATCTTGGTGATATGGAACAATACCCATCTGGAGTTTGTTTTCTTTTCCAGGTACGTTAAAACTTACCTGCTCCCAGACAAAGCTAGAATGGGTAAGAGGAAAACTTCGGTGAAGAAGAAGACAGTGAATCCTATTTACAACGAGGTGTTACGGGTAAGAACAAATACATGCTCTGAAAACCTGTGTTGTAGCAGGCACCCATACCACAGCAGGTCTGGAAAGGTCCTGCCTCCTTGGCCAGGCGTCTGCACCTGCCTCCTGTCAATGCTGCGCTGCTCTTCCCTTGGGTTTGTGAGGGCAGAGGTGTTAAAGGTTTCTCTGCACCCATCTGTGTGGCACCCTAGATTTCTCTGTTAAAACCTCACAGTCATCTTTGGATGAGATAGGGAACTGCATCCTGTGCTGTCTTCATCCAGAGCAAGGGGTGTTCTTCCCTTCCCTGGTGCACGAGGTGTGGGACTAGTAAGAAAGGTCTTCATTATGAGATCTCACTCATTAAAGCATAGAGGATTGTTTATGAATGCCCGGGCCTGTGTTAATAATTCTTGAAAGAATATTGGGTTTGCCCTGTGATGCACAGCGCACTAGGTTTCCCTGTGCTCAGCAGAAAAGCTTTGTCAGGGTAGCAGTATTGCTGCAGGGCAAAAAAAAGAGATGTTGAGAGCAAGGCCAGTAGAGCGGGTTTGAGTGTCTCAGTCAGAGCTTATTCAAGCTTTTGAGTAGTTTATTTCTGGTTGCGAAAGAAACAGAAGAAAAATTTGAACAACCTGACTTCTCTTTCTTCCTCTAGTATAAAATAGAGAAAATGGTCTTGCTGATCCAAAAATTAAATCTCTCTGTTTGGCACAATGATCCACTGGGGCGTAACAGTTTCTTGGGAGAGATTGAAGTAGACTTGGCCAGCTGGGACTGGAGCAACAGGAAACTCAACTGGTACCCGCTGAAGCCCCGAGTAAGTGTGTCTCAGCTGCAATCCTGCTTTCTAGCCCAATCTTGAAGTCTTTAGGGGTGGCAGAAGTCCTTCCTGACTCCTCTGAGGACTTTGGGTGGTGTGGTGGAGCAGAGCAACCTGAACTGTACCTAGGGAAGCGCAGTAAAACGCCCACAAGCCCTGGACACGTTAGTGCAGTATTCAGTGCTCTGAACACAGGCCTTCTCGGGTCTTACTTGGTGGCTGATCTGTAGAACACTTTCATAAATGTGGTCTGACACTAATCAGCAGAAACTATGATATGCCTTTGGCTCTCTCTCTACTCACATAAAGACCATCCCTTAGAAATAGACAGTAGGGTACCAGGTGATGCACTTGAACATGCCTTGAGAGGTAAATATTCAGGTGCCACATTTTGTAAAGCCTGTAGAGGTTCCTGCATGTGTCTGGGTTCAGAGAGGTCTGATTTGAGATCCCTTTTCAGAAAATAAAGGAGATTAGTGCTTAATTATGTCCAGGTGCACATGTCTAGAAGGGCAGCCTTGCTCTGAATCCTCAGGCTTTTGGTTCTGAGGGACTGAGTTTGAGAACAAAGCCACAAGGGAAGGAGCTGCCCTGAGAACAGGCTGCCCCAGCCAGGCAAACTCAGAGTTTGTCTGTTTGTGCCTCTCCACTGAACTCCAAAGCTGTTTGCCTTGCTATGTTTACACCATCCCTCATTTAGTCAGTCATAACTCTTTCCATTTCAGAGCCTTTCTGCTGTTAACGGTGTGGATCATCGAGGAGTGATGAATTTGTCTATTAAGTATGTCCCTCCAGGAAGCCTAGGTAAAATGTGCTTCATACATTAAGTAGTATTGCCCATACATAGACATGCAACTTGCAATGCCTCATCTGTTTAAGAGCTGGTTAAAGAGTAATCTCATTAGAGCAAGATCTTAGAGATCAACACAAAGGCACGACCAGCAGTGCTTGATAGCACTATCTGCAGCCTACATCTAATTTTCACATCTGGACTTACTGGGAGAGTATTGGGCAAGAGGAAGGGCTCAACAGCCTCAAGCTGTTATGAGCACTGTGGGCACTGCAGGGTGCTGTGATGTGGTAGCAGCAACACACAGCCCCTCTTACCGTGGGGCAAGCACAAGGCTGGGTTTGCCCAGCAGTTCCTTCTCCTTTCCTGTTTCAAAGCAGCACCAGCACACTGTGTCAGGAGCCCTCTGCGGCTGCAAGCGTGACGGGGCTGGTAGTAGTGCTGCGGCACGCAGGCAGAGGGGTGCAGAGCTCGCGAGGCAGTGAGTACACAGAGAAGTCATGTTGCTGCTCCCTCAGGGCCCTGGAGCGGCAGCCTGTCATTTTGCTAGCTGTTGTAAGGACTGGCGTGACGGTTTTTCTCTTCTCCTAAATGGCAGGTCCCAAGAATCCTCCTTCTGGCGAAGTTCACATTTGGGTGAAAGACGTCAAGGACCTGCTGCAGTTGCGCCCTTCTGGAGTTGACTCCTTTGTGAAATGGTAAGTGCGTGAGCATGGTATTGGCTTCGATCCTGGGTCTGTCCCTCCACAAAGCGGTATGTTTTCTTCTCTTTTCTTAAGCTCACCTAGCTGTGCTTCCGTACTGTAAAGCCTTCATGTTGCACTGGGCTCTGTAGGAGAGAACTGCCCTTGTTATCCATTTGTGGTCAAATTAGGAAAATCCTTGCCATGATAAAGCTTTTGGTCAACCCCTGCCTGTGACTCACTCAGGGATTTGCCTCAATAACGTCTGAGTGAGAGGAATATGTGGGCCCTGCACCTCGGCCCGGTGTGTCCATATGAAGTTGTGCGTTTTGCCTTGGTACGGGCTCATGTGCAAAGTTTGGGAATTTGTTAGGGCCTCACCAGAACTGACATACAGCCAGTTGGATCCTGCTTTGATCTTCTCCAGAATTCAGTATGTGCGTGTTTTCTGCAGCCTGCCACACCAGTTCTCCTGTTATATGGGAAAAGCTGCTGCAAATATTCCAGAAAAATAAATATTTTTAAGGGGATTTTAAGATTTTTTCAGGACTTTGAAGTGCTCGCCATGTTTTTTGTATATTTTAAATACTTAGAGAGTTATCCTGCAGAAAGTTTTGCTGCTCAGGAAGCCTAACTGACCATTCTGAAATGCCCTCTTAGGCATCTAAGTGATGAAAATTTATGAAAATAGAAATATGTGAAAGTAATGTCCATTTTTTTTATTGCAAAACGCTAGTTTTCAAGAAAAAATTTGCCAAAAGCAGGAAATTTTAAGCAAGTACCCTCCTTTCTGAAAATGGTTGCTTTTAAAATGGATTTTCTTGGCCCGCAAAAAAATAGTTTCATCTGGGAAGTATGAACATTTCCTATTAAATCTACAGAGATTTCTTACATTGAGACCCAATTCCTCCTTTCTTGAGAACTGAGGCTTGTTTAGACTGAGGAACTTCATAGGAACAATTCAAATCTCGGGTGACATTCCGTACTACACGCTGTATTTTTTCTCCTCTCAAAGCTATGTGCTGCCAGACACCAGTAAGAAGAGTTACCAAAAGACCCGAGTCATAAAAAGAGACACAAACCCTGTTTTCAATCACACTATTGTGTATGACGGCTTTCACACAGAGGATCTAAAGGATGCTTGTGTTGAACTGACTGTGTGGGATCATGAAAAGCTTACCAACCATTTCCTTGGAGGGATCAGGCTGGGCCTCGGGACAGGTAAGCGATCTCCTTTACGTTAAATGAATACTGTTACTGTATTGCTGAGCCACAAGGTATAATGGGAAGTTGCAGAGCATTTTCCTGTCGGGGAGAAACCAGGGATGGGAAGGGTCAGTAACTGGTGAGAGTCTTGGTACTTGCGCTGTGTCTTGGATGGGGGGTGGCCCTGGTACCGTGATAGCAACACCCTGTTCCCACATTTTCTGCCAACATCAGCTCTGAGGTCTGGCAAAACTCAAGAATCTCCTTGAATCCATCAGAGAGTTTTCCTGCTGTTACAGGAAAACAGGCTGTATTACAAATCAACATTATATTGCCACTCCTCCCAGGGAAGAGTGCTCAGAGAAGACAACTTGAATGCCATGTGGGACAGCACCACCTGGTGACTCTGTCCACATCACCTCCTCCCTTGAAATGCTTTAGTAGTAGAAATAACTAATAATTGAAAAACAGGGTGAGCTACACTAGCTGATCTGGTGAGTCATCAGTACTGAGAGTACATCAGCTGGAATTAAATCACAGATTGGAAGAATGGAGTTGTCTGGGGATAGACTAAGGTGTTATCGTTAGGTTTGGGGTTTTTTTTTATTTTTATTTAGATGAAGTAGTGCTGAAAGACCTCAGCAGGGGTACCGTTTGCTCCACTGGGAGATAGTCACGGTCCCTGGGAGTTGGGGGCATCAGGTTCCAGTTCAGAGAAGGACTTAGACCTGCGCTTAGCTGGAAGTGTTTTACTTCAATGGGGTTACCCACCCTTGAGGTTGGGAAAATTCCAATATTTTGAAGCCACAGTTGTAAAGAGCAGATGGGACCATCTCCCAGTGTCCAGCTGTCCATCATGGAGGTTTGCGCCTCTCTAAACATCCTATCCCAGCTTTCAGTGTACCCCATACCTAGGCTTGGACAGATAGCATGTTCATCCTTGTATTTTTGTAAGTGGGACATCTAAGGTTTTCTAAACTATTTATTGTCAAGCAAGAGGGCTTTCTAAGAGGTGAAAGACAAGCAGAAGCAGAAGATTTCAGACTGATGCAATAAAGGATAACTGTTCCTTGAGGGTATCAGGAAAAGGCTCGTAGTAGCTGGAAGGTCTGCCTTGCAGGTGCACCTCTGTTTATTGGATTCGCTGCGTGTTCTGCTTTAAGTCTCTAACATGTCACCAGAAGGGTTGTGAACTATTCAGTGGGAAGTGGCAACAAGAATAAGCTAATAAGCAAGATGTAAAATACCAGCCCCAAGATAAGCTGTGATCCAAATTTAGACCTTTATCTCATTGACAAGTAGTTGGCACATGAAAATTCGGTTGAATAATTGAGTTGGAATTAATGTACACACTTTTCTGCTATCATATGTTTGATTCCTATACAAATGAAGAGTAGAGCAAGAGAATTTTGACAAATACCACACCCTGTCCACAAGAAAATATTTTAAGGGGAAACCCAAGCCTTTTAGACCTTTGCTATTCCAAAAGATGCAGAAAGCGCTTGAGCCCAATATTAGTCTCCTTGGCAGGTTACGTTTAGGATTCTTGCGTTTTGTGGCTTTTACATTGGCTTCATTCTGAACACTGGTGTAAAATGGAGGTCATTAGCAGAAGAACAGGAGGTGTTTAGGGTGCAACTTGCTGAGGGGAGGTCGGCACCTTTTATGTTAACATACTGCCTGCAACAGTTACATCCCATTGAGTATTTCTGCATGCAGTAGAAACTCTTTGTGTAGCTCCCAACGTTGTAATTTCCTTGTTCTTTACAGGTTTGAGCTATGGCATCTCTGTGGACTGGATGGACTCCACGCAAGAGGAGGTGGCCTTTTGGCAGGAGATGATGTCAGCTGCCAATGAATGGATTGAGGGATTGCTGCCACTGCGCTCACTGGCAGGGAGGAAAAAACTGAAATAACCTACCATTCCTGCTATGGAAAGGCTGAATGTGTTCATAAAAATTAGCAAATTTCCTGCACCGAGGTGACAGAGAGCATCCACGGGGCTGGCAGGTGTCAGGTTAATAAGGCAATTGATGGACAGCACTTTGGAGATGTTAAATGTTAAGTACTAATTCCCTGACAGAGGACATGGAAGATGCCAAACTGATTCTATACTTGATTTTGACCAAGAAGAAACTCCATTTGCCTTTTTATTTAATCATTTATATTCAGTATCTTTGCATTCCATTAAGCTCTGGGAATATTGGCAGAAGGAAAAGGAGATATAGATATTTTTATTTTTTTACTGTTTCTTGTGCTGTTTGGTTTTTTTTTTCCTGTGCAGAGATGTAGTTGTACTAAAGCAGCAGCACGGTATTATTCATATTCCCCTCCAAGTGGTACACTTTGTACTTGATGTAGAGTTGCTCCAAGTCACCGGCAGCACAGTCTGAGAATGGGAGCTTTGCATTTGTCACTGGTGACAACACGTCTCTAATGTGAGGAAAATTGAGACCCAAGGTGAATCTAAAGAAAGAGAGGACTAATTGAAGCAGAATATGAAGCTACCTGAGGAGGATAACAATGAGGAATTCAATATATTCATTTCTTTCTGCTTTAATATGAAAGAGAGAAGTGATGGTCCTGCAGCTAGTGGGATTTTGCAACAAGGGGCTGTCTTGCTAGCTTTCCCACAGGCTTCCTCAGTGACCTCAGGCAAGTTTCTCTGTGAAAGGACAGTTTCAGTGCAATATAAACTAAAGCGCTTGCCCAAATGTAAAATGTGGTTACACTGCTATTGGGCCTAACCGCAACTTTGAAATGCCGTGTGTGCAAAACATTTCAATATGAAATAATGATGTAGGAAGAAGTCTTCTGTTAGCCTGGCACAACGGCTCAGGGAAGAAAGGTCAAAACCACACGGGAACGCAGGAGCTGTTGGGGGCCGGTGGGAGAGGTAAGTAGGGAGTGAATGAATGCGAAGGGTGGCTGCAGAGCTACAGGTGCCCGGGGTGGCCTCCTGCCTCCGCACGCCCTGCTGCCCGTCTGGTTTTCCTTTCCCCTGATGCCTGTCAGCGCGTTGTCCGTGGCTGGAGTTTGCTTTTTGCCAGTAGCTTGCAAGAACTGTGCATCTGGCACATTGACCGTGGCAGAGCGGCGTCGTGAATGCGTTTTGAAATGCAGCTTTGTAATTTCTATTTTGGATGTACATATTGTGATTAAATAGAATGTTTTTCTTTAGTCATCAACTGGTCTCCTCGTACGTATTTTTAGCATAGTCTCAGTAACGAAAAAGCAAGCAAAAGCGGCATTAAACTTTGTCGTGTCAAAATGAACCATTTTTGCCCAAGGGCAAGTGAAATGTCATGGAGGAATATTTTTTGTAGCTATCCTACCCTAGATTTTGGCTCTGTGAATATTTTGATAGTCTTTAATGTATTGATTTTATCTCAAGCTCAGTGTAAATTTTCAGCTTAGCAAAGTTGGTTGTAAATAAATGAATGGAAAAAGGTACACTTAAAATAACAAGACTTTTTCATGAAATGAGGACAGTTGGGAGATAATCAGCAGCTTTCACGGAAAACAACCACAAAAAAAAAAAACCACAAAGAAAGAAGATGGTTTTGCAATTGGAAAAAGGTAATACTTGAAAATGTGCCAGTCATAGTACTGAAAGCACTGAGAGAGAGTATGTAGAGCAACAGAATTAAATAAATACTCTCTAACAAAGGACCTGATATATATATATAGCATGTCAGCCCAAAGACACTTCGTATGGGCTCCAGCCTGGCACGTTTTGTTCACCAAGGTTTGGTCTTTAATTGCCT
Source organism: Phalacrocorax carbo (assembly GCF_963921805.1). Lineage (NCBI taxonomy): Eukaryota > Metazoa > Chordata > Aves > Suliformes > Phalacrocoracidae > Phalacrocorax > Phalacrocorax carbo. Next base: position 19,789,088 of record NC_087523.1, on the reverse strand, counting down.
TTGTGGGATAAAATAGCAATATTGGGCCTAAGGTGAGAGTTTTTAAATTATTATCTTTACCTGTTTAGGTGCTGAACCTGTGAATATTTATGCATATGTATAACTTAACTACTACGAGGAGCCCTGCTCGTCGGAGCAGTGCCTTGTTGCAGTGAAGTTACCCACAGGACTGCTGCTCTCGCCCCCAGCGCTTCCTTAGCCCACAAGGTGCTCCCGCAGGGTGGAATTTCTGCTGCGGCTGCAAACGCGGTTGGTAACGCCGGAGGCTTCGGCTCGGGCAGGTCTGGGTCTCTTCCTGAAGGGTTCAGCTGACTTCTCTCCACCACAAAAATGGAGCCATCCTGCCTCCTCCTCCTCCTGATGAGCAGTATTAGCATATACGGTTGTGACGATGTAGCCAAAACTGCTGTTTGCATCAATGTAGGTGGAAATGTTTGGGTTGGTGTTTCAGAGAATTACCATCTTTTTCATTAATGATGCCCATAAGGCGGGGAAAAGGGTGTCACTGGGCCAGTTTCATCCCAGTGCAGTTGCTTTTATGGACTTGGCCCGGGACTTTGTGAACAGACTGGTTTTGTGCTCAGATTCCATTGAGGATTTCTGTTAATCTTCTGGTGGCTTGTTTGTTTAAATCAAGCCCTGATTAACTTAAGAAGCTTACTTTGGCATTTAATAGTTTATCAGAGTAAAAGATTATGCTGCCAAACCACACGCGCATTGGTAGCACAGCTGTGTCTGAGGCAGTCAAATTTACTGTGCCGTATCTGTTTCACTTACTGCGCAGAAAGGGCTTTATCAGAAAAAGACTTAAGCACTTTATTGTCAGTGTCATATGGAGGAGCTTGTGAGTATACGGTTAACGGCCTGTTTGTATGTGGCTTATAATGTTGACATTTGTTGTCTGTGAACGCTATAGGTAACAGAGACTCAGGCCCAGAGGCAGGTGCTGATGATAACATGAGTTGGGTAGTAACGGGTAAAAAAAAGAAGGAACAGATGGGAAGTTTTCCGACTGTATTTGCTAGTTCATTGTAGAACGGGTTAAGCAAAGTTCTGTAAGAAGGTAAGACTTTGACTTCATGCATTTGTTCATATAGTAAATGTGTTTTTAAGTTTCTCATTTCCCTGAATACGAGTATGCAGGTACCGGCGACGCAGCGGGAGCTGCCGGGGTCACTGAGCTCTTGCTGGATGCGGAAGCGGCCCCAGGGACTGAGCAGGCCCATGAAATGCTAGGCTACAGGCTAGGACCTTTAGGCACTCTCAATATAGAATAGAAACCTCAGTATCTACAGCAGAGCTGGGCAACTGCTTTCCATGAATGTTCTGCATTTGAGAGTGAATGTGCTTCCTTTGTGCCTTATTTATACAGCTTTTTCTCAGGACCCTTACAGGCAAAAAAAAAGAGAGAAAGCAAGAGTCTAGAAGTGTTTTTGCCCCCATCAGGCAAACACAATCTGTGGCCTATGTCCATTCAAAAGCGTTCATATTACAGGTGTCAGAAACCATTGAAAATAGTTTAGAAGCTAACTAAAGAAGAGAAAGAAATAAGTGTTGAATCTTGAACAACATCCAGTGAATGAGTGTCTCAGAGGAGATGGAAAAGAAATGGTTGAATTAATTATCCATTACTAATATTTGCTCAGCTTTATCCCTCACCAAGCCAGGAAAAAAAAATTTGAAGTACTGTGGAGATTCAGGGTGAAAATTATGCTGGCTAAATAAATGTAATGACATGAACTACTGAAATAAGAAATGCTGTAGTTTTGCAGGCTTGTTAAATTAAGTAAAAAAATATATCGAATTGTCTGGTGTATCAAAAACCGAAATAAACAGGCTTCAGTTCTGATAACTAAGAGTGAGCATACTCAGCACCAGGTTTGGTTGGTTGTTTTAGTTGGCTGTTTTGTACCTTAATCTTTCATGGCTTAATCCTTTTCCTTTTCCACCTGCCTGCTTTCCACCCTTCAGGTGTCCTGGTCGTCTGCTGTTGCTTTTCAAATGGATGCCCGGGAGGAGATGTCCCACTGAGCGCTCTCGCAAAGGTTGTTGGAAGAGGTTGGGAAGCTCAGTGTAAAGCACCGTGCAAAAGCACATTTGCAGAGACGCTGTGAGGTATGTTACTGGAGCTGCGCCGCTCTCAGCAGCATCGCTACTGCACAAGACCCTACTGATCTGTGGAAAGCTCTTGAAACTAAAATCCCTTCCCATGGGGTTGGCCAGGAGCAGCTGGTTTTTCCCAAGAGCTGCACTTTTTGGGAGGCTACTTGTGCTGGTGGCTCTGCCAGGAGGAGCAGCTCTCCCAGTGAGGGTCAGGGTGAAGTTCGTGGGGCCACAGGAGGACTCTGAGTGTGTTTTGGTACGACAGTACCAGCTCCTGGCCTGCCGTGAGCAGGAGATGGCTGATTTGTAGCAGTGAAGTTTGAGCAAGAGCGGGCAACTCCAGGGTGGCCATTCCCATTTTTGTGGTGTTTGCCAGCTTCTCCCACCCTTCTGAACACGGTTGGTTGGAGGGTGCTGGGTCAGCTCACAGCAGCACAGAAGCTGAGCATCGGCCTTCAGGAGACCCACAGAGAAATTACTATTAATGGCCTGTATGAGATCTCTTTCTTCTGAGAGATGGGCATGGAGAGCTGGAAATGTCGCCTCCAGGGGCCCTACGGGAGTTCAGCAGCCCTGGACCAAGGTCCTTTTGGTTTCGCATTAATTTCCCATTCACTCAGCTGAAATGCCTCGTGTCAGATAGTAAAATCTGCATGAAGATGGGTGAAGATGTCAGCAGGCAGCAGCGTCCTAGGAGGAGCAGAAGAACACAAAGGGGAGCAAGGTCTGAGCTTGCCAGGTTTGCTGGTCACATGCGGTTCGTGCCGGAGGGCTCCAGTTAGCATTCTTGCTGGAGAGGGGCCGGTGATGGCACAGTCATTTCCCTACAAGTGACCTGAAATAGGTGCTTGCTTAAGCAGACAGATACTTGCTTTTTTAAATGCTGTAAAATCATACTGTGGCTGGACTTGTCTCTGGGCTGTGGCAATCCAGCCTCTGTTGTAGACCCAAACTAACTAAACCTGCCCTGCTGTAATAGACTGTTTTAGGAGGAAAGGAAGGAGTCCTGAGAATGAAGGCATTTCTGCTGGTCAGTTGTCCTGTTTTTTTCCCAGGACTGCAGTCAGGGTTTAGCGAATTACTTGGCATCCTGTATTTTACAAAATGGAACATATACAACACCACAGAGCCACAGTCCTACCCCCTGCAGCTCCTTAAAGACCCCCACAATTAATCCTCAGCGGGCGTTGGCAGCTTCTGTAAAAAGGCCTCTATTTAGTGTTGTTGAACAGAGCAAATGCAAGTATATTTTGCCTTTTCTCACTCTACAGGCCTGCCTGTGCTGCTGCTAAACTTGAGATGCTACCAGTAGGAACAGAAATCAGATTTCATGCATCTAACAACCCGTAATGCCATCCTGCTAGTTATTAGCAATCCAAAGTAGCTCTTGAGCTGTAAGCAAGCAGGCTGAGCTCTGGGCTCGGAGGGGAAGCTAGGGAGCTGTTTTCTGGCAATGTAAGTAGCTCAGACACCCGCTCTGTAGGAAGAAAAAACACAATAACCTCTTTTCCTCTCCTCCTCTCTCTCCCACTCACCATTACTAATTTATCCTGATTGTAATGGCTTCTATTTGCTCTAAGCAGATCCTGTTCCCTTCCAGGGAAGACTTGAACAGCTACAAGGACATAATATTCCCAGTGGAGGATCTGTTCTTGGGTTCAGGCAGGCTCAGGCAGATACAGTGATGGGAGCCCCCCTTTTTCAACTGGCCAACCCATGGCCAATTTAATGTGATCATAATCTGAAATAAGATACTGGGAGATGCATCTGGTCTAAGCCATCCCATGGTAATAAGCTGATGTTTAATTTATTGTCACAGGGAAGCGTTTTGCAAATGTTTTATATCTCTTCAAAAACTGACTCTTGCTCCATGCACAAGCCGGTGGGGCTGGAGGCTACATCGCGTGGGTGCTGTGTGGGACCAGAGGGTGGCTCTGCCACTTGCAGGGATGCAGGGCCGAACTTATCTGTGCGTGTCCACCCATGTGGATCACACTGTAGGAGAGTTTAACCTTCCCTGTCCATTCAGGTTGCAAAGCAAATGCTAACGCTGCCCTGGAGCACTGTTACTGACTCAAAAGGCCTCTCTGGTTAAAGTTCCTCTGCATTTGTGTCTCTCCCACATTCTCCCATCCGCACGGATCCTGGCTGGCTTTGCAGCCCCGCCTCTATGGCATTGTTAAGCTCCTCAGGAAGAGGCAGCGCCTCCTGCTCAGGGGATGGGGCAATTCAAGCTGTCTGAGGTCGGCAGCGGCTCTGTGCTGGGCCCTTTATTCTTCTACAGCCAAGGGGAAGAGCAGTGGTGGTGGGGACAGTTCATCCCACCAAGCTGAGTGGGATAAATAGCTCTAAAGATGTTCTGCTTCTCTCTGTTGGCTACAGAAGGAGCCTCGACACCTCGTGTAGGAGAGATGTTTAGGTAGTGCGGTCCTATATTAACGGGGGACCATTAATGGCACAGCCAGCATCACTCAGCCATGACTAGAGTTATCGAGCCTGTGCCTGCTCTACTGCTTTTGATTTGATCCCAGTGTGACACTGGGGGACCAGTGGTACCTCTGCAGGATGCCACCCCTGGAACCCCAACCAGGATGCTTGGAGCCACCTTGGTGTGCATCACTCCATTGCTTGCTAGAAGCATTTTGCCGACAGGTTGGCATTTGGGGTGGGAGGTTAGACAAGTTTCCTGGGGACAGAGGCTGCCTGTCTGCCGCAGAAGTCCACCACTACAAAAGGCACCTGAGCCCAGCCAAAAGCCAAGGTGGGACAGAAGCTTCACCATGTGCCTCCTGGCATTCAGCCCTGCCTGTGCCTCCTTCCTGCTGCTGCGGTTGGAGGCTCTACGGCTGTCACCTCGTCACAAAGTCCTAAATTACGCCCCCAGTGCTTGCTGTCAGCTGGGCTGTCAGTTCCTGAGCACCGTGTGGTGCCCTTGGCTTTACGCTTGTCTGCACCACCCTGACTGACTGTGGGCATCATATAAATAATAAACATTAATTCGCTTAATACCTTCCCTCTATCCTGGGTTTTACAGTGGCGCGCATCAGCGAGCAGGTCATGAGTGCAATCACGTCCCTGTCAGCTGTGTAATCTGTCCCCATGTCACATCTCCTGGACAGGCCTAATTTAACAGGGATGTTTTTGGGAAATAGCTAATAAATTGTTTGCTATGTGTGGTTAGCCAGCCCCGTTCTCAGCACTCGTATCACCCTGGTGTGTGGCCCATGACTGTTTCAGTATATAACTGCTCTCTGGCCTGTTTAGAAGCATATACGTGCAGGGCTCCATCTGGGTGCAGTTTATCTCTGTGGTGATGAGCAGCTCTGCTGGGATATAAAGCCTACGAGGGCTGGGGGCAGCAGCCTGTGGGTGCTGGTGCTCTGGTGCACCAGCGTGTTGCGATCGCTGCACCTTCCCAGGCTGGGGCGCAGGCACTGGCTGCCTCGGGCAGCTCCTGTGCAGCCAGCCCCGCAGCGAGGGATTGCGTCTGATTGATCGTTTTTTGTATCCTTGGAAACTGAAAGGGCATTAAAATTGCATGGTGCGTGCAGCGCTGATGCACTCTCCTCATAGCGCTGCCATGGGCTTGGAGATGGCTTCAGCCTCCAGCTGCCAGCTGCGGGGTGTAAAGGGCACTGGCTGGTTTTGGAGAAAAACTAAACTACAACTAAATGGCAAACTATTTAGAGAGAAGCACCTCTGTGAATCGCCGTGCCGGTGTCCGCAGGGCTGCCTGACTCCTGGCCATCCCTGACCATGGCTCTGTACCGTCTCTGCAGCTCAGCCGCAGCGAGCCTGGGCCTCACGGCAGAGCACTCCTGCCCCAGAGGAGCTGCCTGCCTTGAAACCATCCTGCCCCAGCCGCAGGGACTGCCGAGCTGGCGCCGGGCTCCTGACGCGGGGTTGCATGGCAGCGGTTCCTGCCATTTGGAGCACATGCGGCGCGCACCACCCGCCAGCCTGAAATGGGTTGAAACTGGGCTCACAAAAGCCCCTCCTAAGTATCTGCTTAGGACTTCATCATCTAACACTAAAAGGAAGTTAATATAATTGCGTTAGGATAGAGACTACAGAGAGCGCAGGGTAGCAGGGGAGTTGTTCTCCAGCCCTCAAGACCTTTTGCCCTGGTTTCCCACCTTAGAACAACTTGACTAAATAAGAAATACCTGCTCCGGGGGCTGATGCGAGGGTGTTTTTCACCTTGTGTGGGAGCTGCATGCAGAGGTGTGCGTAGGCAGCCCTCGGGAAGGGCTTTAACCCGCGTCTGGGTGTATGCAGTGCAGGGCTGCGTGGCGCTGCTGCCTGCGCCGGAGCTCCCCATGGCCTCTTGAGGCAGCTGGGTTGGACCCCCGCTTGCGGAGTCCCATGGGTGCTGCCAGCAGGTGCAAGGGCTCAGCCGCTGCATGCCAGCACGGGTTCAGCCGTGCCCTCACCCGTGCTGACGTTGTTTTCAGGCTGGTTGTTCCTCCCCAGCACTAGCCGTTGTGAGGAGAAAGGGGCTCCTCCAGAATTGCGCCCAGACCCACGGGAAGGACCCCCTAGTCTGGGTCTGCCAACAGCCCGTGGAGGCCACTCTGAGCGCTGCTGTCAGTGCGCATGTTCCTGGGGCTTCTCCCCAGCACCCGCCGTCCTGTCCCCAGCCAACAAACCTGCTTTTGCATCAAATCTAGGTTACTCTCTGTCTCTCTCTTTCAGACACCAGATTTTTCCATTTTCTAAAATGGTACCAGAACAAAGGCTCTCCCAGGATCTCATTTTCTCCTACCTTCTCAGTTGCTAATTAATATCGTGGCTGCCTAGTCACACAGCGTGTGTTCATCTATATGCATGTGTTCAGAGAAGATGAAAATAATGTCCGCATCGTGGGATCCTGTGGATTTATTTCCTGGGGAAAACAGGTCCCTGATGCTGCAGGAGTTCCTCTAGCTACGACAGCATCTGGTGTCCACCCCTCGGTGCGCTCCTTGGCTCCTCACAGCCCTGCAAGTCAGGGTGCTTCAGCTGCTCCCTAGCGTAGCTTACACTGCTGCCATGAAATGCCCACCGGCACCTCTGCTGTGCCGTACCTCCTGGAGATGCCGCTGATGGTTGGCTTGCAGGGCGTGCCACGGGGTGCCTTGTGCCTGCCTTCGTGCAGTCAAACCCATGGAAGAAAGGGAACAGGGCGACTGCGTGTGCGAGTGCATGGGGAGGAGAGAAAAACAGTTAAGGGAAACCACAATTTGTTGTGGGCTTGAACTAATGGGCGTCGAATACTCAGAAATCTTACGGTAAAGTGCAACAGATCCCCACAAACCATCACTGGCAATGAATCACTGGTTAATGTACTGCTAACTCGGATTTATAGGTTTAATATTTTTCTGTTGCGCCGTTTCTGTTGCTGTGCAGATTGCTTCATCAGTTTTCTTTCCTGTCCTGAGGTACTTTAGAATAGGATCTTTTGGGGTTGTTATTTTTTTAATAAATATATTATATTTCAAAGGATATTGAAAAAAATCCTTGCAATTTATTCCCAAAGACTTGAAACAGTCTCTCTAGTCATGTCCTAGTCCAATTTGCAAGCTGGCTACCTATTGCATAGCTACATAAATGTCCTTTTCTTGAGGATCTAATGAATGTAATAGCCACTGTGAATGTATTTATTTTGACAGTGGTCATGCAGGAGGAGCTTCTAATGAAACCACCTTTATTTCAAAAAAACCACCAACGCTTTCATAAATTAAAAAAAAAAGCGTCGATAGTCCTCTTTGTTTTATGTTTGACTTAACACACACATTTTAGTCACTGTTTTTAATAATATACATGGTCATTTTCCCTTTCAGAGCTCAAAACACTGCTCTGGCAAGTGCTGAACAAGCAGGTGCTCGAGGTTCCATGGATCCACGCGAGCGCAGCAGCGCAGCGCTACCCATTTGGGACAGGCCGGTCACATCTGGGACTTAAATCCGAGGGATCCGTGTATATGCTGCGCGGCGTTTGCTGCTGCTCGGGTTCCTGAACGCTGACTGCTTCGCCCTGCGGAGCCGCGAACCTGCTCGGGCGGAGTGACGGAAAAAGGATTTGTTAAGATTTGTGGTATTTAAGTTGCTGGGTATGTAATGTCTGTAACTATTCATTTTTGAGACTGTACACACATCATATGTATATATACATACACATACTATATATACATACACATATGTGTGTGTGTGCGTGTGGAGATGCTGGGCTTCATGACTCTGTCAGTAAGATACCTTACTATTCCCGTTGTCCCGTTCCAGGCAAGGCTCGCGCAGTGCAGGTGGCCCAGTGCCCATGGTGGCAGTGCTGCGGCTCTCCAAAAGTGCTGGGAGCACCTGGGCTCCCGCCGTGAGGTTTCAGTGGGAAGGAGGCCCCCGACACAGCGGTGAGGAGCCTGAATCTCTCCAGAAACGAGACTCGGGTTTAAAACAGAGAGGTGTTATATGCCCTGCTCGACCCCCCGCAATCACCCTGCGGAAGAGATGAGAAAGGTTAGCCTTGGCCTGCGCCCCTTAGCTTTGAGGTTCCTCTGGCCCCCCCGGCTCCTCCTTGGCCCTGGGCTTGGCACAGCCCCGCTTGGCCCCTTGTTCCCCTCAGCCCAGGGCTCCCCTCAGCCCAGGGGCTCCCTGCAGCCCCGTGTCCCCCTCAGCCCAGGGGCTCCCTGCAGCCCCGTGTCCCCCTCAGCCCAGGGCTCCCCTCAGCCCAGGGGCTCCCTGCAGCCCCGTGTCCCCCTCAGCCCAGGGCTCCCCTCAGCCCAGGGGCTCCCTGCAGCCCCGTGTCCCCCTCAGCCCAGGGCTCCCCTCAGCCCAGGGGCTCCCTGCAGCCCCGTGTCCCCCTCAGTCTCAGGGATCGCCTCAGTCCCATGTCCTCCTCAGCCCCCGGCTCCCCTCAGCCCACTGGGGCTCCCCGCAGCCCCGGGCTCCCCCCGGCCACCCCCGCCGCCCCGCACGGTCCCGCCCCGCCCCGCCCCCGCACGGCTCCCGCAGCGGCCGCGTTTCGGGGCTGGCGGCTCCTCCCGGCAGTGCGGTAGAGCGCGGCCGCCATTGCATCACGGCGCGCCCCGCGCTCGGCCGCGCCGCCATCCCGCAGCCCGGCACCGGCCCCGGCCCCGGCGTGAGGAGGGGGCGCTGCAGCCGCAGGGAACGGCCGCCGCGGCGCTGCGGGGAGAGCGGGCACCGCCGGACCGGGAGAGCGACCCCGGTGCCGCGGCTTCGGTTGAGGCGGCGGCCGGCGCCCGCCCGGCCCCGCGGGTCCGCGCAGAACCTCGGGGCGGCGGGGCCGGGGCTCGGCGGGATGCGCCGGCGCTTGTGACGGGGCGGCGGGGAGCCGGGCTGGGCCCTGCGCCGGCCGCCATGGGACCCGCCTGAGCGGCGCGGCCGCGGCGCAGACAGCGGGGCCGGCCCGCCCGCTCCCCGGCGGGGGCGGCGGGGCCAGGCCCGGGCCCGCGGGCCGGGCATGGGCGGCGCGGCGGCGGGCGGGCGCTGAGGCGGGCGCTGAGGCGGGCGGCGGCAGCATGGAGGCCATCTGGCTCTACCAATTCCGCCTGATCGTCATCGGCGACTCCACCGTGGGCAAGTCCTGCCTCATCCGCCGCTTCACCGAGGGGCGCTTCGCCCAGATCTCCGACCCCACGGTGGGCGTGGATTTTTTCTCCAGGCTGGTGGAAATCGAGCCGGGCAAGAGGATCAAACTGCAGATCTGGGACACGGCCGGGCAGGAGCGGTTCCGGTGAGACCGGCGGGGCGGCCCTTCTCGGGGCGCGGGGCCGCGACCTGCGGGGCTGCCGCGGGGCGGGGGGGGGGGTCCGCACCGCCGGGTGAGACCTTGGGCGGATGAGACAAAGAAGAGTCAAACTGCACCTTTTGCTGCACCCCCACCCCTTTTTTTTTGTTGTTGTTTTTGCAGCGCTGGGATCTGTGCCCACCCCCGTGGGATGTGTCGGGTGGGGGGGGGGTGGTCCAGGAGCGACCCCGCCGGGGCCGGGGCCCCAAGGCCCGGGGGATGTTCCCCAGCCCTGCGCGGCGGCGGGAGCCGAGCATCAGGGATGCAGCTCGGCGGGGACGGCGCCTGCTCCCCGCTGGTGCCAAGAGGCAGTAACCAGGATGTTCCGTAGCTGAACACGCTTCGGTTTAGGCTGGCTAAACGCAGTGGGATGCGCGGTTTGATTCTCTGCAGCGACAGCAGGGATCGGCTGTCCGCAGGAGGGCGAAGGGCCGGGGCCGACCCCCGGTTGCGGCTGTGCAGGGACGGCAGGTGCTTTCTGAGCGTGCCACGCTGCGCGGCCACGGACGATCGCAGAGGTTAAGCGTTGTAACGAAGGCTCGACGAGGCGAAATAAAGGCGGCGTGTGGGACCGTGCTGAGAGTTTCCCACAGAACTGTATGGCAAACCCAGTAGCTGTGGCTGGAGCAGGCTCGGCCCCAGCTAAACAGGGGGCTGGTGCTGTCACGGGACGCACGCTGCTCAGGCAGCGCTCCTTTGGAAGGGGTGTGAGTGTACCCTCGGCTCCCAGCCTCCTGTTTGCTTGTATTTTTCATGCATCTGTGACCCTCGTCCAGTCTTTCATCCTGCTCCCTCTGGGAGCACTTTCCTTGCTCCACGTCTTTGCGCAGCTTCTACTTCTGTGCCTGAGGAATGTTTTGATTTCATTCAATAGATGAAACCTCCCCTACTCCCACCCCTCTCACCGCCTGCCTTCGCATCTGTGCCACTGGCGTCTGGCCCAGGATGTGCAGTAGTCGGTCCTTATCCGCTGACAGGTTTTTCTTCCGCTACCTTGCAGCCTTTCGGGGTGAGGAGCTGGCGAGAGAGGAGGTGCTTTAGCTCGCAGTTGCATCAGCTTCCAGCTTTGGATCTTGGGCTGAGGTCTGTAGAAAACACGCCTGGGTGTCGTCCCCTGCTTCTGCCTTTGCCGTGAAGAGCAAAAGCTGTTGGATGGCTTCAATTTCCTTTCTTTTGCACGTTAGGAAGTTTGGGGCCCTGGAGGCTGCTTACCCTTAGTGCTGGTGGTTGACCCGGGCTGGCGCTCGGGTTGTAAGCATGATGAGCAGGCGACCTTCAGCGCAAGGGCAGGCTGCACTGCTGCGATGGGCAGCAGCACTCAAAGGCAGGAAGAGTGTAAGGGGCAGGAACAGCGAGTGACATAAAAACCCCACATCGTGCAACTTTGAAATGCCCTTGCCAAAGCGCAGGCTTAAATTCCCGATGTGAAAAGCTAGAGGGAAGTGAGCAAACCCAGGTGCCTTCGTGGTGCGCTCTGAAGTATGAAAAAAATCAGGCAAAAGTCTGTTTTGTGTTTATCCCTTTCAAATCACCATTAGCCCTGTGACAAATTGTGCCCCATAAAGACAGCAGCTCTCGGGCTCCTCCCACAAGCTATTTTTCTTTGCAAAAGGCAAGATGTAGCTATTACTGGAATAAGCTGAAGCCTCTCGGACTTGTGGGCGCAGGCAAGAAGCGTGATGGTGCAGGTGCTCTACAGAACCCTTAAACCTTTTTGTTGTAGCACAGGGAATTTCTTAAGAAGGAAGTTTGTAAGAATGAGCTCTACTTTTTCCAGAGTTCTCTGATTTGAGCATTTCAAGTCTGCTTTGCGTAGTTTAACAGCTGCCCCACATGGAAGAAGCCACTGTTGTTGTTTTGAAGACACCTTGTTGGCATTTTCTGGTCTGCAGCTGTGCTATGTTTCAGCTCTTCCTGACCCCTGTTGTGAGCTCTTTCACTCTCCATAAATTAGAAGCAATTTCCGTGCAGTCAAGGCCTAAATTACAGTTAAGCATGTGCCATTCTGTTTTGCCAGATCAGGCCCCAAAACACACTGCCTGGGGCCGCACTGAGGCTGCTTTGGAGCTGTAGAAGAGCAGGGTCCAATTCTTCCTGGATCCAGCAGGTTTTGCCCATCTCTGGTTGCTCAGATACTGTGATTTCCTTGTCTGAAATGTGACCTTGTATAATGCTAACAAAAGCAAAAGCACATGCAGCCCTCACTCCCTGGAACTGGGTACCACCACCTACAGAAGAGCTGTTTCCCTCCAGCCAGCAGCTCTCCCTTGGCTGAGAGGGAAAGACTCAGAAAAAACAGGAGCAGACCCCAGGTACAGGAGTCCTTACCATGGGTACAGAGCAGGGGAGGGTTCCCAGGCAGAGCCAATACCTTTATGTTAAAGCTTGGCCAAAATAGGTGCAAATCCCCATACGGCTCTGTCTCAGCATGTATGAGCACGGTGGGAGGAGGGAGGGTAGGAGTCTCAGAAGGGAATTGGGGAGTGATGTGCAGCGTGAAGGCAGTATAATTTGCTTCCTGCGGGTCGGTGAGGAAAACAGTCTGTGGAAAAGGCTTTAAGAAAAGGCACTGAGGCCTTCACCTAGTTTTACCTCAAAGCAGCATTCAGCTTAGATCCCATCATGTCTTTCAGAAGTACCTGAGGCATTGTTGATGTTGGCAGGAGGAGCCAGGGCTGATGGCACAGAACACAAGGGAGAAGCAGAAATGCCTGTGACAGCGTGGGGGTGAATTCAAAGCGCGAGTATCTGTTTGCAGCTGGATAGATAGCAAAAGGCAGATCTAATTCCCTCAGTGCCAAATGTGCAGAGCTACTGTTGTCCCTCAGCCAGATAATTGGGAGAGGAGAAATTATCCAAGCGTAGCCAACTGTCTTTATCCCCTCTCCTGTTTTTCTTCAGTGTTGGCTGTGGATTTTCACCCATCACTGCATGTCTCTTGATAAAGCAATCCTTGAAAACTCCAGCTCATCCTTCTTTGGGGCAGTTTTTCTAGATACGCACACTGCAGGACCAAAAAACTCCTAGCAACAGTCTTGTGTGTCCAAAAAGAAAGGACTTGTCCCAAAGTGAAAATGCAGCAGTGCTTACATTTTCCCAGCAAGTAAAGTTCAGGTCCGAGAGTGACTTCCTCCAGGGACTCAAATCGATCGTTGCTTCTGCATTTAGACTGAATGCATGACTTTGCGGAAACACCACAGTTTTACAGCTTCTTGGTTCTTCCACGTGAAGCAGTCATTGAACTGTAGCTCTGGTCATCTTCACGGGCTCAGGTTTGCTCCACCGCCCTGTGGTACCTGCCTCATTGCTGCTTCCAGCTGCGTGGAAGTCTGCCCTTGCTCGGCAGAGTTGTGGAAGACGTGCTCCATTTCTCAGCCCCATGGTTCGATAGTCTTTTTGGTTACCGTTTAGTATTGTCAGTATTTGGCAGGAACAAGACCAACAGTAACGCAGATTTCCCTGGGAAGCTGTTGTATCATTTTGCTGTTACCCGGGGGAACTCAGACTGGCTGCTCCTCTTAGTGCGTTAGCTGTAACGGCGTGTGCTGTCATTTTGGCCAGTGGCGTAGTGGGAGAAAGCGTAGGGGTCCCTGTGCCAAGGCCCTGGGTGTTTGGAGGGGAGCTACAACCCCATGATCTGCCTCCCAAATCAGTAGCCTCCTCCTCTTATGTGTCTGCCAGGGAGCAGGTGTTTGGCTTCAAATCCTTTACTTTGTTACAGATCTTCTAAATCAATGGGTTAGCCGAGGTATTCAGGGAACTTATATGGTGGGGAATGGGCTCTTGAGGTCTTTTTTGAATGACAGGCTCTACAGAGCACAAGCTATGAGCGATAAGACGTTGCCTGAATGGCCTTCTCTGCCCTGTATTCTGCAGGGTAGACAGGGTGGTGGTAACGCTGCTTTCTTAAACAAAGACGTAAGCTCAGAAGGGCTGCATTTGGCTTAAGGGGGAAAAAAGTCAGAAGAAACAAACAGACAGACAAAATCCCAAGTCAAGCTCACTCTGCCCTTCTTCCCGAACAGCCATTACTTACACTTTTGTTGTGGCTCATTTGTTTTCAGGTCCATCACCAGAGCCTACTACAGGAACTCGGTTGGCGGACTCCTCCTCTTTGACATTACAAACCGCAGGTCCTTCCAGAATGTCCACGAGTGGCTAGAGGAGACCAAGGTGCACGTCCAGCCCTACCAGATCGTCTTTGTTTTGGTCGGTCACAAGTGTGACCTTGACACGCAGCGGCAAGTCACCAGGCATGAGGCTGAGAAACTGGCTGCTGCATATGGTATGAAGTACATTGAGACCTCCGCTCGGGATGCCATTAACGTGGAGAAGGCCTTCACTGATCTGACTCGAGATATATATGAGCTTGTTAAAAGGGGGGAAATTTCAATCCAGGAGGGATGGGAAGGCGTAAAGAGCGGGTTTGTCCCAAACGTAGTGCACTCTTCAGAAGAAGTGGTGAAATCAGATAGGCGATGCTTGTGCTGAGCTCTTCTAGTGAGGCAAGTGGTGATGAACTCTACTAACCAAACATACTTTACTAAGTGAACTCAGTGTGACAGAAGGGAGAGCAACGCTCCCGTTGTGAACAGCCTCCCACATTGTTTTGGACACCAGAACAGACCCCAGAAAGAAATGTTCTGTTCCAAATAATCTTTCAGAACCGGGTGGCTACAAACCTAAAGGCGAGTGAGTGAGGGTGCATGTAGATGTTGTCAGGAGCCAGGAAGCAGAAATGAGGGGCTGCACGAGACAGGAGAGAGTACACAGAGAGCTGAACAGGCTGGCACATGCCAGGGTACTGTACACGTCCTCTTTTCAGTAAATCCATAGCTCCGTGCTGGGTGTTGAAGCCACGGTATGGATACTTTAGTAGTATGACAAACAGGGAGACAGAGAGAAAGAAAGGGGACATCTTCATTTGTGTCAGGTGATTATTACCAGGAAGGTGTAAAGGCAGCACAGATACCGTTTCCTCATAAGGCCAAGCCATGGGAAAAGTTTACTGACATGGTATGTACACTTCTGAATTTTCTTTATGGTCTTGAACCCAGTTCAATAGCAAAGGCTATTCTATGGGATTTAAAGAGGAAAACAGTAGTTATTTGGTAACTAAAGTTCAAATTATTACCCGGCCCCAGTGCTTTTCTTGCTGTGCTGAACTGGGATTCTAAGCGGCAACTCCTGCTCCAGTAGTAATTAGTCAGTGCATTTTTATGCATTTACTGCCTAGGTGAGTACCTTGAAAGTGCCCCGAGTTCAGGGCTTTCCAATTGAATTAGGTGATCAAGAGCATAAAGCGAGAACCATGTCCTCATGGCGTAGCTTAAGGCTGGGGTGTTGCAGCCAGGTGGGACACACCAACATTTCTGTCTCGCTAACAGCACTGCGCTGCTCTTTTGGGCGCCTTACCAGGCAGGTCACAGCGGGAATGGAATGGAGCGGCGTGGGGGGAAACCAAAACCCCAACACAATAAAAAAACTTGAAAAGCTTAACTCAGGTGCGTCAGCCATCCTAAAAGGTGAGATTTGCTTTAAAAGCAGTTAAATAGCACGGAAGGCAACAGCTTCCATCAGTACTTTCTGCTGTTAAAGTGTCATTTTCTTTCTTGGCATCTGTGGAAGAGACCTAGCCCTGGGAAGGAGGAGCACACAACAGAAGTGTCTGAGCAGGTGGAAAGGAAAGCCACAAGACAAGGTCAAGAGTAAAATTTGTTTTCCTCCATGTTTTAATTTGAGAAGAGAGGATCCATCTCAGGTTGGTCATTATGGGATGGCAGCCGTGTTACATCCACGTAGGTGGATGTTTTCTGGGAATGCCTTTCACCACTTAGAAGCTTTGCTTCCGCTAAGTTTTAACTTAAGCTTTTGAAGTGCAGCAGGGTAGCTGCTCCTGTAGCAAACTAGGCCAGTTCAGCCTATTAAAAGCAAACAAACAAAACTGCAGTGACTTTTTTTTTGAACTCCAGTTTGCAAGCTTTATACACCAACCTGCTAATGGGCAGGAGGGAAGGATTAGGTTAAAAAAACCACTGGAAGCAGCTAGTGTTTAATTTTTAGGCCTCTAAGTAGAGAAGAATAAAATACTTGTTACAGTTTTTTAAGCTACCCCATCTATAGAAGCGTGGGTCTTCTTGATTGCTGGTGAGTTCAGACTATTTCTCCCTTTGAACCTGTTCTCACGGTTTGCAGCACATGGGCAGCTCTGTATGAAGAAGAAGAAAAAAAGAAAACCAACTGTGGTTTCCATATTGAAGCTGTAAAAAAACAAATGAACCCAACCAACCAACACCCTGAAAATGAATAACATTTTTATTTTCAGAACTCTAGGAACAATTTTGGTTCCTGGGCTCTGCAGGGGCGCAGCGGTGCAGCAGCGTGGCACCTGCTGGGAGGGCACTGGTGGCAAATGAGAGGAAGGGAGGGGTGGCAGGGGGCTAGCACCGCTCAGTAAGCTTATCACTGCAAACCCCCGATCGCACTTGAGTAGGCTGGAAACGTAGCAAAACCCTTGTGTTAAAGCCCAGTGAATTCCAGGCAGATTCAGCTGTGGTCGAGTTGAATGCCCTGAAGATTGATTTAAAAGTTAAAATTAAAAAAAAAAAAAAAAAATCCCTTTACAAAATCTCTTTCTAGGTAAGCAAAGCTGGAGAAGATTGATGCTGAGAGTGCCACAGGAGCTTGGCTGCCATGGGCTCTCACGGGCTGCCGCCAGTGGAGAGTGCAAGGTTTGCTCGGACCAGGTCTGTTAGTCGTGCTTGCACAAAGGCAAGGACAACGGGTGCGAAAGGGTCAGTCTCTTGGTTCTCTGATGGAAAGTCCGCCAGGCAACGGCGTTGGTCTTTCAGGGTCCAGCTGTTCACGAGGTGTGTCCTGGGTTGCCTAGCTGAGGGCAGCAGAGCTGGGGTGCTGCATTAACGGCGGTTAGAAGCCGGATCAAACGGCGTTTTAGCAATAGTAAAATTCTGTAATTCTCTGTGCAGGAACCTGGCCAGCAGGGGAAAGATCACTTTTCACGAGACAACCGATATTTTCTTTAATGGGTTTTGGACATTCCCCTTTACTGCTCCCAGAGAGAAATTCCAGAAAGCGGAAATAAGTAAGTGCATTCAGGTCTTCACAGTAAATCATTTTAAAAACACAAGTGTCGGAATTCTAAAGAGGAAGAGTACAGAAGAAAATGTACGCAGTCTTAACTACTTAGAGGTAATAAATGGTTATATTAAATGATAGAGAAATCATTATATACATCTTTTTCTAATTCCTTGCATTTTCTAGACAGCGTATTAAAATATAGGAAATGTAGATTCATCTGTACAAAATTTGGAATGTTTTTCTATGATGAAGAACTTATAGGATATGCTAAGAATTCTTTTCTAACAACTGGTTTTAATCCTTTGACTTCTAGTGCAAGAGGGTTTTAGAGAAATCAGAAGGTGATACCTTTTCAGAGGATAAAGGTCAGGAGCTCTTTTACTCTAGGACAAAAAGAAAAAAAAAAAAAAAAGAAAGAAAAAGCTAACTTTCTGTGGTCTCTACCACATGTTAAAAACAATCTGCATGTTAGATTGAAATTGCTCAGAACCTCCAGAATAAAAGCATACTCTACACTTTCCTCGCTTTCTGTTATGCACTGTAACGAAATGTGAAAATAATGCTGTATTTAGCTGTCTGTATGTGACTGAAAATATGCTTGTATTTAGCAAAATGGTTACTATGTGATAATGTGAAATTTAAAACTTGTAAAGAAACTTTGGTGGGTTTTTTTTCTCTTCTTCCCCCTTCCCATTCTTCACCAGTAAGCTATCTGCCACCTGTGCCACTTCCATACCGCAGCCGGAACTGTAAGTCTAACATGGACCGGCTCAACAATAAACAGGCACTCTGTGCAACTGCATCTGCTATACGTTTTTTTCTGAAGCTGTAGAACCGGCCAACCACCTTGCTGAGAAAAACCAGCGCAACTGTAGAAACACTGGCCCATCTAAATCAAAAAAAAAACCCCAAACAAAGCCCCTGCTCCCTGCCGTAGTAGCCAAAACCAGCCGTAGCTGTTTCTCAGCAGCAGGCAGGACCAGCGTCACAGCAGCTAAACCAGCTTCTGCAGACTGACCTGCTCTTACTCTGAGTAACAGCAAAGGAGAGAGCGATCCTGGTCAAGGATCGGTAACGGGGAAGCTGGAGTTCTGGCCTATGAGTTCTGGTTTGGTTTTATTTCCTTTGTATCAAACAAACAGAAAACCGCCCCAAAGCAGCCTTAGGACGGCCACAGCCATCCCCATCCCTCCCCCTTTTGAACCTACTGCGCTTCCAGCTCGAACGCCGCCACCGCGACACCCAGCATTAGGCCATTGCCAGTTGCACACAGTACCTACTCTGCTCGTGCAGAAACGCTGAACTCACCATTTCATTGTGCACAACAAAGGCAGGCAATTGCTGCCTATGGGCCAGCCGGAGGGAGGGGGAGCACGCGTCAGCCTGTTGGGATCTCATTAATCCAAACTGAAGAGAAAATTGCAAGAGAAATCAGGACGTGTTTGCAGCTGCCTTTGCCGCCGTTGCTGACGCTCCTAAAGAACAGGCGGCGAAGCAGCGTGCAGCCTGAGCACCCCACACTCAGCCTAGCGCAGCGGGGCGCAGGTACCTGCGGCTCGGGTAGTACAGCAGATCCAATCGTTTCCCTCCCGCCACCGACACCGGAACAACCAGTATCACCCCGCAGGAAAGGTACGGCTGAGCCAAGCCCAGGCGCTCACTTGTGACTGGTGGGAAGGATTTACCTGTTTCATGCCCAGCCCTGCAGCTCTTTAACAGCCACAGCCCTGCCAGAGCAGCCGCTTGTATTCCCAGTTCACGTGTGCCGACTCACTCCCCGTTTCATTCAGCGGCAGCTACTCTGCTGCTTCCACTGGATTTGTTCACCCTCCCGGCCCCAGTCAAGGCAGGGAAACATAATAAAAGATCACACCTCGCATCCGCGACTTTCTCACGCAAAGAAAGATGCACAAAAACAGGTGTTTGCCACAACTGTTTAGTTTTACTATTTTAATATCATGAAATAAAAGTACAAAAAATTTACAGGTATACTGTTTCTTACATGAAGATCGAACAGTTAACATTTGCATTTATTTTGCAGCGAAACCTGTATTCTCAGTCACAGAATGTGAATATTAGCCACTGACATCGCCACTGAGCATTTCATTTTAGAAAGAAACTGCAGAGGTAAAAGGCAACAATCTTGCAAGGCTTCTTACGAACCCAAAAAAAACCAAAACTCCAACTGCTAACACCAGAAGTCATGCTTCAGTAAACCATCCGCATCTAATACAGGTTTCACCACTGGGGAGGCTGAGAGTGTTAAGACATTTGAAACTGGACATCTTGTCTAAGGGATCGTAAATAGGGGGTTTCTCGTTTACAGGCTATCAGCGTTTTGGTGTCCTTGTTCGACGCATTTGCAAAACTAAGCAGTGTGTGCACGTGTATGAAAACGAACGGGGTGAGATCGCCTGCAGTCTTGACATAGCTCGTGCCGTTGACGCCATTTACCACTTCTCTGAAGACAAGTCACAAACTGTTGCATGTAAAGTGCTGAGAGTCAACTAACCAATAGTTCTTAAAAACGAGTTTATCCGAAGCGGATGCCCAGGAATGTTTGCAGATTGGTGCTGCCACTTAACGGACTGAAACAAAAGCCAAGACTTCCCTGTATTTTGCTGTTTCCTAGACCATTACAGCCGCACGTCTTCCCAGCCCAAGTCGGCTTTGACTTCATCAGCTGTACACAGACATGAAAAAGTAAACCCCTGCATCACTGTAACCTGCTAAAATGTCAGACTCCGTTTCATACGTGCCCCTCCACTTTTCAGACAAGCTTTCAGGTAGAAATTTATTTATGACAGACTGGTCTGATCAAAATTCGTCCTTTGCTGCACTGGGTGGTGCCTTTTCCAATAATTCATTTCATGAAGCATGCATGAAACCAAATTTTGAGTTTACAAATAAATAAAATGGTGCTCACCAATAGTTTTTATATATTTTACCATTTACTGAAATGCTTTAAGTAACTCAGTCCCTTAAGAATGAACTTGGGGGTGTTTAAATAAAAAAGATTTTGAAATTGAAACCACATTCAAAATTGGCAAAACTATGCTTTGTTTTTGGAAGGGTCTTGCTTGTTTCTTCTCTTTACATCCCAGTTATAAACTCTAGCCATATCTGAGGGTGTGGAATTAAGGAAACAGCTCAGGCATTCTGAAAAGAAGAAAAAAAAGAAACAAAGAAAGAAGGGGGGAAGCAGGTTTTACTGTTGGCCACCACTTCACTTTCTTGTAACAGTCAGTATAAACCGTTTAATGAAAGAGCTGCCTTGGTGCAAAGCCTCAACACACAGGAATGTTAGTGACTGTTAGTAACTGCAGCATTTCTACCATTTACTTAAAAACTTACAAAAAGGATATTACTGAGAAACACACTTTTTGTTTTACTTACAGCTCCTCTTTCTGATTTCAGTCAACCTCCCCATATCAGCTGTATTTGCCTAGTTCAGGCACCCATAAATCCCTGCAGCACTAGGATAGCTTAAGTATCCACTTGAAAAAACAAGTAGTTGTGCCTTCGTTTACTAAATAATGCTTCAGCTGATGGCTACCCTCATCATGAAAATAGCTTTTAAGTAGAAAGTCTAAAAATAAAAAAACCCCAACCCCTGGAGGTGGTTCACTGTAGTATAAAGAAATAAAGTTAAGCAACACCTAAGCTAGCACCAAGCTTGCCGCAGCAGAGCTTGTGTTGCTTGGAGAACACTGCAAAGGCAGCTGAATCGGGTGTGATTAGCAGCAGCCCGAAGAACACTCTTCATATGCTCTAGAGAGGAAGGGAGAGTCGCTTTGCTATGCGATGGCCTCCAGGCCATCAGTCTGTGGCACCGACCCACGCGTCCAGCTCGCCTCCAGTCTAGGTTCGTAACCAGCACTGCGGGTTTCAGGGGGACCCTCTCACAAACAACGGGCTTTGCTTCCTCAAACACACCGACCCTCAGCTCGAGGCTGGAAACACAACATCCTGTTTCACTGCTAGAAAAGGTGAAGCTCCCAGAGTGCTACAGAATTTTACAGGCACCAGTCTGAGGTAGGTAAAAACATGCCAGGAAAGTGGTAATTACCTGTGTGTCAGCTTTCAGATAAACCTCTTCCCCACAAATAAATAAAAAAAAAGGATACTGACTTCTGTAGTGGTGAACTGATCTCTAAGAAAATCCAGGTCTTCCTCTAGAAGATCAAGGTTTCTTGTGGCTGTTGACAAATTCTTCTCTAACAGAGCCTGAGCTTCATCGATATCATATTCAAGCATCACATTGGCCTAAAAAAAGAGAGATTGATGAAAGTTTTTACTCTCGCATTGGAAGGAATAAGCCATAGCAGGCTTATTGCAGGCTTTTGCTTATAACCTATGACGTCAACGAAAGGCTGCCCTGACAGGCCAAGACAACGAGATTTGGGACAAGCAATGCCAGAATCCACGTGAGGCCCCCAGCGCTTCAGTAACTGAGTAATAAATCCCTCTAGTGACTTAAAAAAGTTCTCTTCCTATAGCTAAGCAACACGGGATTTCCCTCCCTGTGGACTGCATTCAGCCTTTTAGGTATCAGCATCTGATCCTCACCGTATTTGAAAAGTGAGAGACTTCAGGTTTCGTAGCAGAACCTTTCAAGTGTCACACAGCTCTACAAACAATTTTTGCTGCGTTCAAGATTAACCTTAGGATCTCTGTGTGGAGCACTGTCAAACGGCCTCATGGCATGGGTCATTAACAAGAAGTATTACAGGTATTTAAAGATATAATGTGTATGAAAGTCCTATCCTATTCCGTGGTGGTTTTTAATCTCCAAATCTTTATTTTTGTAAGAAGCTACCACATGAAGAGATGGAAGAGCAGTATCAAGTAAAGAAGCACCAATGAAGCTTTGTCCCCTTCAAGAACTGTGTGCTGTGCAGAGCCACATGCTGCTAACTGGACCTGATCCCAGGGGATGCTACACAGAGCGGCCAGAGCGAGATAAGCCACTCTTAAAATAACTGGGAGGCATCGTTTCCCCAATAACAGTAATACGCACAGCCCAACGTGCAGACTGTAAGCAACAAGGAGGATAAAGGCAGAAGGCCAAGAACACCTAAATATCATAAATTGCTTGTGGCATTTCTTTAGAGGTTTTCTGCATGAACCATCAACAGAATGAACTTTCTCTGACATTCTGTTACAAAATAAACCTGGGATTCTCCCTGAAAGTCAACGGTTGCGAATTCTGAAGACAGTCTCCTAAAAGCGACAGGTATCAGACAAAATCTTCTCTTTTTATGACAGAAAAGAAGCGGAAGAGGTTGGGAGTAAGTGCCCCATCAGTCCAGATGCTGCACGTGCCAGCAAAGCTTCTGTCCTAACCAAGTGGTTTTGTTTGGCAGCCAACACAGGGATTTGGGAACATCCGGGATTTTGACGTCTCCAAATCAACATTAGCAGGTCACCTCCACGTGTAAGAAAGCCTCTGAATACAAAATACCCCAACCTGATATTGCTTAAGTACTTAGAAATCTGTGTTTTGAGCTCTGATCCCACTAGTCTTTAGCACAAACACCACTCTAAATGCTGGCAGGGACATGCGAGTAACAGAAATCCCATCTTTCCCTAAAAAAGTGCATGAAAAGGGAAAGCAAGATGCTAAATACAAATAATGCAGAGAAAATAGGAAGCTACTTGCCAAAGCAAGTTGTTTTGCTGGGCACATTCCCATCTCAGGCAATGCTGGATGGTACTTTGAACCACGAAGTGATAAAAGTGATATGAAAATCATGAATATGTTTTTAGGAAAGAACAATCCAGCAAAATTACAATCCTCTGAAGTCTTACTGTTCAGGCAGCAAATAAAATCGAACATGAAACCTTCGCTAACGCGTTGAAATTGCCTCGTTAGGTTTGCTCTGCTGACAGGACACAGCTCCGCTACATGCCCACGAACAGAATTATGCCCACAGCCAGCAGAAGTACAGATGAGACAGCAACAAACACTGTCTTTGTTAAGCCTTTTGTAAGTTATTTAAACAGTTTCAGAGAAAGTTCCATTTTACTTACCCCCAACCACAAACAAACTTTATCTGTAGGAGGAACTGAAGCTTTGCAGTAGAGATTATCTGCCAATAAAAATCTGGTTTCCATTGGATTTGTGGAATCCTTAAGACAAATAATAAAACTTAAAATTGCTATTTTCACTGGAAACTTATGTCAAAGACATAAAACTAACAGTAAAGAGCACACTTCTCTGCTTTTTGCCATTAGTACAGTTTTAACTTTGGTGGAACTCTACGTAATTTTACTTCAACATTAAACTTTGAGCTCCAAGAATAAAGCATTTTTAAAAGATATATTTAAAAACAAGACAGAAATCTCTATAAAGAATAGAGATGAAGTCACAGCTTAGCTGCAATTGGTACGCTATTAAAAGTGAAGTTTGCTTTACAAACATTATCTTTTTTTGAACTAGCTTTCAAAAAGTACTACATACCTTTAAAAACAATTCTGTTATTTATAAAGGCATATTAAGTGTGCTCTCCAAAACATTTCTTGCAATGTGTTCTGTTAGGGTGGAAAGGTAGTTAGCTTTTCTCATACTCATTAGATATTCAAAATAGTTTACCTTTTTCTTCTGCATGTGTTTTAAAATTTCTAATGTCTGTTTAATTTCAGGAATCTGACTTTTTAGCCTGTGAATTAACAACAGTCATAATTTATTATTTTACAGAGACACAAAGTTTCCTAAACAAGTGATCAGTTTTATTACACAATCCAACCTCCATTTTTTAAAAAGTTTTAACTTGAAACTCTGAACAGCTTTCCAGGCTTACAAATGCAGGTTTGAAAGATACGGCACGTAAAGGCCTCTCAGCTACAGCTTCACCTGCCTCTTACCATACTGAGGCGCACTGGTTTCTGAAGCAGAGCAATACATAGAGCTTTCAAACAGGAACACACGCGCATTAACAGTAACAGATACCTGCTTGCTAAAATGGTGCATATTTGCATATTTCTGGTCTCCCCGGAGGAGAGGGAAACCTCAGCAGAAATACAGATGAAAACCACTGTAGGTGAAACAAAACAAGCGTGTTTCTTCTGAGCTCCACAAACTATTCTAAAACACAGTTCAGAGCTAGCAGACTTGGCACAGTTAAAACGGAAGCTCTCTCCAGAGTTCAGGGCATGCCCCTCCTCGAGAGCCCTCGCAGCAGCCCAGCAGAGCCGCTGGCACCCCCGCCGGCCTTCCAGGCCGCCCTCCTCTGCCACCAGCAGGCTCGGACAGCAGCGGCTGCCAAAGCAGGCCTCTGGGTGGAAATTATGCAGGATATTTGTCCATGAAAGAAGTTTAATCTAAATAAAACATTAGTTGAAACTTTGATTTTAGCTTTCAAAAATTTGCTTCTCGCCTAGCTTCAGATCCCGACTGAAGCTACTGAAGAGAGGTGGGATTACTAAGCCAAAAGTTACAGGCTGGGTACAGTAGCTGTTTGACAAAACCGCATGCTTATTCACACTAGGCTGACAAAACTAAGCGACTATAGCGGTGCTTTTTAGCGTTAAAGACTAAGGACCAATCAGCAATACTATGAATTCTTTTGCATGTAATTCTCAGGACGAGGAAAATAAAAAAGCTGGGCTTTCCTGAAAGTACGATAAATATTAGGTCTCCTAACATCAACTTGTTACTTCTTGGGATATTTAAAAAAACTAGACTTATTTTAAAAAAACCAACAAAACTGTGCTAAACATTTCCCAATTCTGCAAAAATTATGACTTACCTCCTTTTCTTTTGAGCAAGATTAAGTTCCAAAAATTTATACTTCTGATACTGCTCATCCAACTTCTTAAGAACTACATCTGCTGTCTCATTTCCAGGCTGTTTCATAAAAGAATCTACATCTTCCTTTAAGGGGAGAGAGAAACCCTCAATGTTAGAAGAGTTTTACAGAAATGCTAGATACAGTCATGCTATCATCTTACTGCAGCTAAGGCTAGTGGGGTTTTTATATGTAAAAAATTTTTTTGTCTGGAATGAAGCACAAAATCATTTTGTTTCCTTAGTTAGTCACCTTTTCACCCACCCCCCACCCCCTTTTTCGGTAGGGAACTACAGACTAGGTGCAAGGGTTCTCTCTTACCCATATTTGATAGTTAGTGGTGCTTTCAGTCCTGGCCAATGTCAAATGACACCTAACGGATGGACATCCTCAGACCATGGATGGCTAAACTTTGGTTTCCTATCTGTAAAGCAGGGATAATGCTTCTCTGTGGCTAATCAGATAACAAACTATATAGGCTAAGACTGATGAAGGGGAAAAATCACAGCCTGATCAAGCATGTTGTGGCAGAGAAAGGGGTGAAGAGGGGGAAAAGTGTAGTACCTGCTCAGACAGGCTTTATGGAAGTAAACAGCTTGTCTTCAAAAGCTCCTTCTATAGTCAGCAGGAAGCCACGAAACCTCTAGAGAACAATTCCAGCCAGTTCTACCATCAACTGGAAAAGTAGCCAGAGCAGACAGGCCTGAGCCGGCAAGGATGCCGACCTCCGCAAGTGCCTCCTTCAGACTCCCTGGAAGGAGTTGATCTGCCTGCGGGCAACGCCCTCAGCCTCGTGAAAGGCACATCACATTTACCTACGTGTAATTCGAGATGACCACACTCGTCCACTGCGGTATTTCTCTCCTGATTTGTCTATATAGCTCCGTAAAATCCAATGGAAGCCTACCACAGGCCTCTTCAGCTTCTCCTTTTTAACTAGGTGTTTCCTTTCCAGTAGTTTCACATCAGAAAAAGACCATAATACATTACTAAAGTAATGTCAGACGTACAGCTGTTTCCCCTCATTATGACTCCTAAGCTGTCTTGGCTAAAGAAACTTACTGTGAAATTACTGAACCTGGTAAGAAGCCACTGACCTCCCTTATCATTAAGGAAATCTGCAGTAGAAACATGAACTCCACAACAGACTGCAGCAGGCAGCGTGATCTAGGTGGTACGACAGAACTCGAGACCGCGTTTCAGACCCACTGTCCGAGGAACACCTTAAGCTACCTCACCACAGCAGAACGAGAGGCATTCCTGCCTCCTGATGAAGCCTGTAGAGATGCTTTAACCAAAAAACCCCAAGGATTAGATTCAGGCAAGTGTTGCAGAAGTGAGGCCTGAGGATGCTGTGAAATGAAACTCCCTCTTGTGGAAGCTATTCTGCTCAGGTAAATCACCTAAGACAGAAAGAAAAAGGTGGGCAACAACTACACCCCGCACACTGCCCGGTACCCGACCTCTGCCTCAGCTGGTGCCTGTTTGTACAGACAGGCAAGACAGAACCCAAGTCCTGCTGAAACGAAGATGCTGAGAAGTGAATCTAGGCCCACTGTGTACTGGTGATCTCCTCCCACTACATAACGCCCCAGTCCAAGGGGGGCTCAGATTTACCCCCCAGGTTTTCCAACTACAACTTCCAAGTCCTGCTGGTTGGGCTTTTGGCACATCTTACCCAACTGCAAAGCTAAGACACGGTCACTTCTTTGAGCTTGAACAGAACAGCTCTGTAGCAGAGCTGGGTGTCGATGCTGTTAGGACCCCTGTTTTACAGTGTGTCATGCAGCACCTCAGCCACAGAATTACCTTAAAGGTTCTGCAAGGACCTGGCAAAACTCATCTGTATCTTTTTAGGAAGAAAATTCACTGGCAAAACACCGTGGTTGTATACCATAAAGGTAACACCATCTTGGCAAACTTCAAGCAAAGCCACGCAAACACCCTGTAAAAGGCCTAAAATAGAGCAGGATAGCACATTCCCATGCGGCCTTATGTTTATCTTTTGAGTGATGAACCAAATAAAGAGCTGCAGGCACTCGTTCTGCTTCCACAGAGAGCTACCATCACCTGTGGGCATATACAGAGAACGTGACAAGAGAGACATGCTTTCAGATTTGCATCCCCTGTCCTCCCACTCACATGCATGCAAAGGAAGGCATTTACTTGGGAAACATCTGGACAACAGCTCAAAAGAAGAGAGAGTTGAAAGTTCTATTTGGAGTGTTTTTTAAACTCCACTGAAACCTTGAGTTAGTGCTCGATGTCACTTGAAATCTGGAGAGGCACAAGAACCCACAGATGAAGGCCTAAGAAAAGATTTCTGCCATAAAATGTTTGAAGAGCCTTTACTGAATTCAGACACTCAGAGAAAACGTCTCTGAAGACAAGATTCACAGTAAGACTGCCCATGTAGCATGTGGTGGGAGGAAGGTCAAGCAAGTGATCAGGAGGTCTTTGTTGTCATAATAATATACAATGTTTTTGAAACAGAAAGCTGTTTTCTGAAGAAAAGACCTGTAATAAAAACCAGCCTCAAGACACTAGAATTTTCACTTTGTGGAGCAGAATACCATTAAGAACTTCTTAGTGTATGCTTATTTTGAATTTAAAAAAAAAATCTATCTTAACATCTACAACCAAGTACTTTAAGATCATCGTAGAGGATCTCTTCTGCAGACACATCTGTATCTGATCAGAGCACCTCTCAAAACTGAGAATTAGGAAACATCAATGGGTGTTAGATCCAGATGTAAGGTCATGAAGAACTGAACAGAAGCACAGACCGAAGCCACAACCCCCAGAACTCTGCCAGGTCTTGTGGTACAGCACGTGAGATACTTCAAACACAAGTATCAGAAGGGAACGATGTGGAATGAAACCTGAACTGCATCAACAGCTACCGCCACGAAAAAGAGGGATGTGACACACACCCTCAAAGTGTTCGCTGAGGCTGGTTATCTCCTGTTCCCTGCCTGGGTGGCCACCTCCACCACACAGTCAGCACAGACCACAAGTTCTCCTCTGTCATGGTGATCAAGGTCTCGCAGGGCAGCTGAAGCCATAGCCCTTTCCTTCCCCCTGCGTCTATATTAGTCTCCCATAGGGGATGGAATGAAGTTAGCTGCAGGCAGCAATGGTTTTACATCCCAGTAAGATTTGCCAGATGCCAATAATTCTTAAAGAACCTTCAAGAAGAAGCAGGATCTGGATGCACTGAAAGCAAGTGAACTGTACCCGTTTGTTCCGGACCTAAGCCCTGGCAAGCACATAGGCGATACAAGCACCACACCTAGAAATAGCAAAATGGAAGTCAAATCAATTTATTTCTATAAGAGCAGTCATACCTGATCAGTTCAAGCAGCTCTGGTAAAGATATCAAGACAGATCTGAGAAATACAGATTTTTCAAAGTCCAAGAAAATGTCAGTAATAAAGCAGCACAATAAACAAAACCATTCAGGGCAGACACCCGATGTTTCGAGATGACACCGAGGCAGGCAGGTACAGCCAGTCTGATCGATGCTTATTGATCAGACGAAATACAGTAGCAATCAAGACAGTGCACCAAGATCTAGCTTATAGCAGAGAGCAAACAGCAGATAATTTTACTGTTACATCATTGTACAAGTAATTCTTCTTTTCAACCAGTCAAGAGTATTATTAAGTACTTGGAAAATCACTTTTTGAAGTCAGATAAACAAGTTCAGCCCGTTTTCCGAAAGACACACATTTGCTGGTTTTTGAGAAATCAGGAAACCTAGCTGGATGCTGCGGTTGCACTTCTGAAGAGCGTTCAACAGTCAAGAACTAGATTATGAGAGGAAAATGCAGGGAAGGTGCTAGGACGGCTGTATGGAGTTATCTGAGACAAAACACAAGTGGCAACATTGTGCTCTGTGCAGGAGGAACCACCACTTAGCATGTGTGACAGGAGGGCTCATTCGTAACATGCTCTTGGATGACATGCGAGCTGGCCACGGAAATGATGTGATAATGCTTAAAACAGGGATTTGAGTTTGCTGTAAAGTGCATTAATCATAGAATCATCATAGAATTATTAAGGTTGGAAAAGATCTCTAGGACCATCAAGTCCAACCATCAACCCAACACCCCCAGGCTTCCTAAACCATGTCTCCAAGTACCACATCTACACGTTTTTTGAACACCCCCAGGGATGGTGACTCCGCCACCTCTCTGGGCAGCCCGTGCCAATGCCTGACTACTCTTGTACTAAAGACGTTTTCCGTAATATCCAGTCTAAACCTCCCCTGACGCACCTTGAAGCCGTTTCCTCTTGTCCTATCACTAGTGACTTGGGAGAAAAGACCAACACCGCTCCCCCCCCCCCACTACAGTCCCTCTCAGGCAGTTGCAGAGAGCGAGAAGGGCTCCCCTCAGCCTCCTCCAGGCTAACCCCCCCAGCTCCCTCAGCCGCTCCCAGCACACTTGTGCTCCACATAACACTTAACAACGCCCAGACAGAACACAAATAAAACACCCACCCCGTGGGAGTCCCCATGACTACGGGACCCCCACCCCCGGCACAGGCGCTGCCCCTGTGAAGCGAAGGGGAGCGGAGCTGTCCCCGCCAGGGCGCAGGAGGGCGAGCGGCCCCGCCGCCTTCCCTCCCCGCCTTCCCCGCCCGCCAGGCCGCGGCCCCGCCGCAGGTGCCGCCTGGCGAGGAACGGGCCCAGCTGCCGGAGCGGAGCGGAGCGCGTCGCACCCCCGCCCGCCCGGCGGAGCCGTCGCTCACCACAAAGACCGCCTGGGGGATGCCAAGGGGGCCGCGCTTCTCGCCCGCCACCGCCCCGCCGCACCCCGTCTCGCTGCTGGTGGCCGCCGCCATCTTGGGGAACCGACGGTGCGTGCGCGGCCTTCGCCGGGAGGCCGGAGCTCTACGTCATCACGTCAGCGCCGAGGCCGATCCCATCCATTGGCTGTCGGGCTTTGAGAGACGCGACGGCGGCCGTCCCGCGGCACCTCCCACTGGTGGGCGGGGCGGGGGGAGGGCGGTGCCTCACCTGAGGCGTCCTGGGGAGAGGGGCGGGGCCGCAGCCCGAGCGCTGTTTGTGCAGTTAAATGTGTATTTCCCACCTCCTCCCACCAGTTAGGGAGCTAATCTAAGCTCAGGCAAGCTAAACCAAGACTAAACCACCTTCCCCGGCCCCAAAAACCCTCAGAAGGCTCCTGGGCAGCTACGAACAACAAACCCCCCACAATTAGGTGTTCTCATGGGGTGGAGCTTTTTACATGGTAAGGTGCAGATCTGCAAAAAACCCAAAAAAACCTTACGCTCCGTGCAGTGTAGTGACACCACAGGCAGAGAATGGTGAAGACTTGCCCACTGATCAAGCTAAACCACACTGATAATTGGAATAATTATTCCCACATAAATCTACATGATTCCCCCTAATCCCACACAAATTCCCACGTAATCCCCCATTAAATGTAAATGCAGATGAGTAACAAACTGATCAAGCATCCTAATCCAGCTGTTATTAGCATTATAGAAAGCCTTAAGCCTGAGAACGCATTAAAGAATGATCATGTACACACACCTTCCATGTGCCAAAGTTTATTTTTTTTCCAAAACTTGTTTCATCAAATAATTGGATATGAGCAGTTTTTAAAAAACAAACAGTTTGTGTATTAACAAATTGTGAAGTTCCACAATTAAAATATCAACACAGCAGTCTTGTGCTTAGGCTTCTTTTTAAAAAATTATTAATTCATAGAACATAAACCCTCAAAATTTTTTTCCAGTTTGTGGCTAGTGTATTTTCCACACATTCTGTATTCTTATAAAATGAAGGAACTCATGTAAAGGAACAGCTGTACAAGAATACATCTGAAAAAAAGCCTGAACAACCTAAATTATAGTAGCTCCTTTTAAATAAATATCCAATAAAAGGCACAAACCTGTTATGGGGAAAAACATAACATACAAAACAAGACCTATTAAATAAATAACGTAAAGGGTGGGTTGGGGTGAGGGAAATCTCTTCCAGCACCTATTTTGTCACTGCTCCAAGATGAAATTCCAGCCAAACATTTGGTAAAGGATTCAACTTAATCACAAGGATACACGTTCGCAATATACTGAAAGATTTGATGTTACAATTCCTGTTGTAACTGTACCAGTTACTACAATCTCTTTAAATAAATGATCATGAGAATCTGTGTAAAGTAGTGATGCAGCGATGTATATATCAATGACGAGTCAAATACAACTCCGGCGTAATAGCAACAGGTTTTCTATATTCCTAGCTATCAGTAATATATAAATGATAACATGTACAGTTTCCATTGCTTAAAAATATAATCTTTTAAATGGAAATAAATGACTGATACACAGTGCCTTTAGATGTTGTCCTTACAATACAAACTACCCAAAACAAAGTTTTCCTTTTTATGTACAAATTCAGCACCGATCCACAGTGCGTACTATTCTAATTGTAACCCCACCCTCCCTGCCACACATCAAAAAACCCAGACGGGGGTACACCCTGTATTCAATCTTGTCAGGTTTTTTTTTGTTGTTGTTGGTTTTTTTTTGGGTGTGGTTTTTTTTTTTAAACAAAACTCCATTTGTTATTTTTACCTACAAGTATTCCACCACTATGCTCACAGAACACATTTCTCTAGTACATGTGTCCAAAATAAAAAAAAAAATCAATTCCATAACTTCTCGGAGGCAAAGTCAAACTATATCTAGAGAACATTAGAAAACCCCAGTTATTTAAAAAGAGGTACACTTTCAAGTCCAACAGGCCTAACGCAACCAACCTCCCCAAATCCCCCCAGAAGTTATCTTACGGCATATCCCATGAAAGACAGCCTCCCCGTAGCAGCAAGAAGTCCCGACAGTCAGGCTTGAACAACCCACTGAAGTACAATTAATGCAAAGCACACAGCATACTTCGAGTCTTCCTCCTTGTTCCGACAAACACGGAGTGACATCTTAATTATCTGCGTTCTGAAGTATTCGGAACAGGATTCTGATCAATGAGTCGGAAGGGAACAGAAGGGACAGTCACATTTATATACGCCTCTCACCACAACAGCTCTTGTGGGCTATTACAGTTACCCTCAAGAACAACCTTTGTCTTCAAAGTGGTTTTTTTGGGAGAACAAGCTCTGAGCCATAAAAGCCTTGACAGCATACCAAGCCCTTGGTTTATTATTTCCAATGTCTGACCTATGTTATTTAAAACACAGTCCTCTGCCATTTTATGCATTCCCATACGTGCACAAGGAAGACGTTGGCAAAAAGCTAGCCTGTGCACTTTTGTGCAGAGAAGTGTGTAATCCATCTTTTATTCATAAGGATAAATCT
The DNA here is from genome assembly GCF_963921805.1 of Phalacrocorax carbo. NCBI lineage: Eukaryota > Metazoa > Chordata > Aves > Suliformes > Phalacrocoracidae > Phalacrocorax > Phalacrocorax carbo. The sequence goes on along the minus strand of NC_087523.1, from coordinate 19,756,977 downwards.
GAATGCCGTGCTTTAATGCATCAAACATTCTGAACGAGACTAAAAAGACAGTAGCTTTTAAAGTTTTTAGGATTGACTTTGTGGCTGTTTCTCCTTTTTTAATACTAAATGAATTGGTATCAGACAGCTTTGCTACAAGAAAGCGTACCAAAGAACCATTAAAAATCCAGAGCAAATCAGATGTAGTGCAAACTATACCTAGTACTAAATCCATTTCTGAGAGAACTACACTCCAGATATTCAGAATGCTCTGCAATAAAGTTATAACAAATATATACTGTTTGCCAGGCATTTATTTGCATATTTTATTAAAATAACGGATTATTACTTATACAACTCAGTATGAAAGAAAGACCTGACAGCTTACAGTGCTAGGAACTGCCTGACTGTAGCGCTCTGTCGTTAATGCCCAGACATTTATTACTACGCCTACTGGTCTAATCTGAACTCAAGACACTTCAATGCTGAATAGATCAATGGAATTCGCTATTCCTTAAACCAACAGTCCCCTCAACACAACGACCCATTCTAAATGGCATCTATTCCCTCATCATGCGGAGGGCAACTATAGGCACTGAAAAACTCATTGGCTTAAAATTGTACAATTGTTCAACCCAGTGAAGGTGGATTAAAGCTTGAAGCCCTTTTTAATTCAGACTAGAACACTGAATTGCTATACACCCATCCAAATTCTTTTAATATCAAGACACATTCAGAAACTTTTAAGTTTTAAATTTCTGCAATGTTACATTTCCCAAGATGTTAGTGGTTACAGATTCCAAGGGCTGGGGGGGTGGTTTTTAAATTTTGCTTCTTTTGAGTTGTTTCACTTGGCAAAAGTATTTCCATAGGGTTAAGAAAAACTGCTTTTACACTCTTTGGACAGAATTAAGCATTTAGAAAAAGAAGGCTTGTTCCCACTATGAGGAAAGGGCTGTATTTCAGAAGTTCCCTACAGGACAGTTTGACAAGATTCTCGGCCTATTTGCATTTACAGTGAGAGTCAGAGATATTTCTGCAATTATAGACTCCCCAAAAGACATGCTACTCTGGAGGTCTACTTATTGTAATGATAGAAAACTAATAATTTTTTGAAAGAACAGCTTTTATCTTAATGATTAGTAGAAGTCATTTTACAGGAGAGCTTTAAATTGTATTCTGCCACAAAACTGGTGGAAGAAAGGTTGCTCAATTCTATTTACTTGTTACTAACCATCTTTTTTTTTTTAAATGCTATCACTTTTTATCGGACATTAAAAATACAAGACAAGGCATTTTCATTGCCTATTCCGGTTTTGGAGAAAGACTTAAATACAAAAGACGTGCCAGAAGTCTGTACACATCTGACCCATCATGAATAGCATACTTCATAAATCAGTTGATTTAAAAGATTTTTTCCTCTCAAAAAGAGTTGATTTCTTAACATAGCATTTTTACTTTGAAATTACTACAGAAGAAAATTACTGCAGCAAAGAAAAGATTTTTCTAGAAGTTTGCACATATTTACACATTTAAAAATAACTACTTTTATACGGTTTACAACTAGGTTCTTATTTCTGAAAAGCAGCACAAGCTATTCTTGACAGCCAGATCATTTCAGTGTAGGTGCCAGTTCAAAAGTGTCAGCACTTTTGCAAGGTTTGCTTCTTTTGACCTAAAGGACTTGTAAAAAAACCTGGACCTCCTGCCTCTTTTGCAGTTAGCAACAAGATTTTCAAATTGCTCCCGTTTTCTGCTACTGGGGATACCTACATTCGCTGCTCCCAAAGCTACTCTTCCTCGAGCGAGGAAAGACGCTATCTGCAGAGAAGATAGTCGACAGAAGCACAGCTGCCTTCACCTGTTGGAGGCTGCACATGCTGTTCCGTGTGTTCACTTGTTCCCCCTACTCCATCACAGACTTTCAGCCCATATTGGAGCCTGGCTTTTTCAACTAGCCACGTAACACTGACATACCAATGGAGCAATTTATTATTTTTATTCTATATATATAGTATAATATATATACGTAATATGTATGTATCTCATCGATTCACAGCATTTTGAACTCACATTATAAAGTCTGCAAATTACTATAAGCTATTCTAATGTAAAAAAGCTGTCTGATTTCACACAAAATTGGCCTTATGATAATGCAAGCATTGCTCTATCAGAGTATTTATTAGAGCACATAAAAATTTTATTGCTCAACTTCATTTGTTTTGTGTCTTGGTTACAACAGCCACAGAATTTATGGAGAAAATAAATAGCTTCAACATCCTCTGTTAACTTCCTATAGTAATCCACTGATGAATAAGGATGTGGAGCAATCACGTAACCCCTCCTCAGCTTTCAAGATGATAATCCAGCTTGCACCTTTCGAGGTAACCTCAGTAAAACAGTTTTCCACTAAGCAGTTAAAAAAAAAAATAATCGGTGAACAAACATGACTTCACATGACTGCAGTGACTGTTATAAACAAGAATCTCTAAAGCATTGCAATTCAAAATAATATTGTATTATACAGGGAAGAAACAGTTGCCCTGTTCAGAAAAACATCATGGAAAGACTGAAATTCTGTCCTTTCTTTTTTACCAGTATTTGGTTGTTGTCACATCTTGCTGCTTTGGCGGCTCTACATAAACTGTATCTGTGAAGTAGAAATATATATTAATGCTGTTACTTACGTAACACATGGTTTCTCAGGGTTTTAGAATTATTAAACTATTCAACTGCCTTGTTACTTTTAAGTTAAGACTATGGGTTTTGGCACTTCAAAAAAATCCCCAAAGAACTTTAAGACCAACATATTTGGATGGCAGGAGTGCACAGTTTTTTTTGACTTGAATGATCTCCTTCCCATGCCTTTTGCACCACCACCTGATCCTTCAGAAAGCTTTCACCACTGCTCTACTCAGGCTGACTGAATCAAGTACCCAGCTAATGTCACAGTAAGTCTAAATTCTAGATATCTTCATCACTCCCACTTCCTTAATACTGACACAGTAAGAAGTTAGCCACAAAGTCTCCCATTTTTACTTTCTTACTTGCTTCCTACGTTTGCATGGTCCCACCATCTGAATTTGCTTCCTTGCCAGCAAAAGCTGTTGCCCTTGACTGAGGAACCCCTCACTCTCAAATGCAGAAATACATTAGCAGCCCTTCATGAAACATTCGGTTGCTTTTACCAAGACTGAATCTTCAGTGGGATCTCAAGATTAAAGAAAACCGTTCACCTGAGTTTCAGAAACAGGTGCAAAAGGATTTGTTGGCCTTAGACCAGGCTGCGTATACATCATTGACTGGGGTGCCATCAAGGGAGCAGCTCCAATCTGAGGAGGTACCTGTTAGAAAAAACAAAAACCCCACAAAACAGGTATATAAAATTCAAACTAATTCCAGAAGATATATCTTTTTGCATTTTAAGTTTAGTGGAAAATAAGCATGTAAAGCATACACACACAGTGTAAAGTCAATGCTTTTAATAAAATTTGTATAAAATTTAGAGTAATCTCTTCCAATGCACAGTGTGAAGAAACTATAATATCACTCTATTATAAGAGTGAAGCTATGAGGTCACACTTCTGAAACAATGCATTTAAGTTGCAAGATGGTATGTGCGTAATAATGCCTGCCATGAAACCCACTGGAGGGGACAATTAGGTTTTTCAGGAATACAAAGCAATCACGTTTCTTACCATTCCATATACAGGCACTTGAGGTGTGGTCAATGGGTATGCGATAGGAGCAGGTACCTTCAATCAAGAAAATTTTAATGCATTTTAGATAAGCTAACACATACTAGTTATTTACGTAAAAGTGAAAAATACATTTTTCAACACTTAAAATAACCAATGTATTTACAAGAAATTGACTTACATATCCAGGATAGTGTACTCCATTCTGGCACAGCAAAAGGAGTAAGGACAGAAAATTATTTAAGAGGTATTCGAACCAGAAATTCTAACCAAGAGATGGATTCAAGTCCAGTACCATAACTGTCTGAAACTATGCTCACCTCATTTATCAAAACAATTAAAGTGGGAGGGGGAAAAAAGTGCAAGGACAGTGACATCAGTAACTATGCCTGTTACCTTGGATAGGCTCCCTGCCTAGAAAGTTCACTAGTAAGACTTAGAGCAAAAACGGAAATTTTACTAAATCCAGCCAGATTTGAGTGTATCGCACAAATATTTGTGTAAGAAGCTTTCAGAGGCCATGGCATGCAATATTCCTTCTTCCTCCCATTATGTGTGAGAATGGCATCGGGAAACAAAAAAAAGACAACCCACAAGGAAGGCAGTGACCATTCAGCTTAAAAAACAAACAGCAATAGATGTTGAGTCAGGTAGATGTTGCTCACATACTAACTGATGTCTGCAACACATCACAATATGGTTTTGTTCATAGGGACAGCAATGCGTGACTTCATATTACCATGCGTTGTTAAGTAGTGCTCATGATATCAAAAATGGAGTGCAAGTTAAAATACTTCAACTATGAAGGAGTATACAGACAACACATGAATTGGAGGGTTAGTACTCAAAGCCAGAGAGACCAAGCCAGGACAGTTAGACCTTTCCAATACTAGGGTACTGACTTCAAAGATGCTCATAACCAAGCTAGTTCTTTGCATCATTAATTGTTGGAATCCCAAGCAAATGAGTGAGCAGGTACCTGGCATAAAGCACTCAAATTCTTAGACCAGAAAGTATTAAACATGAACACATGAAATAAGACACAACCCAAATCCACAGTGATCACTGTGTGCTAAGGTGCCCTCTATCTTTCAAAAATAAGAATGCATCAGCACGCTAACAACATATTCTAGAGTACCAAGAGGGGATAAAATGATTTTATGATCTCAGAAGTCTCACAAAGGAGCGCTATACAACTGAGACACCCTCTCATCTGAATTTCTGAGTTTGAGTCCAATACTGCATTTAATACTCTATTCAACTTTGACAATTTTGAAAGAGCATACTCACAGAAGATGAGGAAAATAGGCATTACATGCAAAGCTATTCTCATTGGAAAATGGAAGTCAGACAGCAGTCCAAAATTCATAGCAAATATGGCCATTACCCTAGTTGTACATATAACAGATGAACATCCTCCTTCCCTCCAAGGCAGCTGTATTTCACACATGATTTGTATTTGTATCAATATATATGAATATAAGATACTTGAAACATCTCTTTTAAAAGCATAGGAAAAGTCAGTTGTCTACAAACATCCCTCCAAGAAATCAAAATTATTCTTTTAAATAACTATGAAACTTCCACTTAGTATTTTGTACTGTGTTAAAAATATGAAGTTGCTGTTGAGCATTATCAAAAGTCTAAAGTACTGCTTGACCTGATAATTAAGGTGCCTTGCAGGGGTTGCAGCAGTTTTTCATGTGATAAAACTGAAAGAGGAGCGAGAACTGGAAGGAACAGCAGTTTTGCCCTTGAAACACATTCTTAGGATTCCTAAAGGTGCTTGTGTGATGTGTGGGCGCACATGCAGGGGCATCTCAAACATGCACATCAGAAATTTTCTGGTTTGGGGTCATTTGTTTCAACTCAAAAAGAACTTATGAAGTGAGAGATATCTCAAGTGAAAGACCGATTATTTCAGTCTTTAATGGTCAAATTTTACAGCGAGGGAAAATAAAGCATACTAAAGTTTCTACCTCATTTAGTTTGAGGAGCAATCCTATGAGCATTCCCCCTGCCCCCAAGTCTTGTTGCAAACAGCCTATGCTATTCTTTTTAAGTTAATTCAAACAGGGAAGTAGCGTTTGCTAGAACAACAGATGACTTCAATAGCACAGAAGTTACCATATGTGGAATAGCAGGTAAGGGAGTAGGGTTCCATGTGGTCGATGTGCTTGTTTTTGCTTGCCAGTTTGTTCCACCAGTAAGTTTTTTCTCTGTAGGCTGGGTCCACTGCATATCCGATCTAGAAGTGAAACTGTGGTATTACTTTTCATGGAGAGTCAACAGCTAGAGTAACAACATCATAATGGAAAACCAAGACATGCCTTAATATCTGTACACAGCTGAAATCTATGAGTGGATGAAACACTCAGGATGTCAGTAACTACTTACATCTCTCTGTTCCAGTAAGTATGAAATCTGGGCGTTCTGTTTTGTGTTAAAAGTAAACTATCATTACCACACTGTACAGCGTAACCATTAGTTGGAGTTTAATGTAACCACAATATCTTTTATGGTGCTCCATAAAAATACTTAACAATAACAGCAATTGCAAAACTGCAGTGAATTACTTCAGAAGGTAAGGTCAACCATGTTACGGTGGCTGACCACAGACTCACTGTTTCAATGCTGTACTTGGTAGCAGATTACTTTCACGAGTTGAGACTCTTGCCACATTAGTGCTGGTAAACTGTGCCAGAGACTACCAAGTAGTCATGTATGAATATTTTAAGTACATATATGCACTTACTTTTTGGATGGAGTTCCTCCAAAGCCGAGATCTGGGGGGAAAAGAAAGACAAAATTGCTGAGTACTTTTAATTTTGGGGGGGTGGGGAGAAGCTTGGTTTGTTTTCAGTTACAAAGGGGAAAGTTATATTTCAAAGCTCCACACTTACTTCCCACTAGATTAGCAAGTGAAGAATCGAGGTCATTTGCCAAAATTTTTCCACTCTGCTGATTGGCTGAAGTGGTTCTTTGACTTTGTGATGCTACCGTGGGTTGCAATACATCATCTAGAAAGTTAAAAGCTAAGCAAAGAACATAAAAGCAACTGTTAACAAAACAGTTACACAACAGTTATTAAGAGACATCCATAAGCCAGGGAGGCGTTTTCTTTATAGAACACCAGGTAGTTTGAGCATTTATATGCTGAGGTTCAACATGCTGAAAGTGTTTAGGCTTAGACAGAACCATAGTTTAACCTCTTTTTTAATGGAATACTATATTGTAGCTAGTAGAATCTTTAATTTTACTTCAGCAGTAACTGATGGTATTTCTGAAGGTAAGATGAATCTCCCCTTAAACAACCTTCTTCAGGTTTAGATAGTTTTAAAGTGTTCTTATAACTCAGCATAGCAGTGATTTCATGATACTGCCAGCATCCTGAACGTACAGGAGAGTTCCTTTGCTGTATGTTCATAAGGACATTGAATACACAGCAAAAGAGCACCGGGAGAGAGATCCTACTCAGCTGTTCTTCAAGCAACATACACACAACTAGTTTTGCATTTTTATAATGCCTCTTAATGAAGTTAGCAGGAACTCATTATCAAGAGAAAACACTGAAGAAAGAAAAAGCACTGAAAATAGATTAACATAAACTTACCCGTTAAGAGTTGGTGGGCCACGTTCCAAGTTCATTCCCCCCAAAAGAGAAGAAACCATTATTACACAGTATATGACATTGGTCAAAGCTAATTTTAAAGTAAATAACTACAGCTGAACTGATCACCTGTTATCAGCCCTATGATGAGCTTGCAAATATATTGTTATGAAATTTTGAAGTGCAGTAGCAATTATGCTAAGTTGTTAAGCAGCTATTGCCTGTAGGGTGTAAATGTGTCAGAAGCTAGAGTTTTTACCGCCTGTAGTCCTGTATTCTGGTGCTGTAGATTTTCCTCCAAAAACAGCATCAAAGTCGACATTTATTGTTGAAGAGGTGGTACTTGGAGGAGCTGAATGAAGAGGAAAACCTGAAAAAAGGATGTTTAGGGTAATCAGTACCCCCATGGAGTAATAACACTCGTTACAGTGAATCCAGAAAATTGAAAAAAAAAAATCAAATTACCATCAACAGTCAGAGGATGATACACAGAAGCATATGTAGGTTTATTACCACTAAAGTCATCTTCATGAAAGAGAGAAGAAAATAAGATCAGTTTAAAAGAGAAAAGGAAGAGGAGACCCAAAAATTAAGTCTGAAGTTAAGAATTTTTAGTAATAAAAAGGGATATTTTTTTTATTTAACAAATTTGAAAATCTCAAGTTATTCCTGCATTTCCCATTACAAAAGAGAAAGCAGGTTGCAGTTTGAAAGAAATCAGCAAGAATTCCAGCAACACTGCAAGTCTTAATAAGTCTAGGTTGGGCAAGCTGAACAGAACAATGAGTTATTTCAACTGGAAAAATAAAGCTTTAAGGGAACAGATCATCTACTACATCTGGAATTAATGCATCATTTTCACTTGTTAATAAAAAGTGAAGATTGGTCCAAACCACAAAAAGATTACAGGGCTCAGTTTATTAGCATTATTATCTCCAGTCGCAAAGAAATTGTGTTTTGTTTGGGTTTTTTACCACTAAACAGTTCCACCGTTTGTTTGGAGGAAAAAGTAGAATTGATGAAAGGGGTAGTAGATTTTACAGCTTCTTCAACTGGCTTCATGTCAAAGATGTCCAGATGAGGTGGAGAACCAACACAACCATTTGAGGACGAGAAAGGACCTTGCAGATGCAGAAGTGAAGGAAAGAATACAGAGTACAAACAATGGAAAAGAAAAACAGACTGAAATGACTGAAAATGAGAATCTCTAGACAAAGTCAAACTGTAAATATTCCACCTAGTGATCTGCCCATTAAAGATACAAGTTCTTAAGTTTCAGATAAAAATCATAACAGCTCTTTAGAATTATTTTCCCTAAATAAAGTTTTCCCATTGGGTGGGAGGAGGAGAATGACAGAACATTTATCAAAAAAGTTAGATACTACATTTTTGGCTTCAAGAACCTTTTAAATAGCACATAAGGGTATCGATCCCACCTATTAAAATACCAACACGTAAAATGGTGCTAACATTGCCTTCTTTCAGCATTTAATACGTTTCTTTTACATCTATCCTGATTATTCTTTGGAGGCATGGGTGAGGGTAGAGAGAATGCTGGGCCCAGGAAACTGCAAACAGCAGCTTTAAGAACTTTGAAGTCGCCAACACCCTTTAAATGAGAAGTATATTAAGATCACTTAATGGAATGGAAATACTAGTCCAGCATCTTTTCAGTTACATCTGCTTAGTTTGTATTTCCCAACATTTTTAAACTTTGATTTTTAGTTCCATTTCTTCTACCTGTCCCCTTTATTGAGTAGCTCCTTCATTCCATCTACGGCTCATTGACACTACTGCTACGTGTTAAAAAGTAGTAACTTTTCTATAACAGTTTGCCAGAGCTTTCAGATTACTTGTATTATGTCAAGGATAAAAACGTTTGAATCCAGAGTAATTAAGGTTTAAGACGTAGATTCAATTAAGTATGAAACTGTATTTTATTCTTGTATTCTAAGAATTCACCCATCATTTAGACAGTCAAATCATCTTATCAGCTCACCTCCCCAAGCAGTGCTTGCTGATGTTGATATAGCTGGAGTACTCTGCACAGTTGGAACAAATGCAGGCTGAAGATCAAAAAGATCACTAGAAAGGTTGGGCATGCTGAATAAGAAGAGAAACATGAAGATGTGATAGACATTTTGGTTTTGTGTTATACAAATATTCACACCAATCCCCCTTTCTCTTGGTCACCAGTAGCCCATCAATAACAGCGGTACAAAACAAAAATAGCTACTAAGCACTTATTGACCGATACCAGAATTCTTGTGAATACACCAGGAAAGCATCAGCAAAAGGTTACTCTTGAAAAGTACTTGAGAAGTAACTAGCCTCAGTGCTTTGCAGTTGACTGCAGAGCTATGGGCTAATGTAGTAACTGCCTGCTTCAGAAAGCGAAGTATCTCTCACCTGTTTGTTGTGGGTGCTGGTACTGCAAAGAGGTCAACAGCTACAGTGGTATTCACACTTTTTCCTGATAAGGTGCTTGGGGATGCTGATGTGGAAGTGGAATTTGATACTACAGAAATCTCCCTTAATCGCTGCTCCTGAAAGATGAGACATAAAATGCAAAATGTAGTTTTATTACTTTATTATCCCTTCAGTCCTGAAGACCTTTTACAAGAAGTTTTAATTATGGTCTTAGTGAATAAAGTTATTTTTTTGTAAAGTCCTGAAAACAGAAAGATGATTGAAATTAGAGAGATAGGAGTATCTGTTTTAACAAAGCCTTTACAAATCAGGCTGGGACTTGAGGTTTTAAATAATTTTTTTAAACCATCTATAACTGCCTAGAAGTAAAACACTTCTAGTCAAACTACACATTCTAGGCTCCCTTCCTAGTCACCCAGATAAACAGGCCAATGGACCTTTGTTCAGGAAGACCCCTCTCTCTCTACTGTTAGGATCTCTTCATAGTTCAGCGCAGATGTTCGGAAGTCAGATTGACAACGTGCATCCTAATAACATCCATGTACTGGTGCTTTTAAACTAGCAAAATAAAACTCTAGTTTACGTTGCTAATTCTAGGTTTGCATCCCTTATTACTTCTAGATATGCCGACTGCATGTATACAGCACAGGCGTATGTTTCATACTGCTTGCATTCCTCAAGTAAAACACTGAGTGAGCTAGCAAGCTTCCCCTCCCCGTGAAAATTTTTATCAACTGATTTGATTATTCTGTTGCAGCAGCTACAAGTCCTATTACAGTAGAAGTGGGACAGTGAAGAGGAGAGACATCTGATGCAACTCCTGGAGAAAAATAAAAAGCAACCAAAAAACCCCAACATCATCATCACAACATCTGCTGAGATTCAAGCGAAGCAGTTCAGCAGCAGGCAGCAAGGAACACTAGGATTCTAGCCTAACAGCAAAGAAACCTGCTTCACATTGATTTAAAAAATATGCCAAGTCAGGGAAGCAGAGAATCTCCAGTAGACATCCATAACTCCAGAGATGAAACTCAACTCTACATTACTGTCAAAGTTTACTTTCACACTCCAAATAGCTTTAAGGCTCTCATAAAGTGGCCTCCAGCTGACATGAGCAGAACTGCTTCATCATTTAGGTGTGTCTAGAGATGTTAAAGCAACACAAGAACAAATTCTCAACTGACCCACTTGCATGTGCCTGGGACATGACAGAACTACAGACTTAACTTTCAGCAAGAGAAGCATCTTGCCTTGTTTGAGATTTTATACCATGTATGTTCTCAGGAAACAGTATTATGGACAAGCTAAAAGGACCTGAAAGACCAGGATTCAGGCCCTATGAGAGGGATCTTACTAAGACGACTGCTCAGCAAGTACCAACGAGCAAAGGAAAGCCCATTAAGGAACCAAGAGAGAGCACACTGATTTTCTTTCAAATGTTTATTTTCAAAGTCCATAAATTATACCTAAATACATTTCAAACTGCTTTTCAAACTGAATTATAGACTTATAGATAAGCACAGTTAAATGTGGAGAATACACACTACAGCTCTGTCATTAGAGCAGCATGACTGAAGAATCACACTAAAGCCATATTCCATATATCATGGGGAAAAATAATTCCCTCCTACCAATAATCAGTCTTACAATGGCAATGCTCTGTGTTCAGCTGCTGAGGTGTAACCTAGAAAGATTCCTTTTGCGAATCTTTGAGATAAATAACAATCTCTTATAAGGAAGAATATAAAATATTTATATCAGCTGTGTATTATTCAAATCATAATCCTGGCAGAAGGGTCACTACATACTGGCAGCCATCACACCTGCATCTTAGAGAATCATGCCATGGCCTCTCTTAAGATAGAGCTCCCCCCACCATACACTATTTTAAGCCAATCCTGGTTTTCACTTGTATCCAGTCAAAAAAAAAATCTCAGGATGCAAACTTTTAAGAAAAAAAAAAATATAGTACCTTAAGTGCCTGCAGTCTAGCTTGCTCCTCCTCCAACGCCTGCTGCTTTTCTTTCTCATCCATCCTGCTAAATGACATTCCTGTGTTGGCAAGTGTGGAAACAGCACTGGATAGGGCACTAGCTCTAAAAACAATAATAAATAAGAATGTTTTATTAAGAAAGTCAGGTATACATCACTTAGAGTTCAAATGATCAAGTGCCTTATCTAGTTGTGTGTCATTCCCCCTCCACTCCAGCCTTTTCCACCCTTAGTCTCTGGCAGGGAAAAGCAGACAACCCAATAATGAGGGAGTTTGGTGACAAAGCAGCATTGAGTATACAGGGTTACTCCTGCAAGTTTCAGCTGGTAGGAACTAGAAAGTGCAGAACACATCAGTTGTCTTTTTTCTTTAAGGTCATACAGACTAGGCTGGAATTCTATTCCATTCAAGTGCCAGAGGCACAGAAAGCTTGTTTGTACCTATTATATGTATAACAGTAAACAAAGCACACAAGTTACATAGTATACTTTTTAGCAGAATACTGTGGTAGTAAACCCTCAGAACCTGCAACAAAAGAAATCTTGAGGAGCAAGACAGCAACTCAGGAATGTAGCTTACACCCATACATTTATCAATATTTACCAAGTTTCTGGGGGAGAATGCCTATGCCAAAAGAGATCTCACTCTTCAGTCAGAAGTACTGTTCATACATATAGATACCATCCTTGACAGAAAGAATTACACAATTCCCGTCAGCACAAAGCAGCTACGCTAATTTGGCTGTTCTGAGAAGGGACTGAAGAACTTTTATAAGCAGGTTAAGATAAATTCAGTCTGAGAGGTAGATAGTTGACAGTAAAGATAAATACTGTGATTAAAAAAGCCTCAAAACCCAAATACCTTAGGAGTCTTATAAGCCAAAGGACTTCAAACAAGTAAAAGCTTAAAAAAAATATACAAGGTCTCAGCTTAGTGGTTTATTACAGCCTAATAAGGAGTCTGTCAGAGACACAGGCAGACATACTTACATTTAAAATGTGATTAAGCTATCACACTACTACTCACTAAATGCTTCATTTATACTTCTAGGAAGATGTATTTGGAAGTGAGTAAAATTCAGGAACACTAAATGACTGAATCCTGAAAACTCTTAGTATGAAGGTGACAAATCCTAAGTATAGGCATTGCTGTAATTCATTGGGTGCTCACCTGCTGGCAGCAGAGACTTCTTTTGTTTTCTTCCCCTCCACAGAGGCCAAATGCTGTTCCAGTGCCTCAAGCAAGCTGCTGGGTGCCTAAAGTTAAAGTATTTATAAAACACTGCTTCTAGACAACACATCATTGTTTAGTACACAGTTTAGTTTCCTCATCCACTAAAAACGAAAACCCACACATGAATAACTGTGCCTTTGGGTTTTGCTGCCATCCTGCACACCTGGACTCTATCTAACCAGCTGTGGTTCTTTAAAAGGAGTGGCACCACAGAGACACACAGTAAGGATTCCTCTGGAGTAGGTCTGCTGTGTACACAAGCTGCATTCTTGTTTTTGGCAAGATTATTTGATATGTTAAGATTAATCCAATACTTACAGCTATTTAAGAAGTACTCCCTTAAACTCGCACAAGTACCAAAATGAAGCCTTTGCACTTTTGATCCCTTTCCTCCCACAACAACAAAAAGCCAATCACTTTCCATTCAAATATTTACAGTCAAAGGCTTGCATTAAAGACACCTGAATACAGCAGAATGGTAGGCCTGATTAAAAAACCCCACTAATCAAATTCAGCCTGATCCCAACAAACTATTGCAGGCTAAGTAGCTACTCAACATGACTACACAATAAACCAACTCAATTACTCCAAAGTCTTTGGTAGCCTAAAACATTAGAAACTAGCAACATCACTTCAAATAAAGTTTTTTTTTTTCAGATTCCACTACCCACACAGATACCCCCCAACCCCATGGAAGAAAGTGTTACCCAATTAGAAGTTTTTAAACATTAAGCTGTTTTTAAAGCAATGAAGAAGATTCAAAAAAACCAGGCTTCTTGACACTTAAATCCAGTAGGAAGTCAGGCACTAGATACTGCAGCTGAGACTTGAGACACTTCATGAGTTTTAGGTGACCAATACTCATAAGCTTACCAAGACTCTTGAGAGCACAGTCGTGACATTATTCAGTAGAGACAAATATTTTAACTGATAGGTAACAGAAAACACCAAGCTTAAAATACACAGACTAAGGTACACCAGAGCTACTTTGGTTCCCACAAAAAACTAGAAAAATGCCAGTCATAACCTGCCTTCTTTCTACCATATATCCAGTACAGAAATATTTCTTCCATACCAAAGGAAACAGCTTCAAAGCTCAATAAATTTGAACTCATCTTGATTACGCAGTCTTAGTAGGATTTCCCCAAGTTGCCCTACAAAAACAACCTTCATCAAGCAAAATAATTAGGCTGGCACTTTCGGAAGCGTTCACTGCCTTGCTCTTGTAGCCACATTGCTCTTGTGGCTTTTAACTACATAGTCCACACTCCATAAAACAAGTCAAATAAATCCTACTACCAATTCAGACAAAGGAAATAGACCTCTGAAGTTTTAACCTGCTTGCCAGCACAGTCCTCATCTGGCAGGGTTTCAGAGACGTTAAACCTCTCCTACCACTTGCCAATTTTCAGTAGGTAGAACAGATGTGACAGGCATTGTTTGGAAGAAAAACAGGCTTGCCCTTGCTAGCCCTTCTGTACCAAGAGCTAGACTAAGTATTTCCTGGAAAGACAAAAAATATTAATCATACAAGGCTTTGGCAAGTTCCCTTCTGAAATACTGAGCACAATTTTAGTTTCCCACATTCAGTGAAGGCCAATTCAAGCTACAAGAGATGCAGAGAAAATCAATTAGAATAATCCTATAAAACTGCTTGTCTGAAAGTTAAGGCCTGAGTTGATATTTCTTTCTATAAATAGAGCTACATAAGCTAAGACAGTGTAGTTACCTCAGCAATTTGTCATTAGTAATTTTGGTGTTCAAACTAGACAGCTAAACCCCAACGGGAAACACTCAAAATACCCTTCATGGACAAAAAATAACCCGCCACAAACAAACAAAGAGACACCAGAAAACCAACCCATACTCTTACCTTTCAAGGATGAACAACAGTTTGCAAAAGGCACTGCATAACACAGACAGATAACCTTAATAACAGGCAACTATATCCTAATTCCAGAAAGTTTTTCCTAGTCTTTTTTTTTTTTGAAGGCCACTCTAAAACTTATCTGTATGGAAAAGCATATTCTATACTTCCTACTTCTAAAACCCTCTGAAAAACACCCTCAACCATAAAACCTAAAACCAACAAACCAGTAACTTCCCTGAACTCTCTCATCCCTGCGGACATCCAACAAAACATCAGAGATGAAATTTTGAGTGAACAGATCTTAGTAGGTTTATGTCAGAGAAGATGCCTGGGCTAATACAGACTTGAAAAAGGCTGCATTTTATGACTCAGCCTCTCTCCCAAAGACATCTGACAGACTAACATCCATACAGAGGAAAACGACCCAGACGCATTCATGAAAGACTAGCTGCTATAAACACAAAGTAAGCAACATCACCGTTAAACAGGGCACCTACAAAGGATTTTCTTTATAGGAACTGGCAAAAGTGGCAGTAGTGTGAACATGAGAACCACGGAAGAAAAACACTTCATGTAGCAGAAGTAATAAACCACTAAAGAGACAACACCATTGTTGTCAGAACAGCTTAAGAAAACTGAAATATGCATATCCCAGAACAAAAACAAAGTATTTGGGGTAAAAAAAAGAAGGGTATGGTAGACCAGGGCAGAAACAAAAAGACATGATCCTGTCAGAACTTGTTCCAGAAACAACCACACCAAAAATTAATTTTTTTGTGAAAGCCTAGTATTAAGAAATTTCAGCAAATTCTTTTAATGTGGCACTAAATTGATGTACAATTATTCAACTGTCATTAAATGCCATGAAATTTACTATGGAAGTGGAATGCTTAACAGTGGCACTGAGATTGCCAAAATACACAGGATGCTGACATCTACCACCACAGTTTAGAGTTGCCTTTCATGTCTAAGTGCACTTAAAACAAAACAGCCAACCTATTAGAAAAAAAAATGTTGTGAGAACAGTAGATATAAAGGGTTTCACTCACTGAAAGTTTCAGATAAAAAAAGAGCAGCAAAATTAACTTAAATCCCCTGTTCTCAGTAAATAAAATAACCCCTGCTTTGACAAGCCTTATAATGACTGAATTAACTGGGCAAGTGTACCCACACAAAGTGTAACTTCAGACCCGAGTGTAATTTGATTAGCATAATACAGACCAACTGAATATTGCTGTACTAATCAAAAGATAGAGTAAGATACTAAGATCAAACACCAAGAGAAAACATCAAATTACACCTTTCACTCATTACCTGCTCTTACCATGCTGGTCATATTTCTTTCCTATCGCCAAGGCCTAGGAGTTCTTAAAGGTGTTAATATTAATTGCTAGGAGCAGGTATTAGAGATTTGTGCTTTGAAACATGTATGGTTTCAAATGGAAATCACACTGTAGGCAGTAATGAACAACACTGACAATGGAAGTTTGTGGTTTAGATTTGATTTCCATATTAAAAAGACACTGATAAAATTTAGGCAAGTCTTCACAGTAGATATATTTTTACATGATTAACCCATGAAATTTAATTTTATGAAGGTGGTGTAGGATTAGATGTGACCCTTCAGAGCTTACACACTATATTTTAACTGTTTCACACTGACACCACTTAAACGGCTTGACTACTCTAGACTGCTACGGCACTCTAGTTTATTGCCCAAGTCTTCGGACAGATTGCCATTTACTCTACCCATCAGGTTACTCTGTGCTACAGAATACCAAATACCTCTGTCCTGTTGGGCTGGTCCTAGGTTAGAAATACAGCGTCCCTATGAACTAAAGGGACTTGCAAAGAATAATTTTGTGCGCTTCTGCAAACTAGGAGTGTCTCCTGCTCACAAGGTCAATCCACCTTTCTCACCTCCTTTCTGCTCCTCAATTTACCCTCACTAGACTGTGCTCCCCTGCATTCCACCTTTTAGACTAGATTTTCCAGCATGCAACCAGTATTGTGCACATCCCTCATACTACTGTGTAATACCGAAGCCAGTGTTAAGTGCTGATATAGAATCATCAGAACTATTCAGACCTCAGGGGAAAGAAAAAAATACTTGACTGAACTAGGTAACTGTAATCATTGTGTCAGAAGACATCAAGTTATGGTGAACTGGAAGGTTTTCCTCAAGGCATGGCATGACACTTGTGGCTTACGTGCCAGTGAATCTTCTGTGATAAAAACCATAAGTTCTTGAAAAACATTGTCTGTGAGTTTTATTGCTTTAAATAATAAAAATAAAATCTTAAGAGCTGCAAAGTGCAATTACTGAGTACATCTAATCCATGGAAAAAGTCACCATACCTAAATACACAGAAGAGAATACGTTCTTGAGGTGAATGATTACTATGAGACACACCAACCTTTAAAACCACAAAGAACAAAATGATTGGGTTAATCAATATGATATGTACACTGACCTGAGTAAGATCTGGAATGTCACCCTGATCAATTCCAACTTGCTGGGTTTACAAAAAAAAATAAAAAAGAAAAAAGTACATTACTACATGCAATGGCAGTGAAAATAAGAACCAGTGATGTCTGAATGTTACATAGAAACAAACATATTAAAAAGGGATATTCATAACTTTCTGAACTGGTACGAGTTTCACTAGTGACGCACCTTAGAAATCACAAGTGCTTTAAATTGCATCTCAAAGCAAACCCAGCTTTTCATCCAGCCTAACTTTTTCATGTAGAAAAGCTTCCGAGGAACATAAACACCCACATTGCTTACTGGAACTACTTCTCCATTTTGAGCAGTAAAGGAGAGCACTGTAAATAGGCTGTAACATTCAGTTCATACATTTTGGACCATTCATGAAATTTAAAACAGCACTTGAGAAAATTTACTATGTTGTCTGGCTAATAAAAAGGACACCCAAGAATCTCACTTCATGTTAATAAGCACATACAGTCTTTAGAATACCTAATCTCTAGAATACTTCCTTGTAACCAAAATTAAACAAACATTAATCTGTTTGTGAAGTTGCTATTATGAATATAGACTACTGTACCAGTACAGACAGCTAAATTATATCCTTTCTATAAATGTAGATTTATTTACCTCTGCTACTTTGAGGAATTCTGACAATTTGGTCATTCTGGCTAGAAATTTTTTGTAAATATCCAAGCCTTCTTTGCACTGGTTCTTCTTCATATCAAAATATCTTTCTGAGGATGCAAATAAAACTCTTGTAAGATAGCAGCTTCCCCAGCAAAAAGCTGACACAGTATTATAAAAGTTAATTTGAGACAAGCTTCAGGGAGAGAACAGACAGGAGTAACTCAAAGCTCTTCAGATTTTAAAGTTTATATGAATACCTGACACCTTTGTAATAAGTCAGTCAATAGAAAACATTGATTTTTCTTTCGGTACATTAGAATATAATGCAAAGCTTTATTAAGCATGGACATGAATCACTGCAATTGTTAAATTAGGTATTATGGGAAATGTTTTCAAGAAGTCAGCGTATTAGCTGGCAATAAGGCAAATTATTTTATCATATGAAAACATTCTTGGTACGTATTCACATTTTTAGACCCTGTACGAATACAGTTTGATGTTTGTAAATGGGCTCAATATCCAAAAGACAGCAGAATGGTTACTGAAGCAGTATGTATATTGAACTGACTTACCAAAAGGAGCGTCAACCACATCCTTCACTTTTTATGGTTTTGCCCTATATACTCATAGCTATTTCCTTGAGTAAAAACTAATGGAGTAACTGAAGAAACTGATCAGATGTTTTTGATTAGAAATTTGCTTGAGTAGTCATTATAAGGTTTTGCTAAGAGCCTACCACTCTTGAACAAAAAACCCTAGACGTCACCTACTAGGCTCATGTAGATTCAGGTACAAGGTAAAAGTCAATAATCAAGCTATAAAGAAACTATGGGAAACCAGAAGTCAGCCATACTATGACTATACTAAATACCAGCTATCTCAGTAATACTTTTACAGTCCAATTGCCAAAGGTTATCCATTGCACATTTACGGTATCTTTGTTTTAGTCTCAGTCACCCTCTCATCTCAATTTCTATTTCAACCTGTATTATTCAAGGTAGAAGCGTTTGATTAAGCCTATGCTAGTTGCCACTGAAACTAAGACAGGCTTAATTTAACAGTAATGGAATAGAGACAACTTTTAGGAAATTGCGGTCAGAAATTGATTATTTTCTTTAGTTCTCTCAATATCTTTCACAAAAGTTCAAAAGCTAAAAAAAATTTCTCACATACCTAAAAGATTAATAATCCCCTCATTGTATGCTGCAAAAAGTCTAATGGAATCTTTAAAGAGGAGCATGAAGGCAGCATTTATAACACCATTTGTTAGTTCATTTGGATTTGCCTGTGTAGAAAGCAATAAGAAAGTAAATTAGTATTTAATAAAATAATGAAACCCTCACTTCAACATGAGAAAGTGTTACCTAGCACTGAGCTTAAAGTACTTACATCAAAATCAAGGAGTGTGTCAAGCTGGTTCTGTATGATTGGAAGGGTTTTCAGCAGCTTTTCAGCATTCATGGTTCTCATCACTCCATCTATCCTACAGATTAGAAGACACCCATTTACAAGTTACCAAAAGACCTCAGCACATTATACTGTTTCAACAACACTATATTGCTTCAAGGGGCCAAATGGAACACCAATCTTTGATAAGCTCAAGAACAACTGGTATTTCCCTCTCCCCCAAAATGAAAGGCCAAACAAAAGAAGCAGTAACAGTCTTACCCTCTCTTCATTTTGGTGAAGTCAACTGCTACAAGTCTATATGAAAGTGCTTTTTCATTCAAGTATCTGCTATATCGCCTAATGAAGGTAGACATATCATAACCTAAAAGTTAAGCAAGCAATTATGAGTCAGACCTTTTGAAGAGGTACAGTTCCCTTTAAGTTCAAGAACAATTCTCCTACTAAACCATTTTATGTCAACTAGCATTTAAAAAAACACCATAGGCACTTCCCACAGTCTTGAGATTCACTATTTTTCACCTTGAGACGTAATGTTAGTTTCTTCACAATTTGCTAAGATGAGGAAAGCATTCCTTGCACTTATGAGAATAAACACATTAAAATATTAGGCAAGAACCAAGCGTAAAACATTAGGCAAGAACTAAGCAGCTCTTAAGATGTTCTTGAAATTAGACTAAAAATGTATCCCTAGTAAAATGCTGAAGACTTTGGTAACTTATCTTCAATGCCTCAAAACTCACATAAAGACCCAAAAGTGTTTCATACCATTGGCAAGTAATTAAAATGCTTCTCAGAGATTTGAAGGAGCTCTCACTAGTTAGACAGCACATCCTAGTTACCATTTCATGCAGCTTAACAGTAAACATTTACTCCCGAGACACTAAAATGCAACAACAAAAATAGATCATTGTGCTAATATTCCTCAGGTTTATTCTAGTCAGAGTTAAGAGTTCACTTTTTAAAATTTACAGCTGTGTATGCACATGATACATCACAGAGGAATTTCTAGCACTCAGCTAGGTAACTCAGAATCTCACTTTCCTTATGCTTGTGTTCTGGGTTGGACATTCTCTGTACCTCATGCAATATAAGTCATTCATTTAAATGTCACTTGTCTCCTAGAGTGCATTGCCACAGGCACTATCACAGAGCAAAAAAGCAGTAGAGTTATTTCCTTCAGTGGAAGATCCTTACCCTGCATGGCACTTTTGTCCAGGTAGTTATTTAAATTGAACAAAGTGTTTCGGGATGCAAGATACTGGATAAAGCGCTGTTGGTGAAGAAAGAGTTGAGAATATCATTGTTGTGAGAGTCAAAACATTTAAGAAAACTACGCTTACCTTGTAACAGTTTCTAGTAACCTCTATCAACAATAGAAATTAGTTAAAAGGGAAAAATTTAAAGGAAAACTTGAAACTACTGATTAGCAAAGCCTCTGAAATCCAAAACTACTTGGCAAAAAATACAAATTTAAACTAAATAAAAAGACATCACTGCCCCTGAATAAAAGACTAATAATCCTAGAGGAAGCTACTTAGGTTAACTTTGTAGTTTAGAACAGTCAAGTTGGAAAACATAAAACAGAAACACCACTCGCATTATCCAAACTCCCAAGGTCTGCATACCTCTAATTGCTGCTAGGGAAGTGGGAGACAGGCTTTATTCCACAGTTTAAAAGAAATTAGTAACTAATGCTTCTGGAACTGTGGTGCACAGGTGCACTGGGGTTGTAATTCTTCATATATATATAATATGTAACTTTCTTATATATATTATAATGTTGTGATCTGACTAAACAACAGCTAAGTTTTGACAAATAATAGCTGGCTCCATAAGTAATGCAAGAATAACAGCACAAACACATCCAGATAACAAGGTAGTTTTAAAAGTTTCCCTGCCACTGTTCCAAACAGATATCCTATGACTGGTTTCTTGACTTGCTTCTTTATATGTGTTTTAGTCATAAAGGAGGATTATGATCAGTACGGCTCACGGGACTTGTTACATCTTTGATCTGAATCCCTCTGCTGCCATAGCACGCAGGTCCTGTTCCTTCACCCTTCATGGTGCTAGTCCACCTATCTGCCAGGTTTGGACTACCACACCCTGCAAAACCAGCATTTTTCCAGACAGGCTCAGTATGTCACTTGCTCTTTGGGAATTGTAATGAGGGCTTCGAACAGCAACAAGAAAATTCTTCTCACCAGTACTATTCAAACAGAAAGCAGTACTTTCACCTTCCAAGGGGCCCAAATGAGTCCCCAGCTTGTCACTTACCACCTCATCATCAACTCCGTATGTGTTCTCAGCCTACAGCTACAGAGTTCACACAAGTCTACAACAAGCAGCTTGCCTACTAACAGTTCTCGCACTGTTTTAACTTCTTATTCTGTTTTCCAGTCAGTTTATCTGGTCTTTGTGCATCTTAGTACTGCATTCAAAGAGTTATAGAAAAAAATCGTTGGAACACGATCAGGAAAAGAACTGTGATATTCAAGGTGTCTACACACATTTCAAAATTAGCTACTGTTCTGAATTTCATTTTAAAAGGGTCAAGGCTAATTCTCACTCTCCAGATGTCAGGTGGTCTTGCACTGCACAATGCGCAAGTGAGAGGAGTTTTAACCTGTTTCACCCAAAACTTCATCACAAGAAACAGGTAGTCACATTGAATAAGAAACTGCAAGACAGCGATTGCTCAGACAACATTTTGATCTTGCTATATTTACTTCTGCTTAAAATAGAAGGCCAACATTTTTTTATCTAAGAAAAAGGCCTCTTAATGCATTAGAGGAATGAGGAGTACACTTGTATTCCACCTGAAATTACAGAACAAGTGTTCCAGACACGTTATCTCAGCAGGTATTGAAGAACTCTTTTTCAAGTTTCAAATGCGCCCATTGAAAGCTGAGGACCAGTTTTGGTACAGACCAAAACTCAACTCTTCTGCCACTACAAACACTGTATGGGCAAACAGATACCAACTGGTAGCCCACAACTTAAGTTTTGATTTTTCTTTTCTATGATTCAGTTATCTGCTTTTTTTCTTTCACATTTCAGCATGTAGATATGAACTGTATTAGAAGAAAAGAGACTATACAAACTTATTTACAGCACTCAGTTGGAATAAGAGTGAATTCCAGTGAATTTGACTTCATATTATCCTCTAATTTCAGCCTATTGTCTGTTGAAATTGCAATTTAAGCACATAAATAACTTGGGGAAGCATTAACTAAGAGCACACTATGTACTACAGGTTATTTCAATGAAGTTCACAGAGCTTTGGAGAGAGGAGGCAAAACTAAGTTTTCAGAGCAGTTTAATGGCTGGAGGAAGTACCTTTAAGAATCATCATTTCAATATTACCAGTAGTCAACAGGCATTTATTAGGAGAACGACTACGTACAAGTTCAGGACTAAACTGTCACCTGACCAAGACAAAGTTTAGTTTTTAAGTGGAAGGGCTGTATAAGACAGGGTGCATTTCCAACACCATGCTATTATCTGGAAAGGTTTTCTTAAGTAGTGATGAAAAAATTTAAGTGAACTAAATGCAATAGAAACCTGTTTTGGAGGAATGTTAATGGCAACAATGTATGAAGATTTAGCCCATTAGATAATGATTTGCAAGATCAAATATTCTACTCACCATATTCCTCCTCCCTTTAGTAAGTATTCTTTGTTAATAGGTTGGCTGCACATTTGTGAAGTGCTGTCAAGACTCTTTTGCTGTGCTGTTACTCATAAGCACTAGCCTAATGAAGTAAAACTCATCAGAAACTTTTCAAGTCTCTCTTCTAGAAAGGCCACCCATTATTCCCTCACAGCCCAACCCAGATACCTGCAGGTATATCACAAACATTGATGTACTGAAATAATGAAGGAATATTTTCTTCTCTGGCAAAGTACTTTACAGCCATTGGCAGAGGAAAAACGAAGTACATATCTAATGCATCATAGATGGAGACTTTTTTAAAACAACACACACTGTCAAGGAGGCTTTAACAGAACTAATCATGTCTTACCTCGTTTCCATACATCATGAGGTGGTGTGTTGTAATTAGAGCTTTGAACACTACAACCCAGCTACTGTTTGCAGTTCTCTCAAAGAGTGTGTCTGCCAACTGCGGAATATTCACATTCATTTCATTTGTGCACTGTATTAGATCTAAATTAAAGGGGAAAAAAATCAAAGCATTACAATGAGTTATATGCTCAAAGAGGATCATCATGTTATTCTGTGTTTTTACATTGAGAACTCATATTGGAAGCATTAACTTCAGTTCTTTGTTTCAGAAATAATTGAGCTATTTTACATTCCTTGCTCAATTTTGCTGCATTAATAAAAGACTATGTATGAACTTCAAAGGCTTTTCAATAATTTTTATGGAGTCCCAATAGCTCATCAATGAATAACCTGCTCCAGTAGAAACTCTATGCCCAAATTATTGTCCGAAAGCCAGTACAGAACTTCTGGATGCTCAATGCCTGAAGCCACTCAGTTTAACAAAAAGAAATTAAAATCAGAGAAGCAAGGAAAAGCCGAGACATCTATACCTCATGAGATCAACAGGCAGCAGGTACCCTGTGGCTCCAACCTAAGCCTGACTACTGACACACAACAGCAAATGAGATGCTACGAGCCTGTAATAAGCCCCTTTCCTACAAGAACTAAGAGAAAGAATTTGTACCTACATACCTTTCCACTCAGCTAAAATAACCTAATCACCAACCTACTGAGTACTTCGTGGTGGATCATGGCAGGTCTCAGGCTTTTCTATAAAAATCAGCTCTTTATGTCCAAGACTGATTATAAACTCAGTAGTAGAACATTAACCTGGGAGGTCAGAAACAGAGGTTCAAGCTTCTGCCTAAGTATTGGTACAAAACCAGAACAGGCTCCAGCAGATACATGGGAAAAAAGCCTGCCTGAGAACACTAGCAAAGGCACTTGCCGAGAAGAGAGCAAAGAACTGAATTCAGGACTGTTCTAAACCCCTCGAGACACGCACATTAGACATTATTCTCTCCCTGAGCTAAACTTGGCTCCAGTGTGATCAAAGTACACCTTAAGGACTGGGCAAGGCCAGCAAAACAAACATCTAGTTTGAAAAGCTTCCTTTGTGGCCTCTTATTTAAGCCAAGTCTGTGAGCAGCCTGTTGGTTGCAGAGCAGCATTGCCGTTTGTGTGGTTTGGCTGTGCAAGCACTTGAAGAGGGGTAGGTGCCTGGAAGTTGGGCAGCAACTGGATACTGAGGTGTCGGCACCACTAAAAAGGCCATCTTATTTGTCTTGTTAGCAGCATGTAGAGGACAGACTGTATTATCGTAAGCAATTTAAACACGAACTTAGAGACCATGCATTGATAGTTTAGCACTAAATACTTCATAGAAATATTGCACTTAAAATTTATATCTGTTCTAGTGCACAGAATATATTACAGACATATCTTAATTAAAGATCGGTTTACTAAGAACATAAAGTCCTTTGATTAATGTTTAAAATTGCTCTGGTTGTTATTCTAACAGAATAGAAGTTTTAGATACTATCTTGTTGAGGCAGAAAGCTATAAAATGCAAATTCTAGTAAGTTACTAATTTCATTCTGATATTAAAGGTTTTAAAAAAGAAGGGCCCTGAAAAGAAGTTAAGCAAGATATACATCAAAACCTTATTGCTGAGTAGCATGAAAATATTTCATTATTTACAAATGTGAAGATTCTCAAAAACCCAAGTCATTTGATAGATGCAGCTCACCACTCATGGCTGGATCATCATCAGATGCTGTATCAAATTAAGAAGTACTTAAAAATTTCTAGAAGTCCTAACAGTCCACAGACAATTATTGCCCCATATTATGAAGCAAGTCCCAAATCCATAATTTGTACATAGAGAAAACCTGAATTTTTATTAAACAGCCTCATCTACTGAATGAGAGCTTTGTTATGACATTAATTTACCAAAACACATTAAGACAAGTAAGTCTTCCTAAATCCAACCAGTTTATAAAGCAAACATTATAAAGATCTGTTAGATCTTCCTTAGTATTTCACATGTAACTGAAGTGTCTGTAACCAGCACAGCAATGTTACAGATCTGTTAAGTCATAATTCCCATTCTTAGCTTACAAAAATCAACAAAAACCCCACTCTATACCTATAAAATTACTACTAGCTAACAGTTAAATTCCACTGATCTGCTGAGGTCAAAGACCACACAGATACCCTACAGAAAATACTATTTCTCCAAAGTCCTTTCCCTTCACATGACTGCTAAGCAAGTCAAATTTTTCACTGAAGATTTTCAATATTAAGAGTGCTTATTTAATAACAGATGAAACTGGGAGGGAAGATCCAGGTTAAAAACAAGCAACCTCCTGCTCTCAAGGCAAATTAGCCAAGCTAATTTCATTCATATTTTGCCAGCACTCTCCACAGAGGTTTCAATCTTGTCACCTTCCCTCAAGCTAAGGTCGACCAGCAGATGTTCCAGGAGACCCTAAGATGCTGCTGAACACCTGTGAGATCCCTGACACACACTTACATCTATGACTGATACTAAATGTGTTCTTGTAGTGCTGCTCTGGCACAACATGACAGAAATCCTACCGTTAGCAACTATATCATATGCTGTAACTGATCACCTCTTCTTCAGGCACACATCCATAAAAAAGCTTTGGCTGATCGTGCCATCATAATTGCAACCACAAAAAGCCATCTAGATGTCTACCTTCAGACGGGAGAAATTGCCCTGCTTTGGTACACAAGACTAAAAGAAGTCTTCTACCAAGTGACAGTAACAGAGCAGAAGTTAATAGGCCTCTGGTGCAACTGAGAAGCGTGTTTGTTATAATTTTATTCCACAAGTGTGATTCCATGTGATTGTAAAGTGCAGTTCTAGTAATTCTTCAAAAGCGTTAGTAAGGTTTACCAGCATGTGCTACTCACTTCTGTAAGATGCGAGCCTGACCATTTTAAGAGGCAACCAAAAGGAAATATTTCACATATGTAGGGCTACTCAGAGTCTAATTCAAACTGTGCTTGAGGTTAGAGGACCTGAGCAAGCGCAAGTCCCATGCACTTCCAACACGTGCTGAAGGTGACACACACTGGCTCCCCTGAAGACAATTTTTATTCAGGGCACTAAGCACAATTGTGGTCTTTGGTTTCAAAATCTCCTTGAATGCCCAAACAGATAAGCCATGGTTAGCAATACCGAAGAACACATGCTTAGGCAAACAAAACATCTATAAACACTAAACTAAGAATAAACAGTGGAAAAAAAAATCTCAGTGCATTTTACAGGTCAAAACTGGCCTTTCCTAAGAGAGTATTGCAAAAAACATAAGTTTAAAAAGACTCTTTAACAAGGTTACTCAGGACAATTTTTTTATTATTATTTTGTGACTAGTAATAATAAAGCTAGCATCACATTTGCATTCCAGCAATTGAGATACAAAACAGAAGTGTCCTTTCTCTAATATGATCCTTCTAAGTCTGCAATAGGAATATCTACATAGAAACAACTGTATGGATCTGTTACAGCTGGCAGCAAAGGAGGAAAAGGCTATTAACACCATACTTTTGGAAGTATAAAAGAACACATGCACCTGAGAAACTGGCAGCTGGGCAACTGTGATATGGATGTTGGCAGCAGAAACTGGAATGAAATGTGTAGGGCAACTGATGCTCGTTTTCTTATCGCACTACTTATATAAACACTTTACAACTCAAAGCATTTTGCCAATTACCCAGAGGAATCATTTCAACTGCAAGTGAAACTGCCGGGCTGTTTCTAGAACATAATTTAGAAACATGTTAACATCACATGAAAACAAGAAAAAAAATATCAAACAGCTTTAAGCCAGAAGTACCATAGGTGCTTTCAAGCAGCCTGGAAGAGCTATGGAAATCTTACTGCCTAGGAAAGTACTGAGGATTTCTCTTCCACAGCTCATCTGAAATACTGGCACATGATTTATGAAACCATACAGCTCTTCAGAGAGCAGCATGCATAAATCCAGACATTAAAAATTATATCTATCTATACATATCTCAGGTTTTTGGAAAATTCTCAGCCAGGCACTGACAAAAACTGACACACTTTTCAACTTTCGAATAACAAGAAAGTAATCATTTTCTTGATTCGGGAATATCTCTCTCAAGAGAACTGTAAATACATAAGTTTAAGAGAAACATAATGGTTTAGTATTCCTGTATTTCTTCTACTTTGTCACAGGACAAACTGCTCTAAGACAGATATAAGAATTAAGATCACCTTCCTTAATCCCAGCAGTCTTAAAAAAATTACATTTTCTTTTTGGAAGCAGCACCATAAATTACAAAACCATAAAACAGAAGAGCCACTTCAGCAAACTTTCTCAATGTAGCCCAAGGAATGCAACAATTCTTGCTGGAAGGCTTAATCAAAAGGTAGCACCTGACTGATACAGTGCAGATTTGATAGCAATCTTTAAGTTTCAGTTATACAACAGCTAGATCTGAATTTAGAGTTACTTCATCAGAAGCAAAGAAATTCTGCTATTCTGTCCCACTCCCCCACTAAACAAGGATATGTGTTGGCCCATGAAGTTTTTTTAAAAAGCCTTAAGCAATTTCTAAATAAACCCCACATTTATAGATCACAAAATCTTTTTTGTTGTTGTTGGTTCAAGTCCAATTTCCTCAATTACTGTATTGAAAAGCTTCACAGATTACTAAAGAGCTTTGAATTAAAGACAGCCACCTTACTGCCTGTGGAAGGGTTCAAGAGTATTTCTTCATACTGTATCACAACTTACACATCTCTGCAAGAACTGTGCTGTGTCAGCGTTCACCTCTCAGTCATGAGCTCTAGCTGCCAAAAGAACAGGCAGATACAAAACCAACTCAAAACTGTGATAGTCATAATGTGGTGATATTGGCAAAACTTAAGTTTGTGATGAGCTGGTGGAGACCTGAACTTTCTCCCAAAGCAAAAGCCTTAAGAGCCTAATTCTGTTACATAATACAGTTTTAGAGTACCTGAATTATCTGTTCTTACAAGACTCCTAAAGCTCATATGTATAGGATTTTTAAGTTTCCACAAGTAACTAACTATTTTGCCCTCCCCTGTGCTGCTTAAGTGGGCTGCATACAAGTTAAACAGGAGTCATTTTTGCTTTACTACTGTGTTCATTTAAAAGTTTAAGATGCAATTATTTTAGGGGGTTGTATTTTTCAAAATTTTTGTCTACACACAAGTCTACTCTGCCAGTTGCCAAGTTGGCTACAGCTTTGTTCTGCCCTTTTTTTATTACGGCTTTTCAATAGTTAGCCAAGTAGAGATGTGTCACCAAAAGCATAATCTAGCCCCACTCCACTGCAACCCAAACACAGGAGGATGAGGGGAAGTGAGAGAACCCACACCAGGGGAGAAGAGACAAGACCTTCAGGTGCTCCACTCGGAGAAAAGATCAGCCTCTGTACAACATTTTATGTTATCCTAAAATATTACAAAATACTACAGAAATAGATCTGCTGATTTATTTAGGACACTGTGACCTACTTTAAGAGGAAAAAACCCCAAGTATTCCCATTGACATTGCTTACGGGTTTGGTTTTTGTGTGTGTGTGTGTGGTTTTTTTCCGCTCTTCAAGAAAAATATGACTATACCACTCAGCAGTTAGTAGCCAGACAAAACCCAAGCATCTTAAATACTAGTTCACACACTGCATGTGTAACATCATCCTGTAATATAATAGTTTTTCTTGCTGAGGAAACTTGGCAAAAAGGGCATTTTAAGAATTAATCTGAACAGAGTGCACAAATTGACACTCCTCCACAATCCCCAATAGAACTACAGCAACTCTCAAAAACATGTTCTTGGTGAAGCTTTTTCTTGAGCAGCAATTACAAGTAAT
The DNA here is from genome assembly GCF_963921805.1 of Phalacrocorax carbo. Classification (NCBI taxonomy): domain Eukaryota; kingdom Metazoa; phylum Chordata; class Aves; order Suliformes; family Phalacrocoracidae; genus Phalacrocorax; species Phalacrocorax carbo. The sequence continues at coordinate 19,727,732 of NC_087523.1, read as the reverse complement.
ACCAGATGGTGTAGCATTTTGAACGACACACACATGTAGCGACCAAGGTGCAACTAGCAGTGTTTTGCATTAAATCCAAGCTGGTTTCCTTCATAATTTACCGAAATTGGAAAGCACTTGCACAGTATCTTTGAAAATACCTTGTGTGATTTTTCCAGATATTACAGTGTTTAAGCTAGTATCTTCAATGCAAGCAGGTAATACAAGTAAGTTTTGTGTACAACTGAAAAAATAAGGAGTGCCACACAAAGGCTTGCAGATGTTTGAAAAGCAGAGCCTGGGTATGCTCAGTGAAGACTGGAGAATTTGGGGATTTTTTTTAACCCCTTACAGAGGTATCTTTTTTTGCCTCCCACACTACCAAAGCATTCCACTGTTTCAGCTACCAAGTCAGAACAGCAAGCCTTTTGTTTGTCTTAGACCAAAGTCTGACAAAGTGAATTACACCAAAACACAGAACTCAGCTGGCACAGAAAGGGACTTTCAGGAGACTGACAGCTCTAACAGGTTTGTATCAAAAAATATTTAAAGGAATTTGATAGTCAAAAGGCAACCTCAGTTTATGCTGTTCAAGAGTTTTTCTAGGTTTCCATTTTCTTACATTGTGAGGGTAACTTACAGAAGATGACATTATTTTAAGGATATTTTCAAACAATACACTACATCTTTTAAGCTTCAGACGCTTTCAAACTATTGAGCAAGATATCACCCACTACTTTCTGGCTTCCTGTTATGTTGCCATTTCTGGACTCAAGGCTTACCTCATTAAGTTGTTCTACCACAGGCAGAACACAAGACAAGATAAAATAAGGTAATTTTTAAAAGGTTTCTTCAAAAAGGAATTTTTCAGTTATCCAGTTTTAAGGCTTTTAATTTCAGCACAGTAGCTGCAATATTCCCTACTGTAGCTGGATTCCACCCATTCAGATTAACAACAAATGAGATACATATTTGGTTGGTTTTAACTATTTGATCCACATCAACAGCTTTCAGACAAGAAACTTGTATTAAGAGGCTGCTGCCACAGCATCAGAGAGCCAAACTATCCTCCAACAATATAACTTGAAAACGCCTCTTCCACGAGCTTCAACCAGAGACTCTGCTTAGTAACCACCAACTTAGACGGGTCCAGCGAAACTACCAGCCTGCTCTGTTGACTTTGAAGAAACCAGCACAAAGCTTCATGTCTTCCTTCCTCTCCCTAATGGAAACACGCACGCTTACTTCACTTCTAATAGACGGCGAAGGGGTACACTGCACGTTGTACAAGGTTTGAAGCATTCAGTGCGCTTTTGAGCAGTTGAACTGTAACTTCAATTGCTATCCAGTTACTAAACCTGAAACAAAGCAACACCACTAATACTTCTGTAGATATCGAGGGTAGCTTTCTGCCTCTTTTAGTATACAGAAAGGAGTTTTAAAATATTAAATTTAGATATATCAGCGGCAACATACTCTCATTCTGGTGAGATGTACTGGTCCACCTTCGCCCTTCCCTTTACCTCGCCTCACGAGTCGTAAGATAGAAAACTATGATATCTCGGGAACTATTAGAAATATTTAAATGGCTGCACTCCACCAGATGCACAAAAGGATGGAAGAGCGCTTCAAAATTTAACTTCTCGCTCCCAACAGTAAAACCACCCCACTTAACCCGCCTTTCTCCCTCGGTGCCAGATGCATCAGCACTGCCGTACCCAGAGCACGTAAGCTCTCATCGGGAAGAGCTCGCAAGCTTGGAACATTTTTGTTTCCCGGGCGCGACAGGGTGTTACAAAGCTCACTCCCTCCACGTGTAAAGTCAGCTTTGAAGAGCAAACCAGGCGGGTTCACCCAGCTTTAGGCGACATCCCCCGCCTTCCCCAGGTGCAACCAGCAGCGCTCGGCCCTCGCCTCCCCTCCGCCGCCCGCAGCGGGAGGGCGGGGAGGCCAGACCGGCTGCCGCGGGGCTCGGAGCGGCCGAACGGCGGGCCCGCCCCCGCCAGCCCCAGCCCCCCGGCCCTACTCACAGTCCAGGTGCTTCTTCTTGGGGCCCATCACCTCGTGGGTCGTCGCCTTGCAGACGGCTTTGGCGACGGCCGAGCCGGTGACACTGTGCTGCGCCGCCGTGATGCGGTCGGTGATCGACTGTCCCGACATCATCGCCGCGGCCCTGGCGGCGGGGCTCCCCCCCGCCACGGACCCGCCACGGACCCGCCGCGGCGGGCGGCAACGCCGGGGCAGCGGCTCCCCGGGGTGAAGGGCGCCGGCAGCCCCCTCCGATGCGGCGCCGGCTGACCGGGGAGGGCTGACCGGGCTCCGCCTCACCGGCTCCCTCTCGACCGCCGCGACGGGGCTTCTTCCCGCCGCTCCGCGGTGCGGCAGCGAAGCCCTCGCCTCCCGGCTGGGCTGGCCGCGCCCGGCCCGGCCCGGCTCTGCCTCCTCCCGCGGGCTGCGCTCCGGCTTTCCCTTTCACATTTACACTCCCAGACAAAATGGCGGCGGCCGCGGCGGCGGCGGCGGCAGCGTCAGGTGACCGTCCGCCCCTCGCGCCCGCCCCGCCCCGCCCCGCCCCGCTCGGGAGCGGCGTGCGCGCGCAGGGGGCGGCGGGAAGGCGCGCTCGTGCGGCCGCGTGCCCCCGTGGAGGGAGGTTTTTCCGTCACAGGCGACGTCAGCGAGCGTTTGGTGCGTTGGGAGCGGGTGACGTCCCTCCTCCTCCGCCGCCGCCAGCTCTTCCTTCTTCGGGTGGATTTAAAAGAAAAAAATCCAAATTTCTCGGTCATCGTTGCGTTTCCTGTGGTAAGAGAAGTACCACCGGCGGGACAGCCCGGCCGTGTGCCATAAGCGCTGGGTGAAATGATCCAACAGGACTCGCTGTAGGTAGTTTTTGGTGGGATCAGTTTTCCCATGGAGCTTCGTGCGGCGGCATCGGTGCCTGCAGCGTTGCAGAGGTGTGGGAGGACCTCGTGCTGTGAGGAAACTCCCTCTCTTGCAGGTTGCGCAGGAAGAATAAAAGTTCCTCAGAAAACTTTCCTCTTCCAGACTTCATTTGCAGAAGCAACATCTGCAAAAAGAAAGAGCCCGACCTGCCTTGCTGAGCCTATTGCGTGTTCTGCTTACGAAACTGAACCCTTCCTGGGCTGTGCCCGGAGGCTGGGTTCTATGCCTGCTCCTCTGCGAGGCTGCTGAAGAGCTTTGCGAGAAGCTCCTCTGCAGGGAAACAGATTGCATCGGGGGGGAGGATGGCCGAAAACCTGTTAAAGCAGAGCGGCGGTGGCTGCCTGGCATTGGCCTGGTTTTGAGGAGATGGGTCTTGTATGCTTAAAATTACACCAAAGAACCAGGCAGGACAGGAACCGGGTGGTGGGTCCAGCCAAAAAATGGCAGGGAGGAATGGTGGTTCCCTGTACCTGTGTATTCACTCATTTGCCATTTTCTGGAGAGCAAACAGGAGCACGGGTGCAGCTTTTGCCAGGTATGATGGTGGTTTCTCTGATACGGACACTGTCCCGTTGCAGCTGGACCGTTACCAGGTAAATGTTTCAAACTGCCATCAGTCACGTTAATGGTACGGTGCAAGCAGAGTTAAACAAACAGCCTAGAAACGATGGGCTCTGCAACACCCCGGTCCTCCTAGCCTGGGTTGTCTTCATACCACCTTATTACTTGGCTAAAAATACAAAAGATTTTGTAGTGTGTTGACCTTGGCTGGATACCAGGTGCCCACCCAGCCACCCGATGGTGGCTCCCCTCCACAGCAGGTTGGAGAGGGGAAGAAAATAAGATGGAAAAGAACTTGTGGGTCAAGATAAAGGCAGTTTAGTAAAGCAAAAGCAAAGGCTGTGCATGGAAGCAAAGGAAAACAAAAGATTATTCTCCACTTCCCATCAGCAGGCGATGTCCAGCCACTTCCTGGAAGCAGGGCTTCAGGAAGCTTCTGGAGCGGTTGCTCTGGAAGACAAACAGCATAAATAATGAATGTCCTCACTTCCTCCTCCTTTCTCTTAGGTGTTATTGCTGAACTGATGTCATATGGCACAGAATCTCCCTTTGGTCAGTGTGGGTCAGCTGTCCAGGCTCTGTCCCCTCCCAAGATCTTGGCCACCTGCAGCCTACGGGCCTTTGGGGGCAGGGGTGTGGGTGTTGGAGAGGCAGCCTTGATGCTGTGGGGCACTGCTGAGCCGCAGCCAAAACACCAGTGTGTTATCAACACCTTTGTAGCTACCAACACACAGCACTACACTGTGAGGGCTGCCATGGGGAGAATTACCACCGTCCCAACCAGACCCAATACAGTGAGGACAAAAATGCAGTATCACTACTGCTCAATCAAAGCACTCACTTTTCCCATGCCATTTGGTGGAAGAGTATTTTTTTTAACTTCTGCATTTGTAGTGCATTAATGTAAGTGTGGACACTCGTACAAATAGAAGACCTGCGAATACAGCAATAGTTATTTTAGGTTACAACTTTGAAGTAAAACCACAAGAAGTAAGGAGAGTAATAAGGAGCCACTTGAATACGAGTGTTATAAACAAAAATCTAGCAGCTTCTGACAGTCAACTCATATTTCAGGGTGCTGATTAAAGCTTTCTTGCTTACATTATCCTTAAAGTGAGATGCTCCATAAATATGTGTGCTAGACTGCCAAACACCCAACCGTCTGTTATTGCATTACACATATTTAAAAATATAAAGCAGGAAATGTTTGCATCCACAGTACCGTATATTTCACTAATACATAAAATTTTCCAGTCTTTTCATAATATTTGTACAACACAGAGGTCATTTATTATGTGCTTCAGCACATTCCTTACAGGCAATGAGGTGACCACAGGGAATGAGGACGACTGATAGATCCTTTTACCAACACTTAAAACATATACTACATGCTTAAGCCATCTTTATACCCAAAATACAGATTTATTAGTTCTCATTAACTACTATCCCCTGTCTTTTAACAGATAGATACTTTTCTCCCATTCCATGGGTTTCCTCTGCTCCAAATGTTCATAAGAACAGGCTATGACTTGGGCCCCATCGGTCAAGATGGGTGCTCAGGACAGGAGAAGCAGCATGTTCGATTGTTGGGCACCAACACCGGCTTGGTCTGGACCATCATTGAGCTCGCCCAGTTCCTTGCAAAACTTGCTCTTTGTTGGTTCAGGTCGGTCCTGCTACCTTACTTCCTACAACATACAACTCACATCACAGATTATTTTTGCCCCAAGGTTAAGTCTCCTTGAGGAGACAAGGGGACACCAGGTCTCCCCATCCTTCTGCATTACTCACTGAGTACACCCAGGTCCTTGAGCAGAAACAATTCCATGAGTGGATTTGCCTTTTCCCAAGGGAGGAACAGTCCATACCACCTTTCCCAGCCACTTCCCAATGCCCGCTGCGGAGACCTTATCGCTTCCCGCTGTATGTAGGGGTTTTGTTTGGGCAGGACCAGTACAGGTAGCAGATCCTCTGGTGTTAACCAGCCAAGTGTCTTATGCTAAATTTATACCCCAGTGCTTCCATGCCCCATTGTCCAACGCTCTCAACATAGGCTTTAACAGCCCATTGTATCTCAATTTTTCCAGAGGCTTGCAGGTGATTGGGGATGTGATACACCCACTCAATGCCGTGTTTCTTAGCTCAGGAGTTTATGAGGTCGTTATGGAAATGAGTCCCATTGTCTGATTCAACTCTGGGGTACCATGTTGCCACAAAATTTGCCTTTCAAGGCCTAAGATAGTGTTTTGGGCAGTGGCATGGTTTACAGGGTATGCTTCTAACCAACTGGTAGTTGCTTCCACCATGGTGAGCATGTAGCACCTGCTTGGTGTGTTCATGGCAGTGGTCCAATATAGTCAGTTTGCCAGCCCTCACCGTATCGAAAACCCAGCCACCGCCCTCTGTTCCAGCGAGACATCACTCGTGTGGCTCACTTGATTGCAGCACATGTTTCACATTCATGAGTGACTGTGTGATGTCCTCCATGGTCAGGTCCACCCGTCAGTCACGAGCCCATCTGTATGTTGCATCTCTCACTAGATGTCCTGATGTTTCGTGGGCCTGTCGAGCAAAAATAGCTCACCCTTATGGTATTAGTCTAGGTCCACCTAAGCTACTTCAATTCTGACAGCCTTGTATACCTGTTCATTGTTTCCATGTCCAGTGGCGCAGCTTTTGGGCATGTGATCATCTACATGATGTACCTTTAGAGCGATGTTTTCTACCCAGGCAGCGCTAGCCTGCCACAATGGAGCAGCCCAGATGAGTTTACCCCTGCGCTATCAGTTGGTCTTCTTCCACTGCTGTAGCCACCCCCATAGGGCATTAGTATCCAGGAGTCAGTATAGAGTACTGGCCACTTTTCTCATTCAGCAATCTCTAGGGCTAGTTGGATGGCTTTCACTTTGCAAACTGACTTGACTCATCTTCTCCTTCAGTGACTTCAATGACTTGTCATGTGGGACTCTACACAGCAGCTTTCCACTTCTGATGGTTTCCTACAGCACAATAGGATCCATCAGTAAACAAAGAATAATACCTTTTGTCTCCTGATAACTCATTATCTGGTGGTGCCTCTTGGGCACAAGCCACCTCCTCAGGCAGTCCTCCAAATTCTCTGCCTTCTGTCCAGCCCATGATCTCTTCCAGGATTCCTGGGCAGTTGGGTTCCCCCAGATGAACTCGTTCCCAAGCTCAGCAAAATAAAGAGATAAGCAGTGCAGCCAACAGACTCCAGGACCCACATAGAAGATTTCCACGTAATAACTAATAGAACTGTAGCATGCTTAATACAAGATCACTGTTGTCTCAGACTCCACTTTGGGCACCAAAAAGGACTGTGGTGTGTTGACCTTGGCTGGATACCAGGTGCCCACCCAGCCACCCGATGGTGGCTCCCCTCCACAGCAGGTTGGAGAGGGGAAGAAAATAAGATGGAAAAGAACTTGTGGGTCAAGATAAAGGCAGTTTAGTAAAGCAAAAGCAAAGGCTGTGCATGGAAGCAAAGGAAAACAAAAGATTATTCTCCACTTCCCATCAGCAGGCGATGTCCAGCCACTTCCTGGAAGTAGGGCTTCAGGAAGCTTCTGGAGCGGTTGCTCTGGAAGACAAACAGCATAAATAATGAATGTCCTCACTTCCTCCTCCTTTCTCTTAGGTGTTATTGCTGAACTGATGTCATATGGCACAGAATCTCCCTTTGGTCAGTGTGGGTCAGCTGTCCAGGCTCTGTCCCCTCCCAAGATCTTGGCCACCTGCAGCCTACGGGCCTTTGGGGGCAGGGGTGTGGGTGTTGGAGAGGCAGCCTTGATGCTGTGGGGCACTGCTGAGCCGCAGCCAAAACACCAGTGTGTTATCAACACCTTTGTAGCTACCAACACACAGCACTACACTGTGAGGGCTGCCATGGGGAGAATTACCACCGTCCCAGCCAGACCCAATACAGGCTTAAACAGAACAACAAAGACGAGCAGGGATGGCTCCCAGGTGGAGCTTTCTGTCTTTCGATACCGTTGAAAAGCATGATGGCACTGTACAAATATTAGCTGTCCTATGATCCAGGGTGGGTGATGTTGTGAATGAAAGGTTTCTATAACCCTAAGGGCATAAATGCATTAAAACATAGTCACTGCTGTTAAAATATTGAACATTTCCTGGGCTGGAAAAAGTTACAAACTCTTTAGTCCAACTGGCAGCAGACAATTTCTAGCTGCCTTATTTTTTTGCCTTAAGACTTGTAGTTTCTGGAAAAAAAATTATCTTGAATCTTCAAAGCCCGAGGAGACATCAAAACAGTAAGAAAAGAAGAGATGGAAAGATTAAATACACATTATAAATGTCTACATCTCTTAGGGCTTGTCTAAACAGGGAAGCTATTTCACAATAAGTGAGGGTGTGAGCTGAAGCACAGCACCTATTCTGTGCTACCTCCACCCCCAGCAGGGATTCTCCTATTTTATTCTGGTTTGGAAAGTCTAAATTTCCCATAAAAGTGCCTGAGTTGTGTGTTTTCCATTGCTGTGGCTCTGGCTTTGCTCAATGTGCTAGTCAAGCCCAAATATGAGTTCAAATGTCCCTTTTCAGTCAGCACATTGACTTGCTCCAGGTTCAAGCCACCCTGTGCAGAGCATGGATGGCTGTACGTCACACCCTTTGGCACCGACATCTGCTCAAGCTAACGCAACAAGCTGAGCACAGTCTATAAAGCCTGAAACCCAACTGGTAGGAAACGCCAGTCATTTATTGGCGTTCAGGCCACCTCAGTGGAGTGCTCTATAGATGCGCCTTCTTTTGGTTTAATTCATTAATTAGAGTGCCTGTGTAATTCCTATTGCAAACAACAAATTATACTGGGATGGGGCACTGGAAAGAATTATTCCAAATCCTAAAACGTACCATATGTGCATTTGCTATGGTCATAGAAGCAAAGGAAAATGCATTTCAGGATGGACCGCTGGAGGTTATGTGGTACAGCTGGACCTCAAAGCACGGCCATCCTGGGGTGGACCAGGTTGCTCAGGTCCCCGTTCGGAACAGCACTGGAGATCTCCAAGGAAGAAGATTCCCCAGTCTCTCTGGGCAACCTCTGTGTTCATATCCATTGTCAATCTGATATTGGTCACACTTTTCAAGACTCACACAGATATGAGACTGTTGAGACATTTGATGTCTTATGAATCTGTTAGTGAAGGAAAAGGAATTCTTGTCAGCATAGAGAGGAGGAAATCAGTGACAAGCCAATCTGGGCCATCTCCTCTCCACCTTAAGAGACACATCTACATTTCTGATACAATGCAGAACTTTATTTTGTTGGCAAGAGAGTGTGTCTGGGTGAAATTTGAAACATTTTGATTCAGATAAGGACAAAGAAGTAAAAGCTACCACCCCCTAGGGTGGAGTGGCAAGGTGCATACATGAGCCTTAGTTAAAGATGTATTTACAGAGGGTTGTGCCATTACGCTATGAAAGATGCACAATTAGCTACACAAACTGTATAGAAATTTAACTGAGAGGTATGTAAATAGCTCCTAGGGAGTGACGGAGCAATACCTTACCCACCTCTCCCTCAGCTCCCCAATGCCAAACATATCACTGGTCCCAAGGACAGAAGGAAGTGTCAATATTTTTAGGGCTGAGGTTTCTCCCTCACCTCACCCCTGCAGCACGGCAGAGTGAGATGAGGTTTCACCTGCCTCTCCAGGAGCCATCCGAGCCTGTCCGCAGGTCACTGCCTCTGTGGTTCTGGCAGACTACAGCCAAAATGACAACACGTTACACAAGGTAGCTGGCAATTCCTGTGTTCACACCATGCCAGTGTCTCTTTGTAATACTTATTGCCCATCTCTCTCTCCTCTTCATCGCTTTTACGTGAGAGCAGTACATTATACAATGTAGTTTAGGTTGCTCCATTAGCAAGTCTTGCTCTTAGCCACTCTTCCTGCACCTATGGCCTTCAGTTTGTGTTTGTAAGGATGAAAAACTGGACATGATATGTGCAATTTACGCCTCATTCCTCTTGCTGCCCTGTGTTTACTGTAGAGTGGGTGATGAGGACTTCAGAAAGGAGACAGGAAACATATTCCAGGAATGGAGATGTATAAATAGTGCTGGGGAGGTCATGGTGGTGGAGGGAATGGGATGTTTCTGGGCTTCTTCCATGACTGAATGACACAGATGGTCTTCCAGGGAAATGAGTATTTTAGTAATGAGTAGCGAACGTGCTTTGGGCTGGCTGCACCTACAGCCTCTGGGAATGCAAACAGTTTAGCAGCAGGTTTGTCAATAAATACCATCTGCTTGACAGCACTGAATCCAAAATATTGCAAAACCTACCTTACCAGTGGCTGCTGTTTTGCTAGCTAGAGGTGAGATAAAAATCACTACTAAATATTTTTTTTTTGTAAATACTGTGATTGATACTACTCAGCACTTGTCAGGCCACACCTGGAATAGTGCGTTCAGTTTTGGTCCCCACTACACAAAATAGATGTGGACAGGGTCCGGAGAAGGGCCACAAAGAGGATCAAAGGGCTGGGCAGCCTGCCATGTGAGGAAAGGCTGAGACAACTGGGTTTGTTCAGCCTTGAGAAAAGGCAGCTTAGGGGAGGCCTTACCACCATGTTCCGGTATTTAAAGGATGGCTACAAAGAAGGTGGAGGCTCCCTTTTTACAAGGAGACACATGGAAAAGACAAGGGGTGATGGGTAAAAGTTACTCCTGAGGAGATTCTAACTAGACACATGGAAGATTGTCCACAATGAGAACAATCAGCCATTGGAATCATCTCCCCAGGGAAGTGGTGGATTCCCCAGCATCAGACACTGTTAAGATTCAGCTGGACAGGGTGCTGGGCCATCTTGTCTGGACTGTGCTTTTGCCAATAAAGGTTGGACCAGATGAACCCTGAGGTCCGTTCCAATGTGGTATTCAATGATTCTATGATTGTTATCTTAAAATTATAACATTAAATTTCATCAGACTTGTTCAATCCCAGTTTAAACCTGGGAGAATTAAACTGTTGCCGTTAGCTTTTTTTCCTGGTGGACAGTAAGGCATCTCCACAGAAGGGTGAGCTGTAAGCGAAGCTGGTTCTTGCACATATTAGGACACTGAGGTGTCTAAGATACACCTCACTTCCACAGCTGCCCACAAGGGAAGGAAATGCAACTCTGTGAGCAGCAGCGGCGCAGAGCTGGGTTTCCTGGGTGCTGTGAAGGGGGCTCAAGGCTGATTTCCTGCCCCGGCCCTCCGGTCCCCAACAAGAGGTGAACCCCTGCCCCAGCCTTTCTCCCTGCAGGGGCACCAAGAGTCCTTTATGCCCTGTTTTCCATTACTTTTGCCGAACCAGACTGTCTTAGTGATCTTTACTGCTGTCAGATGTGGTTGAAATTGGCTACTGGATCTGAAGTTTTCTAGGGTAGAAATGAGGCATAAGCCTCCTCTAAAAAGCCTAAAACAGTATGAGTTTCAGTGCTAATTCTTACCTCAGCAGAGGTGAGACTAATTTGTGCTTCAGCAGAGACATGAGAGGAAAAAAAACCCACATACTGTTGTCCGATTTGGATTTATTGGTACTGTATTCTGCCAGTCTTTTTTAAAGATCTTTTTTTCCCTCTGAATTGTAAAATATGGATAAGGAGTTTAGCTCCAGAACTGGGACTCTCTATGGCTAAATTCATCCAATCCTTTCATAACTGCGGAACACGAAACAATCAGATCATGAGTCCATCATTGGAGATGGCCTGGCTGAAACTCAGACTCGGTGTTAGGTCTGAGTTAGGTTTTTAGTGCAGGATCAGAGGCAATTCCAGGGAGACAGAGGCCTGAATAAGCATCTCTTTAAAAGAATAATTTAAGAGAAAACTGTGGTGTAAAAATAGTGAAACAAGGAAAAAAAGTGAAGATGCAAAGGAAGATGAGTGCTGAGCGGTGGAGTTCATGGCTCATGTTCTGCATGGAAGGGCAGAAGTGATGTACAGAGAGGAATCATGAGAGAGATGGGGGAAAGAGAAAAGTTTGCCGGGAGGCTAAACCATAAAGGAGCCTTCTTTTTAATGGATCTTTCTTATTTTTATGTGAATCTGGAACAGTTCCACTTATCTTTACGTTTCTTTGACATCAGTAAAGTTTCTGAAATGTACAGAGTGGTAAACAAATCCGGCCCAAAAATGGCAATAGAGGAATTGGTTGGAGGAAATTTACTCTTAGAAAAAAATGCATCAGCAGCTGCCTGCCCGTGTATTGTGCTTAACCAAAAAATGGACCATCCAAGAAGTTTTATGACTGGTGTTATGCATCATAAGGAACAAGTAAAAAACAAAAAAGGCTGCAGTAAAAATATTTAATGAAATTTATCTGCACTTTCTTACTACATATTCTCCATCTAGACTAATATCTGGTATGGTTTCTGGAATAAAAGAGGAGGGATTTCTGCTTCCAGAAATCAGTCCAATGCTCAGAAAGCTGAAGCTTGCTCCACTGAAAAGCTTGGCACCAGAAGACACTGCACGGCTGGAGAGGCAATGCTGAGAGGAGCTGCAGCTCTTCCAGACCGGTGACTGTGCCGCCCCAGCCCACTCCCACACCCGGGAACAGCCCTGGCTCCTGGGGGAGATCCGGCCCTATACAGGGGTGCAGTACCTGTGAATGCCACAGTCCTGCTAGACTCAGCCTGTGTTGATCCCAGAGAAAGCCCTTCCCTCTAGGACGATCAAGAGACCCTGAGTTGCAATACAGTTTGCTTCAGGGCTGGGTTTGGAGCCCACAAGATGCACAAAATCAGACACAATCCCTGGGGCCTTTAAGCCCCTTTTCCAAGTGCCCTGCAGACGTCAAGTTTGTGCTCAACGGTGTACGACTGATAAAAGTCAGACATAGGTTTTCTCATCTGCTGTCACATGAGGGTAAGTCACGCTTCCTCTGCCCCTTCCTGCTGTCCAGCTCCTGCTGGGGAGCGGTGGCCGGAGCCCTCTGCCTCAGCCATCTCCAACTTCTGCCTCTCAAACTGCTGGTGAAGTCTGAACTTTTAAATTGCTGACTTTATATAGAGAAGGGAGAAAAGAAAGAGGAAAAGAAAGAAGGGGAAGGAAAAAACAATCTGGAGTTATGCCACAGTTGCAGAAGTGCTGGGAGGCAGGAAGGCAGGAGCCCTGCAGCTCCGGCTGCGAGCAGCTGGCTGCCGTTCCTGCCCTTAGACTGATTGTATTCCCTGCAGGTGTACTGCTGCCAATAATGACATATGTGAGAAGATTTCTGTATTATTTCTGAAGTACTTCCCTGTAATAGAGTTTCTGTTTGATGAAGAAGCTGTTCTGATTCTTACCGCTGAGCATTTAACCATGGTAATGGAAATCCCCTTTCTTTGACTTATCTTCTTGATGTTACAATGCAATATTTTTTAAAAGATAAAGCAAAATAAGTACTACCATATGATGTAATCAAAGTGTTATAATTACCTTAACCTGTTCCGGTTTGGTCTGTTACATTATGAATTTAATAAGGGCTCATAGGCTCTGAAAAGCAGGACCTGACTGAGGAATCTCATGCAAATTCAAGATCTGAAGTTTAGGCTTGGAAGATTAGTCTTGGTTTAAGGCGGGGGAGGGCAGAGCTCTGTTTTAGCATTGGAACCAAGGGCAAGCCTTGGTTATTTGCCAGAACCCTGTATGTCTGTGTGTGTGCACGTATGTATGTACATGTGAGCAGTTCTGCTAAGGACAGTCACTGCCAGCGTTAGCAGACACCTAATGAAATGTAGTTGTCATCTGAGAAAATGGCATGGCTAGCTCTGTGCCAAACATTACGGAGAGTTTGGGTTGACAGCTGGCCGATGTATGAATCCATTCTGTTTCTATCACCTTGGCACTCATTTCAGGGGGACTCTTTACAAGAGGCTTTTCAGGTTGCTCGGACAAGGACGACATGCAGGTGCCACACAGCCGTATGCCTGGAGCTGATTTGGCTGTGCTGGCCATAACCAGTGACATTTTGGAAACCTTTCCAAGCAGGAGAGCGGAGCCGGGTTTGTCATGGGCTACAAACCACTCCTGGCCGCCCGCAGCGAGCTGGGCACCGCTGGTTTGAAAAAGTCCAATTTTCAGAGCAGAGAAATCAACACAGCCCCTCAGAGCAGGAGAGAAAGGGGCAGAGATGGAATTTGTGCTTTAAAGCAATCTGTAAATGAAGGATTTTTATTTTGGCCAGAGGTGTCAGCATTTTGGGTGCCTGTTTGCTTTCTGGCTGTGCTTATAGGTAAATTTGAAGATGGAGGACCCTTGGACAGCTGTTCCCTGCTCTAACACTGATCATTTTAACTACAGACTCAATAACCATGGAGAAGCAAGAAAGCTAAAATCATCAGCGTAATACAATTATACAAACTGTGGGCTGAAGAGGATCTACGACGTGTCCATCCTTGCCAAGGAAGAGCAACATGGCTGGTTTTTGGAAGAAGGATTTGGGGCGGGGGCGCTGAGTGGGCTGTGGGGCTGCACCGTGGCGGGGGGAAGGAACCAGAAGCACAGCCTCCAGAAACGTATACCACTGCTGATGAAAAACAATCTTGTATTAAATTCAGCTTAAAGCAGTCCTGGAAGTTACAGCCCAGTGGGCATTGATTTCATACCAAATAAATGAATGGGAACAAAACATGATGATAAACATGAGACAATTGGCTAAGCATGAATTACTAGGAACAAAGCTGCAGAAGTCTATAAAGGAAAATCTTCCATCTCAAAACATAAAATTCCTTGAGTGTGTCAGTGAAAGAGAAGATAAGGGCAAACCAGCACATACCTCTTATAGACTTGCAAAAATAAGAAACAAAAAAAAGAAAAGACATGACAAAGTGAGCTGAGGCGTTTGTGAAATGCCCTCAAAGCATCTCGCTGTGTTCCCAGGTGCTCACAAACCTCTGAAAAGCTGATCCTGAAAGGGAAAAGTGGAAGCAGATGCAAACAGTAGAGAGTTACAAGTGTTTTGAAACCGAGATTACCTGTTGTTGCTGATGGAACAAGCACTAAGTCAATGCCACTGACACACAGTTGGTTCAAAATCATCCAGGAGATGGAATTTTTTTATACAAGACTAATTTTTTATACAAGCTAAAATGAACCCAGTCAAGATACTTGCAACACTAAGAGTTTAACCAAAATGGGGGTGTTCATGGAGGTAGCTGAGAACACTTAGAGACAGCTGAGGGGCTGGTCACGATGCATGAAGGAGCCCGAGCTGGTGCCCCAGACGGTGCTGCGGGACGGGGTGGGTGGGATGGGGTAAGACGGGGTGGGATAGGGTGGGGTGGCCTGCCTTTCCCTCTTGTCCTTTCCTCTGTTTTTATAGGAAAATGCTGGATCTGACAAGCAGCCCCATGTGCCACAGAACGAATAAATAAACTGGTAAATAACTTTGGGTTCATGCCTGGGGACAGACAGACTGAGCTTTCCAAGGCTGCAGCACAACTCTGTTGCTTATAAGACATCAGAGAAGCCACACATTGCGAATGTCCTAACCACAGGAAAAGCTTTCATTAAACACCAGCAAATCCACATGAGAGGGAAACCTTGGCTAGAGAGTGGATTTTCTGGTGTCTAATAAAGCACAGACTCCCATTAAGTTTTTTCCCAGGGTTTAATTCTTTGTCACCTCCCTCTTTTCTCAGCCTGATTACTGGTTCTCACAAAATTTGCAAGACCTTAATATTTTCCAGACATTTACTCCTTTGGCTGGAAGGTGGGCAGCAGGTTCAACCATTACTGGGGAGGGCACAGGCAGAGTGTGACCTTACAGGGAAACAAGTTGAAAATCAGATCCCGTCAGCCCAGCAGGGACAGGAGACGCTGCCGTGCCTGCTGTGCGGATGACAGAGCTATGCACTGTATTTTTAGAAAGTCGGCCAAGCAGACAGTGCCACGTTCCTTTCTGGGCCCTTGCCTTCTTTTTGCACCAGCCATTGTCCTCCCAGAGGTCAGAACAGGTGTATAAAATATCAGCAGTAAAATACCTGGTTTCACTAACTAGCATTGCTATGGAGGTGATGCTTTGCTACCCACTCCATTGCCTGGGAGGAAAAAAATTGGCAAACCACTTGCACAAACCCCTCTGGAGTTTTTTTTTGGCTTCCCTGTTGCAGTGTGGGGAGCGGAGGCTGCCTGGGGTGCGTGGCCATGCAGACCAGAGAGGTATTGCCACTTGTCTGTGTGCTGGAGACGAGATGAGGTCTCTGGAAGGGGCGTGCTGGCAGCCTCAGGAGCATCACCCGGCCGGGCTATAGCGGCGTCGGGCGGGCCTGGGCTGAGGAAGCCGGGTCCTGCGTTTGATTGCGCTGGAGAAAAGCCAAGGAGAGCAACAACAAATTAATTAGACAGCTGACGATGGCAAGGCTTCAGGGCCGGCTCAGGGGAGAGAGAAGCTGTCTACTCCTCTGAAGGTGTTTTTAAGGGGTTACAGAACAATGCTTCTTCCATCACATCTGTTCTTTTCTACCAGACGGTAATGTTTTAGTTTATGCCGGGCACAGAGCTGTGCCCCGTGCTCCACAGGCAGCCAGCACAAAGTTGCTCTGGCTGCTGAAAGCCCCGTGGCTGATTTTTATGCACATTTCCAAAGTGTGAAACACGTACATGTTAACAGCGTGAGCCTGTGTGCGTGTCTTGCTCTCAGCAAGCATGGTTTTATTTTACCTTTCATTGTGATAAGTAAAAACTAAGGCTTTCATTAGCTGTTCATGATGTTATTACTTTACATCTCAACTACGGCCAGTTATGGATTGGCTTTTGCTTTACAATGAGTTGCTTTGGCTCCTGATTTATTCTGAAGTATTCAAGTTGCACAGGCTGAAAGAGTGTGCAGGCAATGTCAGAGACATTTCTGTGCTGAAAAGCCGCTTGCTGTTTTCTCCAGCTACACCATCGTGCCTGTTAAGCACTATCACCTCTTGATATAGCTCTCACTATCCCTATGCCCATAAACACCACACCACCGTTGCAGCCCTGTTTTTGCAAGAGTTCCCCTTCTGTCTGTAAAATTAATCTGTGAAAATGGAAAGTGAGTACTGGCAACTCCTAATGCATCCCCACTTCTGACAGCATTTTTATCTGCTGAATGCCAGTGTGCGGTTTAATATGCAAGTGCACACGCTTTCGTATTGATGGATGGATGAAGTTTCTGTTCCTCACACAGCGGTAGGGTTGGTGTTACAGGGCAATGCACTCGTAGGCACTGAAGGGAACTGGGCTCTGCAGTGCTGTGCAAGGTGGGGTCCTTGTCTGCAGGCGTCCCTGCAGCCAGAAGAAGATGCACCAGAGAAAGTGATGGAAAACTCTGGCTGATTTGGTCCAGGTGACAGATCCTTGTGGTCCCTGAGTTCCCTTTTTCACCCCTGGGAAAGCCACAGTGTCCCTGCATGGGTGAGCAGCAAAACCCCACTGGAGAGCAGCCGGCACGGGCACAGCCGCAGCCAGGTTACGTGTGAATCGAAGCTCACGAGCTCACGAAGGAAACAGCATGGCTTTCTCCTCCCAATGGCAGCTGAGAAGGCGGTGGGGCTGCAGGAGGGCTGCAGAGGCTGCCGGGCGGCCGGGGGCGGGTGCTTATCACAGGCACCATCGGTCGAGCTGTCCTTTGCAGGGGTGCCGCCCGCCGCTGGACTGGGGTGGGTCGAGGGCTGGCGCCCAACAGGCAGCAGGTCACGGGTTGGGAGCGGGGGGGCAACGGACCAACCTCAGGCCAAGATTAGCTGTGATGGGCACCGTGTTCCCGGGGCATTGGCTATCACTGTGTCTGGCACCCGGGAGCACCCCTCTCCACGGGGTGTCTGGGGAACCATCCAAAGGCTGCAGCGACCCACGTGCCACAGGGTGAAAACAGATGCATTTACATGGACAGTTGTCTGCCTGCTTCAGAAGGTAAAAAGCAGTAAAAATAACAAGAATAGGGACTGCAAAGCCTCTTGTATGCAAAACTAATAGCAATGGGAAGTGGAGTCCTGGAGCAGACAGCCCCGGCGCAGCTCAGAGCCCCTCCACCTTAAAGCCACAGGGTGTTGGCACGTTCTCACCCCTGCCAACACAGCTCGTGCACACAAGTGCAGAGCAGCCCTGTGCTTGGGCCCAGCCAGATACCGCTGGCTGCATTATCTCCCCGGGACAAGGAGCCTGGGGCACTGGAGGGGAGATATTTGTACTGAGGGCGCCTGTGTTTGCAGCTCATCCTGCGCTCACACCTCCGTCCTGCTGCATGTCTGAATGCTCGGATGCCAGCACCTGCCCTGCTCGTGGAAAGGTGCTGCAGGGTCGGTGCCACTGCTCCCATCCCATCCCAGCAGCCACTGCTACGTTGGAAACCACTTCTGGCAAAACAAAACCAATGACCAATATTGCAATAAATCCCATAAGCAACACGTGAGCGCGTATGAGTAGAGTCTGGCCACTGTTGTCTGCTGACCTGACTTGAGAACAGAAGCAAAATCATTACAGATGGCACGACTGCCGACTTCTGTAACCCACAGTTCACCTCAATCTTCCAAAGATGACAGCAATACAGATCTACGTAAAGGGTACGCACAGAGTGGGGCCAATTCTGCCCTTGGTGACCCACCTGCAGCACTGGGGATTTCAGCAGGGCTGTAGTCATGCAGCTGGAAGCAGGAGGCTGCACTGCCAGCTTTGTCTTAACAGGCTGTTAAACCCCGATGCCAGAAGACACAACGTGGGCTCAGACCTGCAAGAGAGAGACCACGTGAGAGCATGTTTGCAATAGCAAGAAAATAAAAATATCAAAGTACAAAGTTATTTTCTGTTCCCCCCTGTGCAGCTGAAAACAGAAGTCACCACAGCCACTGTGTTTTGCAGCATCCCTGTCACAGCACAGACTGCCAGTGGTGGTCACATCTGCCACAGGGCAGCCCTTCACGGGAGGAGGTGACAGGGGAAAGGTTTTCCTCTCCCCCTCCCCAGCCTGCCTGTTCTGTGAGCACGGAGAGCTGCTGGCGCACGCACAGTCTCCCCGTCTCCTTTGGTGTGCACAGGCACAGCAGAGCGGGCGCTGGGCAGTGAGGCAGAAACTGAAATAGAAACTGGTCTGCCTGCGGGAATGGTGTGGTTCCAGGCTGGCCCCACACACCTCCGAGTCCCTGCACGAGAGACAGATGTCTTGTGCTTCTCAAGAATATATATGCAGATACACGTATATGTCCTCAAGCTATATATATACACACACTATATAGATAGAAATAGTATTTATACAGACAAAAGTGTGCTTGTTTTTAAATTCCAGTATGTACTATTTCATTGGCAGCCCCTCAGGGTTGGGAGTCTTTTTCAGATGGGTTGTGAAATGAAGAACAAGAACGTGGTGAAGGTGTCTGGCAGCACAAGGCACCGGGCAGTGTTCCGGGAGGAGGAGGCGAGCCCTGCTTGCCGGCTGTCCTCAAGCTCTCTCCTGTTAGTTAGCTCTGTCTAACTTGGTGTTACAGAACAACCCACATCAGAAATCTGGGATTACTTTGGTAAATCCAAGAGTCGGGTTATTCGGTGATGGCAGAAGCGGGCCAGACCTCGTGGACCTCGGCAGTGGTCACTGCAGCGGCTGTGAACGGGTAACCACTTCTTCGGTCAATTTAGCATCAGCCAAAACATCACTTGGACTGATGTCACAACCAAGGAGTTGTTGGAAAACTACCCTTTTGTGGAAAGAAATCCAGGTGAATTGCCTTTACTCGAGGGTCTAAGTCCTGGATTTCCCCTCTGCTTTGCACTAGGCTACACTAGTTACTGCTGGGCTCGTTTCCCTCTGCTGCAGGCACATGCGAGAGCAAGCAGAGGGAGAAGAGTACAGCTGAACTTCATCCACTTTCAGTACCATCCTCAACAAAATGTGGTCTGTGGCAAAAATGTTTTGTTTAATTTTCTAAAAAATGCCCTCTTCAGCACTGCGGCGTGACATCTATTTGGAGAGTTCCATGAAAATGACTCTGAACAACAGCTAGAGATTGACCACTTCCCCCCAAAAGGTTTCACAAGTCCAGATGGAAGAACAGCTTTTAAGGAGGCAGCAGCGGTGGCGGTTCCTCTTCTCTGCCTTGACAGCAGCAGAGATTTGTTTCGAGGTTACCTGTGGCCCCAGACCTTGGCAGTGGTTGGCCCCTCGGGCTTTGTGATATTTCCTGAGGCTGGTTATTAAAAAAAAGAACAACGACGGCACAAAGTAAATCCCATGACAACTGAAAATCTTTATGGGGGCTGTTCGCTAGCACCAAGCACCTTCTTTCACCAAAGTAGTTTCCCCTTTTCCCCCTTCCTGTTGGGGTGATGGCTGTGGGGCCACACACAATGTGAACAGTGAGTAAGGAGAGGCTCTAGACCTTCTGAAGGACAGGTATTTGCATGCTTTCCAAGCCAAAATAAAAGGTAATGTTTTGGGACATAGAAGTTGTATTCCCCAGAGCTCCCACCCACTCAGCTACAGATGTCTTTGGACACCTTCTGCACATCCTAAAGCTTCTGCAAACCTCCTATGAAAGTGTGCTGGAATGTGCTGGAGGCTCCTGGGCTGTAATTTCCCTGTGGAAGCAGCAGCTAGGTATTGAGCAGAGCAGAGAAGGGCTTGCTTCTGCCCATCACCACCTCACCCTGTACCTAGGAGCTTTTCTCACTGCGTTTCTCCCCGCCTGCTCTGACCTTGGCCCTTTGTACTGCAATGACTGGCGCGGAGGGGAAGCGAGCACCGCCCCGGGAAGTGGCCAGATCGCTGTTTGACAAACAGGTTGCTCAACCCTGGGTTGGAGTTACTGATTGCATCTCATGCCGACTGCTGCGCTGCAGTGCTGGGAAGCCTTTGCATCAACATTTTCCAGGCAGAGGGCCCCGCTTGGCTGTGGTGCAGGTGTCAGAGTTATCAGGGAAATCCAAATTTTAAGTCTTTGCTGACCATTCATAATTGCATGGGGGTGTTGAGAAAGCACACCCCAACTGCTGCTAAGATACAGTAGTTGTAGGCAAGACTTCCAGCTGTGATTTTTTTCTGCCTTCTCCTGAGGCTGCAGGTTTCCCTCCCCCAGGTGCAAGGCTGAGACTCTTCCCTGGGTGCTTAGGAAGGGAGAAGGTGCAAGCAGCCGGGTATGTTTTCCTCTTGATCCACACAGCAAAAGGAGATTGCACAGGGCTTTCAAGCTAACGTGACAGCTTACGTATTTGTCTAACAAAGCCAGTGCTCCTATTCTGAGAGTCGTCGGGCACACACAGCTGTCCCCATAGCCAGGCGTGAGGTCTGTGCTGCCTCACGGCTGGACCTGCCGAGCCTTTCCCTGGCAGAAGGACCTCGGGGGTTCTCTTGTGCCACAGAGCTGCTTGAACCTGCTGCTTCCCTGGGAAGTGGGATCCAAAGGCAGCCGTAGGAAAAATAACCCCAATAAACATGAGACGTGATTCAGAGCTGTTTCCTCTTTCTGCTTGCAGACTCTTGGGATACGGTATCTGCAGGGCTGGGGCACACCTGCTTTTCTGCCTGTAAAGGTTATTTTCCTTGTCTGTCTTGCAGTGGCTTGGGGACCTGCCGGCACGGCTCAGGCTCTGCCCGCCGGCACCGCTACAGAGGCCCTGAGGGCGAGCCTGACTGCGTGCGCCTCCTCCAGAGAAGCACAAGTCAGAGAGCTAAAGAGGGATGCGAAGAGCTGATGAGTGGTGCCTTACCTGGCACATCTTACTGCTATAGAGTAATGCAAAAGGGTATACTGTTCTGAATAAGAACGTCTGTTTCTAGAAAAGACATAGACTTTGTACTAGCCTATAAAACTGAGTATTGGGGTTGTTCATCTCCATAATCTTTTCTATGCACTGCTATGCACTGTCTCATCTACAGGACTGAAACAAACCTCATAGACAGAGCTGCTCTTCTCTTTGCTCCAAACTCCTGCACGTCCTGTTTCCCACCTCCTCCCAATACAGACCAGCCACTCTACACGCTCCTCCCTCTATTTTTTCACTGAACAACTGCAGCCAGCAGAGTTAGCAAGAGCTCCTTGGGAGGATTAACGTTACGCTGCCAATGGAAAAAAGCAGTGCTTTTGCTTAGATGTTTCCATTTTTGCAGCCACAAGTGTATAGGCTACCACACCTGATGGAATAACACCAAAACATCCCTTTCTCCCAACTTGATCCTTAGAGGCTGGAGGTAAATAACAACATTCAAGGGCTTTTTGAGCCAGCTCAGCTGCAGGTTTTGGAGGGAGTAACAGTGTGGTCACTGGTGAGAGGAGCGCAGGGAAAAGGGCAAGTCTGCAATAGAAATAAAACTATTTGATGACCCTTGTGTAGCATTTAACAGTCAGAGCTGTTTAGAGAAAAGCAAAGTCTGACAAGGTGTATGGATGGTAAAAGATGGTTTTGTGCTATGTATCAACATGAAAAAAAACGTACTGACATTTCGGGAGTTATTCCAAATTTTCATTTCGTGTAAAAGTCAGATTCCGGATGTGCTGGTTGTGGAAATCCATCTTTATTTTGTCTCCCTGTCATTTGTACTTTACATGTCATGCAAGTTTGCTCTTGAGCTGTCTCTGCTGCATCACTCAGCTCTGCCTGGGAAGAGCCAGAGCCCCCCCTCGCCGTCCTCCTCTGCGTGTGCACATTCCTTGTGCTGACCAGGCAGAACAGGACGGATTTCCTTCAGTGGCATTTCCTGATGATTTCTGACTAACTGTGGAGGAAGTCAAGCCAAAGAAATGATGAATATTTCATTTTTTATTAAAAATTTTTTTTTAAATGACATCTCTTATTTTTGAACTGTAAACAGCCTGCCAGCTACCCTGCTGACTGCCTCATCTTCATGGATAAAACACACCAAGGGCCAGATACATTTTCTGCTGGGAAGCCCTTGCCCTTTTTGGGGAGCTTTATTTGCCAGCATCACTACGTCAGGCTTCTCAGTGCTTCTAGATAGATAGTTCATGGTCTGAAAGACCATTTCTTAAGATGCAAATGCCAGAGGGCTGCCTGCTCCTGTGGCCAAGGACAAATCTCAGCCTCTGCCAGTCTGGGGCCCCAAGGGGCCTGGGCGCAACCCTGCGGGGTTTGGTGGGGTGTCGGGCCGCTCGGCAGGAGCAGCAGCAGAGGGCGGAGAGGGCTGATCCATCCCTGCAGCCCCCCCGGGGCTGCCCGCACCAGGGCGCAGCCGCGGCGGGATAACGTAGCCCCTGGTTGGGCACGTCCTAAGGCCGCTTTGGTTTTGAGGGGGAACAGCTCAACGCGTCTGAAATCCCGGCTGCTGAAGGGGACTTCAGCTGGGTGCCCTAGCGGTGGAGGCACCCAAACCCCACTAGGCCTTCTGTTTGAAACCTTGGCTCCCTTTGCCTGGCAAGCCTGGCTGCTTCCCAAAAGCTACAGTAATACCAGAGAGACCAAAGAGTTACCAAGACCTCAGAGATTTTATGAATTCTTTTATTACTCAATCCTCCATCTCTCTCTGTAGAGGAATTGTCTCTCTCAGGCTGTACAAAAGGTCGCACTGAAAGCCCGTTCTGAACTTTGATCTGGAAACCTGAAGGCAAAAGCTATGTTTGCCTTCTGGCATCTCCTCCAGCACTGGCAGACACCTGCCAGCGCTGCCCTCATTTGATGTTTTGCCTTTTTCATCATCACGTAACTCTACAAAACGCTCTGTGCCTTTCCAAAGCGAGGCGCTTGCAAAGCGGCATCCTCCTGGGGTGGGAGACAGAACTGCGGCTTTCATGTGAGGGACCTGTGATTTTTTTCCTTGTGGGGAAAAATACAGAGGTCTTCCCCATTGATCTGTGCTGCTCATGTGGGGAAGGATGCTAAGAAATAACAGCAGCAGCAGCAAAACCAAGTGTCTTTAAATAGCGGCACAGACAGAGGCACTTCCAAGTAGCTGACCTCCCAGACAAAGCACTGAACGTTTTTGAATGAAGAAGCAAACCAAACTGCAACAACAACCACCACAAACACATGCAAGGAAAACACCCCCAAACTGTGTTAAGCTTTAAAGCATCGGTGAGAGCCCACCAGCAGAGCAAGGGCTTTTCAGGGTCTTACACGGTGATGAATTTGCCAACGCTGAGATCCCCGAGCTGTCAGAGCAGGGCATACTGGGGCTGTATAACAATGAGCTTATGCTAAAAGCGGATGTGAAAGGAAAATCAAATATCAAAGTAGAACAAAACAGGACGATGAATGAAAGGTTGGGTCGCTCCCTGCTCTCTCCTGCATTACAACAGGGCCTGGGATCAGCTCCCCGGGTGGGAAGGGGCTGAGCCTCCGCCAGGCACATCCTTTGTGTTTAAGCACTGGATGTGGTGCTGCTGACACCCAGTTTGCTCCTATAAATATGTATAACTGGTAGAGCAAAGTCTCTCTGCACTCTCTGCATTAAACAACTGGAAGAGGAGCTTTAGATGCTGTTTGATGGGGAAATGCAGCTCTCAAGACCTGTCAAAACACAGCGTGCAGCCTGCGTTAGTTGTTGGCAAAGGGGTAGGACTAAGGCTCTGCAGACCCAGGTGTCGTCTCCGCTGCTCCCACCGGCCTTGGGGGAGTCACTGTCCCTCAGAGTGCGGATGAAAAATCAGAAATAAAGTACAGGTCCCTTTGGCAAAGCTCTTGGAGATCTACTGGAGAGAAATGAGGTATCACCACCGTGGCCCAAGACCTGTATCATTCCATTGATACAGCCCCCAGCATGGACACAATTACACAGGAATGCCCATTTTTAAGGTAGGGCTCTATTGGGCATCTCAGGCTAAAAAAGACCAAAGCAATTGCACTCTTAACCAGAAGAGCGAGAGAGGCAAAGCGCACTGGGGCGGTAGGGGATTACTGCCTTTCTGGAGGGGTTTGCGAAGATGACCTGGGTTTGGTAACTGGCTGGCTGCTCTGCGGCTTTTTGCTTCAGGGAAGTGTTTTACGTGGTTTGAAACTGCGGATGTGATTAGAGGGGCTAAGCTCTACCAAGGGCTTACACGGTCATACTTTTCGCTATCAGTTTTTTCCCCTTATTATTATCTAATCACCAAAATACTTTGTACAGAGGCGTGAGAAGTCTGAGAGCTTCCTGAATTTTGTGCAGCCTCATACTGCTTTGTTCCAGCACTGTTTACTCACACAGCCCAATTCCTTGACCGCAAGCTCAGAGGGCGTCGGCTCCCACGGGCCGGGCTGTCCCTGCCTGCGCGGATGCTCTGGGTGCCAGGACCCTCCGTGACAGCCACCTCTGCTGCTCTGGGAGGTGCACCACGGAGGGGACATGCCGGGCCATGCGGCAGGGGCGTCGGGGGCGTCGGCAGGGCTTGCTTCCCTCCGAGGGTCTGGGAGCGGGTGCAGGAGAGGGAGGTCACTTTTCTGGGAAGTACTCCCTGCTGAAACGGCTGTTCTCATCTCTGCCGGAGAGAGGACATGGAAGCAGCCTGTGAACCGGCAGTCAGACTTTATCTGACCTTTTATTTGTCCGACCTGCCCTCCCTATAAGACTGAAGGCGAAATGTCACGCAGTTCCCTTGTATCAAGCCCCCAGGCGTAGGCTTATCTAAATTACACGTGGCTGTGCTTCTTGAGTCACGCAGCCAAGTTTCCATCGATGGCTCCTTAAGTGCCTCGATTCACCACGCTGGGTATCCAGCCAGGATTACAAAGCACACAGATCCAGAAGTGACACTTGCCTGAAGCAATAAATAAACTATTTCCCAAACTATCTTGCTTGTTAGCAGCTAGGCCTGCTCGGCTCTGCTCCCATGGACTGCCTCGTTTCATCTTCAAAACCCCGAGGTGTGTGTGTTGAAAGGATCCCACGCCCCCAGCTCGCTGCACGTGGAAATTACATTAACAGCCACTACGTTCCTCAGCACAGAGCAATTAAAGGATCAGGTTAAATAACAGCTATTCTTTGTATCCAAGCCCAGAGCATATGCTGAACAAATCTGTGCTTATGGTCTACATCTTCGGTCAGTGATCGTGGCCCCTTCCTGCCCCTGGGCTACGGCGGGGGCAGGAGCTGGGGCTGGGGTCTGCAACTTACCCAGGCCCCAGGAGGATGCAGAGGCCAGCTCAGGACACAAGTTCATCGCTCTTTGCTTTCCAAGTCACCTGCAAATAATCTTCCTGACACACGGGTGTATGAAATTTGTTTGATTTCACATCCAAATAATTTATATGAACAAGTCACAGCCTAATAAGAGACTTAAAAAATGGAAAAAGCATTAAATGAAAAACGTGGAAGTTTTCCCCGTAAGAACCTTTGCTTAGCAAAATAATTAAAGATCACAGCTACATTTTATATTAATTTGTTAGAAAAAAAGATACACAGTCTGATGTGCACATATATACAACAAACATTACAATGAAACCTCAGGAAGGCGAGCCCCTTCCCTCTATCAACAACTTACTCCTTTGTAACAGAGATGACTGTTTAATGCTTCCTCACAGATTTACAAATACAAAAAATGTATAATGCTTCATTTGCACAAGACAAAAGTTAATTTTTATTTGAACAAAAAATATTCTGGCTTTGACATGGCAAAAGTCTGCAATTTTGGTGGCTTTTTTATTTTTTTTTTTAAAACCTGAGCAAGTTTTGCAGAACAGGGGAACAAAGGAAAGGCATCACCCTGTGCTTCATTCTCATCACAGCATCCGATGGTCTTTGAATTACTAAACCACTGAATAATTTCAAGTGAATGTAACTCCGAAATCTACATCTATGATGTAATTAGTGACAGGGAAGAGAGCGGGTGCTACCGTTGGCAAAAGTGAGCTGGTTCAAAACACCTGGCTTGAGTCAAACGGCTGTTGACATTTCTCAGGTAAAGTGTTCCTATCTGCCAGTAAGGAATTTAATGCTGCCTCCTGTAATAACGGAATTATAAATGGAGAATACGGTTTAGTCCTAAAAGCAAACAAGTCTTGGATCCTGCTATGCCTTGCTCAAATGTGTGATCACTAAAAGACTGCAGAACAAGGCCACATTAAACCCAAACTGAGTAAAGACCTTGGGAATTCGTGTAACTCCCGGTAAGTACTGAAATCCTGCTCGCTCCAGGAAAGACGTTCAGATCAGACTGATTTCTTTATGGTTCTTTAGGGTGTATTTCAAGCAGGTGTTTGACGCAGGCTATTTTTGTATTCAGTGGCCACAGACAATTTCAGTAAGAGATCCATCTCATCTCCGATCTCCTCCGCGCCGTGGCTGGGTGCCGGCACGCCGGCTCACTCACCAGCCGTGCCAACAGCGGGGGGAGTCCCGCTGGTCGCCCTAACTAACCACAGGAACAGAACCATTTCGCTTGCTAGTTTTCCACATCGTCCTGCAACTGAGCTTCATCTGGCAACTCCACAGAGCGACACCTCCAATTAAGGAAAAATTATTCTGTTTGTTTAGTGCTCCTCTCCATTTTAACCGAGAAACCCCAGCGGCGCTGGAGAAGGCACTACAAGTGCTGAGCCGGGCAATGCCAGTTCCCCCAGCAGACAAGCCTTTCCTAAGGGACCACTGGCCACCACACGCTCATTTAGGTGCAGAGCCTCTCTCTGCATCAGCTCTCATGATACTTTTTAAATAAATACATACAAATAACAACATAACAGACCCACAGCAGAAAGAAGACACTACCAGGAGTGTGCCTGGCTGACCCCGGAGCCAGTGCTAACCAAGGGCTCTTGCCTGGGCTGCATTTTCAGACACGACGCCATCAAAAGCTGACTCAGTTTTCAGGTGCTTTCACAGGTTTTCTTTCCTTTTGGCCAAGGGATTAGTATTGAAGAACAGACTTAATTAAACAGTGACTCCTTTTTGCTTTGTAAATCCCTCCTCTCCCGCCAGTAGGCTCTACGGGTGCCGGCCCTGGGCTGCCAGGTTGGCAGCGTGGCAGCCCGTAGGTACGTCAGTCGCGTACCACAGTCAGGGGCTGCTATGGCTCCGTTCCCACCAAAATCCTTAGTGACAGGGTGGCCATAGCAGATCTGGCCTTTGCCATCCTCCTCCTCTTTAGCCTCTTTGGACTATTCTGGAATTTGACTAAACCAAAACATTAAAAGCCTTGCAGGAGAACAGCTCTGCTTTTAAAAGTCTTTTTTGTATTTTTTTAATTGCTCCTGTTTTGTTTGTTGTGCTTACACAAGAATGCTTGCTATGGACCCTGGAGCAGCAGGGTAAAAACAGGCCTTAAATGAAAAATCTGAATAAACCTCGAAACTTAGCTTTTAGTTAAAAGGTGAAAATTAGAAACCAGTGAGCAGCATTTGATAGAGATAAGAGAGCAATGGGGGCAAGCAGGGGACACATGGAAGCTGAAAGGG
Source organism: Phalacrocorax carbo (assembly GCF_963921805.1). Classification (NCBI taxonomy): domain Eukaryota; kingdom Metazoa; phylum Chordata; class Aves; order Suliformes; family Phalacrocoracidae; genus Phalacrocorax; species Phalacrocorax carbo. Next base: position 19,699,953 of record NC_087523.1, on the reverse strand, counting down.
GGCTGTTCTGATCTAAGGACAGTCCCCGCCAAGCTGTATGTTTATGCCCTTTTAGGGGAAAAAATACCAAAAGATCTCTTTCTTTTCTAAACTTCTGAATGATCCATTAGCCAGGTTTGTCAGAGTTCAAATATTTTTACAATAAACGAGAATAACAAGCGAGTCAGCGCTCTCCAATAACTTGGTGTTTTTTCCACTTCGGAAGGTTTTCTGACCGCATGAGAAGAAACCCTCCAGTCAAACAGGAGCTGACTGGTATGCTATTGCAATCCCCGTTGGAGGCTGCCATGCCATCACTGCAATTTGGGAGCTGCAGTGGCATGGCATAACGTTGCCTGCCCTTCGTGGATGTTTTCTGTCCCCTACTGTAATATGTGTCTTAGCTGGTCCTTTAACTCTTTCAGCACTGCAGCATACACCAAAAGCTTTCAGTGGCATGTGTTATATATGTGTACACCTTGAAAGAAAGGCAATTCTTTTGAGCAGAAAGGCAAATGTGTCTATAATTGCGGCCCTTCCTTGCCTCTCTCTCTCTAACACCTCTGTGGAGGCGCAGACCTCCACTGCCTCTCCCCAAACCCACTTCCCCTGTAGCAACACCACACCCAGGGCACAGTTGCTCAGAGCTCTCCTAAATCAGTTTTAGGACAAAACAACTGGGTTTTAACAAACTAAATTTTACACCAGACAGACAAGATTTTTACAGAAACACCTGAATTATTTTCAAGACCCTTATGAATGTTAACTTTCATTTTAGAGCTTAGCGGGGGGGTGGGAAGCAGAGTAGGAGGAAACGGTAGGTCAGCTATCTGCAGTATAAATCTCAGTTTCCCAAGCAGCTCTAATCCAGGACACTTTATGCCCACAGGCCTGGGTGCCCAGTTTGCCCCAGTGTCAATAAAGGCGCTGGTGAACCTCGTTGTTCTCACAGGGTAAGCTAATAAGAGCCTGGTCACCATGGATCCCCAGCTTTGTACTTGCTCTAAAGAAGCAGCGAGACTTGCAAGCACTTCAGCTCTCTTGAGGTAGGAGAAAAATGGTGTTTCTGTTAGCTACGCTGCCTCTCCCAGCAGGACATGCGACTCGGCCGCGTCTCTCAGCCTCCCAGAGTGCCCAAATGGCTGAAGCAGGATGGGTGCATGGAGGACAGAAAGGAGGAGCCTTGAAATGCCAGCGGTTTCTGCAATGACATTTCTATGACCTCTGTTTGGTAAATCAGCATTTTTGGGATGTCAGATTACAGTAATGCAACGTGGTAGCAACAGGCACGTGAAGGGAGGCCAGTGACTTGGCACTGTCAGAGAAGAAATCATTTGTAAGGGTCCTGGCTGTCTGTCCTTGCCAGTAGGATCAGACCTCTTATGGCTAGTCAGGCTTAACTGCATGAGCAAAGCCTGCAAGATCAAATCCAGTGTGGGTCACTCAGCGGTACTGCATACTTCCATGACTCAAGTGGCTGTGTGCCACCTTAAAGTAAAGATTGCAGCCAAGCTTCTAAAGTTAAATATGTTATAAACTATACACATATGTGATCCTGAGATAGTGCCTGTAACAAGTCCCAAGGTAGATAAGCTTCCTGAACCCAGAGGTCCTCACGCCGCGTAAGCGCATTGTTTTATTTTGGCAGGCCTGCTAGCCTCTCTCGGAGCACGCTGCACTTCCTAATTCTCTTTTTTTTTATTTCGGGTGGGTGTAGTGAAACAATCAGTTTGGCGACTGCTACCAGCAATTCCAATGGCATTTCTTCTGCAGTTCAGATGAACGCATTCTTGATCCTTTGCCAGTTCTCCCAAGACTTGCAGAAACAGGCTCACAGCTTCCCTTTCTATTTTTTGGCCAGCCAAGAGCTGTGTGCCTACAGCCTCCTGCTAGAGGAGCAGCTGTGCCGTGCTGTGCCGAAGACACTCCTCAAGATAGGGGAGAAAACATCAGTAGGAATCAGATAGAAAGGCGACAAGTATGAGCCACAATGGAGAGAAAAAGCTTAATACGATGACCGTCATCCAGAGGGTCAAAGACCACGCGTTCCAGTCCCATCAGAATGTAGTCCTGTTTTGAGTTTCTGACAACATCAGCTCAGAGTCAGACCTTTTAAACACAGGAGAAAAAATATGTTCCAAAATTCTCTTTGCCTAAGCAGTATATATTCAAGAAGTTCTTTATATTGTTTCAGTATTTTAGCCCTTAGTTGATTAGTCACCAATACCTGCCGGATGCCCGCTGCCATAAAAGCACTCTGAGCATCCACAGTAGTTGTAGAAATATCAAAAAATAGCTTTAGCAACTAGGAATTATGCAACAGAGGGAGTAGGCAGGACTAACTAGATTAATGCAACATGTAGTGGATTTGTTAACATTAAGTGTATGACTCGTCGCAGAATCATGCCAGAAAACGGTACCATTTAGCTTACTGGTAAGGGCAGTAAAAAGGGTAATGCATTACTTTAATCATCAGTGAACCACTCACTCATTCAACATACTATTTTCAGATGAAATCAAAGGTTTCCATTAAAAATGCTATTCCTCTAGAGACTGTAAGCATCTTACAACTCTCTCTGCCTTTGAACTCTACTGTGATAGCTGCTTCATTAACATTGTGGTTCCAGTGCAAAAAAAGAATCCTCCAGATCCCAAATCTTCTTCCTCTAGACTTTCGATTGCCTCTCATCTGTCCATTCCTGCTTAGTGTTCTGTAAAGCTTGAGTCTTCTGTTCATCTACCTGGACATAGTCCACTCTCTGCTCCTCAGAGAGGAAAGGTTTCTGTGGGAGAGAGAGGGAAAAAACAACGTATTAGTTTTAGGCTTGAAAAGGGATGCTAGTGAATCTTGGCTTCATTTTCTGTTTTCCTTTTCCCTCGTTCCTTGATTGCTTCACTTCACCTTGAAGCTCACAGTGACATCAGCTGACAAAAGCATTGCTTTACAGCCTGCTTTAGCTATAATTATCCATCTGTCACTCTGTCACTCAGCCCAGCACAGCGAGTGAGGGAAACGTGCTGTTCTGGCTATTTCCATGCAGATAATCATTCTGTTCTCATCTCAGTGATCCTGCTGCAGGGATAACCTAACTGCATTTTAACTGAAGGGAGGGTTTAAATTTAAGAAAGCTTGGGAGTCTTGAGTCTTGCACCCAGGAGTATTAGCTCGTAGGGAAAAATGATACACAGGACATAAAATGGCCCAAACCAACACCAGTTTGTGGCTCTGCAATGGTACCTACCCACTGCCTGGGCAGGCTATAAGCTCTTTGGAATAAGGAATGCATTTTCTCAGCATGACTAAGGAAATTGAAATGCTTTTGTTTATGCACGAGTAAAGATGCAGATTTTGCCATGTTACAAGAAGTGGTATAGTTTTGCCCTGTGAATTTACCTTGGGCTGTAAACTTGTTACTGCGAAGAGATTTGGGGGGAAACTAGCAGGAAAAGTTTTGGGGAGACTTGATGAAAATGAAAGAGCATGCAGAGATCCTGCAAGCCCCAACAAGCTCGCCCACAAGCCCTCATGGCTGCACATCCCACCGCAGTCTCGTGCCCTCTCCCGAGCTTGTGTTAGTGGCATCCCTATGTGTTGTGCTAAGGACACCTTGTCATCACCCTAATAGTGCTTTTATTATATTAATCTTGAGCCTGCCAAAAATGCAGTCAGCTGGAAACATGACTGTCTTCATCATGATACTTAGGGCACCTTGCAGAGTCTGGCTCTTGGTCTTGTTTTCCTCCCAGCAGACAAAAAGATAGGAGGCTGTGGCGTTTTTCAGGTGATTCATACCTTCTGTACAGGGGACGGGGAAGCAGAGTTAAAATCCAATGCTAAGTAATCAAGGTTAGATTTCCTTGTCCAAGGAAAAGCACCACTGTATGGAGATGTCGCCTGCCTGTGTTCCTGTTGGGAAAGGAGAGAAACTTTTAATGCTCTTAAAACATGATCCCAGAAGGAAGCATGACTACAGCTGTGGGGTGGGAGACTCATCTGGCAGAAAGCGGGTGAGGAAGGACAGCACCCATGTAATTTTCTGTGCACCTGGTGCGTAACCACAGGATAACACTGGTTAATTGCAGGGTAGCATAAAGAAACCACAAGAGCCTTTTTTTCCTGGTAATTATGGCAAAACAAGCAAACCAGGCTGATTTTCATTCAAAGCTGTCAGGAAGGACTTGTGCCCAGCTTCTCAGCCCAAGCCCCTGGAAGGCTCAGATTTGCAGGGAAGCCCTCTTAACCATCATCGTTCTATGCGTTTGAGAAATTGTGAAAATTCTGTTCAAATCTAGCAACTGAAAATTAATCTCGGGAAAATCACAGATGACCACAAATGTACAGAAGCTTTTACTTGACTAGAAAATCAAATGGGGAGTAGTTACAACTGGAATCGCCCTCCTGAGCAGATTTTGATGTGGTAGAGGTGTGGGTTAAAATTTGAGACTATGTATTTGAGGTTCATGGAGATTGTGGTCAGTTTTGCAATATATTTCTATAGCCACTGACTTTGGGCTTTGGCTATGGAGACAAATATGTAGATACTGGCTCAGATGAAGGGATTTGAGTTCATTTCCACCTAAAATTCAAAGAAAACTGAGATTCTGGTCTTTGCAAGATATGACTAAAGAGTGAATGAAAAGGAAGCCACAAAGCCAGATGTTCTTCTTTCATGGGATGGGAAGTGGGGTTAGTGCCACCAGCCAAAGCAGAAGCAATAAGAGACTTTAATGGGAGTTCTGTTTCTGCACAATATTTGGTGTGTTTCTTTAGGAAGTGCACTAACGGCTTTCTGTCATTTCCTAGGAGATTTTGCAGGGCACACTTTTAAAAGGTGAAAAGATTTAATTTTCCTTTGCCTTAATGAGTTCTCATGTAAATATGGCTGATCCCTGTGATCTCTTGGAACTGCTCAGCAACATTCGTGGGCGAACAGCTGAGTTCTGCAGAGCAGAAGAAGGGCTTCCCTTATCTCTCTGTAAATTGGTCCCAGTGTCTTCGGTTTAAAACCGTTTCATCATTTTTTTAAAAAACAGAAGGCAAAGGACAAACCTCCTCAACATTTTTCTTAGAAAACAAACTTCTGCATTCTCCATCAATGTGACAGAGCAGAATAAAGCAAAGGATGGCTGTGTGAAAATGAAGATTACCATATGAATGTAACTTTCTTCCTCTTCTCCGGAAACTGAATTGGCAAATATTCTTGCTGAATTAATACCGTCTCTTTCTGGTGAGATAAAGCTCATTCGATTGCTATGAAGAAAAACACAGGAGAAGTTAAGGAAGCATCTTACAGATGCTCTGAAATGAAGCCAAAACCTGACACAGTCCATATGGTGAATAAACTCACACTAATGCTGCAGCCTTTATGGAGAGGATGTTCAAAACCACTCCTTGGTTCTAGAAAAAGTGCACTATATTGCTATGAGTGGTTTTGTTAATTTTTTTTTTCTAGTATTTACAAAAGTTTGCCATCTCTGGCATGACAGAAAGCCTAAACCATCGAAGCAATTCTCCAGCAAGGGGCACGGAGACAGATACCATTCAGGTAATATGCGCCGATGGGGCGGTGAGTTGTGCGGGTATCCACATTTTGGGGATTGGTGTGAATTAATCAGCTAGTGGAGGTGCAGGCAGAGGAACTTGTCTGGCTTTGAACGCAGGGTAAACACATGCTATCCGTGTTATGGAGGTGGCTGCAACTCAGGCCTTTTACAAGGAAATCTCTACCACTAACTTAACTGTCAGAGGTATGTCGTGAGTAAACTATTGCAGGCCAGCACAATGGGATTAGCTGTTAGGAAATTAGATGGTCACTTTGTGCAGCATGAACAGTATAATTCCTTTTGCTTTATTAGTTCCGGGCATGCTTTTTTAGTTTTGTTAATGTAAAACATGCAAACCCCCTCTGAGCTTATTATCCTTCGGGACTCTGCACTGTGTCAGCACTAATTAACCACAGTGCTCTGGCAGGGATGCTTGGGAGGCAGGCTACTGGGGTTTCCCTAACGCACGGCACGTAGCAGGCAGCGCTGAAGGGCTTAACTGGCTTTGGACTGTATGGCTGAGAGGGGTCTGCAACGGAGAAATTGCCCATCTCATGTCCCTTTTGTCCTCCCAGTGATTACCTGAGGAGTGGAAATGTCCTGTCTGGCACTCATGCTAGTGGAAACCCACAGTTTCCAGAGTGCCTGGAGAATGCGGAGGAGGTTGGTGGGAATTCCTGGCTTTTGCATGCACGCTTCAGCACAGCTGGCTCCCCTGTCAGCCTTTCCCCATAGCGCCAACATCCCCCCAGCCGGCAGGCTGCAGTCCTCCCCTGCTCATGAGTTCCATGAAGCCAAGTCTTTCACTGCCCTTGGAGCCCAACAGTATCATCTGTTCATACTACCTGGGCTTTGGGACCAAAACCATTTGTTTTACCCCACAACTAATTTCCAATGACAAAAGGTCACACCAACAAATCAAGTCTGAATCGCTGTGTGGCAGCGCAGAAGTCTGCACCCAGGCTACAAGTCAGGCAGGTCTTTATCTCATCTGGTTCTCCTTTGCTATATTAATTTTCAGGAACAAAAATGGCTCTATCTTTTTGGAAAAAAAAATAATTCAGACATGCAAAGTTCTTAGCCATTGCAGCAGCCACACCAGAGTGCGACCAGCTCCGGCCTTTTCAAAAGGAGCCTTCAAAACAGACCTAGCATCACCGCATGACACTGAACTCACTGGAGCTGCCTGTCATGAAAGGGAGCCTTGCTTTTTAGAGAGAGCAAAAGCCTGGGGGACGCTGAAAGGGGCCCTGGGGAGTTCTTGTTTGTGGACTTTTCCAGGAAACTGTTTCTTGTGGGATGTGATAAGTTATTTTTAACTCCATTCCACAATGTTAATGCTTAAAAGATTGGAACAGCAGGTTTCTTGTTGACTTACTAAGGCACAGTCCACATCCTGGTCACGGCAGCGTGCTCCCGGATCGTGGAGAGGTTCCTCAAGTCCAGAGGAGGTGGTCGTGCTGCAAGTAGATACGAAAGAAACTACATTTCCAATAGTGGAGCTAATGGAAAGTACAGACCGCTTCGAAAAATGCAGTTTTATATTAACAGCAAGAACCTAACCGAGTATTTCACAGAAAATGACTGATATATCCAGGACAGAAATCAGTAACAAGTGATCACTTCAGTCAGCGCTGGAAAACAAACTCTCTCATTTACCCTAAAATAACAGAACAATAACATAACAATATATTATACATACAATATATTGCTATATTAACAATATGACAACAGAGTAACAATGGGCATAAGGCGAGCAAATGCCCCACAAGATCTGTGTGCTTGCCTCAAATCTGCTCTGCATATGCTGCCTTCAGGAGGAGAGGCCACTTCAGCCTGCAGGTCAAAACAGGTTTTGAGCTCCCTTCTAAACAAAAAGGTCCTGCATGTGGCGGTCAAGATCATTCTTCTCACCAGTCCATGTACATTTTCCACCCCATTCTCAAAACCCTCTAAGGATCTTAGCTTGCTTTGCTTCCTGGCAGTGCTCTAAATTTCTGTCCCCACTTCACAGGAGCATTTCCTGGACCAATTTCTGAGCAGCCCTGTGGCTATGCAGCCCAAAGAGCTTTAATGTAGGCTAGGCTTAGGCAATTTCTCCACTGCAAAGCTGAATTTTGTCCCCAGCATATCGTCTGGAAGTTCAACCCAGAGTTTGGAGATGCCATGAAAAGCAGGAGTGGAAAATTACCATCAGCAAAAGCATCTGCAGGAAATTCCTAATTAAACCAAGGCAGCTGTGCCTACCCAGCAGAGGTTTAACCAGCAGCCCACACATCAAGTTTTGAGTATTTGAGTGTTTGGATGTCCTGTCTGTGGAAGGTCAGGGAGCTGGTGAGACAGCAGGACGTGCACTTCAGAGTCGCAGGATTTAGCCTGCCATCTCTCCAAGGCTACGTCCATTTGGTGGTTTGCAGAGTGGATCTGAAGCCATGCATCACGCTAATGCAGCCACAAGGTCTCCGACTGCAAAAGTAGGCATGGACACTCTTCCTGTGCTCACAGACGACCCTTCAGGCACATCCTACGTTATAGGACTATAAGCCACTCATACAGCAATTCAATCCCTCTTCTAGAGTGGGAAGCACTTTAAAATGTGCCAAGGACACTATCAAAGGAGGTCACCCATGTCCCTGCTATCAGGACCCCCTAGCTGCCACTTGCATTTTAGGTCTGGGCTTACATTTCCTACGAGGCTTGAGGTCTCGGTTCACCGGAGGGGGTTCCAGGTCTGAGGGAAGCTCAGGTAACGGGCTGGTGAGTTTTTCAGTGCTGACGACAGGGAAGGTAAACGTGGCTGAGCCGGGGCTCATGGGGATGTAGCCGTCGGGTGAACAGTCAGAGCTGGGCGCAGAGGGAGAGGTGCTGGGGCGCATGGGCACGTAGCTGTCCTCTGAGCCATCCGAAACAGTCGAGTAGAGCGGGGAGAACCGACAGGGCTTCAGAAGAAAAGGAGGAAAAGAAAGATAAATCAATATCAGTAAATGAATAGCTAACCCCCTGCAAGCCACGAGGTGCTGTGAGCTGGCAGCAGATCTGAGCCGAGACCCCGGCCAGGAGAGTCCTGATGTGACCTTTCTGAGAGGCACAAGCTGGAAAGATGAGACAAATGCCTGCGTTCAGATACACACTCCAGCTTTGGAGTAGTCCACTTCTGGGCTTCTCAAGTCACTGCTGGAAACTAGGACCAAACTTATTTTGGTGACTTAAGTAGGTTAAATCCTCCAACTTCAGTGAGGCTTCACTTGCCTCTCCCAGCAGTAATGCTGACTTATAAAATGAAGGAGGCTCCTTTATACAAAAAAATACACCTGAAAGAAGAACATCTGATGAACTAGATTTTTACAAATGCAGAAGCTGAGAGAGAAGACACACAGACCTACAAGTTGCTTCTGGTATCTGAGAATAAACACTAGAAATTCATTTCATGCAGGTTAGTACTGGCTGAGCGGTGAGAGGGATTGATTGCAAACCTTGCAAGCTTTCAAAGGGGAAAAAATATAAGTTGCCCGGCACCAGAGCTTACATACGAGCAGCAAAGGCTCTTCTACAGAGAAGACAGCATCCAGCACCAGGCAGAAGACTATGTGATGTGTGATGGTGCTACATACAACCATGTCTGTCAAAGGCTGAGTCAGGAAGCTTTGGACTGACAGAGCCCTGAATCACAGGGACTTTGACAGCAGAGACTTTCCTATGTCCTAAAGAAGAGATATTCCCCCTCAGGGCCATGAAACGATAAGCTTCTTTAGAGCCCTTTTTTCAAGAGATGAGCGGTTTTCTCAGGTGCTCTTGCTTAACAGTTTAATTCTTGAGGCTGCTGGTATGCTTTTTCACAAGAGACCTGGCTTCATCTGCTTTAAAAAAACAGGGTGCTCAGTGTTACGGCCTCCCCCGTCCTCTCTCAAAGGCTTCCTGCAGCCACCAAGAAGCGGCACAGAAGCTGCCCAAAGCCAAGTGCTTCTTCCATTTTTTTATTCTTCTGCTGAACACAGGAATGATTGAATATCAGGATGTCAAATACTTCACTTTCTGAAGTTTGTCATGTGTCAATGTTTTAAATTTATGCAAGCAGCGTACTTACCAAATTCAAGCTAAGCCTCTTATCCCGACTTCTTAAGGAACTGCCTTCCATGTCTGCTGCAAGGAAAAGAAGTGATTAAAAATGTGATAAGGCAGTGCAACCTTACAGAGATAATTCTGGAATAAAGCATATGGCTCTAAAATAATTAGAGCTTTATAAGGATTCCACAACTCCTAGATTTATCCTAAATGAAGAAATCCAATGATACTTAAGACCAGAACCAACTCAGTCGCATTTCAAGAATGACTACATCTATTTTAAGTATGCTGAAACGAAGGAACATGCTCATGTATAATCCAGCTGTAACTTATGCTTCCTGTAACACAAGCAGTTGGGGTGAAATACTGGTGTGGTGTGGAGAGCAAGCGACCAAGCAAAAATTTAAACCTAGTTCCTGCTCTAGTCCCGCTCTGTTTTCCTGTCTGTCAAATAGGGGAACTTATATGAAAACGGAGTGTAGGGAATATTAATTAATTACTGTTTGGAAAGCTATTTAGGACCCTTGTATGTAAGGTGCTAGGGAAAGCACATGTTATTGTGCAGAGGATGCATGGGGGAACTTCATGGTAGGAGAGAAAATCTTCTCTTTGTCATCCAGAAATGCTGATGTGGTACAAGTGGCTCAAGCTGATGGGGAGCAAACAGCCAGAGACAAGGTCACAGGTCAGTGTCCCCGTGTGCAGGCTGGCCTTTCTCTTGGTGTAAGTCAATTTTATTTTTGAAACAAAAGGCAAAAACCTGAAATCCAGCATTCGGTGCAGAGGAGATCAGCAGTGGGAGCTGCTTACAACTACCATCCCCTCCTGGAAAAGCATTTTCTGTGCAGAAAATGGCTTTTCTCTGGGAATGCCTTAAAACCCTGCAACCATGTTAATCCAGTCTCTGCTCTCATGGCAGAGATGTCAGCGCTGCACTGCAACTGGGGGTCTTTGTGGTGGTATCAGCGTAAAGTGCTAAACAAGAACAAAGCAATACTCCTAGTGCGGATCTATATTCAGATAGACACAGTCACTGTCCTGGGACAGCTACATTTATTTATTATTTTGGCAAAAAGACATTCAGGCACAATGCTCCAGCAGATGCCAGGATACAGGTGCCTCACACATGTACAGCTTGTTCCCCTTTATGGCACCACAACCAGCATACACTGCCTTTGCACTGGGTTAATCACATCTGTTCGGCTTTTACAGGGTGCCAAGGGCAAAAAATGAAGTAAATAACTTGAGTGGGCTCACTCTGGGAGCTGGCGAGGAACAGCTGCTTTCCCCGTTTCTTTTTCTGATCTTTCTTGTTAAACACATTTTAATTCAGAGTTTAACCTTTCAAATACTTTCAGCTGCACTTAGGGTAAGAAAAAATAGCAGCACTTATTAATTCATTGCTGCCCCCTGTCAGGCAGAGATAACCTTGCAGCACAGTAGCAGAACATGACATTTGGCTACTTAATCCTCTTAAAAACATTTTGGCGTAAATTGAGTTGGAGGAACATTAACTAAAGCACGCTGGCAGCATTGGAGCAGCACCTTTCAGGGAGCAACCAAGTGTAACTGATAATTAAGAACACCAATTCCGCTGATGGGTGTTTCTCCAGAAACCTTCCAAGAATTGTTTGAACACTGATAAACAGGCTGGACAGAGGTCTCCTTGCTTTAGCTTCTGAGCTGTAAGAGCGAGATCTAACAGCCCCAAACACCGGCTGGTCATTCAAACTACAGGAGTCTAAAGGATGTTTGTCCCTAAAAACCTGCATTTTCTTCATCAAAAAATGACACATCACTACAAAGTACTTTATGATTTCCAGCCAGTTATTCCAGCTGCCTCCCTGTTCTGTGGCTCCACAAAATAAAACTCTGGTACTGCCTAGGGTGGTTTTTGACACCCTGATGTTCTGGGGTTTTGACTGTTATTTTTGTTTCTGATGACAGTGTTTCAAGAACAAGTGGAAAAGTCACCTCAGCTCAGAGCAGAGCTTGCTTTGCAGCACAGCCTTGCTCTGCAGCAGTTTTTCAGGCTACCCTGACTGAAGTGCAAGGACAGAAGGGGATTTGCTCAAGGACACAGAGAGTCCCTGGTTTAACCAGGATTACATCCCATCCCCAGTGTCTCCCTGGCTTCCCGTTCTTTAAGCTGCAAAAAAGACATGCTGCTGTTACGGAAAGGACTGGATGCAGCGAAGCAGCACAGGTAAAGGTATTTCCCATGTGCAAGCCCACATTTTGATCTGCATAGAATTTGGCATTGCCCAATTCAGTGGCTGGCTTTTCATTTTTGTTTTTCTACTGCTTGCTTTTTTGGAGAGGGAGGGGGGCACGGAAAACTAACAAGTCATGAGGCACCCTGAAGAGATCACAGCCAAATTGCTGCCCATGAGTACACACTGAGGGGCTTTTACAGAGGAGGAGCTGCATATGAGAGACAGGTCTAAATTCTGCCCACTAATTTGAAACAAGCACTTCAGGTTGCTTTGGGCGGTGTATGACTTTGCAGGGAGGAGGACAGGGAGGCACAACTGGAGGTGGGCACCCACTCTGCGCTTGTGGGCAGCTCCATTGGCTCTTGGAAATTCACTCACCTTTCCAGTTCCTCACGTTGTCTAAGCTGGACAAGGAGATCCTCCTGGGCACCAGAGCAACCTGAGCCCGGCAGATCCCTGCGTGCCCGTTCTGGAGGGCCCCGCCGCCCACCTCATCCCCTCTCCTGTCTGAGAAGTGGGTTGGCTTGGGCGGCCGCGGTGGGGGCGTGTTGGACAGGATGTCCAGCTGGGTTACGCCGTAGGGCAGCGCGTTTTGGCTCTTGTCAATCTGAAAGGTTGGTGTCAGTGGCGTCCCCAGCAGTGGAGAAGAGGAGGAAAAGTCACTGGGTGGCCCGGTAATGTCTATGTTTCTGGACACAGTGCTGGGATTTGCCAATGGGGCCCCATCCTGGTGCACAGTGCCAGCACTGGATGGCTGTACAAGGTACAAGGAGGGCTGGGACTGCAAGGAGTCAACAAAAACATCATCCGATGAGGTTTGCTCCAGAGATCTGTCTGAATTCGACCAGCTGTCACACCTGCACAGAGACAGAGATCAGGACCTGTGCTTTCCTTTTCTCCTGGTTGCAACTGAGCAAGTACACAGCAAAAAAGAAAAACCCAACCCCACAGTTTGGGACAGTATCTGTCCCTTCCCTATGGCTGTGGAAGGTCCGCCCTGAGCTGGGCTGGGGTACTTTGGGCGGCAGCAGGCAGAAAGGGTGTCTGGAGAGAGCCATATGTGAGGTCCCCAGCCACCCACCCTAGAAAGGGGCAGGACCAACATACAGCACTCAACTGCTAATCTGCACTATGAAAAGTGCCCCCCATAAATTGGATTAGGCTGATAGTCCCCTGCTGTGCTCAGGAGCCTACCCTAAGTGGCAGGGCTTACAGGCTGGTTTGCCCCAGTTTCCCAGGGCATCACTGGACAGGCAGAGAGTGGCTCCAGCCTGGCGCATCTGGCAGTCCCCAGACCTACCTGTTGTGGCTGAGCTTGCCCGACTCACAGTTGGAGAGGAAGAGGTAGTCGGGGAGGAAGACCGACTCTGACTCGCTGGGGGTCTCCTCTGCAGCAGATGCATCAGCAGCAGCGTGATCGACCGAGAAGGAGGGATCGGCGATGCGGGAGGCATGGGTGGAGGCGGCTGGCGACGGCTGCGGGGACGAGGTCGTGTGAGACAAGCTCTCCACTGAACCTGCAATGGGAATGGATGGCCCCATCTGAGGGATGGCTCTGATTCACCCTGGCCCACTGCTTCTTCTGGCCATCACCACCTTGCTTTTGCACCAGGGATGTTTTACACCAGAGCGGCAGTGGATCAAGGCAAAAACTGATTCTGGGGAGAGGGGAGCCTGGTTTTGCAGCTGCTTCCCCTGCCTGGGCTGGGCACACCGGCTGCCAAATAAAGGGGCTGCAGGAGGGGCAGATCCCCCTTGCTCTGGGGTCCCTCATTCCTGCAGGGCTGTAGCATCCCTCCTCTGGACAGTAACGAAGACAGCCTCTGCTGAGAAAACTGCTGAGGCAGAACAGTCTGTTTTATCAAGTATTTTTTAGGACCCAGTGCAAGTAATTAATCTCCAACAATTCAAATTAACAGTAACAATGAAAGGGGTTGATTTCTTCCCACTTTCTAGATATCAGTGGACAAAACTGAATTTTGCAGCTCATGGAGTAGCTGGATTTGTTGCACCTCTGAACCTGTCTGCAAACTCCTTGTGCCTCTCTAGGCTGGATATCAAAGCCATGAGAGCTGTGCTGTAGCTATTTTTGCCCACCTGGAGGCTCATTGGCTCTGCTGAGGAAGGGGACACTACTTTTCTGGAGGCCACAAGGCACAGGGGAGCCTGTGCTCAGCGACACCTTCCCTGGGCACAACACTCCAGTGCCCCCCAACACAGAGAGGGGTGGCAGTGGGGAGAGGAGCAGGTTTGGGCTGCAGGCAGCAGGGCTGGCCCAGGCTGCACAGAGCTGGCCGCCTGCTCAGCTCCAGGTTCACCTCCAACCACCAAGGCCACCCCTCGCTGCAGCACATGGCCGAGGCACTCATATCCATCTGTCCCAAGCACTGCTGGGCAGCAGAGACAAGTTGTTGAGCGGGGACAGAGGCTGGCAAAGTGACGAAAGCCACTTTGCTTTCGTCTGGGTAGGCTGCTGGGCAGGAGGGATGAAGGAATGATGGCTGAGCCACACTGACTTAAGGCTAAGCACAGCCTCTGGCCCAGCTTTTGGGGCATTTTGAGTCAAAAATTGAGTCCTTAATGCAAGTCGGACCTCCCACCGTGGGCAGGTGTGGAGTGGGAAGGACCTGCGGTGTCTTAGCAGAACAGTGCTCCAAAGGCAGCAAGCTCAGCCAGCGACATCAGTAACACAAGCCCTCAGTTAGAAAATATGACTTTTTCTAATGAAGTTTCAGGTTGCTGTGAGGCGGTTCCCTCACCAGGGCTGTGCAGGGACCAGGCAGCACCCACCAGCTGCCCTAGCTGTCCCCGGCACCTGCGCGGTCAGCAGTGGGTACACATCTCTTGCTGAAGTGCAGACGTGGCCTGAGTCAAAGCTGCAAAACCCTTATTCAAAATGAAAAACCTCGCAGCAAAAACAAACACAAGAAGCCAACTACTGCTGATAAAACCAAACCAAGCATAAACATGCCTTCAAAGCATAGCAAGAAGGCAGATTTCTCTAATGCTGAAATCCAGAATTTGCTGGAAGTGCTGGGAACCAGCCCCTGACCATCTGCGTACGTGCTGCAGGCCAGATCCTGCACGGTGCAGTGAGGTCCTGGGATCCCCCGGCAGATTCTACCTAGTCCTCAGCTCACAGCAACAAGCCTTGGCACTGTGCGGGTTGTTGTAGTCACTTCTCAACCCTGAGAGGTGCTAGGTACAAGTGCATGCAGGTCAGGAGGGGTGGAGACGGCTGCCAAGACTTGGGTGGTTAGCCAGCAACGTCACTGAACGCCAGCAAAACCCTCTAGTGACCCAGACTTCCACACCAGCCACAGCAGGCTTCACCACATCATCTTTCTGATCTCAGTCAGAATAAAACAGCTGATGTCCTGTACTACCCTGCACCTCATCCCTTTAAATTGGGGAGGGAGCTGCCTCTTTCCTTCCCACCTACCTGGGTGGACTGCCTGCTGCTTCCTCCTGTTAGCTTTGGAGGCCTGGTGCAATGGCAGACCCCAGGTCAGCAAAGCACATAAGCACGTGCTTAAATTCAAGCTCAGGCAAAGCATTTGCTTAATTTTGAGCAGGTGCTTATAGCAGCGGGATTTTGGCAGCGAGCATCTGGAAGGAACGGCTTTTAAGGGGTTTCATATTTGCAGAGTAGAGCTGAGAGCTGCAGCCTTCCCATCTGAAAAATAACTTTTCTCTTGTTCATTGTGCTGGCTCAGACAGTAACTCTGCTTTCAAATCTTGGGCTCAGAGAGCTGTCTTGCAAGCTGAAGATGATCAAATACGCACTGGGCTAACTCCATAGGGATCTCAGAAAAGCATGTTCACGTCACCATCTGACTGCCTTTTTTAAAAAAAAAAAAAGCAACACAGCTAAAAACTGCCACAATGCTTAAGAAAGAAATTAATGACATTCTGGATTATTAACACAGAGAACGAACAGGCCTGAACTCCATCTGGTACTCACAGGGTTTAGCCACAGATTATCCCATCAGGAAAGGCTGTGAGCTGCAGGCCACATGGCAACTGTTGTGAGCAGGAGGGAGGGATGGGGACAGCGCAGACCTGCCCTTTTCTAACCTTCAGGGGCTCAGGGACCTGCAGCCAGCTCCTAACAGGCTGTCCCTGTCCCTGCCAGCTCTGCTGGTAACCGAATCAGCATGCATTAAAGTTGTACCACGACAGCAGCTGGGTAGAATAAATTATGCATGGCCACTTTCAACAGTGAGAAGGCAGAGCATAGGTTTGGTGCCTGCCCTCCCCTTTGCCAGAGAGACAGCAGGAGGCTTCGACTGCCAAAATAACTGCTTCAGTGGGTAATAACCCAAAAATCTCTGCCTTGCATTGACAGGGAAAGTCACTGTGGAAGATGCAGAGAATCCTCTGCTGTGACTTTCCCCATAAATGCAGGGCCGAGAGAAACAGAGGGCTTCTCCCTCCGGCTACAGACCCCAGCCCACTACCCCAAAGTTGTTACAATGCGACAGCAGTACAGGGACACAGTGAAATAGGGGCGTCGCACTCGCAGCAACTCCCCACCGGGCTGCATGGCCATACCAAGGAGACAGAAATGCCACCCATCCCTCCTGGCCAGGGGCCAGAGCCTGACATTAAAGAGCAGCCTTGAGTCTGTGCAGCTGAGAAGGGATTTCTTCCCACAGAGAGGAGTGTATGGAGGGAGTAGCCCCAGTGCCTGCCCTCCAGCATGGGCTGCGAGGAGCTGTCACACTTCCCCTGAGCTCCTGCACAAGGGCCAGGTGCTGCCATGAGCAAGCCTGCCAGGGCACTGCCGGCTCAGCTTTGTATGGGAACAGAAGGGGGAAATAAAGTGAAGATGCTCAGGAGAAAGCGTCTCTGCAAGCAGAGCAGTCCCTCAGCGCAGTCATCCAGGCTGCCCTTGCTCCCAGCATGCTGCCCTTGCTCAGGAGATGCTCCCCAGTGTGGCTGCAGCAAAGTCCTGAGGAATCAAACCATCCCCATGCCATGGGGGGCAGGGTCTGTGCACATTGGCAAAAGAACAAAGGAGAGACATCTGAGGCAAAGAAACCATCAGAGTGCAGGCGTAAAGGGAGGAGGTCCCAGCAATGGGCAAGGATGATGTGACAGCAGCAACCAGAGGTGAGGGAGAGGAGCAGAAACGCTCTAATCCAACTGCCAGCAGCCAGGGCGGACCCAAGGGTAACCTGTCACTTAGGATGACCCTGCCAACATCCTGGTCCATGCACTGTGCAGGGAGGGCACCCGTGAGAGGGCCTCCCCAGGGACATCAGGCTCCACTGTGGCCCCGGGAGCTGTTGGAGAGAGTAGAGCAACAGGGGAGCAATGGAGATCAGCAGGGACCTCCAGGTAAGGGGTTGTAGCTGGAAGCAGCCAGGCATTTACATGGGATGTGGAACAATACCTGGAGTCTGTGGAAGAAGTGAAGAGGGAACCCAAGACGAAAGGTCCCTCGTGGGCTGAGGAGCTGCCTGCCAAGGCATGGCCTGAGGGAGTATTCAGTGCACAGCTACAACCTTTGAAAGTAAGGCTTCCTAATGAAAAAGGCTAAACTTTCACAGCAGTTTCTCCAATGAAAAGCTGCTATATTGTGTCAATTAACCATGGTTTCAGCTTGCATATGGGATAAAGTGTGCCCATGATGTCCCATAGCCACCTCATCTCATCCCCTCCCCTGCCCAGCTGCTTGGCCCAAGCATCCTCTCAATCCCCTCTGTGGCCACAGGTCCTGTGGGGTTGGGGAGCAACTGCTCTATTGGGAGCCTTCACCAGAGGTGGAAGCAAGATTTTTACATAGAAACAGTAGGAAAATAGGGAGGGAGGCCTCCTCTTCTCTCTTCCAGCTGCCTCCCCTGAAGGTGCCAGCTCCCCCATCATTTTCAGCACAGCCAGTGGCACGGTTTCTTGCGGCAGCTGAGTGCTGCAGCGTGATGACTGCTGCTGGCAAGTCCTTCCCAACAGCCGCCCTCCCAGGTGCTTCCTGACATCTGCCTGCAGCTTGCATTTTGCCTCTGTCTCTCAGCTGTCCCCTCTCTTGTTGACTAAAAAGCTGTCCTTAAGGGCCAGCCGCAGTTTTGCTAACTTGTCTGCATCTGGCTGCTTACATGCCAGACCAGAGGCCTCTGACGACTGGGACCTGGCTGCTCATCCGGCTTCTTTGCTACTGGAAGGGACTAACTGGGAGCAATGGGACCGTGTTTACAGCTGAGTCACTGCATAAACCTGTGGCTGCACTTTCTGTGCATTAAGTGGAAAAAGCAGCAGACTTAGTTTTGGCCTTGAAGTCACAGCAAATTTTCAGATACGCAAGGATGAAGAGTGATTGATTTCACAATAATATCGGCTTTGAGATTTATTTTAATACACAGAACAGCTTATTAAAATTTCCTGCAATTGATGTGTCTTTCTTTTGATGATTCATTTCAGGAACTTTTTTTTTTTAACACAGTAACATTTGAGTTAAAAAAGCATATGGCATTTAATAGAGCTTTTATCTTCTTATGTTAATTTTTAAGGGTAATTTGTTTAAACCTACAGACTCTTGGGGGATTTAGGTGCTTCCAAAAAGCTGAAGCAATTATCAACTGTTTGAAATATGATGTGCAACCTGTGGAGCTCTGCAGATTTAAATCAGAGGATCTGAACATGCCCTGCATCCTGACCTGAATACACCCCAGACCTGACCTCACCGGCATGAACTGCAGGATAAATAGAAGATCTTATGAGCTATATGCCATTAGAGGTAGATAAGCACTTGTCTGGAAGCTTAGCTTATGTGGTCTGTGATAAGGGCTGTAAGTTCAGGTGCCAGGCTTTATACTGAACCAAAGCAAATGCTCTGCGCCGCTGACCTTCTTGGGGGATAATATCAGCCTTGAACAGAGCGGAAAGCTGGGATGTCAGCTTTCCCAACTGCCACACCAAGAGCTGTCACTTTTCGTCCATCAATGTCTACACTAGCAATCTTTGCTGGGAGACAAATACCACTGTGTAATACTCTGAGTACTGCCCATGTGTAAGTCTTACAAGCAATGCTGCGCTGTACCAGCATAACAGAACAGACATTTCCCAGTATAAACGCATCGATCTTGGGGACAGCCGCTGCCTTAGCTCGTCTGCCACAGATCACATCTCCCTATGCACATCCTCAACACAGTGCCAGCAGAAGCCTGCATACACGTTTGAGAGGCAAATTATTTTTATTTTTTCTGTTTTGCATGGAAAGACTTGCCTTCATTTCAGAGTAATTGGTAAAATTATATCTAAAATAATACTGCACCAGAAGTAGCAATGCAAGACCAACATCTCAGTGTCAAAAAGGGCAGATCAGTAGGAAGGTGATTACTGAATAACCCTAATTACAACCAAGCTCTAAAGGGCCATTGACTCCAGTCCCTCAAAGCTACCAGCTCTAGTTTGCAAGTTGCATTCATGGGCAGTTTGTACTGGCACATAAAAATCTGTCAGCATGTTTTCCCGGTGGTCTCTAAAGTGAATGGGAAGGGAACAGATGTCACATTTATAACAGGACAGTGCTCTTTCCACTCCCATTTCCTCTCAGAATAAACTGCTGAAGAGAAGATTAAAGGAGGCCAGGAACCACCATAGATTAAAATAAAACACCTCACCATCGCCTTTTGTTTTCTTTCAAGTTACGAGGTAATGGTATGGCTGTGCAGCAGTTGTAGACACCAGTAGCAGTCTGAGCACAGCAGCACAGGGACCGTGGCAGGATAATCTGCCCAGCCACAGTCCATCCCCAAACATATTACTGCCCTTGGGATCGAGTCCTTCATCACCGCCCTTTTCTGCTCTTGCACTACCTTTTATCATGACAAAGATCTTTGTTCTGATTCACTTCCTATGAAGCTCTCAAATTGCTGCTGTATCTGCCCCTTGGAAATGTCAAGGGAAAGACAGATTGCTGTTATGTGAGCCCGATTGTCTCGTTTGAAAGGTAAGTTAACAATGATACAGGTCCTGACTTTAATTACTGGCTACATCCATCTTGGAGTGGTTAATTCTTGGATGCTTTCCAAGACTTTCACCCTACTGAGTATATACAGGTGTAGGTCCTGGCAAAACAGGCTGACTCTATGCTTCACTGGCAGGAGCATCTCTAAGTCTAGACACACGCTTCTAACACTCTCCCATCCTCTGCTTTTTCTTTATTTTTCTTCTTATTAATAGATTAAGACAGCTGTATTTTTGTCATTAATTTATGTATGTGCATATATGCCCAAGTCTGTGCACATTCCACATCCAGCAATGCCTGAGAAAACACGATTTTTGCAGACTTTCCTAGAACAGGTGTCTTACATTAAGCCAAACTAAATAAATATAGGACATGTAATGAAATAAACGGCCCCAGAATGTAACAGTCAGCCAGCTCTTCACATAAACAGTACCTTTTCTTATTAAGGACCTGCTGTTTATTCTAGGAGGAGTTGCTTCATAAAAGTGAGACCAAGAGGCCAGCTATTATTTCTACCCAGCAGAAGTGAGATCCCAGATAACCCTCAGATTAGGGTTTAGCAGCATCTCAGGGCTTTACGGAGCTATAGGAAGCAGTCCCACACCACTTGTCCAGCTGAGCCAGCCAGCAAAGTCCATGCTTCCTCTCAACCCACATGCTGCTGTGGAGGAGCCCAGACACAGATCATCCTCCCAACCCCCAAGATGAGCATAAGCATGGCCCTACCTGTACCATCTTCTAGATGTCCAAAGTTACAGATCTGGCTGATGTTGCGCACCCAGATCTGCATCTCCTCTTCAGTTTTGGCTACCAGGTAGAAGGTGCGGTAGGTGGTTCTCACAATGAAGACAAAGTTGTTCTGAAATTCTTTCTTGATGAAGCTGGGCCCTGAGTGCTTCAGCACTTCGCACTCGTTGAGATCGATGATCCGAATGGGCTTTTTGGAATGGTTGTTCCTGTAGTATTCCAGCACATCTGGGTTCCCGCTCATGCGGCCTCTGCGCAGCACGAACCAGCGTTTCCGCCATGCCTGCAAATGGCACAAACAGGGCCCTTTTAGTGCCAACCACGTAATATATCAATCAGCCCACACATGCATGTTTTCCTTCAGGTTTTATAGTAGTTGTGATAAGCTGGCCAAACTGTGACTTTGATTTTAAGCGCTTGCTCTCAGCTTGCCTTTGTGATAGGAAAGCAGGCAGAGGGTTGTTCTTTTGGAGGTCAGGACTTCCCTTCTCTCACCCTCAGCCTGCTGCCAAGGTGTAACCAAGATGATCTGATACTTCACCAGCTCATCTATAGAAGAGGTTATAACACTTTTCTCTCTGTGACATGAAAACACCTAGGACTGCACCCAGTGTTGCAGCACATGAGCTAATATCTGGTAACAAACGCCTTTTGCCCAGGAAAGACAAGGCCTCCAAATGACCCATGCAGCTTCCATCCCATGGTGTTCAGTGCCAATAAAAAGCTGTTAGTGAGCAGCCAGTTACTTCTGAAAGCCCAGAACAAACCTTAAGGGAGTTGTAGTGCTAAAAAGTTAAACAGAAGACTTCCAAACCTTACAGAAGGATGTCTGTTTTACACAGACATTGCTTCCAGTGACCATCAACCCAAACCAAACTGGTAAGCACTGATGTCTTTTAGACCCCTGCAACTGAAGGTGTGGGTCCCATACAGGCTTAAATGAAGTCCTGGCAGGACTAAAATATGGTATCACTTTATATGCAATTTTCTAGGAACAGAATAACATATTTTCCCTTTTTCCCCAGCAGCTGTTTTTGTTCATCAACAGTATAAGCACCTCTGTGTTGATTACAGCTGTCACCAACATGCTTACTTTGAGGGTGAGAAGAAATCCACCCTGAGCTCTGCTCTACAGAGAAAAGCTGAAAGAAGACATTAGGGGCTTCCCCCTTACAAAACTCCATAAAAACTGTGTTGGATAAAGTCATGCCCAAACCAGCAAGGCCCAGGCAGCTGCCGGGGAGCTGCTGAAGCTAAGGCTGCAGCTGCCCCAGCTCTGAGGGCAGCCTGAGAGAGGTGTAGGGGCTCACACGCTGCCCAGGTGCCTGGCTGATTTAACTGCCTTTGTAAGAGTTAAAAGTTCATTAAAGAAACATCTGAAAAACCACCACAACCTCCCTACCTGAATCTTATTCAGGTGCTCTTTGTAAAATTACTTTTCACAACTTAAACCTGGGTCAGAGCTTGTGTTTGAGTTAAAAATCATGCTCATTTTGCAAAGAGTGGATCTGTCAGTTTAAAGACAGCCAGCTCTCCAGCCTTAAGGCAAAATAACCGAGTTCAGGATGCTTTCAATAAGATGTAAGAGCCCTTACTGGCACAGGTTAGGATCAATACAGATGCTCCAGGTTTTGCTGACACTGAGTTCCCGTGGGCATGGTGATAGTTAAAGTGATCAACAAAAAATTGCAGCAATCATTTATCAAGAAAAAGCATTTTTTTCCTACTCAAAAAAGACTTCCTTGCAGTGCAGCAAGCTTTCAGTCTGTCAGTATTCACCCAAAAATTTATCTAGAATTAAGTCTGTCAGCCTGGCATTACCTTAATCTATTTTGAAAGCAAAAGATTCTTCAAAAACAGTGTACAGGGACGAGGGAATGCAATGTTATAGGGGGAGCTCTTGCAAGGCTGAACAAGTACGGCATTTCAGAGAGGGGACATACCAGGAATAAATAGGAAGCAGAAATGAGGCGCAAAGTGTATTACACAAAGAAAATTGAGTCTTGCCCTCACAACCCGTTGAGGTTTGGAAGTGATTTGGTCTCTGTTGAAAGTAGCTAGAGACAACAGATTACTGAGATCTCAGGCAAGTCTACTTTTGAGGGGAGCCAGGATAAAAAGAGAACATTCACACACACACCCCCAAAAGAAATTGAAACAAAGGAAAAAACATTTAATGGAGAAAACACTTCCCTGACTAGCAAGCTTCAACAGTGGAATCTCACTAGCCCAGCAAGTATCTCGCATGTATAGCCCACAACTCAGCCACCAGCAATCCAAGTACCTCACAGATGCATCAGGACAGAAATATCACACCCCCTAACACACTCTCACCCCTAAATAACAAAACATGAATGCTTCAGGAGACATAAGCCAAACAAGACCTGCTCCTTTGCCCACCAGAGAAGCAGACTGCTAAGGCAGAAACTAGAAAAAGCTATCAGACTTACACCAGTGCTGCCCAGCCCTGCAGCTTAAATACATGTGGCTCCTTCTGATGGAAATTGGATGGAAATCACCTGCATATGAGCAAGCTGGGGGGAGGAGGGCAGCGCAGCTGGGGAGACTTTGCCTAGCTGGCACTCATGCAGCTGTGGGGAGGTGGGGGCTCAGCCCTGAGGCCCGGACCAGTTTAGAGCTGCCTGCCAGTGGCTGTACAACAACCTCAGGTACAATGGCCCAGTACCTGTCCCCATTTCCTCAGCATCTTAATTTTCATGAGTCTAAAGGGGTCTATAGTTTCAGCACAACTTGAGCAGCTGGTGAAAAAGAAAACTGCAGCTGTGCTTTGCGGAAAAGCTCACGGTCCCTCTGCTCGGAGACGAAGGCATGGTGTGAGCGGCTGTGGCTCTTCTGGTTTTGGTTTTGTACTAGCTGAGAAGCTGCCTGATAACCTGTTTCCCTGCAGATACACAATTTGATCAGGCTTATCATCTGGCTGGAGCTGGAGATGGAGAGGTGCCTGGTCAGCACGGCTTATGGTGGGAGAGGAGAGCTGGGCCGAGGCTATGTGAGAAAGCACTGGCTATCATAGCCGGGCAGTGATGAAAACAGGGCTGAGGGGAAATAATGCCAGATAGCTGCCCAAATCTGTACTGCCCTTGGGAAGGGCGAGCCTCCGCCCTCCATCTCCTGCATGGCCACCCTCACTGCCTTCCCCAGGCTCGTGGCGGGGCCGTGCAGCCAGCCAACACCCCATCTGGCTAAAAACAGGGTAGTTCTTTCTTGTGGTGGTAACACATGAGAGTAAGGAAACATGCAGGAAGGTGGTGGGCAGAGGGAGACAGAGGAACTGCCCTTTGGTACCACTGCAAGCTCAGTCAAGCTAACAGCCCTTGGCTGCTGCTGTTCATTGCCCCAAATATTAATGTGCTCTGAAACTGCTGGTGGTATCTCGCTGAGAGCTGCAGGGACGGGAGCAAATACCCTGCCCGTGCCACTGACCTGCTGCTGGACCTGGAGCCGAGGGGAGGGAGAGGCGCTTTTAAATAGGCGCAGACTGAGTCAGCAGCGTGGGTGAATCAGCACTCGCAGGCTCAGATCTTCAAAGTCATTTAAGCACTCAACGCTCCTTGAGATCGGCGCGGGTGCCACAGCAGGGCGGTAGCAGTGCAGGGCGATGGCGCAGCCTGGCGAGCTCGCCTGCTACCCCGTGCCAGGGCTGCTCCTTGCCTGCCACCAAAGGGAGCCATCTCAGGGAGCAAAAGGAGTAAAAACTGCTGCACCCCGCACTGGGAAATAGTGCTGTCAGCCTCGTGCCCAGCAACCAGCTTGCCTGGGGACAGGCAGGCCTTCAGGATGTGAGTAGGAGGGTGGGTGGGGGCAGGACCAGCTCTTCCCTGTGTGCTTGCTCTCAACATCAGGTCCACTGTACCACCAGACTGCATCCACACACAGAGTGCACTTGTACCTCACCTCTCCAGGCTCCATTTTTCCCCTCCACTCTCTAGGAGGAAGGTGGCATCAGCTACCGACATAACTACCTGCATGGGTAAGGTTGAAGGACCATCTTATGCACCTCTTCTCCCATCTGACATATCCAGTGCCATCACTGTCTCCCCACAATGTCTCATTTCCATTCTGAAACTTTCACCGATACATGCCTTTACTTGCAAAATGTTGTGCTCCAAAACATTTTTGCTTATCCTGCAATGCTGAGTGTACAATGTGCTGAGTTTCTGAGACACTTGTGGGTTGCCTGCAAACAGACGGGAGCTGGTTTGCCATTGTCAATACACAGGACTCACCCTGCTCCGTGGCGTAGGCAAAGTAGGGGTTTCAGCACACCTTTCAGCATGAGGCTTTTATCTCCAAGAGTCAAATATCCTCTCCTCATTTTCCTGGCATTTGCCTGCAATGAGCTACATGTCTTCTTTCCCCAGTGGAAGGGGATGCAACACGCTGGAGTTGCTGGGAGCCCAGCTGTGGCAGGCCTTGGCCAGACAAGACAGAAGCAGCAGTGGCTTTTAGCTCACGGGGACCCAGGCAGCCCTCTACTACACAGCCCACTCTGCCGGAGCAGGGGCCAGCACTGCCCAGCCCCTGCCCTGCAAGGCGGGCAGCCATGCCCCATGGCAGCTCCTCTCCAGTGCCCACGCCAGCCCCAGCCCCATGGCAGAGCATGGTGGGGTTTTACATAGTTGTATGCTCTCGGTAGTTTTCTTTTTACCATTTACCAGCCAGGAGCCTGCCTCCTCCTTTCCCTGTTAAAGTTCTTCCCTCCATCCCTGGTTTTCTGTCTCTGCAGCATGACCTTCACCCACAGCCCAGGATGCGGTGTGGTGTGGTGTATGCCTTCCTCCCCTTCCCCATCACTCACCCAAAACAGAAGCTGTGCCTGTGCCGGCACCACGATGCAAGGCACTGAGCACTTCCCTGGGGCTGGAGGGGGGTCCCAACGGCTCGCAGACCCCTCGCTAGGGAAGGCTGTGCTGCGCCAGCACCCCATGGTGCAGCAAGGCGCTCTGCTCCCTGCTGCCTGCAGTCCCGGGTGGCACTGTGTGCGCAGTCAACCTGCACCTTTGTGCTGCTGCAATACCTTCCTTCTCACGGTTTGTAAGGCACAGTCGCTATTACCGCAAGCCTGTGCCCAGAGGACCAGGTTCGGTGTTTGCTGCAGGGTGCCGGTATCAGGCTAGAGAGCACCTTCGAGCCCCCACCGTGGCTCAAGGCCAGTGGGTGCACCCAAGGAGCCAGCAGGGCCAGAGTGGTGGGGCTGTGGCAAGGAGGGATTTATTTCAGCTGATCAGAGCCAATAATATCTGGTAACATTTAGCCTGGAGCTGCACACACTGCCAAATTTACAAGAGAATTTGGATCAATTTAAGGGTGAAAGATTGAGCTTCCATGATTGAGATACTTAAATAGGAACCAATTCCTGGGATTCAGCCTAGGCGCCTCACTTACACTAAGGAAAGGATCTATGCATCCAGAAGAAACATTACATTTATCTGGGGGCCTCTTGAAATTAGTTCCTTCTTGATGAAAGAATGATATGATGATGATATGTTTACATGTCCTCCAAAGCTTTAGAGAGAAGGCTTTATCAGAAAAGCACAACTACAATCAGACAAGAGCCAACATAAATCTAGAACAATTTTCATCTGCCCTTCGTAAGTGGAATAGTCCCGTGCCAAAAAGAAGAAAGAATTTGCAGCAGCGTTGGTCGGATGCCAGCACGTCGCTCTGTGGAACACAAGCTATCAGTGTTTTCTTCTTGCTCCTGAATTTTGGGAATTCCAGAGCCACATCTGAAGGGAAGAGGAATAGCTCTGTTTCCATTTCAGTATGGTTCCTAAGAAAGCGATAGCTACTTCCACAATCTGACCATCTCTGCTTCTGCTGAATAAGTGATGTGAGGTTTAAAAAGGGTTGCTATTACGTGTGAATGTTTGCTCTGCTGTGGCAATGTCAGATCAAACAGGCCACAAGCGAACCTACTATGAGCTTAAAAAGCAGCTAGCTGGTAGACAAGGCCAGAATGGGAGCTGAGCACTGCATGGGAGAGGTTCAGCCAAGGGTCTTCATCGCTTACCTTCTGTCTGAGGACCATGTTTTCATCTGTAGGTACAAAATATCCAGTATCTCAGCTATAAATAATTAATTAAAGCACATACAAGCTCAATGAGGTAAATTGGCCTGAAATATAACTTGTCCTGTGGGGTTTTCATTTTTTCTGGTTTTAATAACAAAACACAGAATAGCCAACAAACTTGAAATTCTAAATCAATGCTCATGACTCCCCCATGAGGATGATCTTCATTTTACAGCATGCAGCAAAGGGGAAGGCAAGGGGAAGCAGACTGAACAGCGGCTGTGTACCAATTCCCTGCCTGCCTGGTGGCCTTGCAGCCGTGCTCCTGGGCAAAGGACGCGTGCTCGTCCCCAGGCCTGCTGTGGGGGGGTCTGGCACTGAAAGAAGAGTTCGAGAGCTCAGTGGTGGGGAGGAGTGTGAAAGGTTTGAACATTTGGGATTGCTCTCATCCTGCAGACTCCCTTGGAAAGAGAAAGCAACAAATCCCACAAGAGAAGGGTCTGACGTGGCTTCCCTCCCGCGGCTGGCTGAGGGCTGGGAGCGCCTGCGTGCGCAATGTTCCTCCTGCTACTCACTGCTGTTCTGCTGCCTTGAGCTGCAAGGCATCCTTGGGGCTAGAAAACTAGCAGAGCTGCAGGATAATATCCCACAGGAGTGCCAGCACTTGAGACACAAGTTTTAAAACCTTGTCTTTTTTTTAAAGAACAATTTTAAAACACTTTTTTGGGGAAAAAATATGTGGAACTTTATAGTGTTTCCTATAAATTACTTAAAAGGGGAAGTTAAAATTCATATGTAGACAGGTTCATAAGCAGCTGATGTCTAAGCCTATTAAGACCATATAAATTAAGAGAGTTTCCCCTGCCTGCACAGAGTGGGAGGTGTTGGAATTGCAGAGTACGGTTCCTGCAAGAGGGACCCGTGCATCGGGAAGGAGGAAGGAGTCAGGCCCAGCTCCCAGCAACCATCCTCATGTTCAAAGAGCTGAGGACATTGTTGGGAGCTCTTGGTGCCACTCTTTCAAGAGAAGAGGGCCAGCCCCATGCAGCTCGTGCTCCTCGGACTGCCAGACTTGCAGAAGGGCTCACACCTTCTACTCTGTAGCCTGCGTTGCTCGATAATAGTGCTCGATTAACTCACTTGCAGAAACCTGAGATGAAAAAGTCCTCTTAAACCACCCAGCTTGTCCCCAGCTGCAGTTATGGCACTGCTATTTCAGTCGTGGCTGTTGGTCTGCAGCTCCCATCAGCTCTGCATAATAAATCTCTCCCCAATAGGCTGCCTACTTGTCCCTTCCAGAGTGTCCCCGTGCAGTGCTCTGGGAGCAGCTGAGCTCATTGTTCATCACCCACTGGTTTAACACAAACTCTTGGATTTTGTCTCCCTTGCCGTCTGGTTTCCCTTATTTTCTACTCAGATCTCACAAACAACTTCAGCAGTGAGAGGCTGAAACTCATGGTTTATGGCTGGGAAAGAAAAAATCAATAAATATTCAATTTCAGAGAGGAATACTCCTCCCGTAGGGCCTTCCTCTGTCTCCACAGGCATGTAATTCTATTTAACCTAGAGAATAGAAGGAAAAAATTTCTGCAGTAGTTTTTCTCCCTTTGCTTGGGTGCCTGGAAGCTGAGGTATATTCCCATGGGTGCTGGAAAGGCATCAGCTCGCCCTTCCCCTGCCTGTTCATGCCCACTACAGCTCTGTTTTCTCAACATTAGCGCACAGCTACGGTGGGGAAAAGCTCTGAGCTAACCAGTCTTCCCATACAAAACAACATTCGACACAGACTAGCACAAATGGTCTGGCTCATCCTTTGCAAAGGACCA
Source organism: Phalacrocorax carbo (assembly GCF_963921805.1). Classification (NCBI taxonomy): domain Eukaryota; kingdom Metazoa; phylum Chordata; class Aves; order Suliformes; family Phalacrocoracidae; genus Phalacrocorax; species Phalacrocorax carbo. The sequence goes on along the minus strand of NC_087523.1, from coordinate 19,671,576 downwards.
GCTTACAATGAGTTCAGGACAGACTACAGTCTAATGCTGTATTTCCATCTGCTAAGTCGTGAGTCATTCGTTGAGTCACTTGTCTTTCTGATTGTGGTAGTTTCAGTATGACTCTAAATTAATCTTGTTTCAAGAAAGTTA